>NC_090935.1:1266853528-1267478528 GCF_040938575.1 Ambystoma mexicanum | reverse complement strand
TCAGTGTTTTTGTTATGATTAGATGTTGTATACTTCTTAGCGAAGTACAGTTGGTCCCCTAAAGAAGTTCTTGGACAGTTTGTTTCTATGAAGGAAAGAAGAACGAAACATGTTGGGTTATAGGACACCGAAAGTAGAGCAGTTTCGTCAATGACATATTAAGTTGTAATTGGTTCCTTCCAGAAGTAGAAGGATCTATCCACATAGAACCATTGATTAGGTTAAACAGGCGGCTAGCATCAGTAGTTGCCTCCTGTACTGTAACCAACGTTTTTTGCACTTGAATGTTTACTTCAAACTTTATATTTTGCAATGTATAGGTCGTTTTTTAGCAAGGGTTTTTTAACATGGCATTTTTACACATGAGGTGTTTTTAGGATTTGTGATGTAAGGGTAATGTTTTATTAATGAAATGCATTGTGTATATTTTATGATGTGACTTGTTTGTTTTTTAGGATGTATAGTATAAACCTGTTTGTTTAATAAAATGATATGTATTAATATTTAGTGTAACAATCTTTTACTCATCACATATTTGGTACATGCAATGAGTAGTCCAAACACAATAAGAGTCTGAGGTGACACTTGGGTTCTTCAGTTTTCAGGTTGTCCTTTGCGTGTATAGGGGCTGAACCCCTGTGTCGTTAAATTTCCCCTGGCCTCTTTCTGCATTAGGTGACATTCCAGTTGCTGCTACCATGTGAACTTCCTCTGGGAAATCTACCCATCCCCAAGTCAATTATCTACCTGTTTTGTATTGTGATTTGTCCCACACATTTATTTGTACCGTGCATTTTGTGTGCCAAGCCAAATCCCTGCCCATATACGGACTGCCATCAAAGAGGACTACCATCAACGAAAGTTAGACAGTTGTGAAGGTTTAGGGCACATCACTTCTTTCCAGACAGTTGGGACAGGAGCAGTGACAGTCAATGTTCTAGCCTGTGTTGGGGGATAATGGCAGTTTGGTGGCTGGCCATGCTTTAGCACAGTCTATACCAGACATTCCATTTTTTTAATTTAAAAAAAAAAAAAATTGGTTTATACAAACAAAAAGAAAGCATAAGATACAGCTGACAAAATCACACATATACAAACCAAAGCAACACCTTGAATAACAAAGAATACAATAAAAATAAAAACCAAAATTAGCACTAATTGAGCAAACAAACACAAAACAGGTCGCAAGACTTAAGTCCAAGCTAAAAACTAGATTTAGTTAATTCTTCTTCAATGTTTTTAAGGAGAAATGTCAGAGCGTACGTTAGTTGTTTTTTGCTTCCGTGAAACATTCCTCCCACCATCCTTCCAATTGCTTCAAACAGTGCCTTTCTTATTGAAAAAAAGGCTTTGCAAGTGAGAATTAGATGCTTGATGTTTTCTTCATAATGACTGCAGAATCTACATTTTGGATCCAGCTTCTCATATTTGGGCCATCGCATAATCACTTCTTTGGTGGTTAAATTTGTTCAACCTAATTTCATGAGCAGCGTTCTTTTTTTCTTGTTCGGACACTTTTTCTAGATATTTGTAGATTGAATTATAGGCTTTTCCTTCCAGGGGAACATTTTTCATGAGCAAGTATTTTGCTCTATTTATGCCAGTGCTTATCCAGTCGTGTTCCCACAATTATTTTTTTTACGGCATCTGGATTTTCAACCAATGTGTCCCTATCAGACATTAGGAAGAGCATGATAGGGATAGACAACATGCCCCGACTGACATTTTGCTGGTGATGGAAAAAAACAAAAAGCAAGTGCACTCTCACGGTCCCAGGACCCTAAATGGTCCCACCTTGACAGATCATGACATACTAGTGATGGTACTAGGGCCATGCCACCACCTCTGAAGTAGTTAAAATGGCTTTAAGATACACTGTACCCCTATGTTTAAATTGAGCAGGTGACAGCTTCTGTCCTCAGATGAGAAGAGAGTTACTTGCTCCACTACACAGATCAGGTAACCCCACCTTGGTGGCAACACGGTCTTCCGCTACAACTGCCACACTCTAATTCTCCAGGCTGGAGTGAGTGACAGGTTTCTTGCACCTTTGGAAAGGGCCTTCACATTGGCATATGTACATTCTGCACAATAGAAATCATTCTTTTGCAGTAACTTAGAAGGCTATCATTGGTGAAATTAATTTTAAAGAGGGTAAACACATTTGCTGCCCAAAGAGGATCTCAGGGAGACTGTTCCTTCTTTCTATTCACAATACTCTTCATACTTTAACTAACTTTGGCCACTGATGTGGTATCTGCTCTGCAGCACAAATCATTTTTCACCCACCAAAAAAAAACATACAGAACAATTCGCACAAATTCCAAGTTATTACATACTGCATGGGCAATTGCAACTATGTGTAGCACCAGGGTGGAGAGGAGACCCTCCTTAAGCAAACATGTTTCTAAGTACCGCCTGTCCGAAAGCCACGTCTGATCCAGAGCCGGCATCCAAATAGTAGTGCTTGCAGAAAGCCGAAGGGGTGGCCCATGTGGCTGCACTGCTTATGTCTTGCCAGGGGACAAGCCGATGGAATGCGATGGCCGTTGCCTTGGCTCTGACCACGTGGGCGTGCATGTTGGCCGGCAGTGGTTTATGCTGCCCCTCGTAAGTTTTGTTTAATGGCCAAGACTATCCAACGGGATATGTAGGCCAGGAGCCCTGATATCCCGTTCTTGATCAGCCGAAGGTAACAAAAAGTGCGTCCGACTTGCGGAAGCCCTTGGTCCTGTCTAAGTAGACTTTCAGGGCACGCCTCACAGTGCAGAGCAGGGCAGGGCAGAGCTCTCTGTGCCTCGTTTTTGGGCTCAGCAAAAAACGTGGGCAGCACTATTTCTTCGTTCAGATGGAATGCGGAAGGCACCCTAGATAGGAATGCTTGGTGTGTCCACAGGACTATGTTATCCCTGTGAAACGTAGTATAGGGCTCTGAGGTGACCAGCGCCTGGATTTCGCTTATCCTTTCGAGCTGGGTGAGGCCGACTAGCAAGGCCGTCTGAATGATGAGCAGCCTGATGTCTGCGGACGCCATTGGCTCAAATGGCTTCTGCGCCAGGGCACCCAACACTATATTCAGGTCCCACATGGGGTGTGGACTCTTGATGGGTTGGGGTGGAGTCTGGCGAGTCGTGTTAGAGGCTTCTTGACAATCGGGTTGGAAGAGGAGAAGACCTCTTCGTCCGAGTTTCTGTAGGCCCCAATGGCTGCCAATTAAGTGCAGCAAGTGTTTACCTGCACGCCAGAGTGCGAGAGGTGCGCCGAGTAGGAGAGCATGTCGTCCAATGTACATGCAAAAGGGTTGATATCAGTTAGGAAAGATTTCATATGTTTATGTAATTTTCCCTCCATGTGTCAACCCCCAAACGTTTTGCTGCTGTTTAGTCACCACTGACTGACTTTGCCAGAGAAGCACAACTCTGGGCTTTTGCTCACTTTTTATGGGGAAACAGACATGACCTTAAGACAGTCAGTACTGGGAGACTTTGTTTCCCTTAGTGCTTTTCTCATGTTGAAACCTTTGTGCAACATGTAACAAGTGTGCAATGTATCTTACTATACAGCACCCTTAGGTCTATAGTAATTTTCAAAGGCCTTAGATTCTCTCGCTGGACTTTTTATGAGATGTTCAGATGTGTCATGGACAGGACTGGTGGCAGCTATCGTTTTGCATTATTTTTAACCCTTTACTGCCATGTTAACCACGTTAACCGTGTTTGGCACGAATAGGTGGCCTGGTTCCAAAATGGCCACACCACAAGGTTCTTTGTCCTGTCCTTTGGCCATCTTGCCCCTTCACCTTCCCCAGGTCGAATCGACCCGGGCCAGTCCTTATTTGATCATGCACTTTCCCGCGAATCCCAATGCTTTTGCGGGCTTCTGCATGCCTTGTGTGTGTGCCTCCAGGATGTGGGCTGGGATGTCTGGTCCCAATAAACATCCTGGGTGCCAGAGAGTCTGGAGTGTCTTGAATGCCTGAAACCACCGTGGTCTGTGATTGGTCCATGTATGGAGTGAGTGTTTGTGAGCAGATCTCCCATTGGGTCCTCTCCGTTTTGGCACGAAGGGAACTTTGGATAAGAGGAGGCTGGAAACACCACTACCATGTCTATCTCCTGAGTTCTCACTGAACAAAGGATAGGATCCAAGTGTACTGCAACTACGAAGCTGAGTCGAGGAACTGCTGGTGACCTACTGGAAGGATTGGCACCCTGAGCCCGCTGTCGTCCCGTGGGATCCCTCTGCATCTGGTCATCCCAGAAGGTCTGAGAAGACGCTTCGACACACTGGAATAGTGGGACCAACTATTATCGGCCCCTTCACCAAAACCTGCAAGTAAGCTTTCTCGGGAGTGTCCCTGGGCCAACCATTGGCCTAACCAGCTTACGCAGGACCTTTGCTCTGTCTCTGCCGTCGTTTTGAGGAGGCCCTCGAAACTTGGTGTACTGCTAGCTCTGTGTACACGGCACCCTCACACTGAATTTCGTACACATGGCATTTCCAGGTCAGAAGTGAGACGAGTGTGTCTGGACATGAGTAAACGCGGTTACCGTGTTGCCCTGCTGCAGTGACATCCTTTGCAAGTCCGATGCATTTGTGACCCTCTTGCCCCTGAAGCCTGCTGCAGTGAAACTGGGGTGATTCATCCCCCCGCAGCAGAGAAATCGCCACTGTCCAGTTTGGGAATCCTTGCTGGATCTCAGGAACTAAAAGGCGCCGAGACGACCTTTTTGCCGCCGTCGAACCTGCAACCGAATTGGACTAACCTGCCGAAGTTTGGGTCTCCTTGCCTCGGGACCGGTGAGTAATCATTACCCCAACCAATGGCCCCTAGAGCCAGAGCCCAACTTTACGCACAAGTGGCCCCTTGGGGCCCCTCTCCTGTCCACTGCTATTGCAAAATAGCGACTCCATCCCAAACTCTTGAACTGCCTCTGCCTAAAGTGGAGGTCCTTCTTGAATAGTGGGAACTTATTCTTCATCCACTTATCCACCTTCCCGAGCGGCTAGAGACCCCTAAAGAGACCCTGCTTTGTCCATTGGAACAACCGCGTGCATTGGCACACATGTACTACTGAGCACAAGGCTCCACTCTTCTTAGGGCTTGGACTTCCTCTTAGTTAGGTGAATAACTGATGTTGAATTGGGTCTAAAGATTAACTGCACTGCCTGTTTTTGTCCCCTCTAGGTTGTCCACATATTTCGTGCAGTCATCCCTTTTTGACCCCCCTGGTCTTGTATATATATTGTATTGAGTGTGATGTATTGGTTTACTTAGTGTTACTGTGATTCTTTTCTATAGTCTCTGTTACAAAGGCCTTGTAATAAATGTGTCTATATATTTAATATAACATCTGTCTGGAGTAATTTGTAAGTATCCTTGCTCTGTGTGCTCATTGAGGTCCTTCAGTCACCCTCACCCCTCCTGAGACTTAGTCTTGACCGCCTGCCATAGCTACCCTGATTGGTCTGGCTTGTCCAGTGTTTACCCTGTTCCAAGAAACTAGGTTGGCCTTCTGAACCTCTGCCCCTCCTGGACAGAGTTCAGAAATCCTTCTTAACAATATCCTTAGAGTCTGACCAGTGACAGAACCTGGTCCACTTGCTCTTAAAATGGGACCTGGTAGTTTAGCTCCTAGCACCCTGTATGATCTCTAGATTAGCCTGGGACAGGCTGAGGTGTCCTAGCGTGACCTACTCAGGAACCACGCTGTGAGGGCTAGTTTCTGTGGCACAGGGTGAATGACCCTGCCCCCCTGCTGCGCCAGAAGATGTGCTGGGCCTGTCGGAAGGCGATTGGGAGGTCTCTCCGAGAGGCTGAGCAGCTCTGAGAACCATGGCGTGGCTTGCCACCATGGAGCTATTAGAATGACACTGAGTTGGCAAGACTCCTTCATCTTGCATATCACCTTGTGCATCAGCAGTGTGGGCGGGAAGGCGTATGCCGTCATGCCGTTCCACTGAATCTGAAATGCGTCGCCCAGGGAGCCCGGGCCCTGACCCTGCCAGGAGGCAAACTGTTGGCACTTTCTGTTGTCCCAGGAGGCAAAGAGGTCCACCTGGGGGTATCCCCATCTGCTGAAGATCTCCTGCAGTATGAGGCCATTTACTTGCCTCTTGTAATTGTCCGCTCCCAGTCTGCTGAGCCTGTCAGCCTCCAGGTTGGTTTCCCCCAGAAGGTGGACGGCTGTGAGGTAGATGTTGTTCTCTAGGGCCCATTCCCTCATGCTGACAGCCAGTCTGCACAGTGGGGGGGACCTGGTACCTCCGTGCTTGTTGACATAGAACATGCTGGTCGAGTTGTCGGTCTGAATGAGGACGACCTTGCCCTCGATAACTGGAAGGAGGGCTCTGAGCGCTAGCCAGATCGCCTTCAGTTCCAGCCATTTGATGTGGTACTGCTGCCGGGTCCAGGTGCCATGGATGCAGTGGTTGTCCAGGGTGGCCCCCCCATCCCTCGATAGAGTCTCCGTAGTGATGGTGACCTGTGGGGTAGGTTGCCGGAAGGGCTTGCCAGTCTGCAGGTTGCAGTCCTTGGACAACCATGTGAGGTCCAGGTGAAGAGAAGGAGCCCCGCTCCTGGTTCCATGGTGCCACGAAGTGCAGCTGTATCCTCCTCATGCTGAGTCTCGTGTGGGAGTCGGCCAATAGGACCGCTGCCATGAGACCCAGTAGGTGTTGGTACCACCAGGCCAATGTCACTTCTCGGCTGAGGAAGTGCACAGTGGCCCTCTTGATGGCCGTGATCTTGTCCTCTGAAGGAAAAACTCTCTCGGAGTATGTGTCCCAGATGAGCCCCAAGAAGATCAGAGTCTACGTAGCTGCAGATGCGACTTCTTGAGATTGAGCGAGAAGCCCAGATCGTGAAGTGCACCGTTTCCGTAGATGAAGCCCTGACGAGCCAGTCGTCGAGGTACAGGATAGATGTGGTGGACTAAAGGAGGGCCGCCACTGTATTCATCAGCCTGGTAAAGACCCCGGAGGTCGAGTTGAGGCCAAAGGGAAGCACCTTGTATTGGAAATGGTAGCCCATGGTCCTGAATCGTAGAAAAGAACAATGAGGCTGCCAAATCGGGACGTGTAAGTACGCGTCCTTTAGATCCAGGGAGCACATCAGGTCTCCCCTGCACGATGTCCCCGCTATTAAAGCTGGCGCAACCATCTTCAATTTTCGAAGAGGTAGGGAGAGGTTGAAGGTGGAAAGGTCCAGCACAACTCTCAGGCCCACCGGATACTTTTTCTGAATGGCAAAAATCCTGGAGTAGAAGCTAAAGACTTGCTGGGAGGCTGGGACCTCCTCCACTGCCTGGCTCTCGATGAGCCACTGGATCTCGGCCAAAATAGTTGCTGTCCCAACTTGTGAGAGTGGAGGGGAAGAGGGAGGAGAGGCTGAGATGGGTAGGCGGTACCTCGTGAATACTACCTAGAGGATCCAGGCATTCGCAAAAATCTGGCGCCAGAACTGCGCATGGAGAGCAAGCCTGCCCTCCCCCCCATCCCCTGCCCCAACTGGAGACACGTGGACCGGAGGGGCGTGCCATGCCTCCTTTCCCTCTGAGGCTGTTTCGGAGGAGGGGGACTGAAAAAAAGCCCTTACTCCCCCCGCCTCCTTTTAGTTGCTTGTGCCGATGTTGGGTTGGCGAAAGGTCAGGCTGCCTGGACCTTCGCTCTTGGAAGCCGCAGAACCCTCTGTATGTATGTCCCTTGTCAGAGCACTGCAGTGACTGGGTGTACGTTTTGCGCGTGGTCTTTGTAAGGATGGATAAAGACTTGGCTGTTTGTGAGCCCTTTTTCTTTTAGTCCAGCTCCTCGTCCGTGGTGGAGAGAAAAGAGGTCAACCCCTTCGAAAGGAAAATCTAAGATGCGTTCCTGGACATCCGGGATGAATTTAGTAGCACAGAGCCAGGCTATTCGTCTCATGTCCGTGGCAATGCAGATGGCCCAGCCAGAGGTGTCAATGTGGGCCACGGTGGACTCCATCATGTCTTGTGCCACCATCTTGGCCTCTGCCAGTCCCGCCTTAAATCGTGATTGGCTCTGCGCCGGAAGCTCTGGGAGGAAATTGGCAATTTCCTGCCAAAGCCTCTGGTTAACAGCTGCCAGCATGGCATCCGCGTTGGCTTGACGAAGATGCAGGGACGAGTTGGAATACAGCTTCTTCCCGTACGCCTCCAAGACCTTCTCCTCCTTGCCTGGCAGCGCCGCGGAGGAAGAGGCCGAGGGCGAATGAGGCTTGGAGTATAGTGAAGCCACAGCGATCACTGAAGAGTGCGGCTGAGGGTGACCGGCGGACCAAGTGGGGCTTGAGCCTGCCCTTTTTGGCCAAAGTGACTACGTCCTTCTGCAGCGGGATCCCTGTTCTTGCTGCAGGATGTAGCGTGAGGACTTCGGCAAGGACCCCCTCTGATGGTTGCTCGACCTCGGGTTGAGGAAGGCCCAAGTACTCTGCCAGCCCTGCAAGACATTCATGGAAGGCCTTGGCTGATGGCTGTGTGTCGGGGTCCTACTCCTCATCTGTGTCCACCTGAGGGTCCAGTTGGTCCGGCACCGGTGGAGGGGTGCTGGGAGCCCAAGGCTGAGGTGTGGAGACTGGAGCCAGAGTCTGCAGTCGAGGCTGGTACGGAACCACCTGCACTATCGGTTGCGGGGCCGGAGTGGGTGGCAGAGGCAGAACAAGGGCCAGGGGTGCCTGTACCAGGGCCTACAGCGCCAGAGTAATTGGCGGAAGCACGTACCGCATGGCGATACCGGAGGATGACCCCCATCCAAGGAGATTTCATGAGCCTGAGGAACCTTTCAAAAAGTCTGTCCTCACAGGCCGGAGGGATGGTAGACGATATTGACAGGGTAGCAGGCGGCTGATGTTGTTGCGTGCCCTGCCCATACGGAAGCAACGGGAAGCTGCCCTGCGCAAATTAAGGGTAGGCTGTAGGCCACATACCTGGTTGACACCAGTCCCACCTTGACACATGTTCCTCCACCTGCTCCCTGCCTTGGTGCGGTATCGGGCGGATGTGAGAAATGTCTGGCACGGCTGCCATTTTGTCGAGCTGCTTTCCATGTGCCTGCATCGCGTTGCTCGGCTCACTGGGCACCGCCCAGGACTCTTGAGTGTGGATCATGGGGCCTATCCTGTTCCTCAGGCTGAGACCTGGTAGGCGTTTAGCCCTCGGCAGATCTGCCGGTAGAACTGCGCATAAGCGCCCCCTCGGTCATGTTGCCGGTACTAGTGTGTGGCCCCTCGGGTGAAGACCCGGTAAAAGAACCTTCTGGTCCCTCAGCACTGTCACCGGGAGTTTCGACTGACCCCTCGGCCTGCCCGCCAGTAGCTAATTTAGCCTCGCTACTTGTGCTGGTATGGGTACCTGAGCGGTGCCTCCCGCGCGGGCGAGTCCTTGGGAAAAAGTCTCCCTTGCGGTGTGCGCTGGAAAAGAGCAGCCCTACCTTGGTCTTGGATCGATGATAGACCAAGACGTTTACGTCCTCTGGAGGTGATCTCTGGAAGAGCTCCATCCACCTGGCTAATCTGTTCTTCAGACACCTCGAGGAGAGCGCGTCACAAACAGTACAAGCTTGCCAGCCATGGTCTGGGCCAAGGCAACGTAGGCAGAGGGAGTGGGGGGGTCTATAGGTGGAAAGAGCCCGTCCCAGGATGGACACCTGGTGAACCCTGTAGAAGTCGGCATGCAATGATAAAAAGACAAAAAGACAGAAGAGAAGAAGTATCCGCCCATGCAATTACATGGCCAAAGCCAACCCAGGAGCGCTGGTGAATTTGGCCCGTTCCTGTTGACGCAGAAAAGGGGACGGAGGTGGGCGGCAGAGGGCGGAGTCAGGGCAGCGCATGCTCCCAGGGCTGCACCCCCCCATGCGCCTCTAACTTTAAAGGGGTAGAAGGTTTTTTTCTGGGGAAAAAGGTTCCGTCTGCCGTCCCTTGGAAGGGACACCCATGCAGTATCGAGGAAAGGGGATGGTACGTAAGAGTATGTAGTAAATTCAGGTTAAGATAAAAGTATGTGGAGGCCACCAGGGGGCACAGGCAAGATGGCTGCCTGAGCTAACAGCTCTGTACCTAGCCCCGGGTCATTTGTGGAGATATTGTGGAGAACGGGGTCCAAATCGCCTGAGAAGACGAGATTCGGTTGTTGGAACCAGAGACCAATTGCAGAGTGAAGCTCTGGGCTCCCAAGGTGACCCCTGCGCATAGAAAAGCCGCTGCAGGACTTGCGGCCCCCCATCCACACAGCTTCGGAACAGATTTTGGCTGGACCCGCGCCGCAGGCTCTGCAGCGTGCCTGCTGCCGGCTCTCTTGAAGGGGGTGAGAGTCCGGGGACGGAGAGACCATCGCACGCCTGACGGTGAGGCCCGGACCCTGTGGGCACCCGACCTAGTCAGCCGCACCACAAACTGAGAAGGGTGTGCACAGGAGCTGCCCAACCCCGGCTTGCAGTGGAGGAGCTGTGCGGAGTCAGGTGGAGGACACACCGACGTAGACAGAGTGGAACCACCTGCGCTCTACAGCACATGGGGACCAGCCACAGCAGTGGGGTGAATCCCCCCCCACCCCTGGTGTTTTCTCCACGGCCTGGGCCGAAGCGGGAGCGCACCCTCGATGGCATCCATGGAGAGCAGGTGAGTGCAGAGACGCACGCACAGCCAGGAGGTAGTGGGAAACAGGGCACCCTGCTCCCCCGGACACGATAAACGACCCGTGATCCCCACAAAGCACACGTGGGAGCCAGCTTTAACCACCAGTGAGCACCCGCCGCCTGGGAGAGGGGACGCACATCTAGGCTACCAGAGGAGCTCTGCAGGAAGACAATATGGCGAGGCACGGGGGACACGCCTGGGCTTGGGGTCCTCAGTTTCAGGGGTGGTGGCTGCTGGACGGGGTAGTTCCCCCCCCCCCCCCAGGTGCAGCATTACAAGATGCAGGGGCAATACACCATCCTGCTGGGAATTCGGGAAACTGCAGGTGAAGCAAGATGATGTCCAGTGGAGTGGGGAAGAGATGAATGAGGCTGACTCAGAGGCTTCCAGCTAATCACGCTGAGGCTACCCGCACCAGTGAGGCAGGAGGCAAGCGACAGGGGGGCCAAGCAGACAGTACACCCCTACTCAGAGACCATTGAAGGGGCATGCTAGGACTATTGAGGTACCCAGCACCACACGCCGGACCGCCTAGACAGTGTGCTTAAGGAGGGTCCGGACACTGCTGTATCAGGAGGCCAGCCTCTATGGGGTGGCACATTCACACCCGAGAGAATAGGCCCAACAGAGTGGTCTTGCCCAGCGGGGACAGAGACGTGACCCTCCGAGACACACCTATTGCGGGGAAGACGCTGGCTCCCCCATCGCACAGCAAGGAAGAATTGGACACCTAACCCAGGGGCAGGGAAGAAGCAACACAGGCAAGTTGAGAAGGCTGTTAGGAGCGGCCCTCAACCCCCTCGAAGTAATACTGACAGCCAGTGACCCCCATGATATACATTTGGAGCTGCTTTTACTGTTGGGGAGTGCTCATCGCCGGCGGGAGGGGACACATGCCCCACTGAAGGGAATATTGCCCAGGAAGACACCCTTGCTCTTGGAAGTGCTGGTCGCCCGATAGGGACACATCTGAATCTGTTCCTGTGGGACGGACCCGCACCCATGTGGTGGGCACAGGGACGTTGAGGGGTGGGCGACCCATGAGCTGAAAGGAGGCCTTTGCAAAGTACCAGTTCCAGGCAGAGGACACCGAGATGGAGGCTGGGCCCCCCCTGCGGCCTCACCAGAAATGAGTTCCATTCAAAACAACATCCAGAATATCCTAGCGGAGATAAGGGGGATGAGGACGGATATGGGTGCCAAACTGGCGGACCTCACGGCCAAAGTGTCCATGCTGGAGGATCGAATGGATGGGGTTGAAACCAACCAAATGTCTACTGGCCTCCTAGAGACATAGGTGGAGGCGAGATTCATGGAGGTGCAACGTCGGGAGGAGGAACTCTGCCTCAAAGTTGATGACATGGAGAACCGTGAGAGGAGAAATAATTTACGCTTCTTCGACCCTGCTCAGTCTGGAAGGTAAAGTGCAGGACATAATAGTGGACGCTGGAGAGGGGGTCATGATAGACAGAGTCCATCAAGCAAGGGGGCGGGAGGTGAGAGGCCCTCGTTCGGTGTTGGCATATCTACATTACTATAGAGACAAATCCAGGATTCTGGAGAAAGCAAAGGGTCTTCGGGAAATACAATACGGGGAATCCAAAGTGCCCATTTTCCAGGATATTTCGGCCCTCAAGCTTCTGATGAGGAGAAAATGTGGTGCACTCACCAAACGGCTGCAGGAAACGGGGGTCCGGTACCGCTGGGGGCACCCATTTTATCTGGCTTTTGAATGGCAGGGGGAGAGAGACCATCTGGTGGCTGAAGAGGCCATCCAGAGAGTCACAGAGGACCTGGTTGGCGGCCGTCCAGGCCCCTCAGTGGAACGGGATGACAGAGACAAGGATCTCTCTCACTCTGGGTGCCAGGGGCTGAGACGCAACCATGGGAAAACATAGGGTGAGGGGAACCCGAACATTCCAGAAAACGAAACACTCCCCTGCTGCCTTTGGGGGGTATTTGAAGTGAAAGGAAACGGCTCCACAAGTGAACTACACATCCACACGCTATCTGTTGTACCCTTGGGAATCCGGAGGGCTGTGACTAATTGCCACAGTTGGCACATTCTTTTCTCCATGTTTGTGCCAGTTCCGCTGAGGCTGGTGATGCACCGTTTGTGTGGTTGCGCCTCTTGTTGTTTGCTAGATCCGCTGAAGGGTTCTGTTAGCTGATTGGTTGAAGGGGACAGAGAGACTTGGGAGGGGGGGGATTGAGGACCCCTATCCGAGAACATTAGGATACATTGAATAATTCAGGTCCGACTCAGGGGTGAGGGAGCAAAAAACCCTGTTAGACTAGTAACCCAGGGCAGGGGACAAGCCCCTGATGGTTCGTCGAAGGAGCCCAGTTACTCTGGGTAATGGAGACGGTTGCCTCAAAAGGGAAGGAGGGGTGTCAGGTAGGGATAGCAGGGAAGGGAGAGGGAGGGGGATGGCGGGGAGTGGAAAGGGGAAGGGGGTGTGTGTTAGGCAGAATCCTGTGCATTGCCCTTAGGGCCACTACACACAATTAAGACTACAAGTGGGAATACAAGTTCACCTTTGGTACAAGCCTGTACTACACTGTTAAAGTGGTAGCAGTAGCGCAGCAGCCAGACTTATCTCAAGAGCAAATGAGCAGTTGTAGAGATTACACAAAGGACTACATTTACTGTGATTCAAGCAAACACTGACTCAAGGTTTTTGGTTAAAAAGTAAAAGTATGTTTATTTTAAACCATCAGTTCACAAAACATTTCACTTCTATTAAATTAAAACCACACTTCAAATACACCACACACAACCAATTCCCCTTGTGCAGAACAACTCAAGGTAAGTACCTTAGGATTTGACAGACCAGTGTTATGAAACAAAGACGTTACAGGGAATACATATGCGATCACTTTTTGACAGCAATGACAGTTCGGTCTTACTAAAGATAGCATATCCGTGGGAAGAAATGTTACCGGAGTTAAAACACACTTAGCACCCGAGTTAACACAAGAGAGTTGGGGATAAAAATTATAGGTAATACTTTTGTCAAGGCAGGCAGAATCAGAGAGCACTTTCTAACAAGAAGATAAAAGTCAATGTTAAGTGGATCAGGGTTCCTGTTGTCGAGGATCACACAGACAGACAGTTCACGATTCAAGGTTGCCAGGAGTACTTGGATATTGTCGAATGAGGAAGAAAAAGTTATAAGAGGGAAGGAAGAAAAGGGCAAGCCTTTAGTGAGGAGAAAAGGGGTTCACCCTAGTTCCTCCAAGTCGGACACAGTACCTTATTCTATGAAGAAGCTGGTGCCACAGCAGTTCCTGGTAGTTTCCTGCAGACTCACGGTTCCTGGAGCTTCAGTTGTGGGGACAAAAAGGAGGACGTCTGGAGTGATCTGCACTACCCAGGGATGAGGCCAGCAGCAGCGACGGTGAATAAAAGGTGCGCTCCTTTAAAACAGGAGTGGCTCTTCAGATGGCTATCCGGACCACTACAGCAGTGTGCAGCGATTTTGACCACACAGGGGATCCTGTAACGCTCACCTGACTCCCACGGAGGCGCTGGCCTGGTTCGCGCTGCTGTGACCTCTTCTAAGGTGATGTGCAGGGTTCGGAAGACAGACTGGACCGGGCCCCCAAATCTGGCTTGTCTGGCTCGCAGAAGTATCCTTCTGTAGGCGAAAATAGGGGATTAACTGTGTGCGGGGTAATGCAATCGGCCTCCCACTTTCCCCTCTCACCCTCCTCGAAACCCTTGTGTGATTCCTCGTAGCGACTCACCTTAGGGTCTGGAAGGACGAGCTCTCCAACCTGCTTCTAATGCAGGGGCGCGTAGGTATCCAGTTACTTCACTGGATTTTTGGATTGGTGAGAACCAAACTTGCTTGGCTTCCAGGTAAGTTTTTTGATAAGAGGTTCCCCTTGTGTCCATGCATTAATGTACTAATGCTAGTGTCTTTTTCCCCATAGGGGCTGGGGTACGGAATGCCGGGGAACAGGCACCGACCCGAGATGAGAGGTGAAATCCTTGTAGAAATCAGGTAAGTCTTTAATGAACGTTTTTTGGTAATGTCTTTTCATTCGCTCATTAACGCTGATGTCTCTTTTTCCCCTTAGGGGCCGGGGTCCGGAAATGCCAGGATGCGGCGCGGACCCGAAATGGAGAGGGAATGAATCAATAGGTAAGTCTTAACATGGAGATTTAGCTTTCCTTATTCCCTTCTCTCTCTCACCTTTTGTTCTGGTCTTTTTCATCCTAGGCGCTGGGGCGTGACTGCGAATCCGGATGATCGCTGCTGAACATGGAGGCGTCCTGTAAAGGTGAGTGTAATGCGGCGCTGCAGCGATCGACGCGATGAGCTTTTAAATAAAAGTCTTCCTTTTCAGGATTGGGTCAGACTCCGTTCATACGCCAGGTATTCAAAACAATGTATGAATGGGCAGAGGGAACCATGGTTCTGGGTGGGGACTTCAACCTGATAATGGACCCCAAGCCGGATTGATGTTCGGTAAAGGGGACGGGGTGAGAGGTGTGACAAAGAACAACCTAGCCATGCAAGACCTTCTACAAGAGTTCTATTGGGTGGATATATGACAGAGGTCATGGCCAGGCCTGGGGGGCTATACATTCTTTTCCCCCCCGCATCAATCATATGCAAGAATGTACCTATTGCTGGAATCGGAGGAGGATGAAAGGGAGGTCAGGGTGCCAACTGTGGAGGCTATCACGTGGTAAGACCACACGCTCGTAGTGGTGGATTGGAGGTTGCCTAAGGCCCGGAGGAGTTGTAGATGGAGGTGTAATGACACTCTGTTGAGAGACCACATATTCAAGGACTTCTTGAGGAAGGAAAGAAGGGCCTACTTTGAGATGAATGACACCAGGGAGACCGATATGACGATGGTATGGGAGGCAGCGAAGGCTACATTTTGGGGTTTGCTCATTGAGAAAGGCTCCCGTAAGAAACGTGAAAGGGCATTGATTGACACTAACCTCCGCAAGGAATTGAGAGTAATGCGATCGCAACTCAACCGGAAGGAGGTGCATAGGGAGGCTCTCCTTTTGTAAATGAGGGACAAGAGACAGGCACTGCACACAGTTTTAATACGGGAGGTGGTCAAGAAAATGAGGTACTCACGGCAAAGATATTACAAGAGGGGGGGGATAAGCTGGGGACCCTACTAGCACACAGGGCAAGAGGCTGTAGGACGGAAAGGATGGTTGAAAGGCGTCCGAGACGCGGCCGGGAGGAGACAAACGGGTGGGGATGAGGTCACGGAATGCTTTGCGAATTATTATAAGGAATTGTACACCAAGCAGAAAGAGAAGTCGATGGAGGTCATGTGGTGTTATCTGGCCGGACGGAGGCTCCCTAAGCTTGCTGAAGCTGAGCTTGAGGCTATGGAGGGGGAGATGACTGGGGAGAAGATAGTGGAGGCTATCAACAGATTAAAGACAGGAAAGGCTCCAGGGGAAGATGGCTTTACTGCTGACATATATAAGCAGTACCAGTCCTCACTGGCGAAACCTATGGGCAAATTGTTCAACCGATACTGGGGCAGGGTAAAATACCCCCAACATTTCTTCAATCCCTGATAACGGTGATACCGAAACTGGGGAAAAAACCCTGAGGACTGTGCCTCTTACAGGCCTATCTTCCTCTTAAACATGGACGCCAAGATCTTGGCCAGGATCCTGGGGACACGGTTGGAGATGCACCTCCCCCGCTTGATCCACCCTGATCAAGTGGGATTTGTGTTAAATAGGCAAGGGGCAGACAGCATTTGAAAAACTCTCCATGTGCTGAGCTGGAGAACAGTACGGGAGGAAGGAGTGCTCCTGCTATCTATAGACGCTGAGAAGGCTCTCGATAGAGTAAGCTGGGCCTTCATTGGTTTAATCTTTTCATCCTGGGGATGGGTCCGAGGTGTATGGGCTGGCTATCAGCCCTATATTCAAAACCAGCGGCAAGGCAATCTGGGTCGTTCCCATTGGGGAGGGGTAAACAACAGGGTTGCCCCCTATCCCCGCTTATATACGCGCAAGTAATGGAGTCATGGACGGCGTCCGTCAGGGACGATAGGGGGGATCAGAGGTGTTATGGTAGGGGAAACACTGTAAAATAAGTCTGTTTGCAGATGACGCACTCCTTTATGTGGCTGAACCATCTCAATCGATACTGCATGTGCTATGCAGTCTGGAGCATTACAGGAAAATGTCAGTCTTCAAGGTCAACCTGGGGAAATCTGTTGTGTTCATAGCAGGGAAACTATCTGATGATGAGGGAATATTTGTTGCGGGGCTCCCTTTCAAGGTGCATAGGGATGCGTTTTGCTACCTGGGAATTCAGGTTACGCAATGCCCCGGAGACTTGTTCGCTAGCAACTTCCTCCCCCTTTGGTCAGCAGTTAAAATGGACATTGAAAAGTGGGCTGGACTGGGATTCTCGTGGGTGACACGCCTCAATTCAATAAAAAATGATAAGTTACTCACTGTAGTGACTAACGTACTCTTAGTCCTTAGTCCCCTTTCCTCCACACTGTATGGGCGTCCCTTCCAAGGGACGGGAGCCAGAACCTTTTTCACCAGAAAAACCTTCTTCCCCTTTAAATTTAGAGGTACGCAGGGGTGCGGCACAGGGAGCATGCGTTGCCCTGACTCCGCGCTCAGCGCCACACCTCTGTGCCCATTGACGCGTCGACAATAGATGTAACATTGCCTAATGACCCCAGTATTATTAGGGGGGAGGTTGGTCGTACGTATGGAGGAAAGGGGACTAAGGACTAAGAGTATGTTAGTCACTATGGTGAGTAACTTATAATTACTCTTACGTCCGTCCCCTTTCCTCCATACTGCATGGCCGATTACAACTGATTGTAGCCCCAGGGTGGAGAGGAGACCCTCCTTAAGCAAACAGGTTCCTGAGAACCGCCTGTCTGAAAGCCGGCATCCAAACAGTAATGCTTGCAGAAAGCCGAGGGGGTGGTCCAAGTGGCCGCCCTGCTTATGACTTGCCGAGGGACCTGCCACTGGAAGGCGATGGCCGTTGCCTTGGCCCTTACTGCATGGGCGTGCACGTTGGACGGAAGCGGCTTGTGCTGGCCCTCGTACGCTTTTTTGATGGCTGAGACCATCCAGCAGGATATGGAAGCCTTGGAGGCCTCATAGCCTGGTCATGAGCCTCCGAAAGTGACGAACAGGGCATCCGATTTACAGAAGCCCTCGGTCCTGTCTAAGTAAAATTTTAGGGCATGCATGACATCTAGGCATTGCAGCACTCTCTGTGCTTCGTCTTTGTGATCGGCAAAAAACATAGGAAGGACTATTTCCTTGTTCAAGTGGAAAGCAGACAGCACCTTGGGCAGAAATGCTGGATGTGTCTGCAGGACTACTTTGTCCTTGTGAAAGGTAGTATATGGTTCCGAGGCAACCAGTGCCTGGATTTCCCTGACTCTACGAGCTGAGGCCGACTAGTAAGGCCGTCTTAATGGTGACCAGCCTGATGTCCACGGATGCCATTGGCTCGAATGGTTTGTTCGCCAGGGCGCCCAAGACTATGTTGAGGTCCCACACCGGGTGCAGCCTTTTGACGGGCGGGTAGAGACTTGCAAGCCCCGTCAAATGTTTCTTGACGATAGGATTAGCAGAGAAGATCCCATGTAAGCTCCGATGGCTGCGAGGTATGCACGGCAAGTGTCAAGCTAAACGCCAGAGTGGGCAAGGTGCGCCGAGGAGAGCACGTCGTCCAACGTACATGCCAGGGGGTCGATTTCCTTGGAGTCTGCCCAGTAGCAGAATCTGCTCCATTTACTTTTATACTGGGCCGTGGTAGCCTTGCTCCTTGGGCTCTGAATGATTTTCCGATTAGCTTGAGAAAGGCTGAGGTGCCGCAGCGTTACCTGCTCAGGTGCCACGCTGTGAGGGCTAGTTTCTGTGGTGCGGGGTGGATGATCCTGCCCCCCTGCTGGGCCAGAAGATGTGCTGGGCCTGTCGGGAGGTGAATCAGAGGCATCTCCGGGAGGCTAAGCAGTTCCGAAAACCATGGCCTGGCCGGCCACCATGGAACTATTAGAATGATGTTGAGTTGGCGAGACTCCTTGATCTTGCAAATCACTCTGTGAATCAGCGCGGTGGGCTGGAAAGGGGAAAGCCCTCATGCCATTCCACTGAAGCCGAAATGCGTCGCCCAGGGAGCCGTGGCCCTGTCCCTGCCAGGAGGTGAACTGAGGGCACTTCTTGGTGTGCCAGGTGGCAAAGAGATCCACCTGGGGATGACCCCACCTGTAGAAGATCTCGTGAAATAATGAGGTTGTTTAGCTGCCACTCGTAATTGTCCGCTCGAAGCCTGCTGAGCCTGTCTGCCTCCAGGTTGGATTCCCCCGGGAAGTGGACTGCTGTGAGGTAGATGAAGTTTTTCCAGGGCCCATTCTCACATGCCGGTTGCCAGTCTGTACAGAGGATCTGGTGACCACCTGCTTGTTGAAGTAGTACATGCTGGTCGAGTTGTCTGGATGAGGACATCCTTGCCCCTGAGAAGTGGTAGGAATGCCCTGAGCGCTAGCCAGATGGCGTTCAGCTACAATCAATTGATGTGGTATTCCTGCTCCTGTCGAGCGCAGGTGCCGTGGACCGAGAGATCGTCCAGGGTGGCTCCCCAGCCCTCGAGCAACGAGTCTGTGGTGATGGTGACCTGCGGGGTGGGTGGCCGAAAGGGCTTGCCCGTCTGTAGGTTGCAGTCCCTGGACCAACATGTTGGGTCCGGGTAGAGAGATGGAGGAACGTTGATCACCTCGGATTGAGAGCCATGCTCCTGGTTCCATGAGGCCGCGAAGTGCAGCTGAATCCTCCTCATCCTCAATCTCGTGTGAGGGACGGCTAATAGGACCGCCGCCAATAGACCCAGAAGATGTTGGTACCACCATGCCAAGGTCATTTCTATGCTGAAGGAAGTGGGTGATGGCCCCCTTGATGGCCGAGATCTTGTCCACCGACGGAAATGCCTTCTCGGAGCATGTGTCCCAGATGAGGCCCAAGAATGTCAGAGTCTGCGTGGGCTGCAGCTGCGACTTCTTGAGATTGAGCGAGAAGCCCAGATCGTGCAGTGTGTTCATAAGTGCAAGGGTAGAGTGTTGAACCACTTCCGGAGATGAAGCCCTGACGAGTCAGTCATTGAGGTATGGGTAGATGTTGAGGCACTGCGTTCTGAGGAGGGCCGCCACCGTATTCATGAGCTTGGTCAAGACCCTGGGGGCCGAGTTGAGGCCGAAGGGAAGGACCTTGTATTGTAAATGGTAGCCCATGATCCTGAACCAAGGGAAAGAACGATGGGGCTGCCAAATCGGGACGTGTAGGTACACGTTCTTCAGATCCAGGGAGCACATCCAGTCTCCCTTGCACAATGTCCCCGCTATAAAAGCTGGCATAACCATCTTGAATTTTTGCAGGGGTAAGGAGAGGTTGAGGGTGGAAAGGTCCAGCACAACTCTCAGGGCCATCTGGTTCTTCTGAATTGCGAAAATCCTGGAGTAAAAAAGCCTGAGCCTCGCTGGGACTTCCACTACTGCTTGGCTCTCTACGAGTGACCGGATCTCTGCCAAAAGAGTTGCTGTCCCAACCTTTGAGAGTGGAGGGGAGGAGGGAGGAGAGGCTGGGATAGGGAGGCAGTACCCTGTGGATACTACAGAGAGGATCCAGGGGTCAGTGATATTCTGGCGTCAGAAATGCACGTGGAGAGCAAGCCTGTCCCCCACTGGAGACACGTGGACCCAAAGGGGCGTGTCATGCCTTCTTTCCCTCGGAGGCTGTCGTGGAGGAGGGGGACTGGAAAAAGCCCTTTGCCCCCCCCCCTTTTGTTGTTTGCGCTGGTTATGAGACGGCAAGCGGTCCATCTGCCTGGATCTCCGTTCCTGCAAGCTGTGGAACCGTCCATACGTATGCCCCCTGTCAGAGCGCTGCTGTGACTGGGTGTACAACTTGGGCGTGGTCTTTGTCAAGATGGATAAAGATATGGCCATTTGTGAGTTGTTTCTCTTCTTGTCCAGCTGCTCGTCCGTGGTCGAGTGGAAGAGGTCCTCCCCCCTTGAACGGTAGATCTAATATGCGTTCCTGGACTTCAGGGTTGAATTTTGTTGCCCGGAGCCAGGCTGTCCTTCTCATGTCCGTGGCGATAAAGATGGCATGGCCAGAGATGTCAATACGGGCCACGGAGGATTTCATGAGGTTCTGCACCACCAGCTTGGCCTCAGCGAGCCCTGCCTTAAAACATGATTGGCTCTGCGTAGGGAGTTCCGGGAGGAAGTCCACGATTTCCCGCCATAACCTTTGGTTAGCGGCCACCAGCATGGTGTCTGCATTGGCCTGACGAAGATGCAAGGACGCGTTGGAATAGAGTTTCTTGCCGTACATCTCCAAGATCTTCTCCTCATTGCCTAGCAGCTATGCAGAGGAGGAAGCTGAGGACGACTGAGGCTCGGAGTATAGTGATGCCACAGTGATCACCGAGGAGTGTGGCTGAGGAAGGGCAGAGAGCAAGACTGTATCACCCTCCATTGGCCTGTACTTGGTGTCCAGGCGTCGAATGACTGGCTGGGCTGAGTGGGGCTTCAGCCAACCCTTCTTGGCCACAGAGACTACATCGGTTGGCAGTAGAATCCCAATTTTGGCAGAGGGGCGTCGCGTGGGGACTTCAGTCAGAACCCCCTCTGCCGGCTGCTCTAGCTCTGGTTGGAGTAGGCCCAGATACTCTGCTAGTCCTGCAAGACATTCATGGAAGGCCCTGGCTGAGAATGGCGTATCGGAATCATCCTCCTCATCCGAATCCTGTGGATCAGGAGGATCCTGCGGAGGTGGAGGAGTAGTTGGTGCCGGAGGCTGGGGTACAGGGACCGCAGCGGAGGCTGAGGAGGCAGCAGAGGCTGGTACGGAGCCGCCTGAGGAATCGGCTGGGGAACCGGAGACAGCGGCTGCGCCAGGGGCACCAGCGGAGGCGCTTGTGGTGCCGCTAGTATAGTCGGGAGGACTTCCCTGATGGCGCCCTTGAGGATAACCCACATACGAGGTGACTTCATGAGGCTGAGGAACCTCTCGAAGAACCCCTCTTCACTGGCCGTAGAGGTGGCAGGGGGTACTGACGGGGTAGACGGGAGCTGCTGGAGCCGCTGCACACCCTGCCCATATGGACACAGGGGGAAGTTGCCCTGTGCATAAGAGGGATAGGCTGTAGGCCACGTACCTGGTTAAGGACAGTCCCACCTTGACACTCGTTCTTCGCCATATTCCCGGAATGGCGGACAGGTGTCTCTGTCTGGCGTGGCGGCCATCTTGTCGAGCTGGCTGCCACGTGCCTGCGACATGTTGCTTGCTGGGCCCAGCCTCCTCCAAGACTCTTGCGTGTGGATCACAAGGCCTACTCTGCTCCTCGGGCCTAGGCCCGGTAGGTGTGAGACCCTGGACCCAGGCGTCAGTAGAGATGCGTTTAGGCACCCCTCGGACGTATTGCCGGTACTAGGGCATAGCCCCTCGGCCATATTGCTGGTACAAGGGCAGAGCCTCTCGGATGACAATCCGGTACGAGAACCTTCCGGTCCCTCAACATTATCAACGGGAGGATCCAAGCCTCTGTCCGAAGGCCGGTAGCTGCAGCAGCCTCAGTGCCTGTGTTGGTATAAGGACCTGACCGGTCCCCTCCCACGCGGGAGAGTCCTTGGGAAGAAGTCTCCTTTGCGGGGTGTGATGGAGAAAAGCGGCCCTACCTTGGGCTTGGCTCAATGTTTCACGAAGTTCTTGAGGTCCTCTGGAGGCGAATTCTGGAAGAGCTTACTCCACCTGGCTAGTCTGTTCTTCAGTGCTTTCGAGGACATCGAGCTACACGTTGTACAAGCTTGCCAACCGTGGTCTGGGCCAAGGCAACATAGGCAGAGGGCATGGGGGTCTGCAGTTCGGAAGAGCCAGTTGGTAACAGCCCGTTGCAGGATGGACACCTGCAAGTCGACATGCGCAGGGGAGGAGTGTGACCCCCGAGGACCGAGTACCTAAATGATAAAAAGACAAAGAGAAGAAGTATCCGCGCGTGGAATTACATGGCCGAAGCCAAACCGAGGAGCGCTGGTGAATTCGGCCCATTCCCGTCGCCGTGGAAAAGGGGACTGAGGTGCGGCACCGGAGGGCCACATCAGGGCAGCGCATGCACCCTGGGCCCCACCCTTGCGTGCCTCTAAATCTAATGGGGAAGGTCCCTTCTGGTGAAAAAGGTTCTGTCTCCCGTCCCTTGGAAGGGACGCCCATACAGTATGGAGGAAAGGGGAAGGGACGTAAAGAGTATGGTGATTATCCCCAAATTCTTGTTTCTATTCCAAATGTTGGCGACGCAGTTGCCCAGGCCATTTCTGCTAGAAGTGAGACGAACTCTGCTGCGATATCTCTGGGCAGGGAAGAAACATAGGATCTCATACGAAACATTGATAAGACCAAACGAGGAGGGGGCAGTTGGCCTTCCCAATATGGAGTTGTACTATAGAGCATACCAGCTACGGATCCTACTGGACCATACTCTTACGTCCCGTCTCCTTTCCTCCATACTGTATGGGCATCCTTTCCAAGGGGCGGCAGATGGAATGTTTTTCACCTGAAAAAACCTTCTTCCCCTTTAAATTTAGAGGCGTGCGCTGGTGCTGCCCTGACTCCACCCTCCGGCACCACACCTCAGTCCCCTTTTCTGCGTCGACAGGAGCAGGCCGAATTCACCAGCGCTCCTTGGTTTGGCTTCGGCCATGTAATTCCATGCGCGGATACTTTTTCACCTGGTCTTTTTGTCTTTTTATCATTCAGGTGCTCGGCCCTCAGGCGACACGCTCCTCCCCGGCGCATGTCGATTTCCACGGGGTTCAGCAGGTTTCCAGCCAGCAATGGGCTATTCCCAACTTCAGACCCCCATGCCCTCTGCCTACGTTGCCTTGGCCCAGACCACGGTTGGCATGCTTGTTCAGCGTGTGGCTCGCTGTCCTCCAAAGCACTGAAGAACAGACTAGCCAGGTGGATTGAGCTCTTCCAGAAGTCACCTCCAGCAGACCTGAAGAACTTCGTGAAACAATGAGCCATGCCCAAGGTAGGGCTGATATTCTCCATCGCACCCCGCAAGGGAGACTCCTTCCCAGGGACTCTCCCGCGCAGGAGGGACCGGTCAGGTTCTTCTACCAGCACTTGCACCAAGGCATCTGCAGCTACCGGCCTCCGGGCCGAGGGATCCTCCCGGTGACAGTGTTGAGGGACCGGAAGGTTCTTTTACGGGGTCTTCACCCAACGGGCTCCGCCCTTGTACCGGCACCATGGCCGAGGGGCTATGCCCTAATACCGGAAATCCGTCCGAGGGTGTGCCTAAAAGCAGCTTTACCGACCCCCGGGTTGAGGGTGCCCCACCTTCCCGGGCCTAGGCTCGAGGAGCAGGGTAGTCCTCATGATCCACACGCAAGAGTCATGGACGAGGCCGGGCCCAGCGGGCTGAGCAACACTATGCAGGCACATGGCAGGCACATGGCAGGCAGCTCGACAAAATGGCCGCCGTGCCATACAGAGGCACCAATGCGACGCCATTCCAGGAATTCAGCGATGAACGAGTGTCAAGGGGTGACTGGCTGCAACCAGGTACGTGGCCTAAGGTCTACCCCTCCTATGCACAGGGCAGCTTTCCTTTGCGTCTGTGTGGACAGGGTATGCAGCCTTCTGAGCAGCCTCCCACTACACCATCAGCAACCTCTGCCACCGCTTCAGTCAGTGAGGTGGTTTTCTTTGAGAGGTTCTGCGGCCTCACGAAGTCACCTCGGATGGGCGTTATCCTCAAAGACACCATCAGGGAAGTCATTCCCGCCATGCTAGTAGCACCACAGAAGCCTCCATCAGTGCCCCAGGCCCCGACACAGCCGCCTCCTCTGGCTCCACAGCCAACTCCTCAACCTCTGCCGCCTCCTCAGCCTCCAGCCGCGGTCGCTGTACTCAAGCCTCTAGCGCCAACTACTCCACCTCCTCCACAGGATCCTCCAGATCCACAGGATATGGACGAGGAGGAGGATTCGGACACGCCATCCTCAGCCATGGCCTTTCACGAACGTCTTGCTGGTCTGGCGGAGTACCTGTGCCTACCCCAACCAGAGGTACAGCAGCCGGCAAAGGGGGTTCTAGATGAAGTCCTCACGCGACGCCGCTCTGCCAAATCAGGGATTCCTATGCAGAACGATGTAGTCTCCCTGGCCAAGAAGGGCTGGCTGAAACCCCGCTCTGCCCAGCCCATCAATCAACGCCAAGTACAGGCAGATGGAGAGGGATATACTCTTGCTTTAGGCCCATCATCAGCCACACTCCTCAGTGATCGCTGCAGCATCACTATACTCCAAGCCTCAGTCATCCTCAACCTCAAATCTTGGAAGCACATGGCAAGAAACTCCATTCCAACGCCTCTTTCCATCTGCGTCAGGCCAACGCCGATGCCATTCTGGCAGCCGGCAACCAAAGATTATGGTGGGAAATTCCGGACTTCCTCCCGGAACTCCCCACCCAGAGCAAATCAGGCTTTAAGGCGGGGCTAGCCGAGACCAAGCTGGTGGCGCAGGACCTCATGGAATCCACAGTGGCTCATATTGACACCTCAGGCCGTGCCATCTGTATTGCCACAGACATGAGAAGGGCAGCCTGGCTCCGGGCAACAAAATTCAACCCGGATGTCAAGGAACGCATACTAGATCTACCGTTCGAGTGGGGGTGGGGGCGACCGCTTCCACTCCACTACGGACGAAGAGCTGGACAAGAAGAAAAACAACTCACAAACAAAAAGTCTTTATCCATCCATCCTTACAAACACCACACCCAAATCGTACACTCCATCTCAGCAGTGCTCAGAAAAGGGTTGGATGTACGGAGGGTTCCGCGGCTTCCAGGAACACAGATCCAGGCAGCCGGACCGCTCACCGTCTCAGAACCAGCGCAAGCAATAAAAAGGGGGGTTGGGTAAGGGCTTTTTCCAGTCTCCCTCCTCAGCGACAGCCTCCGAGGGAAAGAAGGCATGACACACACACACCCTCAGGTCCACGTGTCTCCAGTGGGGGGGCAGGCTTGCTCTACATACACATTTCTGGCGCCACAATTTCGTGGACCACTGGATCCTATCCGTAGTATCCACGGGGTACCACCTTCCTATCCCAGCCTCTTCTCCCTCTTCCCGTCCACTCCCACAGGTTGGGACAGCAAATCTTTTGGCAGAGATCCGGTCGCTCGAAGAGAGCCAGGCAGTTGAGGAAGTTCCAGCCTCCCAGCAAGGCTTTGGCTTTTACTCCAGGATTTTCGCCATTCAGACGAAGAACCAGGCGGGCCTGAGAGTTGTGATGGACCTTTCCACCCTCAACCTCTCCTTACCCCTGCAAAAATTCAAGATGGTTATGCCAGCTTTTATAGCGGTGAAATTGGACAAGGGAGACTGAATGTGCTCCCTGGATTTGAAGAACGCGTACCTACACGTCCCGATTTGGCAGCCCCATCGTTCTTTCCTACGGTTCAGGATCATGGGCTACCATTTTCAATACAAGGTCCTTCCTTTTGGCCTCAAGTCGGCCCCCAGGGTCTTTACCAGGCTCATGAATGCGGTGGTGGCCCTCCTCAGAGCGCAGGGCCTCCACCTCCACATATACCCATACCTCGACGACTGGCCCGTCAGGGCTACATCTCCAGAAGCGGTTCACCACTCTTCCCATGCTGTTATGAACACACTGCACTATCTGGGCTTCTCGCTCAATCTCAAGAAGTCACAGCTGCAGCCCACGCAGAATCTGACATTCTTGGGCCTTATCGGGGACACGTGCTCCGAGAAGGTCTTCCCTTCGGGTGACAAAATCTGGGCCATCAAGAGGGCCACCACCCACTTCCTCAGCAGAGAGGTGACCTTGGCATGGTGGTACCAACATCTCCTGGGTCTACTGGCAGCGGTCCTATTAGCCGTTCCGCACATGAGACTAAGGATGAGGAGGATTTAGCAGTACTTCACTCTCAATCCGAGATGATCAACGTTCCTCCATCTCTCCACCCGGACCTAAATTGGTGGTCCAGAGACTACAACCTACGGACCGGCAAGCCCTTCCGGCTGCCCTCTCCGCAGGCCACCATCACCACGGATTCCTCGCTCGAGGGCTGGGGAGCCACCCTAGATGATCTCTCGGTCCACAGCACCTGGACTCTACTGGAGCAGGAATACCACATCAATTGGCTAGAGCTGAACGCCATCTGGCTGGCGCTCAGGGCATTCCTACCACTTCTCAGGGGGAAGGTTGTCCTCATCCAGACGGACAACTCGACCAGCATGTACTACATCAACAAGCAGGGAGGCACCAGATCCACCCCCCCCCCGGTGCAGACTGGCGATCAGCATGTGGGATTGGGCCCTGGAAAACTACATTTACCTCACGGCAGTCCACCTCCTGGGAGAATCCAACCTGGAAACGGACAGGCTCAGCAGACTGGGAGGGGAAAATTACAAGTGGTAGCTAAACGACCGCGTTATTCAGAAGATTTTCAACAGGTGGGGTCACCCCCAGGTGGATCTCTTTGCCACCTGGCACAACAAGAAGCGTCTCCAGTTTTGCATCCTCGCAAGGTCAGGGCCCCGGCTCTCTGGATGACACATTTCACTTCCAGTGGACCGGCACGAAAGCCTACGCCTTTCCGGCCACTCCCCTGATTAACAGGGTAATTTGCAAAATCAAGGAGTCTTGCCAACTCCTCATAATTCTAATAGCTCCAGGGTGGCCAGACAGGCCATGGTTTTGGGAGCTCCTCAGCCTCTCGGAAGTACCCTCGATTAACCTCCCGATGGGCCCAGCACATCTGCTGGCACAGCAGGGGTGCAGGGTCATCCACCCTGCTCCAGAGAAACGAGCCATCACAGCGTTGTACCTGAGCAAGTAACGCTTTGGCACCTTAGCCACTCACAGGCCAATCTGGAGATCATACAGGGTGCCAGGAGCAAAGCCACCAGGGCCCACTACAAGAGAAAATGCACCAGATTCTACCACTGGGCAGACTCCAAAAGGAAATCGACCCTCTGACGTGCACTCTGGACGACGTGCTCTCCTTTTCGGCGCACCTCGTCCCACTCAGGCGTGCAGGTGGACACCTGCTGCACATTCCTCTCAGCCACTGGGGCTTACAGGATCTCTGAGGAAGGCATTTTCTCCTCCTCCAACCCTATAGTCAAGAAACATGTGACGGGACTCGCAAGGCTCTACCCGCCCGTTTAGAGACTGCACCCGGTGTGGGACCTCAACTTAGTCTTGGGCATCCTAACGCACAAACTGTTCGACCCAATGGTGTCCGTGGACATCAGGCTGGTCACCTTCAAGGCAGCCTTACTAGTCTGCCTCACCTCGGCTCGTAGAGTCAGCGAAATCCAGGCACTGGTCGCCTCCGAACCATATAATCCCTTTCACAAGGACAAGGTAGTCCTGTGGACACACCCAGCATTTCTGCCCAAGGTTCTGTCTGCTTTCCACTTGAAGGAGGAAATAGTCCTTTCTACGTTTTTCCCAATCCCAATGACGAAGCACAGAGAGTGCTGCAGTGCCTGGATGTCAGGCGTGCCCTGAAATTCTACTTGGACAGGACCAAGGGGTTCTGTAAATCGGACCCCCTGTTTGTCACTTTTGGAGGCTCAAGACCAGGCTATCATGCCTCTAAGGCTTCCATATCCCGCTGGATGGTCTCTGCCATCAAAGAAGCGTATGAGGGCCACCATAAGCCGCTCCCGGCCAACATGCATCTCCACGCAGGCCGGACCAAAACAACGGCCATGGCATTCCAATGCCATGTCCCTTGGCAAGTCATATGCAGGGCGGCCACTTGGTCCTCACCCTCGGCTTTCTGCAAGCATTACGGTTTGGATGCCGGCTCTAGATCTGATGCGGTCTTCGGACAGGCGGTTCTCAGGAACCTATTTGCTTAAGGAGGGTCTCTTCTCCACCCTGGGGCTACAATCAGTTGTAATCGCCCATACAGTATGGAGGAAAGGGGACGGGACGTAAGAGTAATTATAAGTTACTCACCATAGTGACTAACATACGCTTAGTCCATAGTCCCCTTTCCTCCATACGTCCAACCAACCTCCCCCATAATAATACTGGTGTCATTAGGCAATGTTAAATCTATTGTCCACGCGGCAATGGGGACTGAGGTGTGGCGCCGGAGGGCGGAGTCAGGGCTGCACACGCTCCCTGGAACGAAACCCCGCGTGCCTCTAAATTTAAAGGGGAAGAAGGTTTTTTCTGGTGAAAAAGGTTCTGTTTCCTATCCCTTGGAAGGGACGCCCATATAGTATGGAAGAAAGGGAACTATGGAGTATGTTAATCACTAAGGTGAGTAACTTATCATTTTTACACCAGGGACGGGGAAACAGTGGGTTGCAATGGACAACAAGTTACTTTCCCCAGTCACATTGAATGAGTGGCTGTGGGCCCCCATTCCTACATCCCAGGGAGAGTCTTGCGTCATCCAGTGTTCGGGGTTCTGTGGTCCGTTTGGAAAGAAGGAGGTGAAAACAAATGGCTTACATGGTGGCCTTCCTCCCTAGGCTGCATCTGGGCTCCCCCTCTCAGAGATGGGATCGCGGACCCACTTGCTTTCCAGCAATGGTATGAGGCCGGGCTCAGGAGGGCAGGTCAAATGTGGGACGGGGAAACCTTTCTATCATTACAGGGATTGGAGGAGACTCTGGGTCTGGACAAATTATCGCCATTTCATTACCTACAAATAAAGGGGGTCTTGACCGAGGAAATATGGGGGGAGAACCTCAAAAGGGAGTTAACGGATTTAAAAAAATTCTTGATTTCACAAAAAGGGTCCAGGGGACTGATATCTAGGCTCTATCAACTGCTTCTATTGGCGGCCCGAGAGAGCCCTCTCCTGCAAGAGTGAAGTGGGGACATGACCAAGGTGGTGATATTGATGATACAAGGTGGGCTAAAATGTGCAGACAGGCAAATCGCTCAACCACGTCACTCCAGTATGGACACCATGCCCTGAAACTGCTCCACAGATGGCACTATCCCCCAGTGCGGATAGCTCGGATGAGAGAGGGTTACAATCCAAACTGCTGGAACTGCCGTATTGAAAGGGGAAATTTTGTACACATGTGGTGGAAATGCCCAATGGTGCAGATGTATTGGGGAGAGGACCTGTCATGGATAAAAGAGGTGGATGGGGTCCAGAGAGACCTCTCACCGTTGCTTGTTCTATTTGGTGTGAGTGTACATGAGGAGTCTGAAGCGGCACAGGGCCACATGTTTCAGGTTATGATGGTGGCGGCTAGGTGTTGCCTGGCCCAGAGGTGGAAGAGTCCACGAATGCCGGGGGAGAAGGAGTGGATCACCAAGGTTCGTGCAATATATGATATGAAGTATCTGACCCATCTCATAGATGAATCCAGGTGCAATATTGAGGGGTAGTGGCTTCCTTTCTTTGAAAAGTATGGGCGGCTGGTCTGAGAAGGCTAGTAAGAGATGGCACAGGAATCATATGGGATTAGCCACTAGAGTGGTCTGGAGGCCCAGAGGACATGTTGCCGGTTGGGGGACCCGAGGGGAAGTGGTCGCTTCATGGGCCCGGGGTTCCAGCCTGCACAGCAGAGACATCTCCATTTTTGATAAAGAGACATTACAATGCACCTGACTTTTTTTTTCATTTGATTTTATTATCATTTTGTGTTAAACTTCAACAGTAAAACAATATATCATAAATAACATGAATCTCCCATTCCCCAACAAAACAGTCTCTGCCATACTACCCCCCCCCCCCACCCTCCTTATATCCCATCTCTAAACAAGGGCAATTGGAATTAGTCCACGCCATTCGGGCAGTTACAAAAGGAAGACCGCAACAAACCCTCATTTCATTGGTTATTTGTAGGGTTCATTGAAAGGGGCCCATTCCATTTCCCTGGCAGAGGCCATGTCGTGGAGTTGAGCTGTTAAATTCTCCATCTCGTAGAGTTCTTTGGCCTTTTTAGCCCATATTTGCTCCATCGGTAGGGTTTCCGATTTACACCCTATTGCTATGCACGCTCTTGCAGCCAAGAACGAAAAATGCACCATATGCGGTACCCTCTCCCATCGATTACCGTGCGCTTCAAGGCCAAAAAGGATCAATCTAGGATCACAATCTCTTGGGACCCCTTCCACTTTTCTGATCCAGCCCAGGACTTCCCTCCAATAGATTTGTGGCTTAGGGCAAGACCACCACATGTGCCAATAATTTGCTTCCACATTACATCCCCTCCAGCACTTTAGACTTGTCTGGGCAAACATCTTGGAAAGTCTTTTAGGGTCTAATTGCCATCTGTGCAGCAACTTCAACCCATGCATTTTGTATTGCACTGAGATAGATGTCTTATGCGCTGCCGTGCACATTTGAGACCACAAGGCGTCAGATATCGGCATCCCCATGTCTTTTTCTCGGGCTCTCTACTTTAGTATCCTTTGCTTCCATCAAGGTTGCATATATCTTGGAGATAAGACCCTTCGTATTGACCCATTCACTGAATATCTTTTCCATGGGTGAGAGATCCCTCTTCAGTTGGTCCTTCCATTTCCCCGCCAACAGAACCCCTTTCAATTGCAGAAATTTAAATACATCCAATGGGCCTATTTGCAGGCCAGCCTCTAGGTATTGTATCAAAATACATCCCGCCTGCTTTACCATTTGTCCACTTCTTATCAACCCTGCCTCATACCAACTTTGGAACCTTAATGGGTCTCTTACGCCCTCTCGGATCGGGGGAGCCCATATACAACTCATTGGCGATGGCCATGTTGTGAGCCGTTTCATTTCCCTCTTATTCCACCAAAGCCTCAGAAGGGTACCCACAGGAAAATGGTTAATGACGCTTCTCGGGAAAAACATTTTTTGGTGCCCACAACCACTCCCCCAGCGAAACTGGTCTCATTCTATAATTTTCAATCGCCACCCATTGTTTTTGGTTCTCCTCTCTCAAATGAGGCACTAGCGCCCTGAACTGGGAGGCTCAATGGTACTCATACATGTCAGGCAGACCCACTCCCCCTTTCTCTTTCTTTCTCTTTCGGCTTGGCCAGGACTTCATATGCAATTCTTTGTTTTTTGCCCTGCCAGACAAACCTATTAATCATCCCCTTTATTTCCACAAAATGCCCTTTTGGGATAGAAATAGGGAGCATTTGGTAAAATACAGTAGTTTCGGGAGCACCGCCATCTTTAAGGCATTAACTCGACACAGCCACGATATAGTCAAGCGCGTCCACTTTCCCATTTCCTTCTTTACTTCCCTGACCAGCTGTGGAAAATTGGCCTCATAAAGTCCCTTTGTGGTTCTTGCGATATTAATTCCCAGATATCTACGAGTCTTATAATTTGTTGGGATTCCCCCCATTAATAGAATGCCACTTCCTTCATTACCCTTGTTTTTGTATTAAAAAAAGATTGGATTTATCCACATTCACTTTAAGACCAGACAATTTCCCAAATTCCTGAATATCTTCAATGACATTTGGAGTCTCTTCATGCGGATACGCCAAATAAAGTAATATATCATCAGCAAACATTGCCAGTTTGTATTCATTTGCCCCCACCCTTATCCCTCTAATATTCTGATTTCCCCTTATAATATTTCCAAGAGCCTCCATATAAAGTGCATATAAGAGAGGCGACATGGGACATCCCTGCCTCGTCCCTCGAGTCATACGTATCTCCTCCGATGTCTGATTATTCACCCCAACCCTCCCCCTCAGACACCTATACAATGCCTGGACCCCCCTTAGGAATGTCTCCCCGAATCCCATGTCTCTCATCACCCCCCACAGGAAGCTCCATTCCACGCGGTCAAACGCCTTTTCGGAGTCCATATTTAGGAGAGCCTGGTCACCCTCCTCACCCATCGTATATTCCATTATGTCTAGGGTCTTTCACACTTGCGTCTGCCCCCTGCCTACCCTTTATGAAAGCAACCTGGTCTGGGTGGACCAGTTGTGGTATAATACCCTCCATTCGCGAAGCCAATACCCTTGTATAAATTTTAGCATCTGTGTTGAGGAGCAATATCGGCCTATACGACTTACATAATGTTGGGTCCTTTACTCCCTTTGGTATAACCACTATCCGTGCTTCAGAAAAGGATTGCGGTGTGACTCCCTTCTCCCGTATGGTGTTAAATAGATTTGCTAGGTGTGGAGCCCAGATATCGCCAAAGTGTTTGTAGAATCTCATGCCATATCCATCCTCCCCTGGCGCCCCCCCCCCCCCCGGTGGTAATCTCTTTATGGCCTCGAGAACCTCCTCTGGAGTTATGTCTGATTCCAAAAGGGCTTGCTCAGACTCTAGTAGCCGAGTCAGACCTGCCTTCGCTATGTACTCCCCCATTTCCTTCTCCCTTCTCAGACATATAGAGTTTCATAATATTTGGCAAATTGGTTCTCTATTTCTTTTGATGCTCTAGTTACTCCCCCCTTCTCCATTCGAAGGCCTTCCACCCACCTCTTCGCCCAAAGCCTGGAAGTAAGCACCCTGTCTGCTTTATCCCCTTTCTCGTAAAATTTTCGTTTTATGAATTTTAACTGTCTTATTACCTCCCCATTTCCCAATTTTTTCAACTCCTCCCGCTTTTCTTTAAGGGCCAGTAGGTGGTCTTTACGATATGACCCTTGGGCGTGCATCTTCTTCTCAAGTGCCATTATTTCCCCTCTCAGCCTCTCCAACTATTTTATGTTCTCTTTTTCGCCTCGCTCCATCCCTTATGAGGTGGCCTCTACATACAGCTTTGCCTGCTTCCCATACCCTGGTCATGTCCACTTCCCCATTATTATTAATTTGGAAGTACTCCTCTATCGCTCCCCTTAATTCCCTATCGTAGAGCTTATCCAGCCATAAGGACTCATTGCACTTTCATTTGGTACTTCTATGTCCAATCCCCTCCACCTCTATGTTTGCCACTACCATATCATGGTCAGTCCATCCCACTGGGCGAATACTCGCCTCATGTACCCTGGCTCTATGCTCTTTATTTACCAACAAGTAGTCAATTCGCGTGAAGGTCTCATGGACCTCTGATTTGAAGGTATAACCCCTTTCCCCTGGGTTACATTCTCTCCAGATGTTAACCAATGCCTCTTCCTGTAGGGTGGCTGAAAACCTATTGGTCTCCCCCCGTTGGACTCCTTTAATTTGGATCTTTGTCTGCTTTCTATCCATTAATGGGCCTGTCCAGGTATTAAAATCCCCGCCTATCACCACCAGGTTCTCCTCACTCCCTCCAAATGCTGCAAGGGCCCCCTCATTGAAAGACCCCTGACCCCGATTAGGAGTATATACTCCCACCAACGCAATTCGTCTTCCTTCCCACTCCCGCCCTAAGTATTATTCTTCTGCCCTCTGGTGACCGCTACACCATCAGATTTTCCATCCTGAGTCGTTTACTTAAGAGTATTCCCACTCCCCCCTTTTTTTTGCTCCCCGACGCCCAGAATATTTGACCCACTCCTCTGCCCCTTATTGGCCTCTCCTCCCCCGCCTTGAGTCTGGTTTCCTGGATAAAGAGGACATCCAATTCTGTCCTAGCAAATTCCTTGCTCAGAAGGGACCTCTTGGCCAGAGAATTAAGTCCTTTACATTAAGGGTCCCCACCTTCAATACCACCCTCCCCTTCTTTGAGCCGCCTGTTGCGACATCCCTATGTCAGCTTCCATTGCACCTTGTTGTTTTCCTTAATTTCTCCCCGCAATTGGCTCAGTCTCATAGCCTTCCAAATTGTTCCATTCATATACCCCCCCCCCATTAGTCCCCCCCAACAACAAACTGGATAAACCGAGTGAACCAGAAAAACTGAACCACAACCTGAATACGATGTGTTATGTCCCTTCTTGGAGACGCCCTCCCAAACATAAGGGCCATAAGGGATCATTAGCCGCAATCCAAAAGGGAAGCCTTGTTTTAACTTGCCTACCCATTTCACGTTTTCCTTCAGGATTTCATACCCCAGGCTCTGAAGGTCACATCCTTTCCTTTCTCCATGTTCATATCTTCCTTATGAGGGCTTCACTGGGGACACCGGGTTCGGCTTAAAGTATTTCCTTCCAACTTTCGCCCTTTGCTGCTGCGGGCCCCTCCCTTGTCCCTCCACTTGTGAGCTTGAGGCTTCCTGCGGTCCCATCGGACCTCGCACGTCCTCTATCTCTCTCAGTCCCTTTAGGACCCGGCTGGCCTCCTCAGCAGTGGTGACTCTGTAGTGCTCTACTCGATACTCAAAGGTGAGGTCAAACGGGTATCCCCATCTGTATCTGAGTTTCTGTTCTGTGAGCCATATGGTGAGAGGTCTACAGGCCCTCCTCCCCGCCAGGGTCATGCTTGAGAGATCCTGATATATATTAACTTTTGATCCTTGATATTGAATTTCCTGTCTTTGTTTGGCTCTGATCAAAATGTCAGTCTTTTCCTTGTAGCTCAAGAATTTGACCACAATAGATTGTGGGCCCCTTCCAAATGCTCTTGCCCCGCTATGAGCCCTTTCCAGTGCTACCGACTTTCCTCCTTCGTCTTCATATAAAATGTTGATAATATCCTGTACCTTGCGCTCCACTTGTTGTGGGGTTTCCCCCTCCTTCTCTGCCAGACCCTAAATCCATAGATTCAATCTTCGTTCCCTGTTTTCCAAGTCATTCATTTTCAATGTCATTTCCTCCTCTCTCAGCTCAATGTCCATCATTCTTGCATTGAGTTTCATTTCTATTAGATCGACATTGGCTTGGTTGTTCTTAAGATTAAAATGTTTTCCTTCAATACGATCCAATTTCCCCCTTATCTTGGATATGGACGTCTGAATGTCTGATCGTAGGGCCTTTATTTCTGCCAAAATTCCCGAAATGTCTTCCTTTGTTACAGCCATGCTCTTAGCTGCTGGTTCCGCTCATTGCAATATCGAAGCTGCTGGCTGCTGTCTTCTGTATTTTTGCAGCCTTTGTAGCCACCCCTGCCGGTTTGGCTTTTGCAGCCTTTGTAGCCACCCCTGCCGGTTTGGCTTTTGCATACATTTGTCTCTCCTCCCATTCTGTCTCTCACTATTAGGCTGCCCGCCTTATTCTCCTCCGCTCTTGAACTAGAACCTCTTCTGTTCTGTCTGTTCTTCACTCGTGGCCAGGACTTCCCACGCGCTCTCTGCTGTAGTTGAGTGAAACACCAAGCTTATTTACAGCCACCTTGGAGCCTAACTGTCCCCAGCCTTTTCACTTTGCCGCGTTCTAGACCAGATCCTTCCGGCTCCTCACTATTTCAGACTCGGATTGCTCCTTCTCAGTCTAGTTTCGGGTGTGCTGCAGCCTATTTATCTTTTCTCCTCATATTTAGCACCAGCCCTTTCTCCTCATGTATTACTTCACCTGACCTTGTTGTCAGTGTCTCTCTCCCCTTCACACTTGCCAGGCCCGGTCTTGTCTACCAGCAGGGTCCATTAATGTCTTATCGCCTCTGGTATCCCCTGCTGCCCCTTATATTCTTAGTGATCTTTCTTCCTGGACGTTAATATTTCCCTACGCCTTGCTCAGCTTCCTTTCTTTTCCAGCCTCGTTTTGGCTGCTAACTGTTGATTGGGGCCCCCTTGTATACTCATCTGCTTGTATAGGGGAGGTGGTCCCTCTGAGCCGGCCCCTCGCTCCTTACCGATTGCTCTGTCTTTTTTTTTTTCATAAACCAGTCCCGTCCTCTGCTGCCCCCCCCGCCTCAGTCCTGCCACTCAGCTCTTGCTTGCCCGTGGAGCAGCTCTCTCTGTGAACAGCCTCACACAGACGCCTTGCTGCTTCCTATCATCCGCTCCACATCGGCTTCCAGTCCTCCTCCCTGGGCGGATCCTCCACTCTCATGCAAGTCTCTACCTTCCTTCACCGACTGCCTCGGTGTTGCGAGTACGGCCAGGCTGCAGCTCCTGCTCTGCTCCTGCTCACCTGGTTTCCTCGTGCTCTGGTGCTCCTGCTTAGGCAGACCAGTGAGCCCTTCTATGCTGCCACCATCAGCTTCCCGGCTTGCTCGCTTATTCCGCGGGACACAGCTGCCGTCTCAGCTCTGTACCACTCCCTCTGATGTTTTCCCCACAACAGCACTAACGCCGCGCTGCTTCCTCTCCTCTGTTCCCCGTCCACCTCCAGTCCTCCGCCCCAGTGGGGTCCGCCGCTCCCATACGCGCCGCTCCCTTTGTTCACTGACTTCTCCAGTGCTGCGCGTACGGTCCAGCTGCAGCTCCTGCTCCTCTCCCGCTCGCCCGATTTCCTCACGCACCGGGGCTCCTCTTCAGGCGGACCAGTGCGCCCCTCTATGCCGCCGCCAACACCTTCCCAACCGGCTCGCTGCCTCCGGGGGGCACCGCTGCAGTATCCGCTCTGCACCGCTCCTTCTGGTGTTTCCCCACAACGGCACCACAGCGGGGTCACTCTTGTTCCCGGCCCAGTTCCAAGGGCCACTATGTCTGCCCGCCATTTTCCAGCTACCCAGAGGGGGATGGTGACCTCTGTATTTTCTCTCTCAACCTCGTAAAGTTTCCTTTCCGGGCTGTTTTCTCATTTCCACTCGGTTTCAGGGTATTATTCTTCTTTTTACATATAATTTTGCAGCTGGGAAGCGCTCTTATTCATCTCTTTTGTTCCTCTCGGACTGCGGAGCAACGCTTCAGGCAGCCATTGCCCTCTGTGCCTCCTGGTGGTCCTCCGCCTGACTTTTGAAGCCGATCTTATTCGACGCATCCATGATGGAGAGGGGACACGAAGGGGGAAAATATTTGTAATCAGGTGGAGTAAATATGGAACTACTGTTATTGTGAATTGTTATGACCTAAATGCTAATAAATTGATTTAAAAAAATGTGTTTGGGGTAACAAGGCGGCCTCTTTCCATCACGCCACAAGGAGTCCTCATGTAGATTACAATCCTTTCTTGTCCAAATTCTCTATGGTGGGAGCCGCCTCTTGGACATGGGCTGACTTGTTAAGCGTTTGGAATGGAGGTGACTCTGATGTCCCATTCAGTCTTAACAAATACTGTTACTGCGATCCGGATATGGCCACCAGCTTAGTAGTCGAGTCTGCTAAATCATTTTCAAAAGCGACCTCACTAACCAATGATTGATGTGCTGCATATTTGATTAGGGCAACCTGCTTGGGCAACATCATAACTTCCAACAAGGCCTATACATAAGTACAATTATTTAAAGGTGACCCAAATGATGTCAGGAAACCTCTCTGCATCGATAACTCATCAAAATTGTGCATATGTTTACCCTTTGCTCTTCTGCAAGTTTACAGGCTCATGCAAGTGAAAGCAGTTCTGAAATCTGTGTTGATGTCACGTTGGTCAATTTCCCACTTTCTACCACATTTTCCAGTATACAAACTCCATATCCTGCTACCAACTGATCATCTATCCCAATTAAAATAAGCACCCACACAATATACTGCATTGTGTATTGGTGTATCCGACAAATCCCTTCTAGGTGTTAAAGGTTAATCAGTTTTTGCTAGACAGTCATGTGGCTCAATATCATGTGGCTCTCTGTCTGTTGGGCTCGGCAACAAATATGTTGGATTCGCCACAGGATAGCAGGTTAAGGTAATGTAGTGAGAACGCAGACGTAGCACTTCATATTTGTTTGATTGTGATACAGATGTGCTACATTTTAGTATTCAACAGTAAAGTTGCACTGCTATGGCAGCAGCAGCTACTGAGTGGAGACACTGTTAAGAGCTCCTGAAACCGCCCTTGGGTGGTAGCCCTGCACAGTATAAATTAACACAACATAACTACTAGATCTAACTCCTTGCTATAGTTTACAATGGGTCTCTGTACGGACCATGCGTTTGTGCGAGTACTGCTGATACAAACCCGTTTCTCACATGACAATGCGGGTTGAATTTCTTCTTATAATCGGGGAGGCCTAATGCATGGCCACTTGCTAAAGCATTTTTTCACATATATTATTATTTGTCTTTTTTTAAAGAAAGATACAGAACTGTTAAGCAGTACGGAATAAAGGTGGTTGTAAAGTTTTGGTAGACTGGGCCTTTGGTTGCGCAAAAATAGTAGAAGAAATAGGTATATCCTTAGCTGTATTGGGAGCCACACCAAAATTGGCTAAGACAAAATTGTTCAGACATGCGTGGGTCAAATTAAGATCATCCTTATTCCAATATAAATGTTTTGGAGATCACTTTGTTTGCACAAATACAAGTTTTTAACTCGCCTGCTCCATACCTGAAAAGGCATCCCTCAAGGCACTTTAGATTTCAAGTTTTGAGACACAGGTTAAACCTAGTGCTAACACAAGAAATTGTGGGCCGGTGAAATAACACTCCACGGGACCAGAGACACTGTTGTCACTGTCACACACATATAGAGACTTTGAAGCATTTGTGTGCGCAGTGCCCGACCCTGTGGACTTTGAGCACTAACATGTTATCTTTGAACTTTATGCCTACAGAAGACAATCTTTGGAGAAGGATTTTAAATTGTAATGAGTTGAGCCTATCTATTCATATTTTAGAGTTCTTAGACGCTTGAGCGGTGGACTTTTAGACTGATCTTAATTCTGATAAACTGATAATTATGTCTCGCTATGGTTTTATTCTAATTATGATGACAATTATGATGAAATTTTGTATTATGTAAATGTTTTGTGTTAAAAGTATATTTTGTACTGTAAGACCCAATAAATAAATCAATATTACATAAAAAAACATCATCCTTAAGAGGACCAAAGAAGCCAACAAAAATAAGCAGTCACAGACATTTTGACACCGTGGTTGGAAACGGAGTATCCCATGCCATTGCAATTTTTTATTTTGCTCTCACTAAGGCTTTTGACAGGAGGAGTTTTTGTAGGGGGAGAAGACTATCACTCCAGATACTTAGCAAGGATTGCCTCGGGGAGAATGGTACTGGTTGTTCAAGTATCAGCGATAAGCAATATAGAACTGCACACCAGAACCTCTGTATCACACGACATAGCCATATTATATGATTATATATGCCCATTGCCTTTCAACCTCGCAAGCAGTCAGGTGTCATGGGGCACCTACATTTAAAAAGGAAGTCTCGGGCATAGTAGGTTCTGTGAAAGATTTTTAACTGGACCAGCCGAAGTCTAGCCGGAATGGAGACCTCCCGTGAGGACAATCTGCCTCTACTGGGCCAACATCAGGTTACCATTTTAATCTAAGTTTTGAGAGGGAGTGGAGAGTAAAATTAAGGATAACTTGGTATAATTTTGAGATGGGCTTCGATGGGATCAGTGCATCGTTAATGTTGGCCTCCAACAGGGACTATGATGTGGGGGTCATAGGAACCATGCAGTTGTACAGATATAGCAAGTTTAAATTGTATATAGGGTAACTGCTCACTAGCCGATAGTAAGAATGGTGGAACAGCACAGCAAAATGTTGAATCCAACTCTCGGAAAGTACATCTTCTAACAGCTGAATATTTTTTTTTTATTGTTTATGGTTTTAAAAAAAAACCTTTACAAAAATGCAAATACAGTTTCAGAATAAGAATTATTAAAATACCAAATCAGTTTTCACAAATTCATCATAATATATATAAAATCCATTACTACAAAGGTCATGATTACGATGCAAAACATGGCTTTATCCAAAAATGAGTCACAATGAAACTGAAAAAAACAGAAAACACAAAATCTTCGACTTAAGATAAACCTATACATACAGGAGATATTAACATACATCCGATTGGGATTGAACACATGAGATCTTAACAGTATAACCTAGGTGTAAATGAAAGCCTATCCAAATCACGTAGTCGACCTTAAATTAGAAGGCCAAACGGACATCAACACAGCTCGCCTCTTTCAGCGCATTATATTTTTGACACAGTACAGAATCTAGAGGGACCAAGAAGTTGGACAAACACATTATCAAACGTTGAAGAGCTGAATACTTTTATTCACCCATCTCCTTGCAGAATCAACACTTTGGAGCTCAGGCAGATCTTTATCAGTCTAAAGAGGACATTTCACAGACACTATACCGCGCCAGCCCATTACCATAGTAACTGTACGGTGAATGCGGATAGCCTATTGCAATGCTAGCTGGAGCTATTAACAACCCCACCACAGTAAATTGCCAGAGCGGATCATTGCATTCAAGCCAGGAAAGTTTATGGTCAGTATGAGGGAGATATCAATCTTCGTGCAGCCATTCATCGACGACTGTCAGTTGAGAAGCCCAATACTACTTTCGTATACTTGGAAGGCCAATACCCCATTCCCAAACCAACATATATAAAGTATGCAAAGCTATTATGGGTCGGGAGTCTTGCTATAATATCTTCCTCAAGATCTGCACAATCGTATCAAATTCCGTGCTGGAGATCCAAACCAGAATATTCTGAGATACATATAAATATTTAGGTAGAGGGGGGCATGGCTAGCAGCCATGTGAGGCAGACGTGCTCACTAGAAGCTCCTGCGGATCTGGGAAATGATATGAGTAATACAGCTTAATTCATATTAAAATAAAAGAACTGTGGCAATTTAAGAATGCCTGGAAGGCTTGAGAGGAAGCGGTGAGCCCCTGGCATGAGAAGGAAGCAAGATCTACCGTGCTAGACTGAGCGGGTGGAGGCCAGCAGAAAATGGCATCTGAGGCGCAAGCGCCTGGGGACTGGGTCGGAAGCCGACAACACTGCGAATTAGAGCGGAGACACCTGTGGAGGCGAGAGGGACCAGTAACATAGATGCCAACATGACCCATTCCAATCTGTAGGTGCTTTGCCAGTCCTGTTTTTTTCTTTGCATTGTGGGACCTTTAGAATGGGAAAAGTTTAACTACAAATCCCTGAATGCAAAGAAAAATCCCTGAACTGGATAAGCACCTACAGATTGGAATGGGTCATGTTGGCAAGTATGCAGTAATCCCTCAACATGGGTGCAGAGTAGCAGTAGTAGCAGTGTGAGTCTCGAGACTGAAGTGAAGAGGGAGAGACTCAGGAGGCTCGTGACCCGGGAAGCTGTGAAGGAAAGGAGGCAAAGAGCTGTTGTTTCGCAGAAGAGAGAAGACAGCGGGTGCCGCAGCGGGACCAGCAGCAGCGGAGGAAGCGTCCAACGGCAAGCTTCACCGAGCCAGACTACACCCCGTGGAGACTAAGGAGCGTATTGGGGCCACGTCAAGCAGCCAGCAAGAGAGGCACTTACAGCAGCAGTCATGGTTCGGTGGCCAGCAGAAGACGTCGGAGGACCGCACTCCGGAAAGCAAGTCGGGAGAAACAGAGAAGGCTGCACCCTATACACGGCAGTAAGGAGTAGGGGATGCAAGAGGGCCCTATACTCATGCCCTGAAGTGGCCTATTAAGTCCCGCCCCTGCTCTCTTTGCTACTCGCACGGAAGGGAATTGTGCGAGTGATATAACTGCACAGATCAAGAGGGACCACTGCCCGAGCGGAGCAAGCCCCCCCTTCAACGGCTCCCACAAGTGGGTTCAAAATAAGTGACAGAACCCCCAGACCACAACAAGCGCCACAAGAGGCGAGGAACTGTGCAGTGGCTATGCTCCTAACCCAGCAGTATTCCTGGGCTAGTAAGCCCGACCTGAGAACTGTGAAGTGCACAAAAGCACTAATAAACAATTGGTACGCCATATTGCACAGGGCATAATTGCTAAAATATAACACAAATGAGACATCATCACACGTGACAAGACACACGCCGCACTGGGAAGCATGTGATAGGAGCATAGAATATATAATTGGAACTGACGCCCATCACAGGAAGAGCAATATGCGACCGTTAAGGGGAACTGAAAGCGAACTGGTAACACAGGGAGAAAGCGCGCGCCATCTCAGGGAACCACCCCAGCAAGTTGCGCCCCCTGCTTCCTCCTAAACCTGTGCATAAAGGGGGCGAGGCAGAGCAATAGCGGTGCATATCCAACGGAGCACCCTCTGGAAGGCAAAGCCTCCCCAACGGACACAACCGGAGGGCGGGTGTGCAGAGATTGAACCATTTAACCTTCACATAGGACATAAGTGATCACATAGGCCAAAGAAGGAACGCTCCTATTTCAACACCACCCTTGGTCTGCGAAGACCTGACCTTAGTACCGAGCAGAGAGCGCACATAGGTATAAAGCAACAACTGCAACGTCGATGGAACGTAACAATATTGCCTACAAGCAACCTCTGCATGCAAAATAGTTTAGCATATATGGCAGTGCATATTAAACGCTAAGAACCGACGTAATAAATACACAGCACTGCGTCAAGGGCTGACGCCCATGGCTGAAGCTGATTAACAATCTAAGAAAGAGCAAAGCACACAACCATGTGATGAAATCCAAGAGAAAAAGGTACAACTATAGAAGGTGCATAGCTAACACTGCACCATGGGTGGAATAAAGCGTGGGGAGCGACGGAGCACACTGCCATGCCACAGCAGAAGCCGGTTGACAGAAAAGAGGGAAAGCACCCCAGAGCATAGAGCATTGCAGTTCTTAGCAAACCCCACGCCTAAAGTCTACAAACCAGCGTGGAACGTAGGAAAAGCCTGTGACAGTGCAGATCCAAGGCAACACAAAGGGGTAAGAGAGCCTACCCCTTGGCAAGGCATGAAAACCAGGACGGGGAACAACAAGTGGTGGACGGCCCCTGCTGGAGGAACAGGCAAGGGAGACTCTGATACAGCTGATGGCAGGAAGATGGCTACCAAAGGAAATAAATCAAGGAATAAACAGACCACTATTGAAACATTTACAAAGGGCCAAACACACCGGCATGATACAGACAAAGGAGATGAGAAGGAATAACTGGCGTCGCCCCCAAGTGAGGCAGTAGATGCAGTAAAACAACAGATCCTGCAGGAAATCGCAACATTATAGGCGACACTGGTGGTGAAGATTAATGCAGTGGGCATTGACGTTGGACTATTACGACAAGATGTTAGAGCTAAGGCGGAACGCACAGGGAAACGAGAAGAACAAGTTAGAGAAAACACGGTCGCAAGAACGCAAACTTCTGAAGAGGTTGATATCCTGCTACAGAAAGTGAAACTGCTGGAAGACAGAGCTGAAGATGCGGAGTCACGCACGTCAAAATAATATGAGGATAGTGGGACTACCTGAAGATACTGAAGAGGAAGACCCCACCACATATGTTGAAAACATGCTGCTGCAGGAAATAGGAGCAGGAGGACTGACGCAGGGGTTCATCGTTGAACGGGCACACCGCTCACTTACCAGAAGACCACCACCATGCACCGTACCCAGACCCATTATTGCCAAAGTCCTAAATTACAATGACAGGGAGAAAATTCTTGCTTATTCCAGGACTGGCGAAATGATACAAAGAGCCTCGGGCAAGGATATCGGTGTTCCCACATTACACCTTTTAAGTGCAAAAGAGAAGGGCCCAATACATCACAATAAAGGCTAGACTCAAAAGAGCTGGTCTAAAGTATATGTTGATATACCCAGCAAAATTGAAAGTAACACACAATGGCGAAGTACTTTTCTTCGAGACACCATCGGGAGCACAGGACTGGATGGACAATGCACAGATTCCGGACGCTGCAGAACAAGATCAACACACTTCTACATAAGTCTAATAAGCCAGTAGAGACGCACACAGTGATACAGATTAAGGAAAAGAGTTAGGGCCTCATCACGAGTTTGGCGGTAACCCTTAAATGCGGCCGTAATGCTATTACTGCTGCATTTAAGGGTCCGCCAAATCACGGGTTTGGCGGATTTACCTTATTTCTGGGGGCAAATCTGCACTGATTTTGTCAATTTTCGGTGCTATAACCGCCGGAGGAAATACCGCCGTCGGTAATAGCGCCAAACATTCCCCATTGGGCCCAATGGGGAATGGGGACTTACCGTTCTGCCAAACCCGTGATCCGGCACTAATAGCGTCAGGGGGTTTGGCGGTGGGGCTATTAGCCCCGGCGGAAATACCACCGGGGTTAGTGCCCAACTCGTGATGAGGCCCTCAGTGCTCAGTAATGGTGACGAGATGTAAACTGTAACCTTGATAGTTGCAGGTAAGGCAAATTAAGCTGTAGTGTTGATAAGACAAAGAGCAGGAGCATGACAGTGTGATCACAGGAGCCCAGTAGGAGGAACTCAACACGCAGACCCACTACTTCCACATTAGATAGTTTTAAGGGTACAGAACAGTGCCCGCCCTTTTGGCACCGGGAGGCCAGTCTACCAACTAGGTTGAATGGAGCGGAAGCGTGGAAGTCTTAGTGTGCTTAGCATGTCTGGACAGTTTAAGTTACAGTATGTTTTGTTGTTAGTTGGGGGAGGGGGAATAGTTAGAGGAGAGAAGCCTGGAATGCCCTAACAGAACCCTTGGAATGGAGATATGATGGGTAACACAATAAAGATGACATGGAACATCCGTGGGATGAATAACTATGTTAAACGCCAGCGGGTGTTCACGTACATAAAGAGGAACGAAGTGGGGATAGTGTTGTTGCAAGAAATTCGAAACTTAGATGCTCGAAAACAAACAAAGCTTGCTAGCTCATGGGGAAGTGTCCTGGTGGGTTCCACGTACTCAACATGTGCAAGAGGCATACTTATTTGGGTACATACGGCTATACCACTTAAGGTACTGACAATTAAGATGTATGATGAGGGCAGAATGGCTATGATACAAGGGATGCTAGTGAACCGTGAAATAAGTATAGTGAACACCTACGCACCCAACCATGATGCTAGTCTTCCTCAGGTCGTTGTATACAAGACTAGGTCCCTACAGAGATTGAGTAGTGATATGGGGCGAAGATTTCAATTGCACCCTAAATCCCACAATAGCTAGTTCCGCCTTGAAACACAAAAGACTGTCCCACCCGCCTAAAGTCCGAAGTACGCTCCTGAAGCACTTCCAGTTGGAAGACATATGGAGGGCACAGCTTGCACACAGCAGAGAATATTCCCACTACTCGGCCCTGCATAAAGTGTACACAAGACTTGATTATTTTTTCACAGGGGAAGAACATGTACTGGAATTTATGGAGGTAATTACTTAGCTAGGGTGTTGTCGGACCAATCTCCCCTCATAACGAAATGGAGGATATCAGCCCTGAGGCCGCCCATTCCCACCTGGAGATTAAGAAGTGAATCACTACTAGATAAGGCATTTCATGAACATATTAGAAAAGGTATGGTAGAGTTCATAGACGTCAATGAGGGAAGTATACAACAGGTGGGCACGGTTTGGGAAACGTATAAAGTAGTCATCAGAGGTGAGAAGATATCCGCATCAGTGGGGGCTCAGAAAACAATCACAAATTACCTCAAAAGTATAGAAGAGAAATTATTGGAACTAGAGAAGCGGGCTGAGGTGGGAGAGGAACATGTGAAAGAAGAAATCAGACTAAGACAGGCATGTCTAACAGAATGGGATAGACTCAGAAAATTAAATCATGCAAAATATCTACAGAGAAACCATGCACAGGGAGATAACCCAGGTCGAATGCTAGCCTGGCTATATAAAAGCAAAGACAAAAGATCCCCAATATGCTCCATCTGGAACACAGACTAAGAAGAGGTTAATACGCAAGTGGGCATAAACAAAGTCTTCTCAGAACATTACAAGAAACTCTACGCTGACCCCCAGATAGAAAGATAGAGCGAACTACAAGAAGCTCTGGACCTCATTACCCTTCTACGCCTGGACGAACAACAGTCAGGTTCACTGGAAGAGCCAATAACCCCAGAAGAAGTTCTAGCCACCATCAGAACATTGTCTGCGTGGAAATGAAGTGTATGAAGCAGGCATCCTCCCAGACAGTATGAAAGAGGCGATGATAATCTCCCTACTTAAGCCAAACAAGGTAGAAGCGGACTGTGGTTCTTACAGACCACTGTCCCTATTAAACCAAGGCAGCAAGATCCTCACAGCAATGTTTGCAAATAGACTTAGAAAAGTAATACCCAAACTGGTCAACCAGGACCAAACGGGGTATGTTCCAAGATGAAACATTGCTCAGAACTTGCAAAGACTACACCATGTCATCTATAGCACAAAAGACAGTGCAGAACAGTGCACAGTGGCCTCATTGGACGCAACTAAAGCATTTGATTCTGTTCACTGGTATTGGCTATATGCCACTATGGTCAGGATGGGAATAGGGTCGCAATATATGAAGTGGGTGCAGTTAATATACACAAAACCGATGGCTAGGGTTAGGACCGGCGCCATGTATTCAGACAAATGGCAACTGCATAAAGGGACAAGACAGGGATGCCCGCTGTCCCCTATCATATATATTAGCAGCAGAGCCCATATTGGATTTTCTAAGGCAGGAATATAACAACACCGGAATATAAATAGATAAGGTACGGCATGTTGTATCAATGTATGCAAGACGACATGTTACTGTACTTGAGTAATCCGGCAGAAAATCTAGAATATGTTCTAGAGGTGCTGGACAACTTTAGTATACTGACAGGGATAAAGATAAACAAGAGCAAATCATGTCTATTTCCACTAGCGAAGATGGCAACGCTAGCAGAGGCAGAGTTGCCGACCCTTCCACTACCATGGAATAGGAACTCCTTCAGATATCTGGGGCTGAACATATACCACAAACCTAAACTAGAACACATATTCAACATAATACAAGCTAAAGAAGGGGTAGTGAAATCAATGGACTTTTGGGGCAAATTACCCTTATCAATGGCAGAAGAGCGGCACTGCTAAAAATGGTGCTGGTGCCAAGGCTGATGCATTGTTTCGGGAATATCCCTTATAATATTGCCCTAAAAATTATTTTTAGAACTAGACAAGATATGCAGAGGCTTCCTATGGCAGGGAGGGAGACATAGGGTTGTAATGAATATATGACAGAGGCCATATGCGCAAGGGGGCTTGAAGATACCGAATTTTGAATTATACTTCCTAGCAGGTCAGTTACAATATGTAGTACGATGGATGGCAGATGAACATACCATAGAGACCACTGTGTTACAACTGGCAATAAAAGGACTATACCTCAGGGACTTGATGTGGACTCCCGCTAAAGAACAGCACAGCCACCCCTACTTAGTATGATTGTGCATCCAGATATGGAGGAGAACATGTAAGATCATGAGGCTTGAGGACCCAATCTCACCACAGACCCCTATAGCTGTGGTAATGGCAGACATACAGGGATATCGAGCAAGGGTGCGAAAACACAATGGGAGACCTGCAGAATAGCCACGACAGGTGACCTGAGAAATGAAAAGGGGATGATGGACTTCACAGAACTACAAGATGCTACGGGACTACACAAGAGCCAATTTCTGTTACATAGGACTGTGATTGGAGCAGTAAAGGGAAGGTAGCCAGATAGTACAGAAGAGGCAATAGGGTGTGAAGATGTAGAGACAGTGTAGAACGTGTCAGAGGGAGGGCACGCCATTTCTAGAACCGACGAGGTGTTGACTGTTAGGCAGAAACCTGTGCAGTTCCCTTAGGGACCACTGCAAAAAGTTTAAGACTACAGGTGTTGGCAGTAAACCCAATTGGTAGCAGTCTGTACCACCCAGATTTACCTGGTAGCTGTGGCTGAGCAGTCAGACCTCTCGCAAGAAGAGTTAGGCAGTATATAGAGTATACACATTAGGTACAAAAATACAGTAGCACAAGCAAACACTGGCCAGAGCTTTGGTATACAAATGTATAATTATTTATTTAAAACACACTTGTAAAAATACACTGGCACTAATATGTCAAGCAAGTTAAAACACAGTCACTAGAAATATATACACCTCCCTAATTAATTATTCGACAAGTCTTAGGAAAAGACCACCACTATTATCAACACAGAGGTGAGCGCTTAACCAAGATGGCACTCCAATAATGATTTAAAAAGGCAGAAATAGTAAAGCACACAATACCAACACTTTTAAAAGAACCACACCAAGTCAAGAAAGGCAGGGTCTACTGTAGAGCAAAAAGTTCATATGCCAGGCCCACTCTTGCAGAGAGCAAAGCGGAATGTGCCCAAGATCAAACAGTTGAAGTACTCTTTAAAAGTCTTTGCAGATAGTTAAAAAAGGAGTTAGATCAGTTCAGTAAAGTTAGTTAACAGGTCCCAGGTCACCCCAGGGTAGAGAGTCAAGGATTTACGGGACACCTTGAACAGTCTGTTGCAAGGGAGACCAGGCGGGACACAGCACCTGAAATGGTGAGACAGCTCCAGCGGGGGCAGTTGTTCCTGGCAGCGGGTGCAAGTCGGTGCTTCGTCCAGGGGAAGAGAAGATCTCGACGTGGAGGAAAGCTGGAGGTCGTTGCACTGCCAGGGAAGAAACCAGCCGCAGAGTTTCCCGGTTAAAAGGTAGGACCCTTTTATTCGCAGTAGTGGTGAAGCGTGGCAATCCGGCCGCCAGGGTGCTTGGCACGGGCGATTCGACCACGAGACGATCCCAGAAGGCGAAAAGAGGGCGAACTGGTTAACCCCACCAGCTCAAAGGAAGAAGACTCTCCTGGAAGAAGATCTTCTCTGTCGTTGGGAAGTGGTGAGTCGGTTCAGCAGGGCTCCACCGGTGGTGTCGTCATTGCAGGTCGGCTCAGCTTCTCCCTCTTCGGATTCTTTAGGCCCTGTGGCGACTTCTGAAGTTCGAGTCCCCAAAGCCCTGCTTTTATGCAGAAAACCCCCATTCACCAGTCCTAGCTGTCACTCAAACATGCTAAGTGGTGAGCCGGGCGGCTCACCACTGGGCCAATCACACAAGAGTGCGACTTGAGTTGACGAGGCAACTCAGTTCAGGGTGCCTATTCCCCCCTCCCACACATCCTGTAGACCCCAGACAGAGTGGCACCACTTTTGGAGGCTTCTGTGCAGAAGCCCGCCAAAAGTGGAACAAAGGGCTCGACTTGGGTTGGAGTTACAGAGGTGAACACAAACGCCATTTTAAAACCGAGTCCTGGCAAAAAGACCCAACCGGGGAATAAATATTAAATAAATAACCCAGCGGTATCTTTAACATTGCACCAAAAAAAAGTGGTGCGTTTAAAATGAATGGGAAAATCTCATAGGAAATATTCCAGTGGAATATTTTGCGTGGTAACCGCTGCCACCAGCCAGAAACTCGACAAGGGGGGACTGGACAGTGCCCCCTTAGGAAACAGACCCAGGGGCAATCTAATTACCCCTACCAGAACTTCCACAATATGATGGTTTGTACTGGTTCTGTTCACAATTTGAGACTAGTAAAGTCAATGGTGACTTTACCTGCCCTGGGAGACAGTAGTCAGTCCCAGGGTATGGAGTCTATGTTTGGGGGTCACTATGACACCCCTGTGTTACTGCACTGAGGGTGCTGTGTAACACGTACCAAAAACACATGAAGCCCTATGGAGTACAAGACCCCATAGCCCATAAAACACATTACAAAGTCAAAGGACATTCTCAAATCAAGAGTGGGAGAAAAAAAGAGTCTCACTCTTAGCAGGAGAATAAACCCCAAAAATCCAGCAAAGCTGCTGGGGGACTCACTAGGTTTGGGAAATTAGCCTCTACAGAGAATTCTCCCTAACACTGATAGATTGTAACTCGAGGGTTGAATTGAAGTGCAAGGAAAGATGGGAAAGTAAATTGGGTAAAGTGTTCGAAGACAAAAAATGGTGCAATATAGTCCTACATCAAAAAAAATTCTCTAGAAATTGCAGGCTACAATTAATTCAACTTTACATTACACAAAATGTATACCTTACGCCAGCCACAATAGTGAAATTCAAAGGAGTGTGCAGACAGGAATGTCCCAGATGCATGGACTAATACATACGTTTTGGGGGGGGGGGGTCCTGTTGGACAGCTATTTTGCAGTGAGGTGGTGAATAAAGTGGCCTAGGGAGGTGTTACTTTCGACATTCAATCCCTAAGTGCATGCATGCTGGGCCTCTTCAAGAGAAGCGGGAAAAACAAACCATTGAACAAAATCAAAGACTTAATTTATGGATTAGGCAAACATAGCATAGCTATGGAGTGGAAAGACACTAAAGAACCGAGTACTGATAGATGGTGAGGAGATTTGGAAAAATGGAAGACAGCAGAAACAGGAGTGTGGGAAAAGGCACTAGGGGAACAAAAACAAGAACTCGGAACAGGCATTCTACAATGGATCGCCCTTACGGTGACATTGTCTACTCAAGACAAGGGTCAGGACAATATAGACTACGCACAATGAAGAGCTGAGGAAAGGAGACTGTAACATGAAAACTATAGGCAGGCAGTTAAGGGGGAGTTGGGGGAGGGAAATACCTGGAACAGTAACTGAAGTATGATCATGTATACTACTGTTCTGTTATTGTTCTATTGAAAAAACGAACAGATATATATATATATACACATAGGTAGAATTATCATTTTAAACAAGGCAGCACACCTAAATAAAAGAAGGAAGGGCCTCGCAGAACTTAAAATCTGAGATTAATTTCTGCATGATGGGCACTAAATTGCATCCTAGGAAATGTTTTGGGTCACAACAGATTCGGATGTCCAGGTATTAAAAAGCATCAAAGACAAGTGAAAATATGCAATCTGGTAGAATAGCCTTGGGTCCGCCTTGCACCGGATAAAGGATCAACTTACTCCAGTTAACATGCAGCCTACTAAATCGTTCAAATATTTCCAATATTACTAAAACTCTGGGATAGGAACTAAGCGGGTCCCCCAAAAACAAAAGGAGATTGGCCATGTATAGTGACACTCGATCTTCTGGGCCGGATGGCCAGACAAAAACCTTAATTAGGCGGTTCCCTCTCAGCCATATCGCAAGTGGTTCTGTGGCTGGGAGAAAAAGCAGTGGGGTGAGGGGACACAACTGTCACATTCCCTGCTCCAAATGAAAAGAATGGGAGGAGACTGCTGATGCAAACCGTTGCCTGCGGCTAGTGCACATAGAGTGGTCTGACTCATTGCAAGAACTTTTCATTGAAGCCCATTGCTGTGTTACAACCCATACGAAGTCCTAGCAGACTGAACCAAATGCTTTCCCAAAGTCAACTGCCACTATGGCGAGAGCGTCCTCAAGTGAGCTGGCCCTATATAAGGTGATCTGAACCCTAACGGATATTCATGCACTCTGCCTGGTAGAAAGCCACGCTGATCCGGATGGATCACTGAAGGTAGGACAATAAGGTGCAACGCTAATATTTTTGCTAATACCTTTGCTTTAGCATTAATGACAAAACTGGCCCATAAGAAGCACACTCAACTGACGATTTACCCTACTTTGGTAGCACAACAATAGTTAATGTTGCACGTCAGGGGTGGGGGGAGCAGCTCCCCATTATACCTACCTGGAACATCGAGAGCATGGGACCGGTCCCCCTTTTGCACAGAATCTTCCACAGCTCAATCAGGAAGCAGTTGGGTCCCAGGGATTTCCCGGATTGGAGAGCAGTCAAGGGCGATGAGAGCTACTCTTGTGTGATTTCAGAGTCTAAAACATCTCTTTTGATGGGTCAAAATACTGGGTAAGGTCATTTTATCCAAAAGATCAGAGTGCTCTGGTCGTGGTGTACGTCAGATGCTGCACAGAGGCGACTGTAATAATCTGAAAATGCTTCACAAATATCAACATTGATGTTTCAGTTCACCTTCAGCATTTTTGATCACCTGCACACATCTCAGGGCGATTCCCGTTTCACCAAGCATGATAACATCTTCCCAGCCTCATCTCTAGGCTAGTACAGCCAGGTCTTAGAGGCCAGAAGGGAACGAAGACTATCATCAGGCGACCATCATCAGATGCACAATTGCGATAAGCGGCCTGAGTCTGCAATAGTAGTCTTTGTATTTCCGGGGATTGGTAAGCAATAAGTTTGGTTTCCAGCCGGATCAGTCAAAGTTCAATATTGGTAGGTTTCTTTAGTCTCTTCCCTTGTCGCCAGGGTTGACATAGCCTCCCTGTGTAACACAGATTTATATCCCTCCAACAGTACCCGGGATCATCTACCCATGAGTCATTTAACTCAAAATAGTCTACGGTTTTATCAGTTCCTCATTTCCAGAAAACCCAAATATATGTATTTAGACGTCAAGAGGCCCTAGTAGATAGGCACAACTGACCCAGGGACAACAACAGTGTGGAATGATCCGAGATGCCTCTGGGGAGATATTGTATGTCTGAGTAAGGTTTGTAGCCGGAATGAAAAAATAATCGATTTGTGATAAGGATGAGTGTACCCAAGAGTAGAACAAATAGCTCTGCTTCTGAAGGTGGTGTGTATACCACACATCCACCAAACCCAAGGCACTCACAAAGTCGTGAGTTTGGTTGAGTGTGCTATAGGCATCGAGACGGTAAGGAGAGCTAGGGTACGGTCCATGACATTGTTGAATTCGCTACTCAACAGTCAGCATTATCTTTATTCAGTAGCTCCTGTAGTCCAAACAGTAAGTCAATGTTTAGTGGTGGGTGAGCATACATTTTAATCAATCTCACCAGTTCCCCTTTGAACCAGCCGGCAATTAGAAAACATATCTGTCTCTGTTGTCTGAAATTAATGTTTTTAGCATAAAAGATATAGGTTTGTGAAAGAGAAATAATGCCCCTGAGTTCCTCTGGTAAAATCAGCATGGAATTCCGTCTCATAGTTTTTTTTACGAATGAATTAACATTGGTTACCAGCAAGGTGTGTCTCTTGAAGAAAAGCAATACAGTGCTTGTGCCTGTTGAGAAATTGTAACACTGTACCTCATTTAATCTTGCTGCATAGACCACTGACATTCCACAGTAAATAAGATAACCGTGATGTGATTCACCTCCTGCACTCATGAGGATGCCTCAACATATACATATATAAAACAATAATAAATTAAAGGAGATGTACAGTAAACAAAATAATCATTACAGAACATGGACCCCGGTCGGCAAACAATAACCAATCAAAACCCAAACAATGCCCCCCTCCCCATACAACCACGGAACCCGTTGTATCAGTCGCCTAAACATTCAACTTGGTAAACCCGAATTACTATGGGGAAGCAAAGTGGGATAAACACATGCACTGGAAAGCGCAGTGACTTCACCCTAATATGCCCCATGCGCAACACTGGTTTGACCGATTGGTTATGTATACTAGGTGCAAGTAACCACTAATGAATCGCAGTCCATGTTGGACAACTTGACCCACAGAGGATAAGAGAGCATCTTCATTCCACGGGGTGGACTTCTAGGGGTCCCCAACGACACTCAATGCTTTATCCGGAGCAGAAGGCGAGACATCCAGGGGTAACACCAGGTCGATCCCTGCCATCAGATGGTTTCCTTCAATTGTGGCAGTCGGGTCTCAATCTTTGGTGCAGTTCCACCCATTTCCAAGCTTGTTTGGGATCAGTGAAGAATATATATCGCGGCCCACATAGAAGATTTTCAGGTTAACCGGATAGTAGTGAGCATACTTGATTTCCACTGACAGCATCAAATGATTGTCTAGCTTTATTTACCGAGTGGGTGACGTCCAGAAACACTAACTCTCAAGTCCTGCAGTTCAAGAGCTCCTTTTTTACGTGCTGCTTGCAAAATTGCATCTCTATCCCTGTAGTTCAGGATCTTAGCAACCAGTACCCTAGTAGAGTTCTGGATATTAGAAGATGTAGCCCGGACCCTATGTGCCCTCTCCACTGACAAGAAGTTAAAATGCCCAGATGGGACATCTAGTTCCTTGAACCAAGATTCCAAAAACAGTTCTGAGGGGGGTCTTTCAGCTCTTTCGGAGATGCCGACACTCTGACATTACTGCGTCTGGCTCTCCCTTTCACATCCTAAAAATGCCCCACGATTCAGTACATCGCAAGCTCTCCATCAGCGGGTTCTTAATCGCAACAAGTGTATCTTCTCCTTTGGAACCTCTTGTCGCACCCTCACCTACTCATGCATCATCTTGGGATGACCATGTCTCAGTAGACCCACAACAGCAGAGTATATTTTCCCATCCATTGAGATTCATGAGTCCGTTATTGCATGCAAGACATCCTGTAGTGAGAGGTTCATGGGGTATCTAGCCCAATCTCTTGAGCAGTAGATGGTAATTGGGGTGGCATGCGAGGAGTGACCACTGGTGTGGCATAGTCATCCATTTTACTTTGCACAGATTGCTTTCAGGGCTTATCCTTGGTCATGGAGAAAATCAGGGCCAGACGTTAAAGCATGACCATACACCATTGTGGTCGGTACAAATGAGAGGTATACAAGAGTAAACAGTTTCCAAAATTCAAGGGTCAGCAAAACTAGGACGTCTACTTTGGGTCTATCACTTGATATGGCACGAAAGTGAGTATTGTGGTGTAGCCCTGCAAGACTGAAGTTAAACCCCAGCACCTTACTGATGAATTCAGACCACCAGGAAGCAAAACCAATGGCAGGCAAGAGTTCACTTGCCCCAAGTGCAGGTCTCCATGCACTTAATATTGGGGGTTGTAAACCGAGACCGGGCGGCAGAATTGTGCTTCTTATAGAAATACTGCAATGCCTTACGTCGCGCACAGATGGCAGGAGGGAGGAGACCAGATCTCCAGCATCAAGGCACTTTGGAACGAAGGGCTGGTTGTGTCACTGGCCCACTTATATCAGAAAGACACAGTCCTGTATGCAGTCACAAGTAGGTCTCTCTGGGCCCCGCAAACGGGCGCTTCTGCTCCAAGCTTCACCCTGCAACGATTGCGCCTCACAAGGTCTCTGAGCCGCACCTTCCACGGAGGACCGACTGGCCACAGCCAGGTGTTCCTGCGGTAGATGTTCCAGAGTCTGAGATGCTCCATCTGTAGTATGCAGCAGCTGTCTCTGGTGCACCTGCGGGTCCAGAGAAAGTTACCCAGACACAAGCAGGACTCCCCAGGCTGCTTCACGGTCCTGGCACATTGCAGATGGGCGCCTTGCCTACAGTTCTTACTCCGAGCCCCAGGCACCTCTCAGAATTGATGAGCCTCGCCATCGATTAATGCACTCTGCTGCAGGCGTTCCTGGGCCAGGAGGTCTCTGCTCCGATGACGAACAGGTTCACAGAAGCCGCTGCACCAAGAAAGGCAACTTCCACGGCCGTGGGCACTATTTAAATAGGGTATATAAGAGGGATGGTGAAGGGCAGTAAAGATGGCTGCTACATCAAGCCGCTGAGCACTAATGCCCCCTGCTAAAGCATTCTTGACGGTATCAAATGCTTTACCTCCCTCTGGTGTACTAGTGGTTCTGGTGAAGTGGCCTCCATATAGTGCTGTAATTGTTTAACTATCTCAGCACAACCCAACATCCACTAACCACAGTAATCTACTATGCCTAGAAATGCTCTCATTTGAGTGACAATCATCATCACAGACATTCTCCTTCCCAGCTATGAGAGCTACAGACCGGGAAACCTTATTCACTAGAACCCAAAACTACAGACATATGCAACTAATGCAGTGGCAGCAACCCCACTCTCATTGAGTTAGTTTATGTTGTTGTCTATGAGAACATAAAAAAAAGTGTCCTTCGTAAAGAGGAAGAAGACCACACCTACTTAAAGCCATAAACTGATGGGCTCTGAGGATTGTTTAGATTAATTTGCCGCTCGCAGTAGGGTTGGTCTAATGAGTGAAACACCCTTTCAGCAAGGTGTCTGACCATCATTTGAGGTCAAGACTGGTAGAAATGCTCCTTTTTCAGCAGGTTTTCCCTAAGGGGTCACAATAGTAGGTGATGTTTGACCCATAGGAGGTCTGGCTTTTTGCCCCCAAAATGCAGCCGCTAACAATACAGATGTTTCTGAAGACATTTATTTATTACATTTGTATAGCGCACAGCAGCCCATGGGCGTCGAGGCGCTGTTACTTTTGGGAAGAACAAGTTACTTACCAACTGGTAACGTTCTTTTGATTGGATGTTCCTCCAACGTATTCCTCATCTTGGATGTATTCCATCCAGCTTCAGCTGCTTTGGAAAGAAATTTCGGCAAAGGGCGCCTCAGTTCTGTTTTTCCCTTTCATTATTAATTTTTCACTTTGTAGATTGTGCCAGCAGACAGGTATATGCTTTGGAGTGGCAATAACCCGGAAAAATCTACAGAGGGGTAGGTTGGGAGGGTGATGAGGAATACGTTGGAGGAACATCCAATCGAAAGAACGTTACCAGTTGGTAAGTAACTTGTTCTTCGAGTAGATTGTGTCGTCCAACGTATTCCTCATCTTAGATAGACTCCCAAAGCAGTATGGACAATTTCTCTGGATGAGGGGTTAGATTTTTCGATACCCCTAAACGGCTGAATATAGTACTGCTTTTCCAAAATTCAGCTCCTTAGACTGGGAAGCATCCAGACTATAGAATTTTGAAAAAGTATGCATCCAAGACCAAGTTGCTGCTTCAAAAATGGACCTTATAGGAACACCTCTTTATAGGGCTGTCGAAGAGGCGATGCCTCTGGTGGAATGAGCCCTTAGACCCTCTGGTGGGTCTTTTTGTGCTAATCTGTAGCATTCTGAAATGCAAAGCACAATCCAGCGTGATATTGTTTGCTTTGTCACCGATTGACCCAATTTCCTTCCTGTGTAGCCGATAAACAGTTGACTGTCCACTCTAAGCTTGGAAAGCCTAAAGATGTCAAAGCTTAAAGCTCTTTTTGGATCCAACCTGTGTAATCTTTCCTCCTCCTTACTAGGGTGAGGTGGAGGATAGAATGTTGGTAAAACAATTTTCTGACAAATGAAAATCAGACACCACTTTAGGTAAAAAAGAGGGTTTAACCTTCAACACAACTCTGTCCTTATTGTATAGGGTGGCCCAGAAGACAGTGCCTGCAATTCGCTCACTCTTCTTGCAGATGTTAAAGCAACTAGGAAAGCAGTTTTCCATGTCAGTAATCTAAATGGACAAGTGTGCAAGGGCTCAAAAGGAGCACATATTAAGAATTTTAGGACCAGTTTGAGATCCCAGTTTGGCACTTGAAATGGGCAAGGAGGAAACACATTAGTGAGTCCTTTTAAAAATTGCATTACCAAAGGAATTTTTAAATAGGAGCATTCTTCCGACGAGCGTTTGAAAACGGAAAGCGCCGCAAGATAACCTTTAATGGATCCAACATTTAGACCTCTATGTGCTAGGGACAGAAGGAAAGACAGTACTTCCGGAATAGAAGATAGAAAAGGATCGACATTCTTTTCTCTGCACCAGTTGCAAAACTTTCTCCAACGGCAACGGTATAGATAATTTCTTGCTGGCCTTCTTGCCGAAAGCAACACCTCAATGACGTCATCTGGAAGGTCCCAATCCTTGTATCTCAGCCTTTCAGATACCAAGCATGAAGGTTGAGCGTTTTGACATCTGGATGGAGAACCTGACCCTCCATTTGTGAGAGAAGGTTTCTCTCTCTGAGGAAGACGTACGGGGGACAAATGTACATGTCTAGAAGGTCCGGGTACCACATTCTCCTGGCCCATTCCAGGGCAATTAGGATCATGCGGCTCCCGAGGCGACTCAGTCTCCTGATGACCTAAGGAATGATGGGAACCGGAGGAAATGCGTATAATAGTGGGAAATTCCACTCCACCACGAACGCGTCCCCCAGGGCTCCTCTCGGGGGAAATTCCCTTGAGCAATACCTTTCGCACTACTGGTTGATTCCGGTCGCAAATAGGTCCACTTGAGGGGTTCCCCAAAGGGCGAAGATCTCTTGAATGACTTCCAGAGCCAGTTCCCATTCGTGGGACACCATGCTCTGCCTGCTCAGAGCATCTGCCGTCATAATCTCCTCCCCGGCTAGATAAACTGACGTTAAAAGAGATTCCTTCTTGAATTGCCCAAAACCAGATCTGCATTGCCTCTCTGCACAGAGGTAGTGACCCTACACCTCCTCTTTTGTTTAGATAATGCATGGCCAGTGTGTTTTCCGTCATTATCAGGACATTTTTTTCCCCCGACAGATGGTAGGAAAGCTTTCAGCACTAGTCTGATTGCTCTCAGCTCTAAAAGGTTGATGTGTAGTTTGGACTCTGATGGAGACCAACGACCGCTGATTGTCAGATCGTTGGCATGAGCTCCCCACCCCATGAATGAGGCGTTCGTCACTACTGTGATCTGCGGCCATGGTTGCCAAAAACGTTCTCCTTTCAGGATATTCTCTGAACAAGTCCACCATAGAAGATCTTGTTGAACTTTGTTCGGAATCTTGAGAAGATCTGTCATTTGACCTGAGAACTAGGACCATTGGGTCTTTGGAGCCCATTGAAGGGATCTCATTCTCAGACGTGCCTCCGGCACCAGGAAGATGCAGAATGCTATGAGGCTGAGTAACCTTAAGAAGTTGTAGGCCTGAAGACTGTGGGCATTTTGGAATTTGGAAACCATCTGAAGAATGTCTTGAGCCCTATACCTGGGAGGCGAGCTCTTTCCCAGGGATGTGTCTAATACAGCTCCTATATATTGGAGCCGTTGAGAAGGTGTCATTTGTGACTTCTTGAAATTGAGGGAAAAGCCCAGTCTGTGGAGGAAGGGGCAGGCGACTTTCAGGTGATCCAGTGCCTGTTCGGCAGAACATACTCTGATCAACCAATCGTCCAGGTAGGGGTAGACGTGAATCCCCCCTCTCCTGAGGTGCGCTGCCACTACTACCATCAGTTTGGTGAAGACCCTCGGGCCGAGGTCAATCCGAATGGCAGAACTTGAAACGGATAGTGTGAGTCGCCAACCACAAGGCCTCAGGTATTTTCTGTGCTTGAGATGAATCAGCACATGAAAATAAGCATCCTGGAGGTCCAATGACACCAACCAATCCTGGAGTTGAAGGGCCTGAACGATCTGAGAAAGTGTAACCATCTTGAACTTGTCCTTCCTGAGGAACTTGTTCAAGTTTCCTAAGTCCAGGATGGGTCTCAGTCCTCCGTCCTTTTTGGGGATCAAAAAATACAGGCAGTACCATCCCTTGTTCCTCTCCGCTGCAGGTACTGGTTCTATAGCACCTTTCTCCAGCAGGGTTAGGGTTAGAACTTCCTGCTGTAGGAGCGAGTCTGAAAACTTCAAAGGGTGTCTCCTTGGTGGATTGCTTTGAAGTTGCGTTAGAAAAGGAAGGCAGTAACCTTGAGCTATTATTTATAAAGCCCAAACATCTGAAGTAATGGCTCGCCAATCTTGCAAATGCTGTGATAGCCTGCCTCCTACAGATGTCTTGTGATGCAAGTCCTCAAAGTGGTTTTGTGGCGGTTGCTGCAGCCGCTGAAGGCAGAGAGGCTGTGTCACGCCGCGCGCTCGCTCGCGGGCGCCACTTACCTGCCCTTGGGTCCGTGGTCCACGGCCGCAGCGGTCTCCTCCTTCATGGAGGCTGTACCCGCGGTGGCGTCTCTCCTCACGCCGACCCGCGGTTCGGATGGGCGCCGTGTACGCCGCCATCTTGCGAGGATCTACGCATGCGCGGATCGTCAGTATTCGACGTCCCGCGCATGCGCAGTGTCGGAACATGCGTTCCAAGCCTCGCTTTGACCCCGGACCATAAAAGGGCACCGCATACACGGGGACGACGCGTCTCAACGCGGTTGTTACTGTGTATGCGCTGCTGGAGTCCTGGCGCTTGTTTTCCAGCCCTCCAGTTCCCTGTTCTACCTTTTTCTGCCTAGTCCTGCCTCATCTCCTTATTCCTTCTTGCTTCCTGGTCCTCCTACCCTTTCTTCCCTTTACTGCTGATACTTTGCCTGTCCCTGGTTAGGGTAGAGGAGGTCCTGTCTGGGTTCCTAGTTGTAGTGGGGACTCTCCTGTCAGTACTGCTTTTTCTTGCAGTTTGCTTTCCTTTGCCTGTCTTGTGCCCTGCCGGTACCTGTGCCTAACTGCCTTTTGGAAGTTCCTGAGTTCAGCCCTGTTATCATCGGTGATTTCATCAAGCCTTCTCAGCCAGTGGAAACACTGTCCCGACGTCACGCAAATTCTGAGAAGTGCCACCCGTGGCGTTGGGAGTTGGTTCAGTGCCATCCTGTCTTATATCGTCAGGAGGGGATTGGGCTAATTTCTCGCGTTACCCATTCATCGGCCATCAATACATCGACATACTGGCAACCTCAACTCCACGGTCTACAGGAAGAAGAGGTAACCCACGATCTCGTGAAGATTCGCTTAACAGATTGAGACGCCTCACCCCCAGTCCCGACATGGACGACATGCAGGAACTACGTGAAGAAATGCGTGCCATGCGTCTTGAAATGACCACTCTCCGCCAGGAGAACAACACCGTCAGACAAGCATTGGATCGGTGTTTGGCTAATCCCGCACAACCTGTCACACCGCCTGAGAACTCCATGGCTTACACTACTCCGATGAAGTATGATGGTGATCCGCGTCGAGTGGCAGAGTTCTGTACTCATTGCCGGATCCATTTCCAATTCAGGTCTACTCATTTTGCTCAAGACAAGGCTAAGATCGGGTATATCCTTGGAAATCTAACCGGCAATGCACTCGCCTGGGCCGCACCTTTGGTCTCTACCAACAGTCCTCTGTTGGGTGATTTCGCTGCCTTCGAGAAAGCCTTTTTGGACGTCTTTAAACCGCCCAATTTGGCAGCCATGGCCCAGAATCAATTAATGGAGATCAAGCAAGGGTCAGGTGACATAATCCACTACATCAGTCGGTTTCGACAATTAGCAACCGATTCACAATGGCCCGAAATCACTCAAAAAACCTTGTTTCGTCAGGGACTACGAGAGGAGTACAAAGACAAACTGCTGCACATTCCGGAGCCAGAAACGTTGCCTGCATTGGTGGAACAAGTCTTACGCATTGACCACAGGTTAACCGAACGACGGAGTGAACGCCGCAGATCTGACAGGTATCAACCAATTCTTCCAGCACAGAACCCCGGACCGGCTGTTTCTACCGATGTAGGTCCAGAACCCATGCAGTTGGGTGCCGTCCGAGGTCCGTTGTCCGAGACTGAAAAGAAAAGAAGACGACAGAAGAACTTGTGCATGTATTGCGGTGGTTCTGGTCATTTTCTAGGCACCTGTCCGCTACGTCCTCTGAAGAAACAGGAAAACTAACAGGCCCGTTGTTTGAGGCGAAGGCAGCAGCGGGCCGCCCTTCTGAATCCGTCCTTCCTCCCATGAACTCAGTACCCTTGTTAATCCTGAAAGTCGGTGTTGCCTGGCTTGGAAAGTGTGTGAAGACCTGGGCCCTTCTGGATTGCGGAGCATCTGGCAACTACATCGATGCCTCGTTCGCGATTGCCAATGGGATCCGTTTACATAATAAGGAACGATCAACAGGGGTCGAGGTGATCGATGGTTCTACTTTGTCTTCTGGTCCGGTTTGCCAACACTCCGATCCCTTGTGGCTCTCTGTGGAAGGGAATCTCGAACGTATCTCATTGGACGTCATCAAGTCTCCCTCATTTCCGGTGGTGCTGGGTTTACCATGGCTGTTGTATCACAATCCCCAGGTCGATTGGACCGCTCACTCCCTGGTGTTCTCTTCGACACGTTGTCCTCGTGACTGTGTACTTCACAAAACCTTTCCTGCAATTTTGGAGTCCCTCAATCCTGCTGACGTATCTGCTCGTTTATGTGCCACTCAATCGGTTCCTCATGAATATGCTGGATACCACAAGGCGTTCTCCAAGCCTGAGGACATACCACTACCACCCCATCGGCACTTTGATTGTTCCATTGACGTCCTGCCTGGTGCGATCATTCCCCACGGCAAGATCTATTCGTTGACTCAACTCGAGAAAGGCATCCTACAGGAGTACATGACGGATTGCCTCAACAAGGGCTACATAGTGCCGTCCAACTCCCCTGCAGGATTCCCGTTATTCTTCGTCAAGAAGAAAGAGGGCACTTTGCGCCCTTGTATCGACTACCGTCAACTAAATGAGATCACGAGGAAAGACAGGTACCCGTTACCACTTATCCGGGACATCATCGAATCCCTGAAATCAGCACAGATCTTCACCAAGCTGGATCTAAGATGGGGCCTAACACTTGGTGCGGATTAAGAAGGGAGATGAGTGGAAGACGGCCTTCAAAACACCTATTGGTCACTTCGAATACAGGGTGATGCCGTTTGGACTCTGCAACGCCCCGTTTGGACTCTGCAACGCCCCGGCAGTCTTTTCTGACCTTATTGGAATATCTGTCTAGGTTTACCTTGACGACATCCTGTTTTTTTCTGACACTCGTACTGCACACGTGGCGCATGTTCAGGAAGTCCTCCGTAGATTAATACACAACGGCCTGTATGCCAAGATTGAAAAATGCCAATTTCATAGGGAAAGCATGGAGTTTCTGGGTTATGTGATCAGCAACACAGGAGTACAGATGGATCCCGCAAAACTGCAAGCTATACAAGAATGGAAATCGCCACATGGCGTGAAGTCACTTCAAAGGTTATTGGGCTTTGCCAACTTTTATCGGCGTTTCATTCCACGCTTTTCTCAACTGGCCAACAGTCTAACCCGCCTGACCAGTACCAAGGTGCCGTTTCTCTGGGACACGCAGGCCGAGGAGGCATTCCTGGAATTAAAAAGATCTTTCATGTCGGCTCCTGTTCTTAGACATCCAGATGATGTAAAACCATTTGTGGTTGAAACAGACGCTTCGGACTACGCAATTGGTGCGGTCTTACTACAGCAAGATGCAGTCACGGGAATTGAGCACCCGGTGGCATATTACTCGAGGAAATTGTCAGTGAGCGAGAGAAACTATGCAGTGATAGAAAAAGAATTACTGGCGATAAAGGCTGCCTTCGAGGAATGGCGACATCACTTGCTGGGTGGGAGGTACCCGGTGGTGGTTCGCACGGATCACCGTAATCTACAGTTCCTGCGCTCTTTGCAATGCAGAACCTCCCGTCATGCTCGTTGGGCCTTTTTCTTTTCACAGTTCGATTTCACCGTCACGTACATTCCTTGTTCCCAGAACACTAAGGCTGATGCCTTGTCTCGTTCTCTGGAAAATAACGTTGAAGGTGTCAAGGAACCGGAACCTCTGATAGCGTCCAAACATTTTCTATCGATGGTGACTCCCCAGCTCCAACAGTTGATTGAGGCCACACGAACGGATCCCTCAAGAACACAGATACTACAACGTGCTGACATCAGGGAACGTGACGGCTTGTTGTTTTTCAAGGATCGTCTGTAAGTTCCCACATTGGAACTCCAGAAAATCGTTCTACAGAATTGCCATGATTCCGTCGTTTGCGGTCACCGTGGAGTCCGCACAACACAAGAACTGGTTGCACGACAGTACTGGTGGCCTGGATGGGCTACACTGGTAAAGCACTACGTGGACTCCTGCCCTGTATGTGCCCAGACCAAGATTCCTCGCAAAAGGCCCATTGGTCTTCTGAAACCCACGCCTACGCCTCCGTACCCTTGGCATACCATCGCCACGGATTTCATCGTTGACCTGCCCCTGTCTGGTGGTTTCACGTGTATAATGGTGGTGGTGGATTGTTTCACCAAGACTGCTCATTTCTTGCCCTTTCCTAAGATGCCCACTGCATCCCAGATGGCACGATGTTTTCTACACGAGGTGTATCGTCTTCATGGTCTTCCGGAGAAGATTTTGTCAGACCGGGGGTCTCAATACATCTCTTCCTTTTGGGGCCAACTGTGTCGGCATTTGGACATTCAGCGAGCCCTGAGTTCCGGCTATCATCCGCAGACTAATGGACAGACGGAACGTACCAATCAGACCCTTGAGCAATATCTACGTTGTTATGCCAATGCTACCCAAGACAACTGGTCGGAATGGTTGGATACCGCGGAAGCAGCTAACAACAACGCTGTTCATTCCGCTACCGGACTAAGTCCTTTGTTTTTCTTGTTCTACTGGTCTTCATCCCAGACTACTGCCTGTTCATCCAACATCTTCCAGTGCCGTTCCATCTGCAGATGCCCTGGTGTCCCTGATCCGCGATGAACATCGTTTGGCGGCCAGTACCTTGGCAGCGGCACAAGCACATATGAAGGAGCAGGCTGACAAGAGACGGAGCCCTGAGCCTGTCCTTCATGTTGGGGACATGGTTTGGCTGTCCTCCAAGAATCTACCGGTACGCAACTTACCTGTGAAACTAGCCCCCCGCTTTTTTGGTCCCTTTCGCATCACAGAGCGTATTTCGTCTGTTGCCTTTCGTTTGTCTTTGCCTCGCTCTTGGAGGATCCATCCTGTCTTTCATGTTTCCCTTTTGAAGCCCTATGTGCCCGATGTTATGGGTCGTACCTGTTCCCATCCTGCCCCGGTCTTGGTTCGGGGGGTCCCTGAATTTGAGGTGCAGGAGATATGTGATTCACGGATTCGGCGAGGTGCTCTGCAGCTCCTGGTCAGCTGGAAGGGTTATCCTGCTTGTGACCGCACTTGGGAACCGCGCTCCTTCGTGCATGCACCGCGCCTGGTTCGGGACTACTATCTCCGCTATCCTTGGAAACCCGGTGCTCCGGGGTTGTCCGGGAGGGGGTATGGTGTCACGCCGCGCGCTCGCTCGCGGGCGCCACTTACCTGTCCTGGGGTCCCTGGTCCACGGCCGCAGCGGTCTCCTCCTTCATGGAGGCTGTACCCGCGGTGGCGTCTCTCCTCATGCCGACCCGCGGTTCGGATGGGCGCCGTGGACGCCGCCATCTTGCGAGGATCTACGCATGCGCGGATCGTCAGTATTCGACGTCCCACGCATGCGCAGTGTCGGAGCATGCGTTCCAAGCCTCGCTTTGACCCCGGACCATAAAAGGGCACCGCATACACAGGGACGACGCGTCTCAACGCGGGTGTTACTGTGTATGCGCTGCTGGAGTCCTGGCGCTTGTTTTCCAGCCCTCCAGTTCCCTGTTCTACCTTTTTCTGCCTAGTCCTGCCTCATCTCCTTATTCCTTCTTGCTTCCTGGTCCTCCTACCCTTTCTTCCCTTTACTGCTGATACTTTGCCTGTCCCTGGTTAGGGTAGAGGAGGTCCTGTCTGGGTTCCTAGTTGTAGTGGGGACTCTCCTGTCAGTACTGCTTTTTCTTGCAGTTTGCTTTCCTTTGCCTGTCTTGTGCCCTGCCGGTACCTGTGCCTAACTGCCTTTTGGAAGTTCCTGAGTTCAGCCCTGTTATCATCGGTGATTTCATCAAGCCTTCTCATCCAGTGGAAACACTGTCCCGACGTCACGCAAATTCTGAGAAGTGCCACCCGTGGCGTTGGGAGTTGGTTCAGTGCCATCCTGTCTTATATCGTCAGGAGGGGATTGGGCTAATTTCTCGCGTTACCCATTCATCGGCCATCAATACATCGACATACTGGCAACCTCAACTCCACGGTCTACAGGAAGAAGAGGTAACCCACGATCTCGTGAAGATTCGCTTAACAGGCTGTAGCTGGAGCTGGCTTTGCATGTTTTCCTCGTCCACCGCCAGTGGCCTTTCTCTGGCCCCTTTGACTGGCCATTCCTCTCGCCTTTCCATATGAGGAGTAGTAACGATAGGATCGTCCCCTCCAAGATTGACCTGGTGCACGAAAAGGCTGAGGTTGCCTAATAGCAGCTCCCAAAGACTTGGCAGCTGCTTTTGAGGTCTGCAACCTCTCAAGGGTCTCATCAGCCTTGCTGCCAAAAAGGTGAGACCCGTCAAAGGACATGTTCAGAAGACGGTTCTGCACGTCTGGTGCGAAGCCCGACTTCCGTAACCACGCAAATCTGCGCATTACCGTGCTAGTGCCCATGGACCTGCTCACACTATCTACAGTGTCCAATCCAGATTCAAGGGATTCCTGCATAGCTTCCTTCCCATCTCTAACAATGGCTAGGAATCCTTCCTTTTCGTCCCCTTCTGGTATATGCTCCGCTGCCATCGCAATGCACTCCCACAGAGTGTACAAAAACTTTGACAAGGCACATGTGGAGTTGGCTGATTTTAACGCCATACTCCCAGCTGAAAATACCTTCCGTGCCCAGACATCCACACGCTTATCGTCCCTGTCCTGAGGGATAGAAGGGTACGCCAGTTTGTTAGAAGCTGTGTCTACCTGTATGACCAAACTCTCGGAAGTGGGATGTTTGGACAGATAGCCGGGGCCGCTACTGGCAGGGCGGTATTTTGAAGTGAGGGATTTATTCACTGGCGGAATAGAATCCGGAGTGTGGGATGTACTGACCCACTAGGCTCTGCCCTGCGACATCACTGTGTGCTGGTGGCACCAGAATCAGCAAAAGTTTAAACTTGTGCAGTTAAAATCAAATGGTTGGAATTAAGTGACTTGCTATCAAAAGTAATATAGGTTGTAACTATTAAATCTCTATGTTTGAAAAGACTGGAATTAGAGTTCTGTTTGCCTGTTTTGAAAATGTAAGTTTATTTTAATCAAAGAAAAAGTTAAACAAAGTGATTTTTAAAGTAACTGATGCGAGCCAAAACTACAAAGCAAATTCCACAGTTTGCCCCAACAAAAGGACCCTCCCTTCTGCTCTCTGGCCCAGGAACTCACATTCAGGTGTTAATGAAGAGGGGAATGGATTTGAGCTGCTACTCATGGGACAAAGGACTTCCTTGGCTGAAAAGAATATGCAGATGCAAGTGTCAACAGAAGCCCCTGCCAGAGGAAAGAGGCGGGGATTGATCTTGAGCTACCAGGAAATTTGGGGGCAGGAACAGACAGTTTTGTTTATTCTTAAAGCACTGAAAAGTATATTTTTGAAAAGGACTGACAAAGGACTATGCGAATTTGTAAAAATTTGCAAAAATACAGTATTGTTAATGTGACATTTTTGGTCACGTTTTAAAAGTACTCAGAACTTTGTGCTATGTTCAAGGACATAACTGCAGAAATTGTGGTTTTGTAGCAATTGTATTGATGCCAGAAACATATAAACTTTATATGATTATGCCCAGATATCATGCGCACATATGTGTAAAATTGTGGACAAATCTGACATTGGGTACCAGACCAAAAGTACAAAAAATTGCCAAATCTAGAACCAAGCTCTCACCGCGACGGGGCTTGGATGAGTACTTGCTCCACAAAAAAAATTGTAAATATATCTGATATGAAAAGTATAATACATGTGCAAAAGCAAAGGCAAGGTTTTCCCTGGATCATAAAACACATCGTAATGATGACACTTTGTTTTCTTCTCAAATCAAGCGAGAGGAAAGAACCTAACCAATAGAATACCTAGGGGTGTGCATAGTAGAATTCAGCATACCCACCCCTTTAGGAAATACATAAATAGAGAACGCTTAGGACCTAGAAGGACACACACATTCACCCACCAACCGATTGCTGGTGGAGCACTTTGCAAGAGAAATCCATATTCCAGACTCCAGACTCCAAAACATTGAAAGCAGAAAGGCCCATTTCCAAAGCTGAACCATTCTCAGCTTGGCTTTTAAAAATCCAGAAACCAGATTTTATCCCAGACCTCTAAGGGGAACAAAGAACTGCCTGGCTGTGCTGTGCTGCTTTCCAACTAAGAATTCTTGCCAGAATCCACAGATCCAACCCAGTAGAGCCGAGCTGTGACCAGATAGCTGCGAACCAGAACCCGTCAGATCCAGTCCAGTCCCACCGTACGGTGTCCAGAGTGCCTTGCTGATTGCAGAACCAGAGCGCCTTGAGTCCAGTCCGGTGTGCTAGCTGAATTCCTGTCCAGAAAGATCCCAGACCAGATCCCCGACGGGTCCATTCCAAACATTGGTAGTGAGTATCCATAGCATAGGATTGTCACTAGCAAATGTATTGTCCATAAGTCATCCTATCCAAACCCATTTTCTTATATCCAGAACTGTATTGCTAGAAATCCTTTTGTCTTGCCTGAACTCTTTCTCTTACCCTATAGTCCTTTGTAATAGTAGTGTTAAAATCATCTTTGCGCTGAAATATTTTCTGAAGAAAAGAGAGTGTCCCGGCAGGCCAAACCAGCCAGTGATATCCTGGGCTGGTGGCTGCGCTGTCATGTACTTTGCATCTTCATAGTCTCCCCTAGTGCAAAGAAACTTTGTTTGTTAATTTTAAAAAGCGCATTCTTGTTTTGCTGTTTTGACTCTGAGAAAAAAAACGACCTCCACAAAAACCTTCATAACTTCTTCACTGTGTATGCTAGAAACATAATTTAAGTGTCTCATTGAAGCTAACATCCTCCTCATCATTTTTCTGCAATCGCGCTTACCGGACGCGGAAAAGTTTCCCAAAAATGTTTCGTTTGGCTCAAATCTATCACGTGTGAAATAGCTGTTCATTGCATCCGACCTCAAAATGAAGTTTTCAACTTGCTACTTACTCAATCATTGCTAGTGTTTGTCTGAAACTATACAAAGCGGCTCCCACTAGTACTGAAATCATTTTAGTGAATTAAATCCATTTTCAGTGTTTTACCATTCATTCAAAGCCACATTCAAAACCATTTTTGACAAGTTTGCAATCATTCCCATTTTTCTCTGTGTTTGCTGGGGGGAAATTGGGATTGACACTATTTTGTTGAATTCTGTATTCCTGAAACCGGTTTTCTCTCCTTCCATCTCTTTATATTGCATATTGGGGGGATTGAGTAGTGTGCAGGGGGAAAGAGTAATCACATTGCATTTTGATTGAACCCACACAAAAGTATTATTTCTATGCTGCATTATTTTTGCTCTCCGTGCTCCTTCTGATTGAAGAGATTGTTTAGCGTGACATCACCCCATTGGTGATCATTGAAAGTAGTGTGATATATATTGTGAAATACCTAAAATAAATATTTTTAACTTTGCAAAACAGCCTGCTTCCTGGTTCAGTGTGACCAGGGGAGGTTCAAAGGGAGGGGTGTGATATAAGGGTAAATCATTCAGAAAAAAAAGAACTTATAGACATAAATAAATAATTAAGGGTTTCAATTGTGCATCACACTCTAGGCATTGACTTAGGTGGAGTGCTGGGTTGAAATCACTTACAGGAGTCTCCCAATTTTTGGCCACCCTATTTTGCAAGGCTATGTGAAAAGGTAGTATTGAGTCTTCAGTAGGACCATGATCCAATATGTCTGTTAAATCATCTTGGATGAATTGGGTTGGAGGTCTGGCCCATCCTAAATAATCTATCACCTTTGTCATTAGCTGACGGTATGATGGACTGGCATGTTCTCCTGGTTCTGGTCTATCAAAGTCATTTTCAGGAGATGTGTCAATACCACTAGCATTGTGTAGTGATTCAACCAAATCCCTCATCCTGCTTTCTTCTGAAATCAGACATTCTGGGACATTTGGGGTGCCATATTCCAGCGCAAAAAGTACATTCTCATCATCCGATTTCTCCTGTTTCTCAAAAATTGAGGTCAGGGACTTGAAGAACTCCTTCCTAGGAAGAGGTTTGAAAACCTTTTCTGGGAGAGGTGGAGGAGGAGTATTAATGGGTCCTGAAGGCATTATAGGTCTTGTTGCCTTCTCTTTCCCTTTTTCAGGTTGATTTGGCCAAACTGGAGCTTTCATGTCGAGGGCTTCTGTGTCGACGTCGACAAAGGTGTCAATGGCGTCGATGTAATACCCGTCGTCGACGGCTTCGGATTCGAGGGTGTCGAGGTGCTCTTCGAAGACTTGCCCTTCAAGGTGTGTTCGGTCTCGGACGGAGTCGGTGACCTCGAGTGGTCAACTCGACTCAAGCAGCTTTTCTCACTCGGCATCCTAGAAGGTTCTCTATCCTTCCTTTTTCGATCAACCGGGCTCGAGGGCGTGCAAGTGTCGGAGCGATAACGCTCCCGGCCAGCTTCCGAAGAAGGCGCGGACCGAGGCTTTGCTTTCTCGAACACCTCCACCATTTTGACCCTGAATGCTTTCCACTCTTCGGATGACGAATGTTTAGTGGGACATTTCATCCTTTTTGGGGATTCGTCCGAGGACGAGTTGGAGGGGGACCTGTGGCGTCATTTCTTCAATTCTTTTCGTCAAAGACGAGCGATGGGAATCAATTCGGGACCTGGACCAATGCCTTTCGCGTCGAGGAGATTTCTCCTCACGGGACCTCGACGCTAGAGGCTTTACGGTCGGATTTACGACCTACCTGTAGTTTTCCCCTCCTCTCTCGCAAGGCCTTCCTCATCATCGCCAGACACTTCGTACAGGCCTCCATGTGGTGGCCTTCTCCTAGGCACCACAAACACTCTCGGTGCGGGTCTGTGATCGACATTTTTTAACCGCACGACTTGCACTTTTTGAAACCTGATCTCGGGGTCGTGGTCGGCGTCGATGACGAGGACATATTCGTTATATTTGCTATTTCTTCACAGAACTCGAGGCACGCCAAATCTTCGAAGCAACGTATACTGGGGAAGAACGGAACTGAGGCCAACGGGCGCAGCGCGTGCTACTCATACACCCGATGACGTCACCCTCGATGGAGGCCTTCGAGAGACCATCGACTCGACGACATCGGCACATGGCGCCCTCTGCCGACATTTTTTCCCGAAGCATTTGAAGCTGGATGGAATACATCTAAGATGAGGAATACGTTGGAGGACACGATCCACTCAAAGCTTAGTTACAGGGTAGGAAGAGCTGAAAAATGCATTTATACATACGTTTGTACACTGATACATTAAAGTTCATAATCGATTTATAAGTACATTTGAGCTTGTCCAACTGAGCAGGTGATTATGGTGTGTATCAGGTGAAGAGCTGTTTTCATGGATTCTCTGAAAGCCATGAGGGATGCCTCGCACTGAATGGAAGGGGGTAGGGCACTCCAGTGTGTGGGAGCGAGGTTGGGGAAGCTAGCGCCACCCATGCCTAAATGGGGCCTCAGACACTGAAGCTGGCAACAGGGTCCTTGTCTTTGAATATTCACAACACTCTCCTCAGGAAAAAAGACCTGTCCATTGCTTGCAGGATTTTGGTTAAGGTCACCATTTTGCACATATTTGCACAGGCAAAAAAACAGTTGAAGATCCAGAACCGGTCTGTCTCAGACCTCAGATACCAGAAAATAGTGGGAGTACCAAACTTTCCCCCTCTTTAATGGAGAGACATGCTCTATGGCAGCCTTGAAAAAAAGGATATGCTTCATCAGCAGGGTATGTGGAAAGAGACAGGGAATGAGGACTGCTGAGAAGGTGTTTAAGGAAAGGAAGGCACTCGCCCTGCAAAACAACCTGCAAGACTAAGTCATCAGAGATTAGGTTGATCGACTTTGGACAAAGGAGAATCAGTTGGCCTTTCATGAAAGAGGAGGGGTAGAATAACTAACTAGAGGGCTTTTGAAGTGGCGGATAGAGGTGGCATAAGAGTGGCTTCAAGTGCACCTCTCTCCTTAGCAAGGTGGAAGTAGCAACTCTGCTGTGGCTGTCTTCTTTAGGGTGCCTGGCCCCTGCTTCTGGGAGTGAAAGATATGAATTTGCAAAATAAACGCCCCTTTGAAGATGAAATGGAAGAATACTATACTGCTAAACCAAGAAATGTACTTGTGGAGTTTGAAGCCTCAACATTTTGGCAGTATTCATCTACATTTTAAGATGAGGTGGGCCCGTCAAAAGGCACTTCAAGTTGTCAGAAGTAAACCAAGAGGCCCACATGTATGAATGCCTATGTATGACCTTCCCTGTGACCAATAATATGGCTGTGCAACCTCCCCTATCCAGGCATGTTTGTTCTGTGTGCTTTTCTGCCTCTACCTCCTGGTCTACCATACCCTCTTGCACATCAAAAATGCATCCAACCCAGATGTGTTTGTATACTTGAGAGCTGGGTTACCATACCATGAGTTGGTGGTAGGCATGTATGTGGCTTGTAATGTCCCCTGGCTGACTGTTGTGGACAGAAATATTTGTGACCTGAAAAGGAACCCCTTTGCTAGCGTATTTGACAGTTGGCTGAGATTTGTAATTGTCTTGTGCTCTTTTTTTTTGCTTTTACAAGTGCATCATCTACTGCTTTGCATAATATCTTGGTTTCCTCTATGCGCATGTATAGCAGTGTGGCCTGAACCCTGTGCACATGCATGCTTTTTAATAACTGGCTTCTGCCAAAAGGCTGCCAGCTTTATCATGTGCATCTAGGGAGTTATTAAAACAACTGCATTGATGGATTGTTTCTCCTTGTTTACGACCTAACTAATGGCTTTACGGAAGAATTCTGGTACTTCCCTAAGGAAGTCGTCTATTTGGTCACATTGCCACTTTCTATAGAAACCCTGTTTTCTTTTGATGGGGTGATTTTCAATAAAATCCATAAAGGATATACTGGTATCCATTGTTTCCTAGAATCTTACTTGGGTCCATTTACTTGTAAAGGGTGTGTGCTGTTCCTCGTCTAAGTCTGAATCTAATAAGCCTTTCTTATACATTACTTTCTGTCCTCACACTTCAGCTACGATTTTGGGTATTGAGTGATGCCTATGTGTCTTTTCTGCAGTGCAGTGTGTCACTTTTTTGGTTTGGCACCTACTTGGACAAATGTTTTTCCTGTGCATCGACTGATTTAGATTTGAGAGTTGGAGCGTTTACGGTTGGGCCTACTTTTATATTTTTTACATCTCCAGGCTTTGTGGCGTCAAATGTGGCCTCCACAGCGATACTCTACTTCCGTCCTTCAGAGCTGGGGTCAGTCTACAGGGAAACTGACGTTTCCTCTGGGAGTGGCTCTTTAGTATCACTTTCAAAGCCAACACGTCCCACCTCGGCTTCGAGGTCTTCTGCTGCTGCATGTGTCTTGTCCTGTTTTTTTTAACTTCATTGAGTGTGGGGCCCAGCGCTTTCTTCAGAGCTCCATTAGTGTTTCCAGCCTGAAAGGTTTGCAAGCCTTACACTTATCCCACCTCTGATCCCTTTGGACACAACTATTGCACGCCTAGTGCATATCTACCCAGGGAAATGTATGATTACATGATGGGCAAATTCTAAAGAGAGTATTCTCCGTTGGGGCCGAAGAGAGTGAAGGAACCAAGATTTTTAGGAAATGGGGGATGCGAAGGCATTCTAATCTGCTTGCTTTGTGTTACCATCAAACAAGCTTTATCCAGATAACAATAATCCATCAAAGTACCCGGATGCCCTTGGGCCAGGTGCGCTATATAAATAAATAAAATACAAATACAAAACATAAGAATCAATAAAACTGATGTGATATAACAGAAATACAGATAAACATGTCATACATATTACTCCACAAAACATGCTCTTCTTTGCCAAGTGCTTTTTAACATTTTTACAAATATACAAATAGTTTCAGGATTTAATTTTAAAAAAAGACTGTAGCAGCATTAGTATTAACACCCCTATTTGTTACTATAAATGGCACTATAACCTTCTTAGGTTATAATATGTAGGACATATATGTATATAAAAAGTGATGTATTGTTTCCTTACAATTTTTACACATTACACATAGGGCAGTTCTCAGTATATATTTATCCCATTTTGCAATCCAACTTGCAAGTGGTAACAGATTCAATCTAAATTTTGTGAACAGTAAATGTTTTACTGGGCAATTTATTACTCCATACTTTTCACAAACCCTAGTCTGTGTTTATACTTGGATACTGTATCTTCATTTTTCCTAAGTTTGGACTGGCTAAAAAGTGACAAAAAGACCACTCCTCATAAATTGGTTTGATTTGCCCAAAATACTGTTTCAGAATCACACGGTCTGCCTCCATAAAAAATTGGATACCTAAATCATTTAATAGCACGATAGCATGTGCAACACTTAGATGGAATTTTGAATGATAGCATCTGCCTCATCTAGATGGAATTATGACTGGTAGCATATCCCTCGCTTTGATGGAATTTTGAATGATAGCATGTGCCACACTTAGATGCAACTGTGAATGATAGCATGTCCCACACAAATGGAATTGCAAATGGTAGCATGTGCCACACTTAGATTGAATCACGATTGGTAGCCTGTATCACTGTGTACCCTGCTTCTTGTTCCCCCTTTCTCTATGTGTCTGTGTGTCGCTGCGTTTCCCGCCATCCTGTTCAAGTGCCTGGTCTCGGGCGCTTTAAAGATAACCATCTTATCAAATCGCTATGCCCCTGACTAATTCGGCCTAGCTGTTCACATACGAATATGACCCCATGAACACCTCATCACCCTACTAAAACGCAGCTAGCCGAGCACATCCCAGCCTCGTTGGTCACATATGCGTCCTTCAGGCCTAACGCTGCCAGAGCCCAGTCCGGGTGTTGTGGGATATTTTTACCCATGGCGATGTGCCCCACTGCACCCCTTTACCAATGGGGAAAGAAACAGCCAAAATGGATGTGCTAACTCAGGAGGGGAGTCTCCTGCAGCAGAAATTGGCCCAGTATTTCCAAACCAGACAGGAAGCACAGAGAGACAATAAGGCTCTCTGTGAAAAGAAAGATAGGCTCCACAAAGAGATAGCCATGCACAAGCAAATCACTGAAACCAGTAAGGCCTTAATAGAGGAGCAAAAGGGTCAGATTTTGCCATATCACCAGGGAATAGGGGCTGAAAGAGAAGAGGTAGGGAGGGACAGAGAAACCCCTGAGCGTAACATCAGGACCCCTGTAATCAGGGACTCTAACCCCTTCAGTACCATGAGCTCTGCCAGCTTCATGTCCACTGGCTCATATGAACCAAGGGCCATGGGGATGGAGGATGGTACACTTCAGCAGAATTGGCAACATGGGACTGACAGATCAGCGCCTCCCAGTAATTGATGGACGGGCGTCTCTGTACAGATCCCCAAATGATAGGGCTAGCCACTCTGATCAGGAAGACTCCTCTGAGAGGAGAGTCAGGGAACTGGATCCTCAAAAATACCACCTACCAAAGGATCAGTTTGTCAAATTTGGTGGGGAACTCCAGGTAAGCAAGCCCAAAAAGAGTATCCTAAAGACCTCTTCCCAGCTAGGGCAGTGGGGGGGAGGGGGGAACTCAGCCAATCCTGGGAGCAGGGGAGAGTCAGGAGACTCTTCTGAGCGCCACAGGCATCAGGAAACTAGGCCCCCACATTCTGCAAGCCCTTCTCAAGCTCGCAGAATCAGGGAGAGCCTAGAGGATCAGATAGCCACCTCCAGTAGTAGTACCTCTGAGTCAGAGGTGACTAAAACCAAAAAGGCCAATACAATTAAGAGGGCTCTACTAAAAGATCCCCTGAAGCATATCAAGGCCATTAGGAGCATTCTAGCTCCCTATCACAAAAATGCCAAGTATTCAGTCTGGGAGCACGTCGAGTTATACGAACAGATGATGGATACTTCTCATCTGAAGGATAGTCAGAGTTGCATCCAAAATGTAAAATGGACATTCTCCCCTGAGTACTCCAGCTTCTTTTCGGGACTGGAGGATCATAACACACACGATGTTCCACCTACAGGGTGGCCATCTTAAAACACTTGTCAATCCATAGGAACCCCCAAGAGGCCCACAAGGCTGCCTACAATCTGCAGTGTGGGGAAGACCAGGCCCCACAAGAATGTGTGCAAGAACTAAAACGTGCCTTTGCGCAGACCACCAGGAGGGTGCGCACAGACAGCAGGGAGTTCATTAACACCTTCTTTCATACACTCCCGAAATACATCATGACCCAGCTGGTTAGGGACTTTCACGAGAAGAGATCACTCGACTGGGCCATTGAACAGCCGACCCGTATTTATGAAGTGCAGAAACCTATAGAGAACAAAAATACCAATAAAAACCCCAAACCGGTCAACACCCATGCTGCTGCTAAGGTGGTGGAGGTGACAGTTGCCCCCATTTTAGATCTGGAGATGGGGGGGGGCTAAAAATATTCCTGTACAGATTCCATCTAACCAAAGAATCAGAAAGCCCTCAGGCCAATACAAACAGGTAGTCAGGGGGGTAATCCCACAAATGGGACACCTAACTCCCCTGATTATATTAGCCCCCGTTACAAGGGCACCAACCCATCCTGGGGACTCTCCCAGCCCAAGGGGGGGTCCATCCAGGTAGCTACCAACCCAGTAAACTTACCTCCTAACTTTCCCCAGGAGGGCAATAATCCCCCAAAGGCCGGGTTGAGCTTCTTTCCTCGGTACCCTCCTAACTTCAACCCACAAAACAACCCTCCTTTCTTTCCCCACTTTCCTGAGCCCAGACAGCTCAATCCGGGAGAGGGGAGGCCAAGGGTGGAGGGTTACCAGAACTATCCCAACCCCGGGTATAATGGGAGAAGGGACAGCTACCCTTCCCGTGATCCACCTAGGGTGGACCAGAGACCACCGTACCAGCCAGAGCGGGTGTCCCAACTGGAACACCAGGTCCAGAACTTGTCAGAGGATCTGGGTCACATGTTGAGGGTTCAGCAGAACCCTCAGATGAACATGGCGGCCCAGAACTCCACAAACCAAGGGTCTGGTACTCTAGAGCAATGACGGGGAGAGAACACCGACAACTCAACGGTTCCAAGGGAGGAGGCACGGGGGAGGGGGTGTAAGGCCTTAGACGAAGCTTCCTTCCCCACTTGTGAAAAGCCCCTGGAAACCCAGGAAACGGAACCAAAATCTCCTGCCCCCTAAAGTCTGCAACCTAAGGAACAGAGGGCGGGTAGGAGAAATAAAGGACCTAAAAAGACCCATTTTGTGGAGGAGGTAAGTATCCTCCAATTTGAAGGAGAGGGGTTCTCAGAGGACTTTGGGAAAAGGATCTTCTCCTTCAGGGATGGGGGAACTCCTCCCAAAGAAAAATGGGTCCCGAGAGATCCCCTGTGTCAGAATCAAGAGTCAAGAAACTTACCCACCAACTGGCCCAAAATGCACATTATCTTTGCCCCCTTGAGGAGAAGGAGGGAAGATTTTATGCCCCAGTCCAAATACAAGGGCAATGTACATTTTTGGCACTGGTGGACACTGGATCCCAAGCCACCCTTCTGTCAAAGAGGGCCTTTGATCATCTGAATTCAGGAAGGGGGGAGAGATACCAGATCCCTCTCACCCCTCTTCCTGGACAACTTCAGAACTTTGATGGCAATGAAATTCCTGTTGAGGGGACTGCGGATTTAGAAATAAAAATTGGACGACACAAGGTGAAACACCCAGTCATAGTTTGACTTCGGAGGGCACACCATGTTTACTGGGAAATGACATCCTCCGTAGACTGTCTCCCCTCATAGTCTGTGTAAACAAGGTCCTCTGGACCCAGACTAACCGAGCAATAAAATTAAAACATAGTGTCAACCATGTTAGTTTAAATGGCACATGCCACATGGTTCAACAAAAACCGGATCACATTGAATTCCATTTTCAAAACAACCAAATCCCTGACATGACAGTAATTGCAGTAGGACAACAAAATGGTGATGGGAAGTCATCTCTATTTTTGAAAATCAACATTCCTTCCAGTCTCAAGTGGTATTCCACACTAGAAGGAAATACTCCGACATTCTATACCTCTTCACAATCAGAAAATCCCACTTCCATAGTCCAAAATGATGAGAAACCAGCTCAAAGTTTAGCTGACATTCAGAAAATTGAAGAAACAGTTGTTCATCCCTATTCAGTTAAATGAGGGGAAGGACTCTGTTCTCGCCCGAGTATGCATGAACGGTAAGAGCTTCATCAGCGAAGCCATGTTCCGAAAACTACCAAAAGATCCAGCATTTCCGACATTTAAATTGATAGACAAATGGGAAAGGGGCCTGGAAATACCCAATTCCAAACATCTCCTGCCTATCAGGTGTATGCTCAAAATTTCGATGGGCAACAAAAGCATATTACATAACTGTTGCGTCGTGCAAGATGTCCCTGCTGCATTTTATTCAGGCAGTGACATTCTCAATCGCTTTGCCATTAGTTTGGACCTGATAAACTTCAAAGCCTGGGTCCGATTAGCGGGTAATCCCATGGACTTTGATGATCCAGAGAAAGCATTTCGGTCAGCTCAACTGCTGCTATATGTAGATGAAGTTCAGATTGGAGAGGAAGTCACCATCCCAGAAGAGACCAGACTATTCCCACTTAAAGTAAAAATTAAAAGAGGACAGAAACTGCAAAATCCTGATGCATATGTTCACCTCAGCGCCCATCTCCAACAGCAAGGGTTGGGGGTAAACCCAACACCACTAGTCAATACAGAACACAACACCATTCAAATAGTGGTGGATAACAGTGACCTTAGGAGTATCACTTTGGAGCAGACACCATTATTGGAATGTAGGTTGATGACCAACATTTTTCCATAGATTTAGGTAATTAACTGGTAGGACAAATCCCCAATGACTGTTTTGACAGTGATAGCGACAATGACACAACACCAGACAGGATCTTCACTCGGCATGAGGGGAAATATCCTTGCGTACTCTTCCTGCCCTTACGGTAAGGAAGAGGTGACTTGTGACTTCAGGAGGGATGAGGTGGTCTTTCAAGTCCACCAGGACTGCCTTCCCCATCTGAAGCCATCAGTCCAAGTCAGTACGTTAACCAGGGACTTCCCCACCCAGCTGGAGGAGGGTGCTGAGATAGCCAAACCATAAATCATTCCGGGCTTCAGGCAATGGTTGAAGAGAGAGTCAACCTAGCTGATGCCTGTGAGACTCTGGAGCAAAAGCTAAAGTTGAAACAAGTTTTCTTAGATTTTCAGGATCTCTTTGCAGTTAACTCATATGACTGTGGTCGCACTGAAATCCATACAACAACAATTCGCATGGACCCTGACATGACTCCAGTGTTTGTGAAGCAATATCGCTTGCCTCTCGCATTCATGGAGTCCCTCACAGAAATAATTAAAAACCTTGAGTCCCGTGGGATAATTTGTCCAGTCCACAGCACCTTTAATAATCCAGTGCTGGGGATTTTAAAACCGAACGGCCAGTGGAGATTCTGTGCTGACCTGAGGGAGCTAAACAAACAGGTCCACACTACCAGATGGCCTCTTCCCTACATTGACTAAGGGCTGGACCAGATCCAGGGGTGAAAGGTATACACTGCCATTGACCTGGCCAATGAGTACTGGACCATACCTGTCAGTAGGGAGGACCAACACAAGCTGGCCTTTATCTTCAGGGGGCAGCAGTACACCTGGACCCGGACTCCCTTCGGATACATCAACTCCGGCAATTAATTTTATAGCTTCTTGCATAAGGCCATGCCCGAATTGGGTGAAAGGGGTAACCTGGCCTATGTAGATGATGTTCTGATCAAAAGCTCAACTGTGGATGAACACATAGCGGAGATCCGATATGTTCTGACACAGTTGAGGGTTGCCGGAGCAAAACTATCTTTCCAAAAGGCACAGTGGTGCAGGACCCGTGTCAATTTCTTGGGGCATGAGAACGCCTGAGGGTCTCTGTCCCCAGGAAAAGAAACTAGAAGCACTCCTGAAACTAAAAGACCCCACAACTCTGCGTGAGCTAGGGAGCCTCCTTGGACTGACTAATTACAGTACAAAGTTCATTGAGGATTACGCAGAGATCACAAGACCCCTGATCCATCAGTTGAAGGGGAGGTCAAGTGGGAGTGGGGTCCAGAACAAGCTGAGGTAGTAAGACAACTCAAAAGAAGCCTTTCACAAGCGCCTTGCCTAGCTTACCCTGTCAAAAACGAGGAGTTCTTCTTGGAGACAGGGTTCTCAAATACATACTTGACTGCAGTATTATACCAAAAGCATGACAAGGTCAATAAAGTAATCTCCTATGCAAGCAAGACTTTATCCTCTGTGGAGGAAAAACTTCAATGATTGTGAGAAGGCACTCCTGGCAACAGTGTGGGCATGTAAAAATGACTGCCCGTTCATCCAGGGGGAACACATCATAGTGTAGACTCCACACAAGCCTCTGCAACATCTTCAAAGTGACAGAATCTGGGCCGGAAATATGAGTAATTCCCAAATTACTTCCTGGATTCTGTCAATGCAAGACTTTCCTATGGAGGTCCGATATGGCCAAAACAAGAAGCGTCCCCTCGCATCCCCTCACGTAAGGTCTGGCTGACCTCCATGATTGTGCCAGAAAAAAATGCCTTGTATTGCCTTGCATTAAAATCAGGGACAACATGGAGGCGTACCTCAATTCCCCACACAAAGTCTATGAAGAAGACAAGTGTGAGGGAATGCCCACTGTCTATTTGGATTGGTGCTCCTACCATGTTGACAACAACGGGGAAAAAGAACTAGTGGCCGGTGCGGGGAATGCCTGGGTGAATGATGCCCGGAACCCTCCGCTGGTTACACAATCGGTCCCCGTAGTAGTCAGGTGGCAGTGCTGATGGCTATGCATCAAGCCATCCTCACTGCTGTCCAACACCAACTCCACAAACTGGTCATAATCACTGATTCAGATTATGCCCGGAACGGTTTTGTGGACGACCTGGTTAATTGGAAAACCAGAGGCATGCTATATGCTAACAACAAACCACTAAAACATGGAAAATTAATACAATATATTGATGATCTGGTCACCTCTAGTGTAATGACCATCTACTGGAAAAAGACCAAGGGTCATTCTAAAGTAGAGGGACCAGACAAAACTGGAAATGACTTAGCTGATCAGCTGGCCAAAACCAGAGCCATCCAAGGGGATCTACTTGAGATCGAGTGCCTATTGGGGGAAATTCAGGTCACTACTATCACTAGGTCCAAGACAAATGCTGACGATGAACTCTCAACTGCACAGTGGAGTAAGGAGACCCCAGACACTGATGCAATCATGGCTCAAAAAGGGGATCCAATAATTGGTAAGTTTTATCAACTCATTGAGGACCCTGAGAACTCTCCCCTGACGGATACCGATTGAATTGGGAAAGAGGACCTCAGAGTGTTGATAAAATGTCGAAAAATGTTCCGAATCCAAGACGGTTTGTTGGTAAGGAGATCCATATCTGCCTGTGAATAGTGGGTGGTCCCTACCTCATTCCGAAGCCCGACGCTAAGTCACACCCATGATGCGGCCACAGCCGGTCATCAGGGGTTTCATACGACATTAGAAATCTTGCGAGAGGTTGCATACTGGCCACACATCACACATGGGGCAGGACCTCGACTAATACTTGAAGGGTGTCTTGTGTGCACAATTTCAGCCAACATCACTCACACACCGTGCTCCCCTCCAAGATGATTTCATTGGGCCCATGATTCGCTCCTCTAGGGGGAAAAATACATGTTAACCGTAACATGCTTGTTTACTAAATGGGTGGAAGGTATCCCGGCCCCAAATTGCAAGGTAGAAACAGCAGCTGCCCTGAGGATCAATCACATTTTCTCGCGTTTTTGACTACCCCAAAGGATTGAGTCAGACCAAGGTAGGCACTTCACCAGCGAAGTGATGGCAAAGATGTGGGAGATACTTGGGGTAAAAAGGAAATTACACATTGCATACTGCCGGTCCTCTAGTGGTGGAGTTGAGAGGTATAATAAAACCATTGTGAGCATATTAAAAAAGTTTCTGGCAGACTCTGGGCCAAGTTGGGATATTCGATTACCCATTGTCCTGATGGCCATCAGATCTACCCCTTTTTCTGCAACAAAAATGTCTCCATTTGAGCTCATGACTGGACGAAGGATGGTGCTACCACAGCATCTGCTCTATAGAACCCAAGAGCAAACCTTGATAAATGCCTCCACAACTCGTGAGTATGTTGAGAATCTGAGAAAACACCTTCAACATGCTTTTGCCTATGCTCTGCAGACAGTATGAAGACCCACTATGACCTTAAAACAACCAAAAAGGAATATCAAGTAGGAGCCAGGGTCTACTTGTATAATTTCCAAAAGAACCAAGCCAAGGAGTGCAAATGTTTGCCTAGCTGGCAGGGTCCTTTTGAAATTCTGGACAAAATCTCACCAGTCGTCTACAGAATCCGCTTCCCCAAGGGAAATTTGACAGAGAGGGAAGACAAGTGGGTCCACATGAACCAGCTAAAGAGTTGCCATCCCAGGCATACTATGCGGCAAATAGAAGAGCCTACCGGAAACCCAGAGGGAGACCGGACACCTAGGAAAATTATCAAACTGTCATAGATTACAGGCAAGGAAATTGTTAAGATTGTCTTTGACTGCATGCAGGGAATATTGTAAATTGTCATTAAATGCATGTGTCTATCCCACTGCTGAAATCCCCCTGGGAACAGTAGTGGGAACATTTTCATAACCGCGTTATGTTCTGTTTTCTAGTACTGGCACTAAATACACCGAAGCACCAAGGAGGACCTCCTCAGGGAACCGGGAGGAAAAACCCAAGAGATCCGGAGTGTCGCTCCACACTGGAAAAGAAAGCAGGGGAGAAGACGGGAGTATCTTCCCATTCCAACCAGAACCGGCGAAGAGAGTGTGTCGCATCAATCGCTGACGGGAGAAGCAACCGGATTTCTTCAGATGGACAGAAAGAAAAATCTCACGTGCCTGACTTCCCCGCGAATGGAAGTCAAGCCGAAGTTGGGAGGGGGGGGGCTTTGTGGGATATTTTTACCCATGCTGATGCGCCCCACTGCACCCCTTTACCAATGGGGAAAGAAACAGCCAAAAACCGATGCGCTAACCCATGTGCTAACAAAAATCTGCAAAACTGCGCATGGTTCACCATCACAAAAGGCTGCACACCCGTGCCACACACAGTCAACGTTGGGGTAAAAACCGAACTCACTGCAGGAGAATGCCAGTGGGTGCTGTTACATGTAACATCAAGCAAGGCCACAGGAGTGGGCTAAAAACCGAAAATGACTTTTAAAATGCAGCTTCCCAACCAATTGCAACCTTCAAAGTGCTGTTTTGGCACTAGATTCAGTCATTTTCCAAGTGAACCATTGAAATTAAAAGTGTGCTGAAATCACAGGTCCTCCAGGTGGCTCAGAGAAACTAGACCTCATTGACGGATAGCAGCTAAGAAGAAACTCTGATGTAAAGTACTCAGTTTAAATGTGCTTTTTCCATGAAGAAATTGCTAAATTTGCCTGTTTAAAAGCATGTTTTTGTGAAGAGCCTAATTCTTTTAAATATCAAAATCCTTCATAAACTATGTTCATTTTATATATTTTAAATGAAAGATTTTAGGTGAATCTTAAAGTAACCCAGTTTGGAGTTAACTGGTTAATTCTGATTGGACAGTGCCCAGCCTGGGAAAGATGACACTTCATGTTGACACTCTGCTGCTACCAGGAAGGCTTAATTGATGCTGGAGGTTCTCGCATATTTAGAACAAAGACTTCCTTAGACATTCGTCTCTGGCCCAGCCAAGGACAATGGCAGGCTGAACAGTGATCCCTTCTGGGGAGGGGCAGGAAACTTCCCTCTGCACCCCACTCTGATCAAAGGGATGCGAAAGCTGTTGTCTGCTGAAAGGAGAGAAAAAAAACTGCTAAAAGAAATCTGTTGTTTACAATGCCTATTTGGGATTAAGTTTTGAAAACCTTTAACTTTGCAACATGAAGGAGGACAAATCTAAAAATTGTTAGTTATACATCTAATTTTATGATCTTACTGTGGAGATGTTAGTGAACCCTGTACTACATAAGAAACCAAAGTTAGATGAAAAGAATAATTGTGGCAAAACTATTGATGCTGCAAATACAATATTGTATACCAGTGTTCTAGAGGTAGTCGCCCAGATATGTGCTGAATTAGAAATTGTTAAGCCAAACTGTTATGATTAAAATTTACAAAATTCCAGAGAACGACAAAGACAGCTCTCACAGAGATTGGAACTGGACGTAAGGATAACTCACAAAATATATAATGTGTCCGATTTTATCAGGGGGCATAATTATAGAAATGTGCATTTGTGCATAAGTTAAATTGTGGTTCAAATCAATGTGGGAGTTCCCAAATCACATAATCAAGATGACAGCTCTTTCTGGCTTCCAACCAGAACAAGGCAAGTGCCTTTGACAGATCACAGCCGTGCGGCTGTGGTTTGAAATTCTGCCCCTACCATAAACTTTTTGATGTCACTTGGCATGATAATTATAGGAACTTCACCACACAGAGACACACCGATTCCTGACTACATCCTGATTTCTGCGCAGTGCTTTGCTCCTGACTTCTTCATCTTGTTCCGGACTTCTTCATCTTGTCCTGCTCCAGATTACTTTGCAAAACCAAGGCCCAGCATTTGCTGAACTATTTTCAGCTAGGCCCAAATCCTGAACCATCCCAAAAGAATTTCAGGAATTTATTTCTGATCCAGTCTGGCTTCTTACCATTCATGCTTGCCTACTGAACTCGCCATCCTGCTAATCTACCGTGTCCAGTGACCAGAAGGGCCAATCCAATCCAAATCCAGTCTGAGGTGCCAATAAAATGGACCAGAACTGCCCAGCTGACCATCCTGCCAGAGGTACCCTGCTGCCGGTAGATCCGATCCAGATGACCAGAACCCTGACGGTCCAAATTTAATTTACAGTGGACTGTAAGTATAAACAGGAATCATACTAACCCATAGTATATATTGCCATGTCCCACCACAATCTTAACCTATACCATCTTTAACTTCAGAACCTCTGATATTGTCAGAACCATTCTTGCGCTGATTTTTCTCATTTGTTTCTTTAAACTATAACCCATTAGAGATTTGGATTAAATAAAGTAATTCCCATACAGAACAGAAACCAGAGTATCATATGGGAAGAGTTACAAGTGGCCGTGCGTAACTGTGGAGATTCACGGGTGGTATTCTCTTTTTCTCAGTCAATGATATAGTTTAACTCAATCTGTCATTTTTAAAACCGAATTTCTGCTTTTCTCTGTTCTATTTTTTTCAAAAACGCCTCTCATTAAAACTTCCATAACTTCTTAAATGTTATAGAAAGAGACCTAATTTCAACGCTCAGTTAAACCTAAGACAAGTAGCTACATCTACAACTAACCCGCAGTGCGAAACAGTGTATGTGACCCATTTTTATTAAGAATCGCATAATTAAATTTTGCCGCAAATTTGCATTTTGCAAAGGTTTTACACATGTAAATTCCCATTCAAACTGTTTCTAAACTTCTATTCTGATCTAAAGGGTGTACTGTTGTTTATCTTGTAGCTCATGTTTGTTAGGACCTATTTAGTGTTGCTATCATAAGAATTTCTATCAATTTAAGGATTTTTGCACATTTTTCATTGTTTCACAAAGCCATTTTCAACTGTCAGTTTAAAAAGTGTCAATTTCCAAAAGTGCTTTTCTCTCTTGTCTGGGGAGGGAAGACTATATTCAAACACTGTACTGTGTTTTCATTCCTAAATACCTGCTACTTACTTACATCTGTGTAGAATTGCTCATGTGTGAATTAAGAACTTTGCAGGGGGAAATAATAGCCTAAGCGCTATCTGTTCACAAACCACAACTGTCTTTTCCATGTGTTTTATCTTCTGTGCTGCTCAAAAGAGAATTCAATTGCCTTATTTATTTTCTGATTGTATTGTCACCACATTGGTGATTGTTGCTATATATATATATATATATATATATATATATATATATATATATATTAAAATGTGTGTTGATTTGAATTTTAAATAAATAAATGTTCCCAGCCTGATTCCTGGTCCACTGTGACCTGGAAGGGACAGGGGGGGGGGGGGGGGGGGGGGGCGGGGGTATTTTGAGACGGGTGTGATATGAGTGGTGTATCACTCAGAATATTGAACCAGAACATTTATTGCATCCCCCACCTGGCTAGGTCTTCAGTAAGGTCTTGAAACAATAGCTGGAAGTTACATTGAAAAACCTCAGAGTCCCTGCAGAGGATACGCAACACCTAAATAGGGGATAGACTCCCGGGACCATTGGATCAGGGCAAAAGTGTTAATCAAGGGCCTAACTTGAGGTTGAAGATATCCAACCCATGTGATTTGTTGTAATTAACTTTGAAGCACAAAACCCTGCCAAATTCCACCAGTTCTCACAGCAGCTCAGCCAGTGAGGTGTGGGGGTGCCGCAGTGTTAGCAGAATATTATCTGCATAAAGTGATATCTTATAGTTACTCCCCCCAACTCCATGGCTGCATTGTTTTTGATGCTGCATGCCAGTGGTTCCATGCTCAAGGCAAACCTCAGTGGAGACAGAGTGCAGCCCTGCCCTGTACCCCTTGTTATTGAGAGGCTAGAAGAGAATCACCCATTATCCCGAAGGGGGGTCTATTGCTCTTAATAAATGACCATCACCCACCTAGTGAACCCGGGGCCAAAGACAAATTGCTTCATCACGCCCCTGACATACCCCCACTCCACTCTGTCGAAAGACTTGTAGGCATCCAAGGCAACCACCCCCATGTATTTTTGTATTTTATTATATTTTATATAGTGCTTTTTACAAAAGCACTTCACAAAAGAACAATCAACAGTACAGTAAAATCAGTGTAACCAACTGTGTTCCAGATCAACCAGTAGCAATCAGACAGGTGACTGATATAAGTGACTTTTTAAGGAGGAGTGATACAGAGAATAGGAGGTTATAGAACGAAGAGATAGAGGAAGGAGATTCCAGTGGAGAGGAGCAAACAGTTGGAAAGATCGAAAGCGAGATTGTGCACAAGAGGCACAAGGAACATTAAGTAGGAAGAGTCTGGCAGAGCGGAGAGGCTGAGGAGGAGAATAGAATGAGAGAAGAGAAGCAAGGTAATCGGGGGCTAGGCCATAGGGAGATTTGAATACTAAACAGAGGAAGTTGAATTTGAGCTGACAATGAACAGAAAGCCATCCAAGAGAGTCAAGAAAAGAAGAGACTGAGTCACAATGGGAAAGTGAACAAAGTAAGCGAATAGAAGAGTGATAGAAGTTATCAGAAGCGGCTGCCTTCGTTGATGAGCGCGGCAGTGCGGCTTGACGACTGTGTACGCGTACGTTTGGAAGGTACTGGAAGGTCCCTTTCTCTAACTCCAGCAGAGGGCTAGCGTTTGCCGACAGAGGCCAAAGCTGTGCTGAGCCGGCGGACGTCGCTGGGAACCCCACGGTCATGTGACACGCCAGTTGAAGGGAGTTGCGGCTGGTCCGCCTGTGAGTGCTGGCCTCCAGGACCAGAGGTGAAGTAGAGTGGGGCGGTGGCTAGGTGCTTCCTCCTTTCCCTGCACTGCCTGTATTGCCGTATTACCCAATATACATATTGGCGAAATGGAGGTGAGGTGGGTGGCCTGGTGCTACCGGTGGATGTTTTTGTTGGCCTTGGACAGCTGAGTTGGCTGGGTGGTCGGTGCGTGGAGGTGGGGTGTGTCACACTTCTGCATTTGCCCCTACTGGCCTGCTGGTCACCTAGTCGCCTATACCCCTGGTTGTGACTGTGCGCTTATTAGCCTTTGAACAACCAGGGTGTGTTATACCTTTGCATTTGCATTTGCCCCTATTGGCTTGCTGGTCATCTGGTTGCCTGGAATTCTGGTTGTGACAGTGGGCTTATTAGCCTTTGACCAACTAGGTTTCTGTTCTGTTTTACGGTGAGATTCCTCTGACACCTCGGAAATCAGTTGAGAGGGTCGATGAGGGAAGCCATCCACTTTAAGGCGCCTCACTTCAGTGTGAGGAAGTGCAAAACCTGCAATAGGTTGGGCCATTAGCCATAACAGGGAAACCAAACTTGAACTAAGGCTGGTGAAACTACGATAGCACTGTGTGAAAGGGTGCCACTAAGGCCCAGTCGGGGGGGTGCTATTACCACTCTATACCTAGGAGTGCTCAGGAGTGTGGCCTGAGAGTGCACTCTACCACAATAAAGTAGCTACAAAAGTACATCTATCTTTCCACCGGTCAATCCATTGATCCAGAATGCCTTCGGGGAAAAAAACTGCACAAAGTAAATACAATTTACGTAAGACAAGGAAACAACTTGATGCAGATGCCTTGCAGAGTAAGGAGACGGGCAGCTTAAAGGAAAACAACAAGAAGAATGCCAAGAAGACCATCCTCCATGGTCAAGGAACAATTACTGGCTTCTTTCCCCTGAACCCCATTCCAGAAATTTATTCCACGATTATCGAGGAATCTGTACTGCCGAGTCTTGGTGGAGGAGGCTCAATGAGTTCCTCTAACTTTGACGACATTGACAACAATTCGTTGTTAGAACTATGCTTGAGCATACAGAGAGGGATGACCCCACGGATCACCAGGCTGTCTGGAGACAACGGTATGACACAGGGAAACAATCCATTGGCATCACCTGTTAGCGCTCTGGGTCATTCAATTCCTACGAGTAGATTGTCTGCCTCCTCAAACATGGTAATGGTCTCAATGGAGGATGCGCCGGATACGGAGGAAGAAGATTTCACCTCTCCGTTCCCGGGGGCAAACGAAATAGCAGAGATTCAATCCTCAATGGTTTCCCTACAATTTGCCCTAAAGATACTGCTCCAAATGACAGGGAGAATTTTAGCAAACACTAATTCACTGACTACGGTCCGGGTACATGTAAATGCAGAGGAAGTGAAGGCTGAAGTTGATCTATCTGAAGCCATTGTTATTGCAGAAGAGATTAATAATATAAAAGATAATGAAGCCTCTGTAATTATGGACCAGAGTAAGGTTGTCTTCTACTCCCGAAAGCAGCATAAAATGGCGAGGAAGGCCCATAAAAACAGCAAATCCATTACGCCGGCCGCTGTGGAAAGAGAATCAGCGGCAGTTGGTATTCGGTCAAAAAAAGCCAAAAAAAGGGTGGCCAGAGCCAAGAAAAAGAATAAGTCTGGAGATGGTTGTTTGACCAGCTGGTTGATTACCGATCAAGATAAGAAGAAAGAGCGGCCCGAAGAAGTGGATCAACCAGGGAGGGAGGAACAGAGGGTAGAGGAAGGATGGATACCCACCTCCAAAGAATTGGAAGAACAGGTAGCAGAGTGGGAACAATTTGGGAGGGAAGATCAAATGGAAGGAGAAAAGACAACCTGTGAGCCCTGATAAATCTCCCCAACCCCTGCAAACCAGTACCGGAGTCAAAAATCCATCAATGAAATCGGGAAAGGTCGGGATTGATATCTCAGCCAATAGGATCTGTTTGATTAAGAACCTTTATAAAAAAAAAACGGTAAACGCAGATGGCTGCCCCGCTCTGAGTTCTTGATCCGATTGCATTCAGTGCCTGAAATTAATGTTTTGAAGTCCGACGACTTCCAGTTTGTGGAGCCACTGAAAGGACCGAATTCCTGTGTCTCCGCTCTGCACTGTAAATTTATTTCTACTGCACAGATGATTAGGAAATATTGGGATGAGCTGTGGGCAGTGGATGTTGAAATCGACGCAGATCTGGAGGAAATTGAGCCCAGTTTTGATTATGAGGCTGTGAGTGGCCCGGCAAAAGCGGTGGACTGTCCCATCGTACCCATGGGAAAGAAGGTCCAAGTAGCAGATGTCCAACTCGTACTAAAATGGTTGGCGGAATCCCTACCTGAGGTGCTAACTAAACACTGAAATGTATCACTACTATCCTGGAACTGCAGAGGATTTGCACATCTATTGTCCACGGTGGGTTCTGTAAACTTTGTTGTAAAACAGAGTCTCATATGTCTTCAAGAGACTTGGGCAATGGACACCCTGATGTTGGCTGGCTATGTGAACTATCTAGCTTTTGCTAAACAGGGTGATAAAGCGAGACCCTTTGGAGGACTGCTGATAGGGGTGGCTAGCTTCTTGATTTCGAGGTGGATTTGCTGCAATCTAGAGAACAATTTGATGGCAGTAGAGGTTGAAAATGGACCCAAGGGAAAAGGGGAAAAATTGTGTTGATAAATTTATATAATCCTCCCCAAGGCTTGTTAAGTGATTTACTGAAAGAAGCACTGCATGAGCTATTAGCCTCCTGGCCAGTCATATCTGAAAATACTGCAGTGGTTGTAGTGGGCGATTTCAACTGCCATATGGCTGGTGAGGGAGGGAGATACCCACAAGGGAGGGAGATACCCACAGAATCCAAAGTTAAGGGAGAAACGCTTACTGACTCATACTAAAATTGATAATGAGGGGCAGCGATGGCTCCATTTGTTTGAAGACTGGGACTTAGAAATGCTGAACGGTTATACTTTGAGTGATCATCCAGGGAGGCACAAGTGGTCCAATGGGTCTTCTTTTAGTACACTATATTATATATTTATGTGTCCTAAAATGCTACTGGGTGTTGAGGATATGATAGTCACTCCAAATAAATGGGAATGATCATTCAGCACTCCAGTGTGTATTAAGTGTCCCACAGGGAGATCCTGAGAAAAGTAATTTGGGTACAGTATGTGTTGACAAAGCAGGAACAAGCATGGTGGTCTGCCAAGAACATAAATCAGGCGGCCAAGGCGCTTGTGACTGAGAGAAGGCCATATTTACCAGATTTTAAAAGCATGTCCATTGATTTAATAGAAAATTGTATTACTGTTTTTTCTAGTACTCATGCATCTGCCCCTACACGGCAGATGATCAGACCTGAAGGTGAGATACTCCCTTTTAACAAAAAGATTAGAGACGCTAAGAGAGACCTTAGAAGGGACTTGCATGTCAGTAAGAAAAAGCTGGGCCTCGCAGATGAACTATGGGTGCTGCTAGGAAAATTAAAAATAAATATAGAGCTAATATCAAGAACATACGATATGCTGAAAGACCTCAGGCCCACCAGAAATTAGTACAGACTATCTGCGCTAAAAACGTTCGCAGCATTTGGTACCTTCTAGGTGAAGCTAGGGTGACTGTTAAGGGTCAACTGGTTAATCCTATAAATGCAGTGGAATGGGAAAAATTCTTGGAGAATCGTAATGCCATTATGTTGACTGATGAGACATATCCATCAATAGCTACAATACCAATTGTACCCTTTGACATATCTTACACAGCCATAATCAGTAAAATAAAGACTCTGAAATCTTCTAGAGCCCCGGGACCTAATGGTCTGGCTAATATAGTAATCAAAAGCGAGCCCGAATTCTGGGCCGGTTTACTGGCCATACTGTTTGAGAAGATCATGGCACAGGGGAAGATTCCTAGTTCTCGGCAGACTGCTGTGTTGATCAAGGTCTTTAAAAAAGGAAACTGGCTCGACCCGAATGATTATAGATTACTGTCTATGCTGGATATGACATGCAAACTATTTGCGTCCCTGCTACTCAATGAGCTGCAGGCATGGGTCGACAAGGCTAACATTTTGCCTAAATTCCAATGCGGATTCAGAAGAGGCTACTCAACTTCCCACAATCTTATGGTCATTAATCTACTGAGATCTAGGTCCTGTAGAAGGGGTGAACCGCTGTTGTATGCACTATACATTGATTTCAAAGCGGCCTTTGATTCGGTCCATAGAGAACAGTTATGGTCTAAATTAGCCGCCCTGGGTTGTCGTGCTGATTTATTGTATTACCTCAGACTGCACTATAACACCTCAGTTAGGTTGAAAATAGATCAAGAAAGGCATCTGACTGGAAAAGTGCAGCAGAATGGGGGGTGAAACAGGGTTGCATCATCGCTCCTTTGGTGTACAACCTTTATGTCCTGGACATACCTGTGGCTATAGATGCTGCTAACAATTGCCCTCCAAAAATTGGGGCGGCTGTCTGTTCTGTCTTGGTATATGCAGATGATTTGGTCATCTTTATCATACCACATACCATCACCGGAATGCGTAGATCTGCCACGGCACTTTGGGAATACGCCTCTTCTAATAGTTTTAGGGAGAATTCTCATTCTATGGCTAATTTCCCTTACCTAGTGAGTCCCTCAGCAGCTTTGCTGGATTTCTGGAGTTTATTTTTTCCACTTGGTAAGAGTGTGAGCTTTTCCCCCACTCTTACCTGTGTTTTTCCATGTGTATTTCATCTGTTTTTGTGATTGTGGACTCTGGAGTACACCACTTCAGTAGCCCCACACTTTTGTGTGTTACACAGCACCTTCAGTGAAGTGACAGAGGGTTGTTGTTTCAACTTCCCACCGACTCCATATCTGGGGCTGACTACTGCCCCCAGAAAAGGGTAAAGTTGCCATTAACTTTACATAGTCATTTAACCACAGATCCAGTACACCCCATTTTATATGGAGTATTGGAAAGGGTTAACTCTTGGCCCTTTTTATCTGTACCTCTTGGAGCATTGTTTCGCTCCCTTAACAATAAGACTTGGCTGGTGGCAGTGGTATCTACCCTAATTTTCCTACCGCGATTATATTACATAACGTGGTATTGTTTTAGGCTATTTTAGTAGCCTCGAACTTTAAACCCGCTAGCCCAAATACTTTTTAGTCCAGCTCCGCTTCGGTTTAATCGCCATTTCTTTTTGTTAACATCCTTCTTCGGTCTTTCTTTGCATGGCAAACCAGGTTTGCCTCCTTTGTTCACCGACCTTTGGCGGGCTTCTGACCAGAAGCCCTCCTTTGGCGTCTGGATGTCTATGTGGGTTGAATGTGAGGGAGGGGTGTAGTCCCCCCCTGAACAGGGTCTCCTTGGAGATGCAAGTCGCACTTTGAATTGATTGGCTGAGGTGGTTGTCCGGGCTGGACAACCCACCTGCTGAGTGATTGACAGCCAGGCTATGTGAATGGGGGATTTTGGCATAAAAGGCAGGACTCTTGAGTTAGAACACAGAGTCGCCTCTGGAACTAAAAGGAACCAGAGAGAAGCGGAGAAGAAGACGGCTGCTGCAACCCCGAGTCCCGGTGAAGCCCTACTGCAGTCCTGAGCTGTCTACCCATTCAACAACTAAGAGAAGATCCAGTCCGGAGTCTTCTTCCCTTGAGCCTGGTGGGATTAACCAGCTAGTCTTTTCTTCAGCCAGACAATCCTCTCCTGGGTCGAAATCACTGCTGTGCTGTAGTGGTCCGGATAGCCATCAGAAGAGCCCTCTCCTGATTTAAAGGTATGCACCTTTTATTCATCGTTGTCTTTCTCGCTGCTGCTGGCCTCATCCCTGGGTAGTGCAGATCGCTCCAGACGTCGTCCTTCTTGTCCCAATGAGTCTGCAGGAACTACCAGGAACAACTGCTTTTCTCCAATGGAATAAGGTACTGTGCACACTTGGTCTTTCTCTCCGTCTGACCAGCCAGAATCAGGGTGAACCCTTTTCCTCCACGAAAATTTGTTCTTTCTTCCCTCCTGCTTATAACTTTTTCTTCAATTTGACAATCTTTACGAACTCTTGGCATCTCGAATCTCGAACTGGTCAACGTGTGATCCTCAGCAACTGACTGAGCCTCTGCTTCATTGACACTGGCGCAGGCCTATTGAATTTAATCTGTATCTTTGAACTTGTCCTCGAGTCTCCTTGCCTTGAAAAAGTATTGCCTTTGATTTTTATTCGCTTTTCCCTTGTTTTAAATTCTTAAGTACAAAGTGTGTTTTAACCTCGTGAGCATTTATATCCACGGGTACGCGTTAGTATTGCAACTCTGGTCGGTCAAATCATAATGTACTTTCCTTGAATTTACTGGCACAAGTGGAATTGGTTGTGTGTGGTGTATTTTACTTGTTGTTTCCAATCTATAGAAGTGAAGTGTTTTATAACAGATGGTTTAAAAATCAATGTACTTATATTTTTTACCTGAAACCTTGAGTCAGTGTTTGCTTGAGTCACAGTAATTGTGGCACTTTGTGTAAACTCTGCTACTGCTACCACTTTAACATAGTAGTACAGGCTTGTACCAAAGGTGAACTTGTATTACCACTTGTAGTCTTAATTGTGTATAGTGGCCCCTAAGGGCACTGCACAGGATTCTGCCTAACAAATGGTCTCACCATTAACCTGGATAAAACCAAGGTTTTGAGATTTACTAGTAAAAGAGTCTCTCGTGTCAATCTCATGGTGGGCAACGTCAAGATCTCATATGTGCCACAATATCGCTATTTGGGAATAGACTTTGAGCCCAGTAGTGAATATGTGGCGTGTAAACATTCCTGTATTACACGCGCAGCGCACTTTAGTTGCCAGTTTTACAAACAAGCATGGAGGCTTCACGCTATGGGGTACGCGCCAACTCTATGTGCAAGTATTTATTCCTATGATGACCTATGGCCTAGAAGCACTTTTTAATATAGAGCTTGGCTGGCTTCAGGTCATCAAGGGATATTTTGGCGGCGTGTCCTTGTCTTAGCACCGGGAGTCCCTATGGCCATTATACATCTGGAATTGGGAGTGCCCTCACTGTATGCCACTATCATGAAAAAGAGACTAGGGTTTTTCCTGAAGGTGTGTAGTGTAACAGACAATCCACTACTAACAACAGTATATCAGGAATTATGCAAGAAACAGAACCGCTGTTCTCCGTCTGTTAAGGTGACAAAATATCTAGCTGATATTGGATGGGTTTGGCAAGGACGGGTGTACTCAACTTTGGTACAGAATGCGCTGAATAAGCGTGTGTTGAAATGTGGGATTGGTTGGAGAACTTTGCCCACCTCAGCTTGCTGAAAAGCTATCCATTTGTACAATATAGGTTATATTCTTTCATGAAACCACAGGTTTATCTCAATCTTTGCCCCTCTAAAAGGTTGCAACGCTTTATACTGCTACTTAGGATGGCTCAGCTCCCAACCTTGATGGTCACGGGTAGTAGAGAACATGCTCCAAGGGACCAACGGATTTGTAGGATATGTAAAGCGGACAATGAATTAGAAACAGCTAGACATTTACTAACCCAATGTGGTTGCATGATAGATATAATCCAACATTATATTGGGAATTACACCCATGACCTGGCAACAATCAATGACTCAAACTTTTGCCACCACTGCATCAATTCCGAGAGCCTGCGGATGCCAACAGCCTTTTACAATATCTGGCTAAGGATTGAAGAAAGGTTGGGCATCAACATTTGAATAGCAATTGGAAAACAGTGTGTGGTTCATCATACTATAGATTCTTGCTTATGCCTTGTGAAGCGGTAAAATAAGGTCTTGGCTTTCAATTGATTTGAGGTTGTATATACACCTGCCCTGATCCTGTCTGATTTGACATCAGCACATTAATCGGTGATCCTCAGTATTTTGATGTTCTGATGATTGGTTCTTTTTATCTCATGCTCATGTGTACAAATAAGGTGGAAGATTAATTCTGGTATGTTTGTTGCTTATTTATTTTCTTTTATACTATTTTTACTTTATATTTTACATTTTTGCACTTTTGCTTTTCTCTTAATGGTGTCTGATTTTTGCAGTATTACAAACGTTACATTTAAATGTGCTATGTATCGTCTAGGATTGCTTGTCTACTGTATATTTATGCTCTATTGTATGTAGTTTTATGCCATTTGATATTTGATTTTAGGTATTTTCTACTATATATATATATATATATATATATATATATATATATGTTCAAACTTAGATTATGTGTAAACTGTATCACATTAAATAAAAAAAAAAGAAGAGGGATAGATTGATTTAAGAGGGGCTAGGCGAGAGCAAGGAAGACCAAAAAGTAGAACAGAGCAGTAGAATGGCAGAGAAAAGACTAGTTGAGAAACCAGGAGCTTACTGGCATGAAAAGTGAGAAAAGGGCGATTTTTATGAATATTGTAGAGGTGAAAACGACAGGCGCTTGAGGTGAGTGAGATATGATGGGTGAAAGAGAGATTAGAGTCAAAGTAAAGATACAGCGAATGTTTGGTTAGACACATAAGAGGAAAACCAGGATAGGACAGTACCACGAAAACCGAATGAGGAAAGAGTCAAGAATCAAAGAGTGGATCCATTGTGTTGAAAGCAGCAGAGAGGTCAAGAAGAATAAGAACAGAAGAGTGTTTTGAGTAGCGAGCAGTGAGAAGAGAGTTGAGTACAGAGGTCAAAGTGGTTTCAGTGGAGTGACGGGGACAGAAACCAGACTGAGTGGGGGGAAGAAGAGATAGGTCAGAAACAAAAGATGAAATTTGTGATTACACGTTCAAGAAGCTTAGATAGGAAGGGTAGGAGAGAAATAGGATGAAAATTAGAGGCAAGAGAAGGATTTGCTGTAGGTTTCTTAAGAATAGGTATGATGGTCGCAGGTTTAAAGGCAGATGGAAAAGTTGAATTAGCGAGGCAGATATTGAAGAAGGAGGTGAGGAAGGATACCAGAAGTGGATAGACTTTAGGAATGAGTAATGAGGGAAGAGGATGGCTGGGGGAAGCGGTAGGGGGAGTAGAAGAAGGGCTAAGTTAGAGTCAGATACAGGAGTGAAGTTAAAGACAGTAGTACAGGATACTGGGAAGGATAAGGAAGAAGGGTTAAATGAAGGAGATGATAAAATATCCTGACGTCGAGAGTGTACTTTAGAGAAAAAGTTAGCAAGATCTGAAGCAGTTAGGGATGATTTAATGGAAGGATCGGTTGTAGGAGGAGAGAGAAGGTCTGAGTCAAAGTTTGAAAAATACGCCAAGGATGTGTGGACTGGCTGTTAAGAAGATCGGAGAAGTAAGTGCGCTTAGTCTGCACCCAATCTGTCCCACCTACCACAGGTCTACCACAGGCCTAATGTTATCATGTGTGCTGCGCCCTGTAATAAATCCAGTCTGATTGCTGTCTAAAATCCTGGGAAGAACCTCCATCAGCCGGCGAGCCAGTATTTTAGCAAACAATTTAGAGTCTATGTTTGTGAGTGTGATAGGGTTGATAGGAATCATAGAGCATCAGGTCCTTCCCTGGTTTGGGGATCAGCACAGTGTGGAACCTCCCATGGATGGGGCCACCCTCCCGGAGACCGAAAAGGAGTAAAAGAGATCTGCCAGGGGGAGAACCAGGAGGGACATAAACCTCTTATAGAAAGGACCTGTAAACCCGTCAAGGCCGGGGATCTTGTTCTTCAAAGTCTTCATAGCCCATTCTACATCCCCAGGTTAGATTGGACCTTCCAGAGTCTTGCGCTCCCCAGTAGATAATTTTGGCAGGCCTGCGCTCTCCAGGTAGGCAGCTCGGACCTCAATAAAGCCAGACTCCCCTGAAACACTTCTTTAAAGTGAGCCTTGAATATCCCCATAATGTCTGCCACCCCCGCTGCACTACACCCTGGTTGTCACGGTGTGCCAGCACTGTATTACAGGTCTGAAATGTCTTTTGTTTAGCCACCAAGAGGTGGTTGGCCCGATTTCCTTTCGCGTAGTAAAACTGTCTAATTTTCAACATAGCCTGAGCTGTCCTTTCCACTAGATGTTCCTGTTAGGGAGAATTCTCTGTTTAGGCTGAATTTCCTAACCTAGTGAGTCCCCCAGCAGCTTTGCTGGATTTCTGGAGTTTGTTTTGTTTCTCCTGCCAAGAGTGAATCTCTTTTCCTCACACTCTTGGACATGATTTGAGGGGTTCCTTTGACTGTTAATGTGTTTTATGGGCTATGGGGTCTTTTACTCCATAGGGTCTCATGTGTTTTTACTATGTGTGTTACACAGCACCCTCCGTGCAGTGGCACAGGGGTGTCATAGGCACACCCCACCATAGACTCCATACCCTGGGACTGACTACTGTCTCCCAGGGCATGTAAAGTCACCATTGGCTTTACTAGTCGCAAATTATGAACAGAAACCAGTACAAACCATCTTATTGTGGACGTACTGGTCGGGGCAATTCGATTGCCCCGGGGTCTGTTAGTCGAGGGGGCACGTCTCCGTCCCCCCTGATCGGGTTTTGGCTGGTGGCAGTGGATACTACTTTTTATATTCGACCGCGAATATATCTCTATGGGATTTTCCCATTGTTCGAGGCTACCAACTTTAATTATTTAATTCTCATAGCCTCGAACATACCGCCGGTTTATTTATTTAATATTAATTCGCCGGTTGGTATTTTTTGCCAGAACTCGATTCTAAAATGGCGTTTGTGTTCTCTTCTGTGACTTCAACCCAAGTCAAGCCCTTTGTTCCACTTTTTGGCGGGCTTCTCCACAGAAGCCTCCAAAAGTGGTGCCACTCTGTCTGGGTACCACAGGGGATGTGGGAGGGGGTTTAGGCACCCTGGACTGAGTTATCTTGGTAACTCAAGTCGCACTCTTGTGTGATTGGCCCAAGTGGTGAGCCGGCCGGCTCACCACTTAGCATGTTTGATTGACAGCTAGGCTGAGTGAATGGGGGTGTGCTGCATAAAAGCAGGGCTTTTGGGACTGGAACTTCAGAAGTCGCCACAGGACCTGAGAATCTGACGAGGGAGAAGCTGAGCCGACCTGCTACGACGACACCACCGGTGGAGCCCTGCGGAACTGACTCACCACTTCCCGACGACAGAGAAGATCTCCCTACTGGAGAGTCTTCTTCCCCTGACTGGTGGGCACAACCAGTTTACCTTCTTTTTCTCGCATCCCAGGACGTCTTGTGGTCGAATTGCCCATGCCAAGCACCCCGGCAACTGGATAGCCACTTACCACTGGACCGCGAATAAAAGAACCTCTCCTTTTAACCGAGAACTCCGCGGCTGGTTTCTTCCCTGGCAGTGCAACGGACTCCTGTCTTTCTCTCCGACGAGATCCTCTCTTCCCCCGGACGAAGCACCAACTTGCATCCGCTGCCAGGAACAACTGCCCCCGCTGGAGTATTCTCACCACTTTAAGGTACCGTGTCCGCCAGGCCTCCCTTTCTAAAGATTGCTACAAGGTAATAATAATCCCTTAACCTTCTGGACTGGGATGCCGCCTTGACCATCTAACTGGTCCCTTTCTTTTGGTCCAATTCTTTCTGAACTGATTTCGAGACTTTTGGGCACTTTGAACCGTGTGACCTTGGACACATTTCGACCAGAGCCTCTTAAAGTGGGTCCGGCCTTGTTAACTTTGACTTTACGGTTTTAACCTGCCTTCTTCTCCTACTGTGTTCTTCTGAAAGTGTTGGGATCTGTTTCTATATTTGCTCTGTCTTTCTCTCCCTTTTAAACCGATTGATTAGAGTGCCATCTTCGTTAAGCGCTCACCGCTGTCTGAAAATAAGTGTTGCTTTACTTAGGACTTGTCTAACTAATTGTTGAAGGGAGTGTGTATCTTTTAGTGACCGTGTTTTTGAACTGCTTGATATTAGTACCAGTGTGTTTTTATTAGATGTGGTTTTAAATAAATAATTATATCTCTTTTACACCAAGCTTTGGTCAGTGTTTGCTTGTTCTACTGTGTTCTTTTGACCTATTGTGAATACTCTGTATACTGCCCAACTCTTCTTGAGTGAAGTCTGACTGCTCAGCCACAGCTACCAAGTGAATCTATGTGGTACAGACTGCTACCAAGTGGGTTTACTGCCAAACACCTGTAGTCTTAAATCTTTTGCAGTGGTCCCAGAGGGAACTGCACAGGTTTCTGCCTAACAGTTCCTAAAGTATTTTGTGAGCTATTTCGAAGGTCCGCCAAGCTGCCCTCCATCCCATCCTCTTGTGCTCCTGCTCTGTGCTGTGCACTTCACCTTCCAGAACTACCCCGATTATATGCCGCTCTCTAGTGTATGCAGCAGATTTATTTATTAGTTCTTCCCGGACCACTGCCTTCATGGTGTCCCAGATAATCTCTAGAGGAAGGACCGAATTACTATTTTCCTGAAAGTATTTTGTAATGACTTCGCCCAATCTCTTGACACAGGATCAGGTCCCTCGGTACTGGCTCAGAGAGCTTCCAGGGGTGTCTGGTTCTCTCTGGTCTGCCCGTTATGGACATGGTGATCGTCAATGGGGAATGGTTCGATAATGTCTGCAGCCCTATTTCCCTTACACATGGGTACAACCCACTAGCAACGAACATGAGATCCAACCTCGAGAAGTCCCCGTGAACATGCGAGTAGAAAGAGAACTCCTTCCCCTGCCCATGGAACAGTCTCCGAGCGTCCACCAGGCCAAGCTCCCTAAGAAAGGACGCAAATGATATGGCGTGTTTGAAATCCAACCTAGTAGCGGGCTGGGTTTTCTCCATCAGGGGATTAGGTACCAAGTTGAGATCACCTCTGAGCAGGAGTTCCTCTAAAATAAAGGGGAGTTTGTGTGAGATAAAGTCCACCAAGAACACCCCTTGCCCAGAATTAGGGGCAAATAGAGATACTAGCATGAGCCTGCATTCCCATAGCAACCCTTTGACACATATGAATCTTCTCTGGAGATCTCATAGCATCTTAACCTTGGAGAATAAAATCTGCTCCCCCATCAGAATCGCCACTCCCTGCTTTACCGCCCCCAACCCCCGGAGCAGTACTGTCTCGGAAACATCCTGGCCCTCATGTGTTTCCCGTCTTGCGCAAGCAGGTGAGTCTCCTGCAGGAAAACTATGGAGAGGGAGTTGTCGCCTAACTTCCTCAAAACTGACAGCTTGGGGAGTTCAGCTTCATCGGGGAGTTCAGCCTCTGCACATTTGATTTGCCCACCTAATGTGCCCCCCCCCAGATCTACCACTTTCTCAGCCATGGCATCCCCGCGGGCAGTGCCCCAGTCCCTTAGCCCTCACCTCTTGAAGTGACTCTCCCTGATAAAACTACTCCAAAGGCAGATCCACAGTAAACATTTGTAACTTGAAACCCCCTCACCACCCCCCTCACCCCAACCATCAAATAAACTATACATACTATACATAGAGAAAAGTGTAAATCAGTCATCCAACTGCACCTAAACAGGACACTGACTTGGAAGGTAATACTTCACCTTTAACCATGCTCTAACTCTCCCACTTCCCACCCCACCCAAACCAAGCCCAATGCCCGCAATTCGTTCATTTCCCAAGCCATGAGAACCCAGCCGAAGTGAACCCACCAGATCAGACCGCTATCCCACCACCGACAGACTCATCAGGTCTTCCTGATCGGGCCTTTCACTTTCCTACCTCTGGCCACTTTCACCCACTTCTGTGGCCCCTCCTGTGCGGCCCCAGAGCACTCATCTTCAGGCTCGGACCCCCTCTCTGCCGCCTCTTCACCATGCAGCAGGCTCTCCACCTCCTTTAGCGTTCACACAATCCATTGTTTCCCTTGATAAGAGAAGCGAAGAGCAGTATGGAATGCCCATCTATAGTCCACATCTCTGCTGCACAACCACCTCGCCAATTGTCTGAGTGCTGTCCGCTTCGCCAATGTGGTGGAGGGGAGATCTTGGTACAGGGAGAGAGTGCTGATGCGGAAGGCAATCATAGGGAAAGCTCTAGCCTTAGTCATTATGCGCTCTGTCACCTTGAAAAAAGACACCCGGCAGAGCACATCAGGTGGTCTACCTTGTGTTGAAGATGGCCTGTTCCGCTTCCGTTGGGTCCGGTCCAGTTCGAACTCAGCATCCGCTGCAAGTTCCAAGATGAAACAGAAAAAGGTCTGCCACAAATTCGGAAAGGTCCTCATCTCACACTGCTGGGGAATGTACCGGATCCGGATAGGATTCCTGCGAGAGCGATTCTCCCCATAATTTTGTTTGTCTTCAAAGGCGTCACATCGGGCCTTCGGCCTAATAGAGCATTCCCCCCAACTCATACGATCAAAGTGCATCGTCCACCTCAAAGACTCGCTTTTCTGCCTCAGAGACCCTGTGATCCAGCGCCAAGATTTTGTGGGAAAGTTCCTGTGCTCTTGTGGATCTCCTTCCGTATTCCAGCCAATAGATCCTGCAGATTCGATTTGGTGGACACCTGTGTGAGCAGGGCCAGAATTGAGTTTCACTCATGTATCTGTGCCATGGTCACCCCGCTTCGCTAGCCCTTATCGGCTAGCTGCAGCATCAGCGGAATTTCTCCTTCCTTACCCCTTTGGGTGTCTTCACCATGTTGCCCTCTATCTTGGGGGCAAGGAGGAGCGCCCTTCTGAGAGCCACACTACTTAGATGCTGGTCAAACAGGTGCCCCCAAGGGTGCTCCTCACCCATAACCCCGGGATAGAGGGCCAGAGCCTTGTGCTTTCGGGTTTGCTGCTTCAGAGCAAAGTCTCCTTAGCGATGCAGATTGCAGAGGGACTGTGCTGAGTCCCCGCAGCCATCAACAGTGTGGGATATGCAAGGCCTGCGTAGAGGGGCACCCATTAGGCTGGAAATGGATATTCATCCCATAGCAAACTTCAGGCAGGGGACCCACACTTGCAGGCCCTCCCACCAGAAACCATCCAGATGTTGTCAGGCCAAATAGTCCTCCAATAGGTGTTGCTTATGCTGTATTACCTTGCAGCTTAATTTAAATGCAGCCTGTAGATCTCCAAAAATCCATGTACTGGGCAAGCAACTCACTCACAGAGCAGTAGCCCTATTGTGATGAGGAGACTACAGGTTACCCTTCCGTTCACCATGACGCTAGAGGCTATCAGGCTCAGCATAGGAGATGAAAAAGAAAACCTGCATAGGTTATGCAGCGATGTGTGAATTGCCAATGCCAGTGACATCTGCGCTAAGGATGGCAAGCCAGCAGAGCAAGTCGGTCACAGCCAGCCCAAGAGCCAACCACGGAGAACCGCTCACTGTCCCCATGCACATTATCCAGACGCAGCACCATTGTCCCAGAGAGATTCTCTGTGCATAGACCAGCACAGCAGTCCGTGGCACTGCCTTACTCAAACCATGCAGTGAGAGCCCCAGAGCCACAAAGGGGGCACAATGCAGCCTGCTCCGGCAAGGCAGCTGGAGGCGTCGCCATTTTGCAGAAAGCTTCCCAAGTTTTCATCTGCTTATATCAATGGATTGCAGATACCATTGGGGATCGGGAAGGCACCTCCACGCATTCCGGCATTTTCATTTGAGTCAGGTATATAGGCAGGGAGCACTAGCCATATTTGGCTTCATCTCGCTGGAAGCTCTTAGGGAGCCATCTTCTCAATGACGCCATGCTCCCCCATACCATACATGTTCGACTGCACATTTTTATACCTCAGTAAATCTTTATACTACTATATTTTTTTAAGGAATCTGTGATGAATCAGCAATGATTCCCCCAGAAAACCTGGCATCTGACCCTTCTCATGCGGCCAGGGAAAAGCAGAGACTTTCTGATCCTTATCCTGGGGATGGTGTTCTGCAGGAGGATCACATGAGGGGGAAGCAGGTCAGGAGGAATGGGAAACCCCCTTGTTTAACTTTCCCCGAAACCCCACTCTTCTTAAGGTTTATTGCAGAACAACAGAAGTAAGAAAACCTAATGTTTCCTATAGGGACTCCCTAAGATAGAATTCCCTAAGTACCGGGACGAGGAAGAGGGCTGAAGAGACACAATATGGCAGAATTGATCAGATGATTAGTGTAGATGATCCACACCTGAGAGAGACTGAGAGGCTTAAAAGGCCATAGCGAAGGGGCTGACTCTTCTAGTGAAGAGCACATGAAGTCAGAAGCAGAAAGTGCTTTGTGTTGGCAGCCCAGACAGAAAATGGAGCAAAGAGAGGACCCCAGGACTATTGCAGGGCAGAATCCAGCGGATGGTCGTGAGCGGGTCCGTATCCCCAGAAACCTGAAGTGCAAAGGTCGCACAGCAGGAAGGCTTTCCCTTTTTGTGACCCGTTCTGCAGAGGCTGCACAGCGGAAAGCATGCAGGAGGCTGTTTTGGGAGGGGCTGGCATGCACCTGTAAGCCTTGAGGTCGTCTCTGGTGACTGGTGTGCACCAGGGGGCCTCCGGGAAGCAAGTGGTGCTCCAATCGGAAGTGCCGTGAATGAAGGCAGGCTTACTGGAGAGGTTTGCTGCATCGTGAAGAGACGGCGCAGCAGGAGTCCTGTAGTGGCGAGAGGAACAGAGGTGCACGTTGAGACCGGTGAGTGACCCCGGAGCTCACTGTCCCTGCTTGCAGGTGGGAAGCAGGCATGCGAGTGAGAGGCACTCGCGTAGTAGCAGAACGAGTGCAGAGTTGCACTAGTGTGTGAATAAAAATAATCTGCAAGCTAATGTTGAATACCAAACATTTGTAAAACAGAAGCAGCACTCGCAGAAGAGTAAAAGTGGTTCCCATGCTATTTGTGCATATCTAGCCAGGGAAAACCAGCTAAGACTGTAATCTTGAAAGTGGGAGTTTCTGGAAAACCCATCTAACGGTCGGTGCAACTTTATTAAGAGTTGATGTCAGTAAGCATTACACAAGCCAAGAGATACTGGAAAGAAGATAAACCAATCTGGCTCATATTACAAACAGCAGAAGGGGGCTAATGCAAGGGATATAAACAATGGAAATAAGTGCCCATATTACATTCAACATCTGGTACACGTTGGGATACCCCCAGTTTGTCAAAACCAGGGGAGAGGTAAAAGGAGACTCTATCCTGGTCAGTCTTTGGGTTGTTTGTGAAGTGGGGTGTCAGGAAAGATTGTATACAGTACCCTGTGGGAGACTGCACCAGCCTTGTCCTCTTGGCAATAGTAAACCCAACCTTTGGTATAAGCATGCACTACACAAGTTGATAGAGTGACTGAGTCGCCATGCTTATCTCAAGAGGGGTCATGTGAGCTGTAGGGTTGCAACATAGAGATTCACAGTGAAAGGTATTCAAATAAACACGTACTCCTCCCAAGGTTTCTTGGTTAAACACATATTTATTAATTTAACAGTCAGTTGAATAAGCCTTCTTTAGAAGGGAGCAAAAATATGTAACACTAAAATTAATTTTACAGTTTCTTTAAATCAGTAGATATCCATTTGGGATGGCACACAGACACTTCCTACACCTTAAGGTAACTTAAATAACTAGGAAACTGTGGACATTGATAGATCACTGACACGTTTAGTGCAATACTGAGTTTAGTGTCAAAAGGTGAAGATGAGGGAATAAAACAATGGTTAACAAATATTCTTGAGCAGACAAGCACTTTTGAACCCCACTATGCAAAGTAAATTAACCCTTTCCCAGCTACACAAGTTATAGAATGTGTGAATTTTGTTGAGAGATAGTTAAAGCACAAGGTCAGAGGTTAGAAGAGTCTTTCAGGGAGCCAGGCCAGCCAATGTTAATTGAGCAAAAGTCTAAGTGAGCTGAACCACTTTTTGCAGGTAAGTAAAAAGTCTTGCACAATGTTTTAGAAGTCTTTGTAGAAAATGAGATCACTGTTAAGCCACAATTTGAGGTTTTGTGAGGGGCAAAGCTGCAAGCAACTCTGTAATGGCAACCAAGACAAGTCTCAACTGAGAGCAGGTAAGTACTACTTAGTTTACAGTACCTTAGGTCTGAAGAAATTGATTCCAGCAGGATTTTGTTCCAGTTGTAGTATGGCAGATCCTGTTGTTCCTGGGCCTCAGTCGTGGGGACAAGAGGGAGGATGTCTTAGGACCCCTGCACTACGGTTTGAAGGTCGGCCGCAGCAATGGGCAAACCTCAGATCAGCAGCACTTCGTGGTTTCAGCTTCTTGAGAATTGCACCACTGCGGTTCTCGGATACCTTATTGACTTTCCTCGCATCTGGGGTCCAGCACTCTGTTGAGGTGGCTCAGGCTTGATCAGTCCTGCTTCATGTGAGTCCGAAGGATCTTCCTGGAGCTCGGTACCGACTTAAAGATGACAAACTCGTTCTGGTGTTACTCTCCCTGGCAATCGGTTTTGCAGCAGCAGTGGAAGTACAGCCAGCTCCGAGAGGATGTCCAGATGACGACTTCTTGGGGTCGATTGGTCACACCAACCCAAGGGAAGAAGTCGTCCTTCGCATGGCTTCTCTACTCGAGGCAAATTCGGGGGGCTTCAGCACTGCAGCAGGGCTTCATCGGGCAATCCAACGATCCAGGAGTTGCAGCAGGCGTCTCTTTCAAGTTTTTCTTTGGATTCCTTTGTCCATTGGTCGACTCTGCCTTCCAAGCAAAAGACCTCGCCTTTTATGCAGGTTTCTCCCATTCATTCGCAGCCTAGCTGTCACTCACACAGCAGGGCTGCTGTCCTAAAAGGACAGCCAGCCAGAAAATCACCTTTGGGTGCATTCCTGGAACCAAGGGGAGCATAGGGAGTTTCGGGCACCTCCCTCACTTCCTGTCCTGCCAGACAGGCTGGAGTCAGAGGCGGGCTTCAGCAGTGAAACCCGCCAAAGACAAAACTAACAAAGGGACCAAACCTGGTTTGGCGCGCAGAGTAAATCTCAAGAAGGACCTTTCCAACAGGAAATGGCGGAAAAAGAAGACTGTGGCCATTTTGACAAAATGGGCACCCATGGGTGCTTTACTGCAGCCCAAGGTAGAAACACTCAATGGTAGTAAAAGTAAACCACTGCCACCGTCATTAATTGTAGAAAGGGTAACATAAAAATGTTACATGAGAAACTAGACAAAGGGCATACTAAGTAACCCCTTCAGCACCATATTTTAAGCTAGTGCGTGCTGGGTCCAGAAAAGTTACTAATATAAGTAAAGTCAATTTCACTTCTCTGCTCTTGGAAACAGTAGTTTATCCAAGATAAGGTATTTAAACCTTTGGGAAATCTGAAAGACTTCCCTGTTCAACTGCACTGAAGGTGCTGTGTGTCACAATGTAAAAAGATGATGCCTATGGAGTTTGTCAGACTCCAAAGTCACAAGAAACAGTGTTCGAATTAAACCATAACACCTGGGTGAGAGAGAAAAAAGGGCTCACTCACTCCAAGGTTAAAATTAAAAAGTTCCAAAGTTCATCAAAAGAGCTGGGTGTCTCTAGGGAGGGAGGAATTAAACACTAAAATGCAAATTCTCCCTAAAACGGGGAAACAAGAGTGGCAAAAAGACTAGCCTTCTGAGGACAAATGTCCAGAATGGCTGGAACATCACTTACAGAAAAGTGTTGAAGAGTGTCAATGTGAATCTTGTCTTCCCCGAAGAAAATTTAGAGAGTCTTGCAGCTGTCAGTTGTTGAATGCTGTGACGCTGGTATACTCGCTTGTCTGTTGACATTGAATATAAAAAGCACTGTAGTTGTGAAAAGCTGTTCGGGCATGGGAGTATACCCAAATGGAAAATCTTTGGAGGTTATAGGACTGGCAAGGAAGGAGGCCAATTGAAATTTGGAGAAGGGCTACAAGGTGGTCCTAACAGATACATTGTTTGTTTGTGTAGTACTGGAAGAAAAGCAAAGCAAGACTGTAGTGGAGAAGAGAAGAACAAGTTACTTACCAACTGGTAACGTTCTTTCGACTGGATGTTCCTCCCAGGTATTCCTCATCTTTGATATTCATATCTTCAGCTTTGCTGCTTCGGAAAAAGTAATTCCACACCAGAGGGCACTGTGCTCGATGTCGTGGCGTCTATGTCCCTCGAGGGCTGCCGTAGAGCGTCAGCGTCATCAGTAGTACAAATAGCTCGAGCCACACCCGTTGGCCTCAGTTCTGTTTTTTCATTCCCACCAATCGAGGGATTGATCAGGCGTACCACAAGACTGCAAGCTCTCAGGAAGCGCAGCGTGTAAATCACGTAAATTGGACGGTGGGTTAGGCTGGGGTGGGCGCTGAGGAATACGCGGGAGGAACATCCAGTCGAAAGAACGTTACCAGTTGGTAAGTAACTTGTTCTTCGAATAGATTGTGTACTCCCACGTATTCCTCATCTTTGATAGACTCCCAAAGAAGTGACAATTAGCAAAGGCTGTTCTTCATACAGTCCATGATTAAATTAATTGGTATTCCCTCCTTCAAACAGACCTCCTTGAGACGAGGTAGAGTCCAAACAGTAATGCTTCACAAACGTATGCATAGACGAACAGGTGGCCGCTGCACAGATGTCATTTACTGGGACACCTGTTTGCAGAGCTGCAGAAGTTGCCATGCCCCCAGTAGAATGAGCTCTTAGCCCATTTGGAGTTTCTTTTCCTGCCAGTTTATAACATTCTGTAACTGCTAAAATTATCCACCTGGATATAGTTTGCTTGGTAACTGCCAGGTCCAATTTAAAGCCGGTATAGCCAATGAAAAGTTGGTCATCTTGTCGAAATTTAGCAAGTCTTGAAATATAAAAGCTGAGAGCCCTTTTTGGGTCTAGCCTGTGAAGCCTTTCTTCCTCCTTAACTGCATGAGGGGGAGGGTAGAAAGTCGGCAGTGTTATTTTTTTAGACAAATGAAAGTCAAAGACGGCATTAGGTAAGAATGATGGTTTGACCTTGAGGATATCCTTATCCTTATGAAAAATGGTTTGAACAGGCTTACAAGAAAGAGCCTGGAACTCACTCACCCAGCGGGCTGATATAAGAGCCACTAGTAGGACTGTTTTTTAATATAAGGAGGCTTAGAGGACAAGTATGTAATCGCTAGAAAGGAATGCATGTAAAACATTTTAATACAAAATTTTAATCCCAAAAAGGGACATGAAATGGAAATGGAGGGTACACGTTAGTGAGACCCTTCAGAAATTGTACAATCAATGGTATCTTGAAATCAGATACCTCTTCAGAGCAGCGCTTAAAAATAGAAAGCGTGTCCAGGTATCCTTTTATTTTTCTAATCTGGAGACCCAGATTGGCTAAATTTAACAGGAAAGAAAGCACCGTAGGTGTGCCACATAGGAATGGATCCACATTCTTATCCTTGCACCAATTACTGAACTTATTCCAACGACACAGTACAAGGATGTGGTTGCTGGCCTTCTGGCCAAAAGCAAAATCTCCATTACATCTTCTGTGAGGTCCCAATCCTTATATCTCAGCCTCTCAAACCATGCGTGAAGGCTGAGTGTCCTGACCTCTGGATGGGAGAACCCAGCCTTCCTCCTGCGGGAGAAGATCCTCTCTTTGTGGAAGACGCATTGGAGGGCAAATGGACATGTCCAGAAGGTCTGGGTACCACGTCCTCCTGGCTCAATCCGGAGCAATTAGGATCATGGTTTCCTGAACTTTCTCAACCTCCTGATTACATGAGGAATCACAGGGACTGGCGGAAACGCATACAGGAGTGGAAATTCCCAGTCCACTACGAATGCGTCTCTTAGAGCTCCTCTTGGAGGAAATTCCCTTGAGCAATACTGATCGCACTTCCGGTTGACACTGGTCGCGACTAGATCCACTTGAGGGGTTCCCCAAAGGGTGAAAACTCCTGAAGGACTTCCTGAGCTAGTTCCCACTCGTGGGATACTGTGCACTGCCTGCTCAGAGCGTCCGCTGTCGTGTTCTGCTATCTGGCTAGGAGAACTGCCAACAGAGAGATTCTTTCTTGTATTGCCCAGAACCAGAGCTGCATTGCCTTTCTGCATAGTGGTAGTGGCCCTTCTACACCTCCCTTGTTGAGATAGTACATGGTCACACCTCCCTTCTGTGGACAACACTGGGCTTTTACACATTGTGAGAGCACACACTTACAAGTCTCATTCTCGCCCACACTTGCAGTCCATACATAGAAACATACGTTTTTGTTCCCCAATGCCGTCGCCTTACTACGGTTCCCAGAGAGCATTACGTTCCTACAATAGGAGACGCTACGCCCTGTACTGGAGGCTGCCATGGAGATTGTGGCAACCTTGTTTTGATTCGCTTCCGGGCTCCAGCTCATGTCGCAAGTAACAGTCTCGTGATGTAACCCATGATATTTAAGCACCTCCTCCCATACCCACGGTGCTTCTGAATTTGCCAAAGTGCGTTTGGATTTTTCATTGTTGTTTTTGCTGCCTTGGATTACCTGGTCTTTTGGAGTTCTACGCGCCTGTCCCTTGGATTTCTTCGTCTGCTCCTTACCTGCTACGTGTGCCCTGGTTTTCGTCTGCACATGAGCCTACTCGACCCAGAACTCGCAATAGGATTGCCTTCGTCTCGCCCTTGATCATCGTTTTGTCCTGCATTGTTGCCGACCCGGTTTGTCTACATTGGATCCCACACTGAGTAGGAATTGGAGCATTCCCCTTGCTGCCTCGCTTCTACTCGCTATGCATGGACTAGAGACTTCCTGCGTGTGTTAGCGGCTCTCCGCTAGGCGTCCGCGTTCCGTTGGATTAGGCGTCTGGGACTAGAGATTTCTACCCGCTCAGGCATCCTTGTGCCGTCGGGAACAGGCCCTCTGGGTTTGCTCCATTTCTCTTGGTGCTTCTGCTGCTCTGGATTATTTTGAAGATTCTTCCCCGGTGAACCTTCCTGGAACCTACGGTAAGACATTTACTCACAGTGTCACAGTAACCAATCATTGATAATCCTCGCCGCAATGCTTCTAACACTAGGGTACATGTATTACAGATTCTGAAGGCACACCTTTGGAATGGACATAACAGTAGAAGCTTACCATTTCTTCAAGCTTTTTGGCGACATCCCCAGCAGTCGGCTTCTCTTATTACAGAGGTTAGTCCAGGTTAATTTGAGACTGTTGCCATTCTTATCATAAGGGAGTGGACTAAAATTGGTTCTTTCTTTTGTCATAGGTAGCCTGGTGATATCGTTGGGCCCATTCTTTCAAGGGATAAATCTTACTGTCTCTTTTATATTTACGGACAGTGGGTTATATTGTTAGGAAGAATCCATCGGCTACACTATATGTGCAAGTAGGAGACAGATTCTGACACATGGCCAGTCTGTTGTCCGTCATTATCAGGGCATTCTTTCCCCGTACAGAGGGCACAAAAGGCCTTCAGATGTAGTCTGATTGCCCTCAGCTCTAAAAGGTTGATGTGTAGTTTGGAATCCGATGGAGACCAACGACCGCTGATTGTCAGATTTTTGGTGTGGGCTTCCCGACTCCGTGAGTGTGGCGTCCGTCACTACCGTTATCTATGGACATGGTTGCCAAAAAGATTCTCCTTTGAGAATGTTGTCCTTGCAAGCCCACCAAATTAGGTCTTCAGCAACTCTGCTCGGTGCTTGCAGGTGATCCGACATAGTCCCTGAAAATTGGGACCACTGAGTCCTGAGAGCATATTGCAGGGATCTCATTCTCAATCGGGCCTCTGGCCCAGGAAAATGCAGGATGCCATGAGACAGAGCAACCTCAAACAATCGAAGGCCGGAAGATGTTGGGCATCCTGGAATTTTGTCACCATATGCTGAATGTGTTGAGCGCTCACCTCGGGAGGCGAGGCTTTGCCGGAGGAAGTATCCAAGACCACTCCCATGAACTGTAGTCTTTAGAATGGCATCATATGGGACTTATTGTAATTGAGGGAGAAGCCCAGTCTTTGTAGGGAGTGGCAGATGATACTGAGATGTTGCTGGGCTTGCTCGGGTGAACGAGCCCTGATCAACCAGTCGTCCAGGTAAGAGTAGACGTGAACACCCCCTCTCCTGAGACTTGCTGTCACTACCACCATCAACTTGGTGAAAACCCTTGGGGTGGAGGTCATCCCCAATGGAAGAACTCGAAACTGATACTTTCTGTGCTTGGGATGGATAGGCACCTGAAAATAAGCATCCTGAAGGTCCAATGAGACCATCCAGTCTTGGAGTTGGAGAGCCTGAAGGATTTGGGAAAGGGTAACCATCTTGAACTTGTCCTTCCTGAGGAACTTGTTCAGGTTTCTTAAGTCCAAGATGGGTCTCAATCCTCAGTCCTTTTTGGGAATCAGGAAATATGGGGAATACTAACCCTTGTTCCTTTCCGCCACAGGTACATGTTCTATTGAACCTTTCTCTAGCAGGGTAAAAATTTCCTGCACAAGGAGCAGATCCTGAATTTTGAAAGAGTTGTTCCCCGGTGGATGATCCTGAGGCCTTTTTTGGAAAGGAAGGTAATAATCTTGGGCTACAGTTTCCAGCGCCCAAGCATCTGAAGTAATGCCCCGCCATTCGTTCAGATACTGAGAGATTCTGCCTCCCAGCGGGGTCTTGTGGGGCAAGGCCTCAGAGTGGCTTAGAGGCGGCTGCAGCTGCCGCTGAAGGTACATTTGCTGTTGCTGGGGCTGATCTAGCACCTCTTCCTCGTCCCCCACGAGGGAATCTTTTTTGTCCCCTTTGACCAGCCTGTCCTCTTCCCTTTCCAAATGAGGAATAGAAACGGAAATGATGACCTCTCCAGGAAGATGAGCCTGAATAGGTTTGATGTTGAGTTTGTCGTATTGAGGCGCGAAGTGATTTAGCCTCCACTTTAGAGGTCTGCAGCTTCCCCAGACTCTCATCCGCCTTGCTGCCGAACAACCTCAAGCCGTCAAAAGGGTTACATAAGTTTCCATCGAATCCATTCCAGCGGAGATTAATACCATAGAATCTTTTCCATTGAAAAATGTTACATTGAATTCCCATGCACAAAGTGCAAAGTGTTTATGCATTGAAACCCTTTCATCAAATAGGGTTTCGTTATATAAACACTTTACATTTTTTGCTTGGAAAGTCTATGAAACATGCAAAACTGAAATCTGAAATCTATAAAGTATTTCTACACTGACCAGCTTCCTCTAACTTGTGGTGTTTACTATTTACTGCCCCCCACCCCCAAATCCCCTTCAACCCCCTGGGGTCATCCTCCCCTAGCACTCCCATTTTCAAAATGTAACTCTTGTCCGAAGCTGAAATCTTCAATGTATTTCAGCATTGGATAGCTCCCTCTAACTTCTGGTGTTTATTGGAGTGATCTCCCCCGCAAACCCCCTGTCAACTCCCAGGGGCCCTCCACCCCTAGCCCCCATTTTCAAAAAATTATAAGTTACTCACCGTAGTGACTAACGTACACTTAGTCCATAGTTCTCTTTCCTCTATACTGTATGGGCGTCCCTTCCAAGGGACCCGAGACAGAACCTATTTCAACAGAAAAAACCTTCTTCCCCTTTAAATTTAGAGGAGCGCGGGGGTGCGGCCAAGGGAGCACTTGCTGTCCTGACTCCGCCATCCGGCGCCACACCTCAGTCCCCATTGATGCGTCAACAATAAATTTAACATTGCCTAATGACACCAGTATTATTAGGGGGGAGGTTGGTGGAATGTATGGAGGAAAGGGGACTATGGACTAAGAGTACATTAGTCACTACGGTGAGTAACTTATAATTACTCTTACTTCCCGTCCCTTTCCTCCATACTGTATGGGCGATTACAAGTGATTGTAGCCCCAGGGTGGAGAGGAGACCCTCCTTAAGCAAATAGGTTCCTGAGAACCACCTGTCCGAAAACCGCATCAGATCTAGAGCCGGCATCCAAACAGTAATGCTCATAGAAAGCCGAGGGAGAGGACCACGTGGCCGCCCCGCTTATGACTTACCAAGGGACATGGCGCTGGAATGCAATGGCCGTTGCCTTGGCTCTGACTGCGCTTGCATTCATGTTGCCCAGGAGCGGCTTGTGCTGGCCCTCATGCGCTTCTTTGATGGCAGAGACCATCCAGCGGGATATGAAAGCCTTAGAGGCCCAATAGCATGGTCATGAGCCTCCGAAAGTGACAAACAGGGCGTTCCGATTTGCGGAAGCCCTTGGTCCTGTTCAAGTAGAATTTCAGGGCACGCCTGACATTCAGGCAGTGTAGCACTCTCTGTGCTTCGTCCTTGGGATCGGGAAAAAACGCAGGAAGGACTATTTCCTCGTTCAAGTGGAAAGCAGACGGAACCTTGGGCAGAAATGCCGGGTGAGCCTGCAGGACTACTTTGTCCTTGTGAAAGGTAGTATATGGTTCCAAGACGACCAGTGCCTGGATTTCTCCGGCTCTGCGAGCTGAGGTGAGGCCGACTAGTAAGGTCGTCTTGATGGTGACTAGCCTAATGTCCACGGACGCCATTGGCTCGAACGGTTTGTCTGCCAGGGCACCCAAGACTATGTTAAGGTCCCACACCGGGTGCAGTCTCTTGACGGGCGGGTAAAGCCTTGCGAGTCCCGTCAGATGTTTCTTGATGATATGATTGGAGGAGGAGAAGATGCCTTCCTTCGAGTTCCTGTAAGCCCCAATGGCTGCGAGGTATGTGCGACAGGTGTCTACCTGCACGCCTGAGTGGGCGAGGTGCACCAAGAAGGAGAGCATGTCGTCCAAGGTGCACGCCAGGGGGTCGATTCCCTTTGAGTTTGCTTTTGTACTGAGCCCTGGTAGCTTTGCTCCTGGCGCCCTGTATGATTTTCAGATCGGCCTGTGAGAGGCTGAGGTGCCGAAGCGTTACCTGCTCAGGTACCACGCTGTGAGGGCTAGTTTCCCTGGCGCCGGGTGGAAGACTCTGCCACCCCTGCTCCTCCTCCTCCTCCTCCGTATCCTCTGGATCTGGAGGGTCCTGTGGAGGAGGAGGAGTAGATGGCGCCGGTGCCTGGGGTACAGGGACCGCGGCCAGAAGCTGAGTCGGCGGCTGCACCGGGGCATGGGGGCCCGATGGAGGAGTCTGTGGTGCCGCTAACATGGCGGGAATGACATCCCTTATGGCATCCTTGAGGATAACACCGATTCGAGGTGACTTCCTGAGGCAGAGGAACCTCTCGAAGAAAACCTCCTCACTGACTGAAGTGTTGGCAGAGGGTGCTGACGGGGTAGCGGGGGCTGCCGAGGCCGCTGCAAACCCTGTCCATACGGACAAAGGAAAGATGCCCTGCGCATAAGAAGGGTAAACTATAGGCCATGTACCAGGTTGAGGCCAGTCCCATCTTGACACTCGTTCTTCGCCGATTTCCTGAAATGGCATCGGACGAGAGCCTCTGACTTGTGCAGCAGACATTTTGTCAAGCTGTCTGCCACGTGCCTGTGATGTGTTGCTCAGCCCGCTGGGCCCTTGCTTGTGGATCACAAGGCCTACCCTGCTCCTCAAGCCTAGGCCCGGTAGGTGTGGCACCCTCGACCCAGGGATCGGTAGAGCTGCGTTTAGGTGCCCCCACGGACAGATTTCCGGTATTAGGGCATAGCCCCTCAGCCATGGTGCCGGTACAAGGGCGGAGCCCCTCGGGTGAAGACTCGGTAAAAGAACCTTCCGGTCTCTCAACACTGTCACCGGGAGGATCCAAGGATCCCTTGGCCCGAAGGCCGGTAGCTGGAGCAGCCTCGGTACAAGCGCTGGTAGAAGCACCTGACCAGTCCCTCTTGCACGGGAGCGTCCTTGGGAAGGAGTCTCCCTTGTGGGGTGCGATGGAGAATATCGGCCCTATTTTGGGCCTGGCTCGATGCTTCACCAAGTTCTTGATGTCCTCTCGAGGCGACTTATGGAAGAGCTCCATGCACCTGGCTAGTCTGTTCTTCAGCGCTTTTCGAGGACAGCGAGCCACACGCTGAACAAGCTTGCCAACCGTAGTCTGGGCCAAGGCAATGTAGGCAGAGGGCGTGGGGGTCTGAAGTTGGGAATAGCCCGTTGCAGGCTGGACACCTGCTGAACCCTGTGGAAGTGGACATGCGCCGGGAAGGAGCGTGACACCTGAGGACCGAGTAACTGAATGACAAAAAGACAAAATGAAAGAAGAAGACAAGAGAAGAAGTATCCGCACGTGGAATTACATGGCCAAAGCCAAACCCAGGAGGGCTGGCGAATCAGTCTTGTTCCCGTCGACGTGAAAAAGGGGACTGAGGCGTGGCGACAGATGGCAGAGTCCGGGAAGCGCATGCTACCTGGGACTCAACCCCCACACGCCTGTAAATGGGGAAGAAAGTTTTTTCTGGTGAAAAAGGTTCTGTCTCCCGTCCCTTGGAAGGGACGCCCATACAGTATGGAGGAAAGGGATGGGACGTAAGAGTATTAACCTTTTCGTCAACCCATTGAATTTCCAACACAAACATACAACTATTTTAAAGGTATTTTTGAGTTGGAAATCCATCGAAATTCATTCAATATATTTGTTTTTCAATGGAAAAGCATTTCAATTAATGAATTGCGATGAATAATGATTCGAAGGAAATTATTTTGATGAAAAGACTGCATACCCGTCAAAAGGCATATTGAGTAGTCTACCCTGCACATCCAGTGCAAAGCCTGACTTCCTCAACCACGCAAACCTGCGTAGTATGTTGCTAGAAGCCACAGACCTCCTGATACCATCAGCAGTGTCCAGTCCTGACTGGAGACACTCCCCCATTGCCTCCTTTCCATCTTTCACTATAGCCAGGAAGACGTCTCTTTCCTCGCCTTCTGGAATGTGTTGAGCCGCTGGCATCGACAATGTTGTCGATGGCATCTTGGACAATGGTGTTGATGAAGCTTTCGACAATGGTGTTGATGAAGGTTCAGACCCTAATGACGTTTTGTCCGGCATTGCCTTTGATTTATGCACCGATAGGCTTGTCGGTTTTCTCTTTTTTAGAGGTATCAGAGAAGGTTCTCTAGACGATACCCTTGACGATTTGTCACTGGATTTAGAGCGTTTGTTAGTCTTTGACCTTCCTCTGTCATCCAAAGGATGGACCGGGGCATGCTCTTCGCATGACTCCTTCGAGGGGGTCGGGCCGCATTCCTGAAGATATGCATCACAGAATTTTTTAAAGCCTCCCATTTTCTGGGGGAATCATTTTTAGTTGGGCATCTGATAACCCCTGTAGAACTATCAGAGGGAGACCTATGACGTCTCTTCTTCACCTTCTTCGCCGAAGAAGACGAAGATTGTCTCGACGGACTCCATGATCGAGATTTCTTCAACTTTTTGAGCCGGGAGGAGTCCCTAGACTCTCGGACTTCTTATCCCTTTTCGAAGATGTCTTTGAAGTTTCCCACCCCGCCGCCAGTTTAACTCGGCGCTCCCTGAGAGCTTTTCCCATCATGGCCTGACATGATGTTCGGATCCCAGGCACCACAGGCAGAAGCAGTGGGGATCAGTGATGGACATTTTCTTCCCGCAGTCATGACATTTTTTAAAGCCAGACTTAGGGGTTTGCAGAAGACATACTTAACAAAACTGAAGCGCGCCATTCAATACTCGAAGTGAAAGCTTTTGGAAAAACAAAACTGAGGCCAACAGGCGCAGCTCGAGCTATTTGTACTGCTGATGACATTGACGCTCTACGGCGACCCTCGAGGGACATTGACACCACGACATTGAGCACAGCACCCTCTGGTGTGGAATTCTTTTTTTCCAAAGCGGCAAAACGGACGATACGAATATCAAAGATGAGGAATACGTGGGAGGACACAATCCATTCGAAATAGTGATTTGTTCAGAGATTTGTTGCTGCGTGTTCCCTCATGTGTCCCCAGATCAATTGAAAGAATATTAAGGAACTAACCGACAGAACGAGAGTTGGGGAAGTATCATCTTTAGCTATGTTCGAAAGCCAGGAAAGAACCAGACCTTCTCAATTAGCCTTACCAGAGTGAAAAAGAACCACTTCTGTTTCGGATAGATTAAACTATAGGCCAGCAGACAACCTCCAGGATTCTATCACAGCCAAGTACCTAACCAAGCAAAGGACTTACTATAAGGTCACCTCAGAGCCTGCCTCGAATAGACCCTCCTAAGGTCTAATAAGGAGAAAAATCCCTTTGAGAAAAAAAAGAAAAAACAATGTTGCCCACTCCTTAAGCACTAGGTGAAGAATTGTATGCACTGAAAAGACAACTATCTGGGATTATTTCTCCATCTCTGACACTTTTACCCACAGTGTTCATAAGAAATTGCAATCTTGCATGAAGTAATGCATCTGTTGTTGTAATTCTCTTTTGCTTCTCGTCCACTCCATGTGGGAACAATTAACACTGTTGTGATTCCATTGCCACATGTACACTGAGCATGAAGCAATGCTGATACATAGTTGGCTTGAATTTTCATGTATTTAAGTAACTCAACCCTGCATGTAAAAAAATCTACAGTCTATTGGAATCTTACTGATATATGTATCCCTCTGTGTATTATGAGATAATTTGTTTCTTGTTACATGAACCCCCCTTGGGTTCTGATGTACATGCACGCAAAGAATGTTTTTAATTTTGTTGTTTGTTCTTAATAATGAATGTGTCCACCACCAGTAAAACAAAACTGTAACTCACTCTAAGTGTGTGCACTACATTTTTGACACAAGCACTGCACAATCGGTCAGTAAATAATATGCTGCCAGTGTGCTGTTCTTGTAATTCAATTTAAACTATGAATCAATGTGCAACCAAATTGTATCCCCACAGGCAGGACCCTCTTTTGTGTATAGTCTAACCAAGCAAAGGACATTCTCTTACACCCAATAATATACGGGAGAGTCATCAGCATATTAGTGAATTATGAAAGCAGACCTAGCCCCCAGACGTCCAGGTGTCTTGAAATACAGGTTAAAAGAAATTGGTGAAATAAATGACATCGTAAGGCACCCCAAATTACATGTGCCGAAGAGGGACCTATAAGGCACAATCTGAACATCTTGAAATCTGTCCAAAAGGAAAGATATGTTCCGCTCCAGAACACTCCAGCCTCCACCCCAGCACACCGTGTCAGAAGAGTAAACATCCTCAAGTGACAAAGAGTGTATCAAATTTCCATTAAATAAGGAAATCAGCATACCTATGGCTTTTGTCATATTCCTATCAGATGCAGAGTGAATCGTCCACAATCTGAATGCAAGTAGGACCTCTACGTCTACACTTAGATTGTACAAATACCTTGAACGCTTCTGAGACGTTTGGCCATTCATCGTCACCCTTACTATGGCAAGCAAGCTTATCAGACCTATAATGCAAGTTGGGTTACCAGTAGAATTATTAACATGCATATGGCAGTATGTGCCAAGGCAGCTCCAGTGTCCTTTCATCCCCATTTTCCTAGTGATGCATATGTGGGAGTCACTTGGAAATGTCAACATTTTCTTTGCCTAAACAATGCGTTGGATGTCAACCTCAGATCAGATGCTTGGTTTGACAAGCCATGCTGAAGAGCATTTTTGTTTATGCCAATCACTTAAAATTCTTCTACATCACTGCTAGCAAACCATAGGTTGAAAGAAAGGGATTTCTTTAACCACAACATACACACCATGGTGGAGAGTATGTTAAAAAAGGCAATCAAGAACTTGGGGACTTTAGTAGGTGTATTAAATATTAAAGTTACTCAGGTGGGTGGGACGTATGGAGGAAAGGGGACTAATGACTAGGAGTACTCAAGTCACGATGGTAACTTTAATTACTCATATGTCCCGTCCCCTTTCCTCCATCCTTGGGGGTGAGTCCACCGAACAAGAACATAGGGTGGAGCTGTGACAACATGCCTTATATCTAGGACAAAGCAAAAAGAGTCTTCAGAACCGCCTGACTAAACTCTGCATCGCACCTGGAGTTGGTGTCCAGTGAGTAGTGCTTACAGAAGGCTGATGGAGTGTCCCAAGTAGCCACTTTGCTGATGACATACGTAGAAGCAGGTCTCTGAAACGCGATGGCCGTGGCTCTGACAGCATGGGCATGAATCCCCTCAGGAACAGGTTTGCCCATGGACTTGTATGCCTCCGAGATGGCCTGAACTATCCAACAGGCGATGGAAGCCTTGGAAGCCTGAGAGCCGGGGGAAGAGCCCCCAAACATCACAAACAATGCCTTGATCATCATGAAGGATTTCGTTAAAGAAAGATAAAACATGAGGAGCCCCTGAAGGTCCAAAGAATACAGGGCCCTCTCCCCCTCTGACTGCGGGTTCGGGAAGAACACCGGCAGGCAGATCTCTTGATTCCGAGGAAATGGAGACACCGCTTTGGACAAGAAGTTTGGGTGAGTGCCCAAGATGACCTTGTCGTCGTGAAACGTGGTGAAGGGCTTGCACAAGGACAACGACTGCAACTCACTAACCCTGCACACAGAGGTGAGAGCCACCAGTAAAACTGTCTTAAGTGTCACAAAGGGGATGTCAACAGAGGTAATCGGCTCAGACTGCTCCCTCTTTCTTCTACTCACTCTGGTCTTTCTCCTTGGGCTCTCCCCTTGTACCTTCAACTGAAGCCAGAAACCTTGGAGTCATTTTCGACTCTATTCTCTCCTTCATCCCTCACACTCAGGACATTGCCAAGAAGTTTTACTTTCAGCTCTTCGTTCTCAAAGGAATTTTATCGTTTCTCACTTTCCCTCAGAGGCTCAATGTGACCCAAGTCCTGGTTCTCTCACGACTGGACTACTGCAATAGCCCCCTCCTGAATCTTCCATCTTCCACTCTACGACCCCTGCAACTAATCCAGAACAGGGCAACAAGACTTATCCTTGGTCTTAAATCCAGGGACCGAATCTCTCCTGCACTAAAAAGTCTTCACTGGCTCCCAGTTGCTGCACAGATTAATTGATTAAATTCAAATCCCTCTGTATCATCCACAAGGCTGTCTGGGCTCGGGGACCACAATACCTTAAACTTTACCTCACTAAAGACTCTCCCTCTAAACCACAACATTCCTCTGGCACCAACTCTTTGGGTGTAAAGCATTTTTCTAAACAGAGAGTAGCTGGTTGTTCACTTTCCTCAGTGGGCTCCCTCCTATGGAATAGCCTCCCCCTCCATCTGCGCCTTGAGCAGGATCTTCTCAAATTCCGGAAGCTCCTTAAGACTTGCCTCTTTTCCTCCTCCTTCCCTTCTTCTCTCCTCTGCTTATCCCACAGTTGCTGCAATAAGTATCCTGGGCCCTTATGCATCCTCGGGCCCTGACCTCCCATACCAATGCTGCCCAGTTCCTGTCTATCCAGAGCATTTGCATCAGCAAAACCTCTGCCCTGGAGGTTTGAATTTACACCTCCCGCGGTCCCAGTCCATGTAGCATTCAACATTCCTAGCACTTCATCTGTGGCTCACCCATGAGCTCGGACACCCCAGCACTCACCCCCTCTCCCCTCTTGCTTGCACATTCTGAATACTCACAAGGCATAGTAGGTTCGTCCCTTTTACATTCACCCCCAGCCCTCTGCTCTTAAATATTGTGTTTTTAATGTGTTTCCCAAACTTGCTCCCTCCTTGCCCAGTGGGTGCTTTGAAACAGTATTTTCTTATTGTATAAGCACCTAACAAGCAAACAATAAATAAATAAAAGCTGCAAGAACCACATTGAGGTCCCAGACCGGGTGGAGCCTATGCACTGGTGGAAAAAGCCTAGACAACCCCTTAAGGTGGGCCTTAACCACGGGGTTGGCCGCAGAAAACACATGCTAAGGGGAATTCTTTTAAATATTTATTTTTAAACAGGCAGGATAAAGCGATACAACGTCTGATCAAACACGACAAATGGCATAAAAAGGATACAGCTGGTTGCACTTCCCTCCCCTCCCCCGGGCTCTATCGTTCTTCTTCCTGTCCCTGCTGGAAGTCATCGTCCCGTAAGGTTCTCCTGGCTAATTGGGGCTTGTACGTTAAGGCTGGATAGTTCCGATCAAAGTCTAGAATTGGGCCCCAGATGTTCTCGAAACGATGCAGGTGGCCTGCCCCGGCTGCTGTAACCCTCTCCGCGATTAGGATGTCCCAGATTTTCGTCCACCAGAAAGGCATTAGTGGGCCCTCCACCGTTTTCCAAGTGCGAGCTATTACGTTTCTGCCCGCCAGAAGGCATTGGGACAGTAGTTTGGCCCTGGGACCGGACCTGGGATAGATCCCGGGGACTGGGGCACCCAGGAGGATGGGTTCGGGCTCAAGGGGAAGTCGTACCTTAGTGATGTCCGTAATCATCGCTAGGCATTGTTCCCAAAAGGTCTGGGCCCTCGGGCAAGACCACCACATATGGAAGAAAGTTCCTACCTGGCCGCATTGCCTCCAACAGTTCGGGCTGAGTGTAGGGTTCATGTGGTGTAATCTCAGAGGAGGATAATACCATCGGAGGAGGATTTTGTAGGCGCCTTCTCTGTTCGTGATGCAAGACGAAGAGGAGTGAGCCCGCGACCAAATATCAACCCACAGCTGGTCTTCGACTGGGTGGCCTAGGTCCGCCTCCCATTGAGCCATGTATCGGGTTTTGGAGGTAAGGAAGTCATTTTGAAGGCGCTTGTATAGGGTGGAGATGCTTCCCCTGGGTGGGAGATCATTTAGGGTCAATTCAATGGCCGTGGGGGGCCGGGTGGCGGCTTGACGGGTCTGTGGATGAGAGCACCAGTGGCGCAGCTGAATGTATGTAAATCTGTCCTGTTCCTGCAGTTGGAAGAGTTCTTTACATCGCCCGAAGGTGCAGGGCTGTCCCCCTTCGAAAAGCTGCCCCAGGGTCTCCAGGCCCCCCGCTATCCAGGATCTGAAGTTCCGGGTGGACCAGCCAGGTGAAAAGGCTGGGTTCAGGAACACGGGTGAGGAGGAGCTGAGTCCCACTGGGGTTTTCTTCTGTTTCAGCGCTTTATCCCAGGTAGTGATAGTGTGTTTGGTGGATCTCAGGAGGTCCTGCCATTGGCGGCGATCGGAGGGATTGATATGCGGGAGAAAGCGTAGAGGGAGCGGCAGTTGTGCTTGTTCGAGGTCCACCCATTTCGGACGGTTGGTAAGCACCTGCCATGATCGGATGCAGGAGAGCTGGGCCGCTATCTGATACTTTCGTAGGTCCGGAACTCCGAGGCCACCCAGTCTAGCATTGCCCAGCATCGTGGTCTTGGAGATTCTGGGCTTCCTCCCCTTCCAGATAAACCGTGACATTTTCTTTTGTAGATTTTGAAGGGCCGGGGCCGGGATCGATACCGGAAGCGAGGAGCAAGTATATAGGAACCTTGGTAGCAAGTTCATTTTACAAGCCGTGATACGGCCCATCAGTGAAATTTCCTGTGTCTCCCACCGTTTCAGGTCAGCCTCGAGGTCCGTGAACAGTTGGGGAAAGTTAGCCCGGTAGACGTCTCCCGGGTCAGCTGGGATCCGGACCCCCAGATAGCTGAAGCTCTTAGTTGTCCAGTGTATCGGGCACATTGGGGCCAGAGCCTCCTTGACCTCTCGGGGAAGGGCTACCCCCATGGCAGCTGACTTCTGGTAGTTGATGGCGAAACCGGTGACCTTTCCATAGTTCTCTATCTCAGCTAAGGCCTGAGGGAGGGAGGCGCAAGGTTCTGTGATGGTTAATAAGACATCGTCGGCATACAAGGCCAGTTTATGGTGTGTCGTACCCGCCTGGAAGCCCTTGATCCGCGGGTTTCGCCTGATCCGTTGGGCGAATGGTTCCATGATTAACGCAAAGAGCAATGGGGATAGCGGGCAGCCCTGTCTGGTTCCACAGGTCAGGTCAATAGGGGGAGAGAGGATGCCATTGACTCTGAGCAAGGTCTTGGGCGCGGTGTAGTTAGCCCAGATCATGGCACGGAACTCTGGGCCAAAGCCAAAGGCCTCGAGGGCAAGCTTCATAAAGTTCCAGTCTACTTTGTCGAAGGCCTTAACTGCATCCAGGGCCAGAAGGACCAGTTCTCTGGAGTCTCGGGAGGCTAGTTCCACCAGATTCAAAGCTCTACGAATGTTATCAGTGGTTGAACGGTGTGTGATGAAGCCACTCTGGTCGGCATTGATTATCTCTGGCAGGATCCGGGACAAGCGGGTTGCTAGAATTTTGGAGTATATGTTGGCGTCTATATTGAGCAGCGCGATTGGTCTGTAGGACGCCGGGTCCTTCGGGTCGCCGCCAGGTTTGGGCAGCAAGACTGTGATTGATTCTTGCATTGACGGAGTTATAGAGCCTGTGGTTTTGAATGAATTAAACAGCTGTACCAGGGGTGGGAGGAGTTGGGGTTTGAAAACTTTGTAAAATTTTGCTGTGTAGCCGTCCGGACCAGGGGCCCGAGACTTCAGGGATTTTATCGCCTCGTCGACTTCCTCGCCGGTAATTGGGGCTTCCAACGAATCCCGGGCTGCGTTTTTCAGTCGGGGGAGCGCTGCCCCTTGCAGGTATTCCCTCTGTTCCTTGTCGTTGCGGGGCGGGGCGGTCATTACCTGGGTCAGGTGGGTCGATGCAATTTGAAGCTTGTCGAGATCCGAATATTGAGTCTTGCCCTGCTGATCCCGTAAGCCCACGATTGTGTTATTTCTTCTCATCTTGGCAAGTTTGGCCACCAGCAATTTGTTCGCTTTATTATTTTTGGCATAATAGAATTGTTTGGCTTTCGTCATTTGATGGGCGGTGTGTTCAGCATAGTGGGCTTCGATTTTCTTTTTTGCTATGCGGAGGGCTCGCTGCATTTTAGGGGTCCAGCCCTTCTCCTTGTGGATCCTTTCAGCCCTCTCCAGTTCTTCTTCAAGGCCCTGGCGGATTTGTTGTTTGTGCCTGTGATAGGCTGCCCCTTTGGCGATCAGATATCCTCGCACCACTGCCTTCATTGCGTCCCAGGTGTTGGCTAGGGAGGTATCTCCGCTCGGGTTTTCCTTGAAAAAGTTGTTGATCGTGGTTGCGACTGCGTCTCTGAGTGGCATCTCATTAAGGATGGGGTCATATAATGTCCATCTGCGCCGGTGGGGGTCAGGAGGCCCCTGGACTCGGATTTCCAGGGTTACCGGGGCGTGGTCGGACAAGATTCTGGAGCCTATGGTCACCTCCTCAGCGAAGGCAAAGATTTGCGGGGATATTAGGAGGAGATCTATTCTGGAGAATGTCCGGTGAACATAAGAATAAAAAGAAAAGTCCTTTTCGGATGGGTGGAGCACCCTCCATGCATCCACCACCCCCAAGGTCCTGAATAGCCGTAGGAGAGCCAAGGCCGTGGTGTAGTCTCCGGGAGAGGGCGGATGCGATTTGTCCTTCACGGGGTCCGGGACCCCATTAAAGTCCCCACCGATCACAATCTGGCCTTCCAGAAAGGGAGAAAGAATTGTAGTTAGCGAGTCATAGAAGGACGCCTGGCTCGCGTTCGGTGCGTATACGGAGACCAGGGAGAACAGCTGTCCCGCCAGCAGGCATTTCACCGCTATATAGCGTCCTTCCGAGCAGCTTATGGTGTCCAGAATCTGGGGATTCAGCCCCCTCCGAAACAAAATCGCCGTGCCACCTCGCTTGGAATCACCGGATGCGAAGAGTTGCTTTGGAAAGTCACGGGAGTGTAGGCGGCTGAAGTCTGCCGGTAGCAGATGAGTCTCCTGTAGCATGGCCACTGCAGCGGTCTCATTCCGGAGCTTTTGCAGGATTGATTTGCGTTTAGCCGGCGAGTTCAATCCCCTGACGTTTAGGGAAACAAAGTTCCAGGTCTGCTGATCCGGAGCGGGACTTGGGGTTGCTGATGAGACTTGTGGGAGGGGGGAGGCCATTAAGGAATCAGCCATCATGCCGTGGAAGATGAGCCCATCTGTTATCCTGCTTCTGGGGTTTTTGCTCGGGCCGCCAACGGGAAGTCCGAGATTTAACTGGGGATGGGGGACCCATTGTGGGGTTGGGCCCTCCCCTGGCCAACAGGGCCGTGGAACGGGGGATAGCCAACATGGCTGAAAATGTGAGTGAAATGCTCCAAGGACTCATAGATGGAACGTACCTTGGAGCCGGGCACGGGCCGTGGGGGGGGAGCCCGCCGCATCAGGGATGGAGATCATCCATGTCTTCAAAGAAATGGCGCTGGGATATGGGGGTCGCAATAGTCCCTTGTGGGGTCGTTTCCAGTTATCTTCTCCTCCTAAATCTTGGGACCTTCGACCATGTGTTATGGTTGGACCTGGGGGAGGCTATGAGATCCGAGTCCGTTGCCGCTTCGGAGGCCTGTGGAGGCGAGTGGGTAGCGGGGTCCGGGTGCAAAATACTTCCAGCGTCATCCAGATGGTTGATCCGGCGTGTAGTACCCTTATAGGAGAATTGTAAAGCTGTAGGAAAGAGCCATTTGTAGCGGATTTTTTGGGCTTGCAGGAAGGTGGTCAGCGGGCGCAGGGCTCGCCTTTTCTGGAGGGTCAGCGGAGATAGATCTTGATAAATCTGGAGAGGAGACCCTTGGAAGGTGATTTCGTCCTCGGAGCGGCTTATTGCTGAGATGGCTTCCTTTGTTGTAAAGAAATGCACCCTAGTGATCACATCGGGAGGGCCGTCTGTCTCCACACTACGGCGTGGGATTAGTCTGTGGGTGCGGTCCAATAGCAAAAGTGAGTCCTCCGTATCTGGGAGGAGAGACCGAAAGAGGAGGCCCACATATTCGGCAAGCCCCTGGTCTGGGACTGACATAGGAACCCCCCGGATGCGGAGGTTGTTGCGTCGGGTTCTGTTCTCCAAATTTTCTTGCTTATATTCCAGGATTTCGCATTTGTCCTGCAAAAGTCCCATGGAGCGCTGGATCGCAATCAGGGAAGCGGTGTGGTCCTGAGCTCGATCCTCAATCTCTCCCACTCTCTGTTCCACCTCCGAGACCCTCTTGTCGGTATTCTCCAACTTGGCAGTAAGCTCCGACATACAGGATCGAAATTCGGTTTTGATGTCCGCCATAAAGTTACGGAGGTCCTCCTTAGTTGCTAGCGGTCCCTTGTCGTCCAGGGATTCTCGTGAGGCGGGGGGAAGAGTGTCCGGTTTCTTTGCTTTGTCGGACGCCATTAGCATTGTTGCTATGTCCGAGGATTTGGCGGATTTCGGTTGCCTGGACATCGTATGGCCTCACAGACTGGGATGAATGTCCCGATATCTTGGTTGCATACGGTGGGTTTGAGTGCGTAGGGGAGAGGAGTCACAGGATTGTCCCGGTTTTTCTGGTACCGGGGGAGATGATGAACGTGGGCCGGGGCGCCCCAGGAAGCGAGCAGGGGGCGGTAAATGGCTCCCGCCGGGGTGCAAAGTCCGGAGGCGATGGGGTGTTGTGGTCGCCCCGCCGGTGCCGATCAGGGGGACCGCAGCTGCGTGTTGTGGCGCGTAGGCAGAAGGGGCCGGGGCCCGAGGCACCTACTCCGTTCCCCGCCGCTCGGGGTCTCAGCGGGGTCGCTGGAGAGTGGTCCGGGTCCCTCCAATTATGTGGAGCCGAGTGTTTCAGGACTCAAGGCAGCTCAAGGGTGTGTAGGAGGGGCTCCGATGGTGAGGGGGCCGGGAGGCCTAAGGCATCTACTTCGTTCCCCGCCGCTCGGGGTCTCCGCTGGGTCCGGGTCCCTCCAATTATGTGGGGCCGAAGGTATCTGGGTTCAGAGCCGCTCAAGGGAGTGTGTAGGCGGAGCTCCGATGGTGAGGCCGCGGCTCGGCTGTCGTCGCTGGGTCCCGTCCGCCATCTTGGATTGCTTGGTGGAGGAGCCGCGAGTTATCAACGGCCCGATTATCTTTATTTCGGCGAATTCGAGGCCCAGCAGCGCATCGGTGGGGCACCGGATCTTCCCATAGCCCCTCACCGAGTTGGGTCCAAAAACGCTGCCGGGGAGCCTTGGAAAGCTGATATGCAGCGGGCTTCCCACGGAGGCCATCAAGGAGGCGACTGCATGGTCCGCGCTCCAGGCCACGCCCCAAGGGGAATTCTTTTAAGCCCAAATGAGCACCAAATAAGTGTAGCACATGTACAGCTGAACTCCAGAATGAGCCAGGTGTGCTGAAAAAGCCAGTAAATCATCCAGAGGAAAGGTGACGGGGTTCAAAACCTTTGCCATGCGCCCAATTAAAGAAGCTAGTCAAATTATACTGGGACCAAGTCGAGGGCCTCCTGGCCTGCTGAATGATGTCCCAGTTGTCATCCGAAAATCGAGCATGCTGAAGCCTGAGCTGGTCAGGAACCAGGTTGCCAGCGCCAGCTTGGCCAGGTCCAGATGTTCCACCGCCTGCATGGCTACGTCAGGAATCCCCTGCTTGAGATCAGAAGGTGGGCGGGACCCTCGGAACAATACTGCAGCAGATCCGAAAATCAGTGGCCAGTGGAGAGCAATCGGGATGAGGCTGCAACCCACTGTAGCCTGAAACTTGCGGAGGGTCAGTTGGAGCATAAGGATGTGCGGGAACATATAACACCTGCGACCATGTCAACAGATCTGGAAGACATCTCCCAGAGCTCCTCGACCCAGTCCGGCCCATGAAGCAAAGTGGGGGCACTTGGAATTAGAGGGGATGTGAACAAATCCAGGTGTGCACACCCCCAACGCTGGAACAGGCCTCCTTGCTTGTTCAGGTAAAACATTGTAGAATTGTCCCTCCTGACAAGAACCAACTTGTCCCTGATGAGGGGCAAAAACACCTTGAGGGCCAATCCCACTGCCCTGAGCTTGAGCATATTGATATGCAGGAGGGCTTCTGCCCTGGACCATACTCATGAATCGGTAGCCCTCCAGAGTAGCCCCCAGCCCGAAAGAGAGGAGTCTGTCATTGTGAAGGGTGCTCTCACTGAAACATTGCCATCCATCGCCACCAGCAAAGATCGGGCAGTAGGAGCATTGGTACTGGGATCCTGTACGACTGAGACCCTGTCTCCTGATCCCAAGTGGCAGTCAGGTGGAGCTGGAGGCGCCTCATCTTGAGGCGAGGGCGCTGAACACTGAGCACGCAGGATGCCATCAGGCACAGAATGTGCTGAGGTGGTCGTGTGGGCCAGAAAGTGCCCCACCAACCTGCGGAGAGACAGAACCCTCTTGGGTGTAGGAAACACCTGCTGAACGTGAGTGTTCCAATGCACCCCTAGGAAGACCAGTCCCTGAGAGGGGCACAACTGTGACTTCCTCTGGTTCAGCGAGAACCGAAACTGATTAAGGAGATCCGGCAATCTCTAGCAGGAGTGAACCACCCCTTTGGTTGAACCCCCCCCCAACCTCCCTCCCCAGCTAGTCGTCCAAATAAGGGTACAGATGATGGCCTTCCAAGTGGGGAAGACCTGCCACTGCGTTCATCAACTTTGTGAAGACACGAGGAGCCGAGTTCAGGCCGAAGGGGAAGCACTTTGTACTGAAAGTGGTACAACATAATTCTGAACGGCAGAAACATCCCATGCAGTTGGTAGATGGGAACATGAAGAGGGAATCTTGAAGCGTTCCAGCGCTAAAAACAGATTTAGAAACGGCAGGTCCAGGTCAACCCTCAAGCCAACCTGGTTGTTCTTGGGTACTGCAAAAATCCCGGAATAGTACCCGGAGCCCCTGTCTACAAGAGGAACTGGTTCTATCCCCTGCATCTCCAAAAGCGAAAGGACCTCCCGTAAAAGAACCAGGGACGCAATCTGACTAAGAGAAGGAGAAGATGGCAAAGAAAGAGGAAGACTGAAGCCTGTGGAGACTACAGATAGGATCCACAGGTTGCTGAAAAGACACTTCCAGGAGTCCTGCAACAGAGCCAACCAGCCCCCCACAGGCGAGCTGTGTTCCCCGAACTTGACGTCACTGCTTCTTGGCATCAAGAGGCGGGGCAGAGGAGGGGGAGCTGAAAAACCTGTACAACGTCCTCTGTTGCTTCCTCCTGTTGTCGCTGGGCGACCTGTCAAGCCTGTGTACTGCGGTCCCGTAACCCCTTGAAGCCGGTGAAGGCACGGGGCTTGAACTCGGTCCAGCCCTGGTACCGAGGGAAGGATTTCTAACCTGGTTTTGTCAGGATGGTCAAGGACTTGGTGGTTTGAGTGGAGGTTTACTTCTTTGTCAACTCGTCATCGGTTGACGAATGAAAAAGGTCCATGCCCTCAAAGGGCAGATCTAGGATCCGAAAACGTAGTGGCAGGCATCCACACCGTCCTTCTCATCTCAACCTCAAGGCACATCCCTCTGCTGGCTGTGTGGATGTGGGAGACCGACGATTCCATGAGATCCTGTGCAATGACTCAGCCTTCAAGGACACTTTTTTTGTCTGAAGGGAGTTTGGGCAGAAATTCCCTGAGCTCCCGCCACAGCTTCTGGTTAGCCGCAGCCAAGAAGGTGTCTGTGTTGGCTTGCCGCAAATACAGTCTTGAGATGGAATAACAGCCCTTTCCCAAAGACTCGCGGACTGTGTACTCTTTGGAGAGGCAATTGGAGGTGGCTCCCATGGAGGAAGACGACGAAGACGATGGTTTAGAATACAAGAAGGCCACAGCCACCACTGGCTGCAGGTGAGAGGTGAGGAGAATAAGCTCCCTGTGTGTCAGCCTAAACCCGCTATCCAACTTCTTGTTCATCTGGGCTTTGACCCTGGGCTTCACCCATACCTTTCGCGCCACCTGCAGAACATCCTTCTGGAGACAGATACCAGACTGGATCGTGGTGCGCTTCCCCAAAACCTCTGCTAGCACTCCCGACTTCTGGGGGGCTACCTCGGGCAGAGGGACCCACAAGAACTCTACCAGCCCCTAAAGGGGGTCATGAAAGGCATTAATAGATCCTGAGGGGTCATCGTCCTGGGCGTAGTCATCCTCATCTTCGCCCCCCTTTTCACAGACCGAGAGGAATCTGGCCCTGGGACACAGGTGATAGCTGGGTCGCCCTAGGTCCGGAGCCGCAGACAGGTCCAACAGCTGTTGAGGGGGAGGCCATGGTGGTGCAGGAGGAGGTGGAGGGGTCAGAATAACTGGTAGGGCCTGGACCAGGGGCGGAACCGGCACTGGAGCAGGCAGCGCTGGAGAAACGGGAGGAGTACCACCCAGAGGAGGGGGCAGAGGCGGCGCCACCTGCCGATGACCTCAGTCACAATGTCCTTCAGGAGCCCCTTCATCTCAGGGGAATGCACGAGGAAGAGGAAGCACTCGAAGAAGCAGTCCACGCTAGCCACTGGGTCCCTAGTGGCCCAGCTCTCCAAGGCGCTGGGCCTCGACTCATGGTGAAAGGGCCAAGGCGCCTGGTGCGTGTAGCCGTAAGACAGTGGATGGGTAGATGTATCCCGAGGAGACCAGAAGCCTTCACCGTAGGATCCGCTGCCGGTTCCAGAGGGAAGGGAGCTGGGATCATCTTGCAAAGCCCATTTAATAGGCGAAAACACTGGCGGGCCCTGAGCTGGATCCAAGATGGCTGCCGGCCTGGCAGGCTCCGCTATGTCCCTATCTGCCATTTTGAAGCCTTGCCCTGGGAGGGAGGGCGCGGAGGCCCTGAGCCAAGAGAGGCCTCAGACACGGGAGGATACAGCTTGGGTTTTGCACCAGATGCAGAGGCGTCTACCTCAGAGATCGCTCTGGTAGGTACTGAGCCCTCAGCCGGGCAAACGGTATTCACAATGCCCTGACTGGCGAGCTCCGGTAGGCTGGACGCCCTTGGCATCAGTGCCAGTAGCCACGTTGGCTAGTTTTAAGGACAGACTCTTGGAGGTGGCACTCGACGATCCCTTACCCCTGGGGTAGAAAAAGAGGACGAACTTGATCGCCCTTCCGAGGACAGCCTGGTAGGGAACCTGAGCCCCTCAGCTTGGGAGCTGGTATCGAGGACGGCCTTAGGTCTGTCCCCGAGTGCCCGGAAGTGCCCCTTGGCCTGGGAACCGGTAGCCTTGGACTGCCAGAACCTGAATTTGAGGAACCCTGATCCGTGGGATCCACCGGAAAGGAGTTGCCGTGCTGAACAGAGGACCTACCTTGTCTTGACGAGAAGTACTGGAGACAAAGTCCTTAAGGTGGGGAGGAGGAGAAGTGTGGAAGATCTCCCTCCACTTCGACAACTGATTCTTCAATGCCCTGTGACCGAGAGTGCTGCAAGCCGAACATGCGTCCCAGCGACGGTCGGGCTCCAAACACTCAAGACAGATTGCATGGGGGTCTGAGGCCAGGAACGAGCGGTTGCATGAGGCATATCTCGTAAATCCTCAAGTGGACGACATGCACCAGGGGAGGCGAGGCACCAAATGGAAGTTAAATAAGAATGAAAAAAGGACAGGGGGCAAGCAGAATGCAAAGAAAGTCTCTGTGCTGGCTTCCTTAGTCCGATACCGTCCGTGCGGAAAAAGGGACCGGAGTGAGGTGCCACAGGGCAGGGCCTTGACGGGGCATTCCCACGGCCGAGGGCGCGCCCCAGCACGCAATACTAATTTTAAAGGGAAGCTCAGTTTTTCGCTGCCAAAGGTTCTGATAGCTTCCCCATGTTGGGCGACACTCCACAAGGATGGAGAAAAGGGGACAGGTCATATGAGTTTTGAGATGGATCTAATCATAAAAGCAGTAACCAATGTGTAAACATGAATGCAGATAGTGGGTCCTTTAGTATTTCTATAGAAACCTTTTTTCTTTTCACAGAACATGAACAAATGTCTATTGCCACACAAGCTATGGAATTGTCTCGGTGTCTAACACTGATGTGGCCTCTGATAGAAACATATAAGGAACTGTCAGGATATCTGTAGCTATTCTATAGTATGTGTTTCACCACTAGAACTGCACATGTTGTGCATGTTTGAAGATAAATAAATGGTTCAAGCGTATGTGAGGAGTCCGGAATGAAATTCGGACACATGTGAGTCATGGCTTTGTATAAAGACTTATTAAAATAAAAGGGGTTGGGAAAATTCCTCCCTGTCCCTATTGTAAGAGGACTTATAGGATATCATAAGTCATTTATAACGTGCCTACCTAAACCAAAAACTAAGGCTCTGTCTGTGTCAGAATGTCCAAAACAAAACTTCTACTCTGACCCTCACACTCAAACTAAATTCAAAGGTGAATAGGGTAATGTCTTTGGCCTTAAGTGTTCTTAGAATAAAGTGTTCAAAATGGAAAAAAGAATAACTCCAACACAAAAATTCTTTAAGGTTAAGGATCCTTGCTGCAGGGTTGGTTCCCTTCCTCTGGATTCCTCTTTACTTTCTGGTGTTTCCACAAGTAGCAGTTTCTTGTGCCTTTCCTGTCCAGCAACAATACTGATGCAAAAAACAGTCTGGTTTTCTACTTTTGACTTGTCAGGATACCTGGTGTACTCTCCTGCCAGGTTCTGCCCCTTCCCTCCTTAGTAACACAATCCCTTCTCAGGCTGTCTTTAGCATTTGTACTTTCTGTACACTGTTCAGCTTGTTCTTGTCATGTACACTTCCCCCTCAGGACTTTCTTTCCACACACACTTGCAAATAGCTGGTAAACTCTCCTGCCAGGGCTTCTTGAAATTACACACTTGTAGCTGCCTGGTATAGTCTTCTGCCAGGGCTTCTGGTAATCACACACCTGCAACTGCCTGGTATATTCTCATGCCAGGGCTTCCTGTTATCACACTTCCACATTTACATGTCTACTGTGCTTGATAATGTATCTGCTTGATATATTATCTAGTCCATGCTTCCCGTATACCTGTACGGTATACATTGACAAACCTTAAAGGTTTTCACTTGTGTTTAGTTTCCCTTTTTAACGAAAAGCTCTTTTGCACTTTCTCAGCTTCTGGGTGGACTCACCAGTTCTTGCTGGCGTTCCTGGTTTCTCCTGGGACCACCTGGTGACGGTCTTTCTGTGCTTTCTCTGTCGCAACCACCTTCTCTTGGGTGCCCCATTTCTGCAGCTTCTGTTGGGCGCGTCTGCTTCGTTCTATGCTCCGGTACATCAGATGCTGCCACTTGACACCTGTGAATACCCAGGAGTTTTCTGTTGGTTCCTGGCGTTCCTGTCCTCTTCCCATGATAGCTTTCTTCTTCTTGGCTCTCGAGCCGATCGGCTCCACCACACGCATTCCAGCCCTTCAGTCTATTGGTCCGCACTCAGAGAAACGGCTTTCTCTTGCTCTCAGCACACTTACACTTTCTGCTTCTGCTCTTTAATTTTCCCTGCCACAGGTGTATGTTCCCACCCAACTAGTGATTCTTCTACTCATGACCACCTTTGCTCTGCATTATGTGGTTCCTCTTTCTCAATCCAGTTTCGGTAGTTATGAGAATGCAAGTCCATTCTTGATAGTTTATATGACAAACCTGGCAAGGTAGTTTTAATGATTCCCAAAGGCAAGTCAGGCCTGGATGGAGTCCGAGAAGGTAGTATTTTGTAGGTTAGTCTATGGGTCTTGGGAAAAGGTTTTCACTACCCTTCATAGGTGAATGAGAGGATGTAAGATAATATGCCATAAGGGTATTAGGGATCGGAGGTTGATCTCAGGAGGAAAAGGGGGATACCATGTCTCATCCGATGATGCCATGGGACCTCACCGGATGTTGTCTCCCCCCATGTGATCCTCTCTCATATAACCACTCTCAGGGTCAGGATCAGGATCAGGTAGGTGCTGCCGTCCCCTGGCCAGATGGGAGGAGGTCACAGCTGGGAAAGGAGTAATGACATCATCAGATTAATCACACTTCTTAACCTACCCCATCACAGTTACATTTTATTTTTCATTTGTTATATCCAAGATTACAAAAAGATATGACACTTTATGATGCTGGTTTATCAAAAACCAGGCAAACATCATTCACAGTATAATTTGCTAAGAATAACAATTAATTATATCGATCTAAAATATAATTAATCGTTTCACAACAAAAAAGCTAACACTTACAGCTGTCCATTCTCCGGTCCTGCACCGATAACACTTCCACCCATCAAGGATTTCCGAAGAAGGAATGCCATAACAACCTGCAATAAACGAATAATGTAAATTAACTTACACTTTCACTTCATCATTCGGCACATTTTATGTGTTAATTCAAAATGTACTGCAACTAGGAAGCTGAATTATCAGTCTTGTTTGGGGGTAAATAGTAAGACTGCTCCTCTGTCAGTGTACCACCTAAAAACAGTGCAGACGGTCCTTTGTTTGGCTGAAGCAACAAAGGTGCAGCAACTGAATAAGGTAATGTTCACACTCATGATGTATCATTACATAGATTGTCGTATCTGCAAGCCAAATGTTCAAGGGCACAGTCAAACAGTCAGAATATTAGGAACAGCGTTTGAGAACAGCTTCATAGAGAAAGAATCCTGTGGCCAAAATGGATGGGGCACAGACCTTTCTTTACCAAAATAGTGTCTGTGATTGTGAAGTGAAACTATTTTGCACACAAATATATTTGGTAAGACATAAGACAAATACTACTTCAAACTTTACAGATTCTTTTGTTCCATCCCACTGGACTACTCTGCACAATGATATGGAACACTCTACTATGGATGGCGGATATGCTTGGAAGGGTTGAGTCTTTACAATGGCAACTTTAGTTATAGATATAATATATGGTAAAAACAGAAAATATTCAACAAGTATATATATGTAAAAATCAAATTTAAAATGTGTTTTGGAACATTTGAATGGGTGCCAAAAAGAATAAAAGTTGCGATGTGATTTGAATCTCAACCATCGTAGCAATTCAGTGAAGAAAAGCGAGCAGTGTGTGAGCACCCCCCCTGCCACTTATTTTCTCAACAGTCTGCTCTAACTTGCTGTGTACTCAGGCAAACTAGGCTCATTTTGCAATAGATATTTAGCCCACTCATGAAATCTAGGGAAACATCAAAACAGTGTTTGACAAAATACCTGACTAATATAGTTCACACACAGACAAAATACTGCAATGCTGCCAAGAGTAATGCCGCTGTGATTCAGCAGTGCGAAGTTACATTTCGGAAGGTTGTTAAACAGATGGTGGCGTACAAAAAGGCTAAACTAACATATGCGACTGACAGTAAATTGGTGCACACATCCTTTGGTCACAAAGCTATCAAAGGACTATCGAACATAGTAAATTCATAGATTTCAAATTCTGTGCTTGCCACCAAAGTTTGAGGCTGAGAGACCGTGCAACAAATAGGGTTTCTGGAGGTTTTTCAAAAAAGGGGATGTTTTGCTTTTGTCTTCTTTCAACTGGGCATCCAGACTGCCGGCACATCAAACGCATACCCACCCTTTGGAACTCGATCCCGGTGTTGACTCAGAATGCCCCCACAATTCTCCAGTTTCGCAAATCTCTCAAAACATGGCTCTATCAACAACACCTGGCCAAGGGCTAATCCAAAGAACGCACATACCGACGCACAGGCCTCACAGTACTGAGCTACTGTTAAAAGATGCCACCCCAAATGCCCTCTACCCACACTCTGTACTGCTCTCGAGCTAGGTCTGAGTTTCAAACAATGAAATAAAAAATACAAAATAACGTGTGGGTTTTCAATGGATAGGGATCTCCATTAGAAACCACAGAATAAAGCCCTGGTAAGCGATTTCAAAAAACACTAGGAGAACATTTGAATTGATCAAAGCTTGTGTGACAGACATCACCCGTAGGACTGTGGAGACACCGATTTTGAGCTGCTGCTCCTTCCCCTGAAGAGCTACTTTGGAGAAAACGGTAATAAAGATGTTAATACGTTTTTGCATGCAACTTCAAAAAAGCTGACATTTGAGTAAACACCTAAATTGTGCAGAAGAATACAGCTGAGCACAGACATTTTATACTAGGTTTCTGAGTGCAGGCACGTCCAAGTGCATATATATCCTGGCATACTCCCGTAGATAAAGCATTCCTCCTCCCATATTTCTTTTTAAACTTTGAAGTCCCTGGACATATATATGGACATATATATTTTTTGTTAACTACAGACCTATACTAAAAAACAAACATAAGTGCGCATCGCAGACCATTCTGATATATGATATGGCATTTGTAACGCGCCTATACACAAGTGTTTCAAGGCGCGACGAGGCAGGGAGGGGGGAACAGGAGGGAAAGACAGACAACGATCCTACTAGGCCAGGTGTCATTCAGATCGCGCAAGTGCAGGGGTAGGGGGAAGGGAAAAAGTGGAAGGGGAAGGGGAGAGGGGGAAGTGCTGAACAGGGTAAGTAGAATAAAAAATAAATAAATAAATAGGGCCAGCTGGTGGCAAGTGCAAGGTAAGTGCAGACAAGTGCTGGGGGGGGGGCTGTAGGGATGCAGATACAGTCCCGCAGTGCAGGGGTTGCCAGGGAGGCAGTGCAAGTATAGAGTGGCTGGGCCAAGGACCGAGGTCGGTGAGAGTGGCCCAGGTGCAGGTTCAGTGCAATTTCAATGAAGAATTTAGCAGGGGAGAGGGAGAGAGAAAGCAGAAGCAAAGAAGAAGGTTTTGAGGTGCTTCCGGAACCAACTAGATGGCCAGGAGATAAGGGCAAACAATGGTGGCTGAAATGAACCTGTGTCTATGGGGGTCTGTGGGTGTGTGGATTTGGGTGAGGGTGACCTTAAGGTATACAGGAACTGTGCGAGGGAGTATTTACTTACAAGTGGTCATTGGGTGCACCTGAGACAGAGACACAAACAAAATGTTTTGACATGGCAATCCGTGTACATGTATATGAGAATATGTTTGACCCAGACAAATAAACATCACCCTCTTATAAAAAGTGTTTTTGTACATTTATTTTTCTTGTTGGAGATGTACAAGTTGGACGGTGCTTGGGCGGGCTAGGTGCATTGCAAATTAACACAATCCTCTGTAAAACCAAATATATATTTTTGTCCTTGTGATACTCCTTTGAGGAATACGCTTAAGGGGAAAAGGGAACTTGGTGGCTGAGATATTATGAAGAAAAACATTTGTGTTCGGGACTTCAAGTCCCAGAATCCCCAGATTACTGGGACGTAGAAGAGTGCTGCAGAGGTACAAGGTTGTGCAATGCAGCTCATTCAGGTTAATGACCCACACCTGAGGATGCCTAAGAGGCATAAAAGGACCCCTCATGTACAGGCCATTAGACTACGCTGGAGGAAGGAGAGACAGGCGAAGCAGTAGCAGCATGAGGGCAGTAGTAGTGTTTGGAGGAGTTTTGTAGCCTGCAAAAAGCATCAGAGGATGAAATTGTGGCAAAGCCAGGACACAGGGACCCGAGTGGCGAAAGAAGTTGATGACAGTCCTGAGAAGGCTGAAGGGGCTTGGGATTTCAGCTGCAGAAGTCGTGCAGCTGAAAGCGTGCCTTTATATAACTTTCTCCACTGTAAACCGCTCAGTGATTGAAGGCGAGCACCAGAGCGCTGGGGAAGCTGTGAGGGTTGTTGCAGAGGCCGCGGAGTGGAAAGTGTACCTAGTAGTGACTCTCACCCATCTGAGGCAGCAGCCGAGCACCGGACCGCTGGGGAAGCAGCAAGGGCTCTGATAGCAGCCACTGCAGAATGCAGGAAGCCGTGTAAGAAAGGAATACTGACCACATAGTAGAACTGAAGCAGACGAGCTGGAAGATGCAAGGCAAACTGACCTGCACGCCAAACTCGGGGAGTTCACTATTCTATTGTGACCGCGGAGCGCTCCATGACTATCCGTTGCTCAAATCCTGTTTCCTTTTAAATCCCGAACTGACATAAAACAAGTTGATGATTGTGAATCATACCAAGCTGACAGAAACCAAAGTAGTTGGCACAAAGAGACTGTCAAGGAGGTGACTGTTGCATAGCAGGCCATTTTAAGGTGAACCACACAATATCTGCAAAAGTGAACTTGAAACAACATTGCCAAAGTGAAAATAGACTCACATGTAGGCAATTGATAGACGATCAGGGTTGCCTAAACTGAAAGGAAATAACTGAGCCTAATAGTGTGTGTGAAGAATATTGCCCAGGTGTAGACAATGTTTCAAACCCATATTGCCAAAGAGGTGCGAAGGGGAGAAGGAGAAATTACCTACCGTAAGGTTCTTTCGATGGATTTTTCTCCCACAGATTCCTCATCTGATAGATATCCTCGCCAGCTCTGCTGCTCAGAAACTCTTTGACAGTGTGCGCAGTGGACTTCGACACTGCCGTCGATCCGTCTTGCTCGTGATCGATCATTGGCTCCGGATGTGACGTTGGGCGTCATATATATATATATATATATATATATACACACCACGTCACTACGCCTCATACCTCAGTTCCCCCCGCCCCCGTTTTCCACATGCATGAATGCTGCAGAGGAAAACGATGGAGACAAGGCTAAACATCCTATAAAAAACCTGAGAATCAGAAACCCCAAGAATTAGAGAAAAATGTAAAGAGGTTTATTTTTTGGGAAAGCCAAGCGACTTTCCAGATAGGGGCTGAAACCTCGAGCCATCACCAGGCATCTCTTCACTTAGACAGATGCGCAGAGACGCAAAAATGTTCTGAACAAGGATAAATGAGAGGGGCAATGAAGAATCTGCAGGAGAAGAATCAATACAAAAGAACATTACGATAAGTAATTTCTCCTTCAATGGATTGCTTTTCTCCTGCAGATTTCTCATCGGCCCCGCAACATCCAGACAATAGTTCCTGGTAAACATGTGCAAGGACAAACATGTGGGCGGACTATAGATGTCCCTAATGGGAACTCCCCTCTGCAAGGCCGTGTAAGTCGAGACCGCTCTCGTCATGTGTGCCCTGATTCTGGGAGGAAGTTCCCTGCCTGCAGACTGGTAACATTCTGTGATGCAAAGAAAAATCCAATGAGAGAGAGTCTACTTCATTAGAGCAAGACCTTTGCGGGACAATCAATGCGCCATGACAGTTGTTCAGATCTACGGAACTTAGCTGTCATAGCAACGTAAAAGCTCAATGCTCTCTTGGGATGTAAGTGGTGGAACCGGTCCTCCTAGTTAGAGGGGTGTGATGGAGGGTAGAACACTACTAAATCTGTGGACTGAGAAAGGCAGAATCAGAAACTACTTTCGAAAGAAAGCTAGGCCTTATATTAAGGGAAACCTTTTGCCGGAAAAAACGCAGTAACAGGGAGCTTGCTAACTCTCCTGGCTGATGTGATCTCAAACAAAAAGGCTGTTTTCAAGGATAACAGTCTCAAAGAACAGGAATGCATGGGCTCAAATGGAGCCGCCATCAGAAATGTCAGAACTATATTTAGATCCCAGTCTGGGACAACAAAAGGAGTTGGCACAAACGTATTCACAAGGCCCTTCAGACATTGTGCCATAACCGGGATCGTAAAAAAGAATCTTGATCCAGGGACCTTTTGAACACAGACAAGGCCACCAAATATCCTTTGACTGTGCTAACCTGAAGGCCTGCTAAGGCCAGTGACAGAAGAAACTCCTTCAATGTAGTGGTGGGGCAAGTGAGATAGATCACGCGTTCTCTGCACTACACCTCAAATTGTCTCCATCTGCACGCGTAAGGAGATCTGGTAGACGGTCTGCGTGCAGCCAGCAACACCTCAAATACCTCCTATGAGAGGTCCCTATCGTCATACCTCATCCTCTCAAGAGCCACGCATTTAGGTTGAGGAACTCCGGGTTCGGGTGGAGCACCAGACCTTCCGATGGGGTCAGGAGATCCCGGCGCCGTGGCAACCGGTGAGCTGGACAGATGATCAGATCAAAGAGGTCGAAGTACCAAGCTCTCCTCGCCCAGTCCAGGGCGATCAAGATCATGGTTGCTCCAAATCTTTGCAACATCCGGAGAACCCATGGGATGACGGAAATTGAGGGAAGGTCCAATCTGCCAGAAATGCCGTCCCCCAGTGCTCCTTTTGGTAATTTCCTCAAGCAAAAGCATCTGCACTTCCCGTTGGACTCTGTGGCAACAGATCCACGGCTGGGGTAACGTAGAGAGAGTGCAGACCTCTTCCAGGACTTCCTGGCACACTTCCCACTCACGTGAGACCTTTCTCTGCCCGCTCAGAGCATCAGACAAGACATTTTCTATCCCTGCCAGATGAACTGCTGGCACTGAGATCTTGTTCTCCAGCAACCAGAACCATTGCTGCATTGCCTCTGTGCAGAGGCTGAGGGGGCGCACGAGACCCTTCTTGTTCAGGTAGTGCATGGCCACTGTGTTATCTGTCAGAATCAGGACATGCTTCCCCTTCAGAGATTGGGGTGAAAGCCCTCAGGGCTAAACTGATGGCTCGCAACTCCAGTCTGTTGATGTGCCACCTGGCTTCCATTGCTGACCAAAGGCCGTTCATATGCAGGTCCTCGCAATGAGCACCCCAACCCTTCAGAGACGCATCCGTGACCACTCATGCCTGAGGCCAGGGAGGCCAGAAGGGTTCCTCTGCCATGATATTGTTGCTGTCGGTCCACAAACTGAGGTCGTTTACCACTGTCCTGACACCCTGAGGGAATCTGTGAGGGATCCGAGGTACTGTGACCCCTGACTTCTCAGAAGCCACTGAAGGGAACTCACTTGTAGCCTGGCCTCTGGCACTAGAAAATACAGGAGGTCAGGAGACCTAAGAGACTGAGGAAGGAAGTCGCTAGTAAGGTGGCATGGTTCTGGAACAAATCCACCATCTGCATAATGCTGTTGGCTCTCTCCTCGGGTGGGAAGGCCTTCCCTACCGGGATGTAAGGAAGGCCGATGAACTAGAGCCTTTGGAATGGCGTCACATGGGACTTCAAGTTCAGGGAGAAGCCCTGTCTGTGCAGTAGCAGACACTTGTGCTCCAGATGAGACAAGACCTGCCCCGCCCCTTCACTCGGATCAGCCAGTCATCCAGTTATGGGAATACATGGACCCGGGATCTCCTGAGGTGAGCCATGACTACTGCCATGAGCTTGGTGAATACCCTTTGAACTTATAGTGCTTGTCCCCTATGAGGACGAGACCCCATGGATTTTCGCCGACGTGGAGAGTCGCCCCTCGAGTCATCGGTCAAAAGCCCAGCAGACTTCGATTTACAGGGCTTAGACACCCTACCTATCTTCAATTTCCCCTTACGTTCCTGCAGGGCCTTAGACGTCAGGGACTGGCAATCCTCGCAGTTGTCGGTGGCGTGGCTTTCGCCGAGGCACCAGAGGCAGATGTCATGCGGGTCCATGATGGACATCTTCGAACCGCAGTCCTGACATTTTCTAAAGCCCGACTTCGGGGTAGTAGAAGAGGATGAAGACATCGTACACGAAGAAAGAATCGAGCGCACCGAGATTCCGAACCCAACACGTTTGCGGAAAAAAACAGGACTGAGGCTACGGGCGCTGTGCGTCCTATATATAACATCTGGTGACGTCGAACCTCGATGGAGGCCCGCGAGGGACAGCGCCATCGACGCAGGACCCCCTCTGCTGAAAATGTTCCAAAGCAGCACAGCTGTAGAAATGATCTGTCATTGATGTGGAATATGTCAGAGCACACAAACACCTCGAAATATCTTTTTAAAAAAATCTTTTGTACGTGATTGAATTATTATTCTATGTATACAATGTACAGAATGCTCAACTAATTGATTGAATTTCTAAAGATGTTTTAGTAATTGGCTTTTGTCCAACAATTGATAGTGTGCAGGGGACGGGAGGATTCCCAGGTTGAATCTTCATAATTTATTTGTCGGCGAGTGTGTTACTGGCAGCGATATACGCGCCAAACCGGGGACAAGCACAGTTTATACACAGGGCGCTCACTGCAATACAGGAAGTGGAGGCAGACTTGTACATCATAGGAGGGGACTTTAACTTTAACTCCTGGGCGAATAATACCTGGGATAGAAGAGCGAGAGGGCAAGAGAGGCCACAGGGAGGAGTGTATAGATTGGGGCACTTAGGAAGGGCGATAGAGTCCAAAGGCCTGGTAGATGTGTAGAGAAGGCAGCACCCACAGAAGGAAGGATACATCTTTTACTCAGCCCCGCCCAAACGCATACAACAAGAATTGACTACTTACTTTTGAACAGGGACCAGGGGACGAGGGTGATGAGATGTGAAATTAGGCCGGTAGGATGGACAGACTCATGACCTTACATGTAAAAGGGTTATATAGACCAGAGAGCAGCTGGCGATGCATTGAAACATTATGGAAGGACCACATATTTGCAGATCAACTGGCCACAGCGATCACCGAATACTTTGAGTTAAATGACACTGGAGAAGTACGCACAGGAGTGGTCTGGGTTGCTGGGAAAGCAACTAAGAGAGGGCTGCTAATTAGAGAGGGGGCAAGGCGCAAAAGGGAGCGAGATTTGAGGGAGAAAAGGTTGAGGAAAGAGATAGTGGAGGGAAAGGAGAGGGTGCATGCTGCAGAGAGGAACTCAGAGGAGTTGAGGGAGGAACTCCTTGTCAAAAGGGCAGAGTTGAAAGCATTGTGAATGGAAGAAACTGTGGAAATTTAAGTACCTCAAACAGAAGTATTATGGAAAGGGAGATAAGGCAGATGCAATGCTGGCAGCAAGGCTCTGGGCACAGAGGGAAGAAAGATGGGTCTCTAATCTCTGGGATCTTGAAGGGGGTAACCGGGTAGCACCAAAAGAAATAGCAGAAGGATTAGCCCAATATTACGAAACATTATATACATCCGAAGCCCGCAGTGGGAAACAGAGATGGGTGAATACCTAAGGGAGGTGGCCATGATCAAACTCATAAGCCCAGATATAGAGCATTTAGAGAGCCCGATAACACCAGAGGTGGTACAAGAGGCGATATCGCGTCTACCAAATGGAAAGGCACTGGGGCAAGATGGCTATACCATCGGGTTCTATAAGAGGTACCCGGGGGTCCTTTCACGACATATGGTGAAACTATACAATCATATCGTAGACACGGGGGAGGTACCTGCCATGTTTAGTAAGGCATTAATATCAGTGATCCCGAAAGAAGGAAGGGACCCAACCCAATGCTCTTATCTCCCCATCTCACTTTTGAATGTGGTTGAACAATAGTTACACAAAGGACAGCAATTACTATGATTCAAACAAACACTGACTTAAGGTTTCTGAGTAAAAGAATATACATTTATTTACACATCAGTTGTAGAACATCTCACTAAGTAAAGCAGTTGAAAAATCACACTCTTAATACACCACACCACTCCCAATAGATTCTGGACAAGTTAAGCTCAAAATGAAGTGTGAGCAAAATGGCACGCCAATAATTTAAAAAGGAAGGGAAACACAAAGTTAGGTAAAGATTGAGCAGTACCAAAAGGTAAGTAAGCAGGGCAATCTAGAAAGAGGAACTACAGTGATGGAATCAAAGCAAAAAGGCTTAGGGCCAAAGTCAATAGGACACAAAACTTTTGCTCAAGATCACACAGTTCAGGGTAGTTCGCAGTTAAGTATTTGCCAAGAGTTCTGGACGAAGTTGGTCGGCAGAAAAGTTAGTTTAAAGTGTAGAGAAGTACAAGCCCTCGGATTGGGGAAAGGTTTCACACACCTTCACCGAGGCTGGACGAAACAAACAACCGGATTTGCACAGTACCTTTAAATGCAGAAGAAGCTGTAGCTGAGGCAGACGTTCCTGGCAGGTCCTGCAGGCTCACGATTCCTGAAGCGACTGTTGTTCTGACATGAAGTAGGAAGACTGGAGGGTCCTGCACTGCCCAGGGAAGAAACCAGCAGCAGAGCAAAGCACCAAATAAAAGGTGTTCTCCTTAAAACCCAAGCAGGGTCCGACCTTCCTGGCTATCCGGTTCACTGTAGCTCTGTACAGCAAATTATTCGACCAGAGGAGGGAGTCCTGGCATGCAGTTTGGGTGAACTGATTTGGTCCCACCAGCTCAGGGGAAGAAGATTCATGGTAGATCTCCTCCGTCGATGGAGTCTGAAGATCCAGACCTGCAGCAGGGCTTCACCGGACGGTACAGTCGTTGTAGGGGTCCTCTTCTGACAGCTCCTCGTCGGTTCTTTCGTTCCAGTGGCGACTCTGCCTTTCCAGACCCAGAAACCTGCTTGTTATGCAGTTTTCCCCCATTCACACAGCCTGGCTGTCAATCACACAGCAGGGTGGCTGTACTGGCGGGACAGTCACCTAGCCAATCCTACAGGAGTGTGACTTGAGTTACCAAGGGAACCCATGGCAGGGGTCCTAGAACCCCTCCCTCACATCCTGCCTACCCAGACTTTCAGGCGCCTATGGAGGGCTTCTGTGTAGAAGCCCGCGAAAAGACGGTGAACAAAGGAACCAAACCTGGTTTGGCGCGTGGAGTAAAACATGAGAGACATTTTAAAAAAGAAATGGCGAATAAACCCAGCCGGAACCGTATAAAAACGTATATGGTCTAGCAGGTTTAAGTTTTAGGCTAACAAGAAAGCCTAAAACAATACCAAGGTTATTTAAGATAACCGCGGTAGGAAAAATATGGTAGTTACCACTGCCACCAGCCAAGTCTTGATGAAAAGGGAGCGAATCAATGCTCCAAGAGAAACAGACAAAAAGGGATAAGTATTAACCCTTTACAGTACTCTACGTAAGATAGTTCGTACTGGGTCTGTGGATTTTAAAGAGACTAATAAAGTCAATGGCAACTTTACATGTTCTGGGAGACAGTAGTCAGTCCCAGAAAATGGAGTCCGGGTTTGGAAGTCTAAAAGACAACCCGGTGTCACTGCACTGAAGGTGCTGTGTAACGCACAGTAAAAAGATGATGCCTTTGGAGTAGGTGAGGCTCGACAGTCTATGAACACAAGAAAATGTTAAACACACACAGCAAAACACATTTAAGAGTGGGAAAAAAGGCTCACACTCTTACCAGGTGAAAAAAATAAATCCTAGAAATCCAGTAAAGCTGCTGAGGGACTCAGTAGGTAAGGGAAAATAGCCAATCTGGAGAATTCTCCCTAACACTCTCCCCCCCAGACTAAGGGACAGGAGGATTTAATCCACTCCTGGATGACTCTCCACCTCTACTCGGTTAAAAACATCCTAGAGAGACCATCAGCATTTTGGCGGTGACATTCTGCTCTGTACTCAATGGTGAAATCAAACCCTTGCAGGCAGATTGACCATCTCAGAAGTTTTGGGTTTTCCCCTTTCATTTGCATTAACCATCTCAAGGGTTGGTGGTCTGTCTGAATCACAAAAGTAGATCCATACACGTATGGTTTAAACTTCTTCAGAGACCACACAAAGGTAAAACATTCACACTCTATGGTTGGCCACCTTGTTTCTGGTTCCTTCAGTTTTCTACTGAGGAAGCAAATGGGGTGCTCCCTACCTTTCTCCTCCAGTTGACGAATGACTGTACATATACCTGTATTGGAGGCATCTGTCTGCACAGTGAAGGGGTGGTGATAATCAGGAGCTCTTAGGACTGGAGCTTGACAAAGGGCTTTCTTCAGGTTTTCAAAGGCTTGAGTGCACTCCTCATTCCATCTAACCTTTTTAGGGGATTTTGGAGAGGAGATCACATTCAAGGGAGAAGCTATAGTCCCATAGTTATATATGAAATTCATGTAGTACCCAGTGAGACCTAGGAAAGCTCTCACTTGGGTTTGAGTATTAGGGGTGGCCCAGTTTTGTACAGCTTGTACATTGCTAGGCAATGGCCTTATTTCACCTCCTCCTACCTCATGACCAAGGTAGACCACTTTACTCTGATCAATGTGGCATTTGCTTGCCTTTATGGTCAGATGGGCCTGCTCAAGAGCCTGCAAAACATATTCCAAGTGATCAATATGTTCTTTCCATGTAGGGCTGAACACTGCAATGTCATCAAAGTATGCCATGTAGAAGTCCTCCATCCCATTCAGAACTTGACTGACCATCCTTTGGAATGTAGCAGGTGCATTCCTTAATCCACAAGGCATAACCTTTAACTGGTAGAGGCCTGCTGGGTTTGAGAATCCAGTTTTCTCATTGGCATGGTCTGTCAGGACTATTTGCCAATAGCCTGACGTCAAATCAAATGTACTGAGATACTTGGCTAAACCAAGTCTATCCACCAGTTCATCTGTCCTTGGCAAAGGATGGGCATCAGTCTTAGTAACTGCATGTAGAGCTCTATAGTCCACACAGAATCTCAACTTCTTGGATCCTGCCTTTGGTACTAGAACAACTGGACTAGACCATGGACTGGTAGAGGGCTCTATAACCCCGAGATCAAGCATCCTGTTGACCTCTCCTTTGATATGGGATAGCACATGTTCTGACATTCTGTAACCTCTGCTATTCACAGGTAAACAGTCACCAGTGAGAATATCATGCTGTCCCCAAGGGGTGAAGCCTGGTGATAGTGAAAACAGGGAGGCAAACTGATTTAACAGAACTTTGCACTCCTCCTGTTGTTCAGAAGTCAGTTGAGAAGAGAGATTGACTCCTATTTTCTCATCCTAAGGTTGGTCCCTGAGAAGGTCAGGTAGAGGCTCACTCTCCTCCTCCTCCTCTTGAGTTGAAGCTAGAAGCAAAGCTTCCACTTCTGGTCCCGAGACATATGCCTTCAAAAGGTTGGTGTGAACAACTCTGGGAGCCTCCTAACGTCTGCCTCAGTCCACCAAATAGTTCACCTCTCCAAGTTTGCCCACAAACGTGAAGGGTCATATCAATTTGTCCTGCAAGGCCTTCTGCCTTGTTGGCACCATAACTAATACAAGCTGGTCTTGAGTAAACTGAACCATGCTGGCGTTCTGGTCATGCCAATGTTTGACCAGGGCCTGACCTGCTTTAAATTTATCACTAGCTTCTGCCATCATGTGTGACATTCTCCTCCGGAGACCTATCACATAGTCACTCACTCTGACTGGCTTGGCGGAAGGAGCACTCTCCAACCCCTCCTTAATAAGGGCCATTGGACCTCTGATGGGATGGCCAAAGAGAAGTTCAAAGAGACTGTATCCAACTCCCTCCTGAGGGACTTCTCTGTAAGCAAAGAGAAGGCATGGCATTAGAAGGTCCCACTTTCTCTTAAGGGGTTCCTCTAAAGCACCTATAATGCTCTTCATAGTACGATTAAACCTCTCTACCAGTCTATTTGTCTGTGGATGGTCGGCTGTCGAGAACTTGTAAGTGACACCACAATTTTTCCACATGGCTTGCATGTAGTGGGACATAAAATTGGATCCCCTGTCGGATATCACTTCCTTAGGAACCCCTACTCTGGTAAAAATACCAAGTAGAGCCTTAGCCACAGCCTGAGCTGTAACAGTTCTCATAGGTATGGCTTCTGGGTATCTTGTAGCATTGTCTACTACAACCAGGATAAACCTGTTCCCTGAAGATGTAGGAGGGTCAAGGGGACCAATAATGTCGATGCCCACCCTCTCAAAAGGAACTCCCACCACTGGGAGAGGCATTAAGGGTGCCACGTTCTTGGCTCCACTCTTGCCACAGGTTTGGCAAGTGTGACAGCTCCTACAGAGTTTGTCAACTTCTGAACCGATCCTAGGCCAGTAGAAGCATAAAGGTGAACCTTTCCCTGGTCATTTTGAAACTCAAATGACCAGCCAAAAGTATCACATGGGCCAACTGTAGGAACTGGAGTCTGTTAGCAAGGCGGACTACAATTCTTTTGCAGTCCCCAGGGATAGATTCAGTCAGTTCACTGTAGAAGAGGCCATCTTCCCAGATTAACCTATGCTTTCCAACTTCTTTCCCATCAAGTTGGTTAGCAGCCTGTTGTCGAAGATCCTCGAACGTAGGACACACTCTTTCTCCTCTGCTGAAGTCTGCCCTGTTTGGTCCACCTTCTGTCAGTACAGACTGCAGCTCAGGATGGTCAACAGGGTCAAGATATCCAACTAAAACAGTGTCTTCTTCCAGATCGGACTCTTCAGAAACTGGTTCAATCACACAGTGTTGTACCTCAAACTCTGCCTCAGCAGGTGGAGGTGTCACAGGTGTGACCTTGGACAATCCTGGGGATGTCCTTGTTGGTAGCACAGGGGTGCTGTCTGACTTTTTCTTTGAGGTCTTGGGTTTCCCCTTTGCCGCCTCCTTTCTAGAAATAGCAGTGAGCAACTCCTGTGGAGTGGGAGTGATAGTTTCCTCTATCAAATCCTCTGGAGAGCCTCTCAATGTCCTCTCCCTTGCAGGCCTAGTGAGCTCCTGTATCCCTTTACTGGGAGACCTGAGGCTACTTGACACAACTCCAAGAGTTTTCAGGTCATTACCCAGCAGAACTCTCCCAGGCACTTCACTCTGCAATCTAACAGGTATTTTGACAGTCATAGCATTACACTGGACGAGAGCAGGTAATTAGGGAAGCATTTGCGCAGGGACTTCAGCTAACTTGGTGAGGCGTCTGGGAGCCTTAGCAACATCCTCCACCTTGAAAAATGATTCATCCACCACAGTTCTGCTGATCCCAGTGTCTCTGATGGCAGGGGTCTCCTGTCTATTCACAAGAAGACTATATTTGTAAAATTATTTAGTATTATCTGGGATGGAATTATAGACATCTAAATTCGGTTCTCAAAAGCCCAGGGACACTAAAGAACACTAGCCGAGACTCTCATGGGTTCATCAGCCAGTAGGTGAAAGTTTCCACTTGCCATAGGTACTTCTTCCTCTGAGGAGAAGGCTAGGGAGACAGTGTGGACCCCTGAAGGTTTACCCTTACATCTGGGATCCACTTTCACATGGTCAGTTGACCCACAAACATAACATTTCCCAAATGTCTTGATGAATGGGGGTTTGTTCTGACCTCCATCTGGTTTGGGTCCAGATGGTGCACTAGCCGTATTTGGTTTCCTCTGTGGTTTACCCTTATGCTGCTGTTTATGGACCTCTTTTGATTGGAAGTATTAGAATTCTCCTTGTTATCTTTCTTTGGCTGCTGTCCCTCATCCTTCTTCTGAGTTGCCCCAGAATTCTTGTGAGTAGCCCTGTTGGCAACCCACAAGTCAGCGCCTTAGCTAACTTCTTTGGATCTATCTCCTTAGAATCAGACAAGTGCTGTCTGAGCTCAGGAGAGCAGGCATCATAAATTGACTCCAACATAACAAGATTTATCATACCTTCATAAGTGTTCACTCTGTAACCCTTAACCCAACCATTTAAGTTTTTCAAACATTCACATACCCAGGTAGCCCAAGGGGTACCATCATGCTTTTCGAGGGTCTTAAACCTTTTAAGGTACTGGGAAGGGGTCTTCCCAAATCTAGCAATTAAATCTAGCTTCATACACTCATAACCGGCCCTATCCACCTCCCCCAACTCCATCAGATGCAACAGTGGGTAGCCTAGAGACCTTGAATCCCATGGTTATAGTCACACATTGCCAACCAATCCAAAATATCAAGCTTAACCTCATACATAACCACAATTTCTTTAGGCATACAGGGTCTCATAGGACTGGAAGACATAGAAGACTCGGAGAGAAGCATTTTCAAGAGATAACCTTTTCATTTCTAGTTCATGATTCAACTTCATTTCTCTGAGCTGAAGTCCTTGGTGATTTTGCTCAGTTTGAGCATTTAAACGATTGAATTCCAATTCAAGCCTCATCCTTTCTAGAGCAATGAATTCAGGACTGAGTGTAGGACCTGGTGGGGTCCCAGTGGACAAAGGGTGAGGTTGCTGAGCAGGTAAGGGAGCAGTGAGGCCTACATTAGGAGACACATCTACTTCCTTCAACTCATGAATAATAAGACACATTATCATCCTCATTATTTTCCACATTGGCTGAGGGGTCAGGTTTTTCAGACCCACCCACCAGACAACCTTTCAATCAAATCAGACGTTTTGCCTTTTACAGAGAGATTCCTTTCTCTACACATATTTTTTAAATAATCCACAGTGTAACTAAGGAGGGTCTCCTGACTGTAGCTTTTCATATCAGACATGATTAATATTGCTTTTTAGTGATGTTAGCCTTGTGGTTAGTTGATCCAAGGTAATAGCAGCACTCTAAGTGTAATCACTATACTTGATCCTCATTGCTGTACACCAGTGTTAGGCAGAATTATATGCAGTACCCTTTGGGAAACCCACACTCAATTAAGACTACAACGTGACGGTACAAATTCACCTTTGGTACACGCCTGTACTACACTATAAAGTGGTAGTGATGGCTGAGCAGCCAGACTTATCTCAAGAGCAAGTGAGCAGTATCAATAGTTACACAAAGGACAGCAATTACTATGATTCAAACAAACACTTACTCAAGGTTTCGGAGCAAAAGAATATACATTTATTTACACATCAGTTGTATAACATCTCACTAAGTAAGGCAGTTCAAAAATCACACTCTTAATACACCACACCACTCCCAATAGATTCTGGACAAGTTAAACTCAAAACGAAGTGTGAGCAAAATGGCACTCCAATCATTTAAAAATGGAGGGAAAGACAAAGTTAGGTAAAGATTGAGCAGCACCAACAGGTAAGTAAGCAGGACAATCTAGAAAGAGGAACTACAGTGATGGAATCAAATCAAAAAGACTTAGGACCAAAGTCAATAGGACAAAAGTCTTTTGCTCAAGATCACACAGTTCAGGGTTGTTTGCGGTTAAGTCTTTGCCAAGAGTTCGGGACGAAGTTGGTCGGCAGAAAGGTTAGTTTTAAGAGTAGAGAAGGACAAGCACTCGGATTGGCGAAAGGTTTCATACACCTTCACCGCGGCTTGACAAAACGAGCAACCTGATTTGCACAGTACCTTTAAATGGAGAAGCTGTAGCTGAGGCGGGTGTTCCTGGCAGGTCTTGCAGGCTCACGGTTCCTGAAGCGACTGACAGACTGACAAGAAGTAGGAAGAGGATCCTGCACTGCCTAGGGGAGAAACCAGCAGCAGAGCAAAGCAACAAATAAAAGGTTGGTCCCACCAGCTCAGGGGAAGAAGATTCCTGGTAGATCTCCGTCATTGGAGTCTGAAGATTCGGACCTGCAGCAGGGCTTCACCGGACGGTTCAGTCGTTGTAGGGGTCCCCTTCTGTCAGCTCCTCGTCGGGTCTTTCGTTCCAGTGGCTACTCTGCCTTTCCAGACCCATATTTTTCCCCCATTCACACAGCCTGGATGTCAATCACACAGCAGGCAGGGTGGCTGTCCTGGCGGGACAGTCACCTAGCCAATCAAACAGGAGTGCGACCTGGGTTAACAAGGGAACTCTTGGCAGGGATCCTAAAACCCCACCCTCAAATCCTGCCTACACAGACTTTTAGGCGCCAAAGTAGGGCTTCTGTGTAGAAGCCCGCAAAAAGACGGTGAACAAAGGAACCAAGCCTGGTTTGGCGCGCGGAGTAAAACACGAGAAAGACATTTTCAAAAAGAAATGCTGACTAAACCCAGCCAGAACCATATACAAATGTATATGGTCTAGCAGGTTTAAGTTCAAGGCTATCAAGATGGTTCATAGTAATTTTTTCGAAATGAAAAATGTCGAAAAAAAAGTCGCATTTTTTTTAATGACGTTTTTTATTCGAAATGGGGGGGTTCCCCCCCAACCCCTCTTTTTTTATTTTTTTTTATTTTACCCCTCTTTTTTTTTATTCCTGGACCCCAAAATAAATATGTAATTAAAAAAAAGGAATTCGACTTTTTTTTTTTTCCGACATTTATTTTTCGACATTATTGTCTTTCGAATTTTTTTTTCCTCGAAAAAATGACTGCACATCTAGCAAGATAGCCTAAAACAATACCAAGGTTATTTAAGATAACCGCGGTAGGAAAAATAGGTTATGTCACACATCAGGGTCTGAATGACCTGCGCGCCTCCTCAACACGCCAGGTGAAACAGACCACTTTCAAGGTACCTACCAAAGTTGTGACGCTTCGCCACAGTATCCGACGTTTCTCAGCCCCTTACTTCTCTCGGTGGCGGTTACCATGGAGATTGGGCTCAGCAACATCAAAGGTATCGACAAGCCAGCCGTTGCCTACAACTCCCAAGAAACCTACTTTTTGCCTGTAGTTCCGACTATTCGGAACGTGAGCTCTGACGGGCTTACGGTGCTCCGCCTCCTGAGTATATTAGGCATTGCAGCGGGAAGGACGCTGCTTCTGATTAAAGTTGCAACCGGCATCCGAAGTTTCGTCTTCTGTGCCTTCCAAATCATTGCCTTCCCGTGAACCGATTCCTGTTTCTCCAATTACGGACTGCCTTGAGACTTCTCAATCTATTTTGACTTCCTGTGTACCGGACCTTTGCCTGTTTCCTGATTCTGTACTGTCTTCTGCCTACCTGTGTACCGGACTTTTGCCTGTTCTACTGATTGCTTACTTCCTGACTATGTACCGTCCTTAGCCTGCCTGTGTATCGGATCTCGCTGCCTGTTTACTGGATTGCCCTCCTTCTGTCCTGTTTTACCTACCACCGCCTTCAACCGCCTTCAACTGTTTTTCCTCACCTTCCCAGCTGCCTACAAGTACTGGGTTCTGTTTCCTTCATCTATCCCAGTGTTCTTTTGTGGATTCCGACTCCATCCCGTTCTTTTGGATTTGCTCCCTCAAGAGTACGCAAGGACGCTTTGCTGATTATACACAAAGACTCATTGCTGAAAGTGTACACAGGGACGCCTTGCTGAGAAGTGTGCACCTACCCGTATCTAGAGCGCCCCTCATGCCCCCGGGGTATAGGATATCCCTACTAACCTTCCTGTTTATTGTTTTGTACCTCCGTTGTTCTAACCTGGATTGTTTAGGTTATTTCAATTCCTGTTCTGGTAAGACTTCCTTAACTTTCTTTATTAACTCCTATCTGAATCTATTAATTCTTATCCGAATCCTCAAAATAGAAGTTAATCTATTTTCTGTACTTACAGGGGAAATTCCATTACTGTTCCTTTTCGATGATAAGGGCAGTGGGTGACCCAGGTACTTTCTGCTTTTGAGAGGGTTTTTTCTTGTGGTGATCTTTGCTCTTCCCAAATATTTACCAATTGTCTTTTTCTTTTAGCTGGATCCGTGGCAGTGTGTTCTCCCCGCTCTTTTGGGTGATCGGTCTCTCAGTCTGTAATTTAGTGCAGCTGAGAGTCATATCATCAAAAAGAGCTTATTCCCTCAACAGAGAGGAGGCTCAGGTGGAGGCTCCATCTCGAGCTCTTCAAGCAACATCCAGTACAAACTTCCTGGTCGCTTGCCCGGATCACTCGCCGGCCGGTGAGTAACAGGTTAGTTACCACTGCCACCAGCCAAGTCTTGATGAAAAGGGAGCGACACAATGCTCCAAGAGAAACAGACAAAAAGGGATAAGTATTAACCCTTTCCAGTACTCTATGTAAGATAGTTTGTACTGGGTCTGTGGATTTTAAAGAGACTAATAAAGTCAATGGCAACTTTACATGTTCTGGGAGACAGTAGTCAGTCCCAGAAAATGGAGTCTGAGTTGGAAAGTCTAAAAGACAACCCGCTGTCACTGCACTGAAGGTGCTGTGTAACACACAGTAAAAAGATGATGCCTGTGGTGTAGGTGAGGCTCCACAGTCTATGAACACAAGAAAATGTTAAACACACACAGCAAAAAACATGTAAGAGTGGGAAAAAAGCTCACACTCTTACCAGGTGAAAAAAATCAATACTAGAAATCCAGCAAAGCTGCTGAGGGGCTCATTAGGTAAGGGAAATTAGCCACACTGGAGAATTCTCCCTAACAGCGATTCGAAGATAAATTGCTCCGGATAGTCCATCCGGACCAGATGGGTTTCATGGCAGGTAGGCAAGGCCCGGAAGCAATTAGAAAAACTCTAGACCTTATGGAACACTTGAGAGGAGACTCAGGAGACCATGCGCTACTGAGCCTGGATGCTGAAAAAACATTCAATAGAATTGAATGAGGATTCTTGTTTGCGCTGCTGCGTAAGGTAGGAGTGGGGGAGAGAATGCGCAGAGCTATAAGGGCAATATACTCGGGACCCACGGCAACGGTGGTGGTAAAGACAAAGTCCAGAGAATTTGACCTCAGCAGGGGCACTAGGCAGGGATGTCCCGTATCACTCCTCCTGTTTACCCCAACGATGGAACCACTTGGGGAAAGGATACGTAGGCACAAACAGGTGAAAGGTGGGGGACGAAAGCTATAAATTAAGCATGTAGGCGGATGACGTATTGCTATAACTCTAAGAGATTGAAGGACAGACTTGAGAGTGCTACGGATAATGGAGGCGTATGGGTGCTTATCAGGCTTTAATGTAAACGTGAGCAAGTCAGTTTTCCTCCTTTTAAAAGGGGTTACTGAGGGGCAAAGTGGAGAATGGGAAGGGCTAGGGATAGCAGTGGATGAAGATACATTATATACTTAGGGGTGAAAATACCAAGGGACACAATTTATACAAAAGGAACTTCCCTCTGTTACTGTACCGGCTCTCTGATGATCTGGACACCTAGTTGAAGCTTACAATTTCATGGTTAGGATGACTGAACGCGTTAAAAATGGTGCTTCTCCCTAGAGTACTGTATTTATATCAGGCACTGCCAATAGGGCTGCCGTACCTGCACTTTGCGGAATTAAAATGGAGAATAGTGCGGTTCCTGTGGCAGGGGAAGAAACAGAGTGGCCCACAGAATATTAGTACAGCCCAAAGTAAAGGGGGTAGTGAGCCTGCCCGATATGCAGACCTACTATAGAGCAGCCCAATTCAGGGCCCTGGTCCCCCTCTTGTGGGGAGACAAACAGAAACAATGGGTGAGCATTGACAATTACCTATTCAGGCCAGTCACGCTGGGAGAGTGGCTCTGGGCGCCGCGAGAAACAGCCCAAACGTAGGTAATGACACAAGATTCTAGGCCCGCACTGGAGCCTATGGAGAGTCAAAATGGAAATGGCGGGGGTCACAACGTGGCCCTTCCCATCGAGTCACATATGGGCACCACCGATAAGAGACCACATCCCGGATCATTTGAGGTTCCAAGATTGGTTTGAGGCAGGGGTAGAGAGAGTGGGACAAGTCTGAAGAAAGATGCATTTATAGAATTGAAAGAGCTGGAAGAGATTGTGGGTCGGGGGACAATTTCTGTATTCAAGTACCTGCAGCTGAAAGGGATACTGATGTCGGAAGTGTGGAAGGAGGAATTGCAAAGGGAGTTGACGGGTACAGAAAAGATACTGAACACGGAGAAAGAGATGAGAGGATTGATATCCAAATTGTACCAGGCACTGCTAGAGTCACAGGGAGGGGAGATTGAAGTATTTAAGAAGAGATGGGAAAGAGACATGGGAATTGAAATGGAGGCAGACCAGTGGCGCAGGTTATGCATGAATGCACACCAAACCTCAGTGACCTGTCAGTACAAATTGCATGGGCTCAAACTCCTTTTCAGGTGGTACCGGAATCCGGTAAGATTGTCAAAAATGTACCCGGGAGTAGACCCATATTGTTGGAGGAGGTGTGGGCAAGCAGCAGATTACTGGCATAAGTGGTGGGCGTGTAAGAAGGTACAGAGGTATTGGAAAGAAATTCTGGGATGGATAAGGACCCTAGATGGGATAGGCAGGCAAATGGACCCCCTCTCCTTGTATTATTTGGTGTGGAAAGGGTAGAAGAGGACTGGGTCAAACTCCTGCATATGCCACACTACTTGCTGTTGGCAGCTAGAGCCTGCCTGGCTTGGGTTGGAAGAAAGAGGAACTCCCAAATGAAAGACAGTGTACCGCAAAAACTCTGGACATGTTTAGGATGGAACAGCTGACCAGACAATTACATAACCAAACCCCGGCAAGGGAAGTGGAGTGGGCAGCCTTCCAAGAGAAGTATAACCCGGAGAGTCCGAATTTAGCAACCGGAGACGGAGGCCCAGAGCCCACAGAGGAACCAGGGGGGAAGAGTGTGAACTAGCGTAGGGAGCAAGAACAAAGAGAGAAACGAACGGGAATAGCTAATTGAACTGCAGTGTAGGGAGGGGAAGGGAGACCGAGAAGGTGAGCCCCAACCTAGACCTCAGAGGCATGTTGCAGAGAATACCAGAGAATGTGGAAGCATGACTCAGATTTATAGATGGGGCAAAAGATAAAGGGAGCCTGACAGAGCAGGCTCCACTGGGACATTTGCAGCAACCACCCTAGGGCAGAGTTGGGGGGGGGGGGGTAGTGGATAGTAGTGGTGGGTTGAGGTGGAAGTTGGGTTTAATAAAGTTAATGTTGGGGAGGGGGAAATAAAAAAATGTATACAGTGAATTTTGAGATAAGTGTACGAAATAATATACTTTCAGTTCTAATCTTGCCAATTCACTAATAAAACTTATTTAAAAAATAATAATACATGTTTCAATACCAAACATTTGAAAGAGAGGAAAGTGTGCATGCCTTTGTTGAGGTAGCCCTTTCCACTCAGTGGAGAGGTGCAGTCGAGAGGGGTAGATTATCTGCAAAGGCAGGTAAGGTGAGCCATGTTTTGTGGTTGCATTCCACATAAATAGAAATCCAACTAAGTCACAAACCTGGGCTTTTGTCAAAGAGGTTGGATTCTCAGGCCAACTCAGTGCCAATATTAAAAACATATTGAACAGGTGATGCTGTGTTCACCAAGACGTTTACTGTCTTAAAACATATGTGTGTATGGCTCTTTCCAGATGACCAGAGCCATCTTTACAAAGTCCTTTTACATTAATATCCTTGACCACTTGAACTTGAGAGACATATGCACAGGAACCAACAACTTCTTTCGATGGTGAGAATGAGCAAGTTTCTTCAAGTCGATCCATCAAAGAATCCTCTATGGTGATGGTAATAAAGAAATCTTAGAGGACGCATCCACCCCTCTGCCCTGAAGAATGTCCAGCTCAGACCATCAATTGGAGAAGTAGCTGTGGGAACCCAATATGTGGCATCAATCTTAAGCGTAGACGGTGTAGATGGAGACATTGGAGAGTCAGTCTTCAACTGTGCTAGTGGAGGTTGCAATCGGATAACCAGAGGGAACGAGTGGCGAGTACCAGAATTTTCTAGAAGGATTGGTCCTAGAGGGTCTGAAATTGTTAGGGATCACGGCCGGCCTGAAGGTCTCTCAGGAGCATGCACAAATAACCAGTAAGGACATGATCCACTGGCAGGGTTTGACCGCACAATGGAAAGCCTTCCCCTCGGCGCAAGTGTCACGAGACACACCTCCTAACTTCAAAAACTTGGGATTCAGGATACAGGTGCTGTAGAGGATGACAAGGGCTATGTGTTAGTGCAGGAGATGACCAGGGAGACTAGTCAGAAACCCAACAACTTATATAGGATGAAATGGTACCTTTATTATAAAACACAATGGCAATGAAGAAAAACAATCCTGATCCTGTCTTCAACAAAAGTCACAGATCAACTAGAAACCACAAATAGGCTCCTGTAAATCTTACTAACTAAATACCTAAGAAATCTAGAAAAGCAAACAAGATACTTTACATACAGGGTTTGGGCGACGGGAACTGTTGCAAGAACGCTTTTGTGGCGTCTCGTTGTGCTTAATACGGAAGTCCGGGAGGACGTGGTGGTCACATGGTTCCTTACGCATTAGTGAAGCAGACCTTAAGGACTTGTCATGCATTCCCGTGCAGCTTCCAAAAGTCAACAATGAATGTTTTGAAATCCATATCCTTGGCTGTCAAACTTACCAAGGCTGTCGGAGTCTCCAAGGAAGCAGGTAAGCATTGGACTAATAGGTCAGGTAACAGAGATTCCTAACAGAAATAGGGGGTGCAATGATCAGAGGGGAAGGGGGATAGAAACATTAACCCATATGGTGGACTGTGCCTACCGCTCGTCACAGTCCTACAGCCAGGTGGAGACTGCTCCCCAAGACTCATTATCTAGGAGGCTAAACATCTCGGAAGGACACAGTGTTGCCATTCCTCAAACTGGGGCAATGGAGAAGACAGCTATCTGAGGCCACACAATTTGCATAAACAATGGGGAAGCAGCCTAGTGGCAGGTGGAGGGAGAATAACCTAAAATGCTGGGATATTTCTGCTCGTGCTGGACTGTAGAGTGTGCTTATGCCCAATTAATTGACAGCGTGAGCCTGAAAAATAAGAGGCTTTCTATCGTACCACTTTGGTACACTTGAGCTGGTCAGGCATCCTAGCAGGACCCCCAGAATATAGGTCGGCATTAGCCTCTGAGGTGCAATGTGTACGTTCGAGCACAGACCTGCTAAGAAAAGCAACCCTGGGCAGCTGACTTCTAAGCAACTATCTAGGCAACAACTCATGCCTTTACACGGCTGAGCTCTCTCCAGTTGGCATTTCAAATGGAATGTGGTCTGTGGCCCAGCATGCACCTCAACGTTAACCCGGTATAGTGTATTAGTCCAGTATGACTCAGACCATAGGTCAAACTGTCATTTCTCTGATTGCTGGGACTATTTGGTCCAAAGGAACAGCCCTCCCCCCGGCCACCTGTCCAGTAAGGTCTATGAAAATCACCATAGGTTTCATAGCGCTCTTCCGTTTGCAAATTGTGAAGTAGAAAATCTCCTCAGGAGCAAGGGCCCAAATAACCTGCTATGAAGGCCCTTAAATAAAAGGGCCTTAGTAAAAGCCCATCCAGGTCCAGAAGACACCAACTATGAATCATATTTAGGAAACTGACAGGGGGCGCTGTTGAGCGGCCAACAAAATGGCTGCTTAGAAGTGGAGCTCCGTGCCCAGCAATCCTGTATCTAACTGCATCAGCGGCAAAAGATTAAATCGGGCACAGCAAACACTTGTCAGCGGTAGCACCGATCCTGCGCTACATCCACAGCCACTTTTGGAAAAAAATCGGGCCGCAGGGACCGAGTCGCGGCGTCCTGACATCTGGGCCATGGAGGCGGTACGGCGCCCAGCCCGGGCCATGCCATACCCGAACTTTTGAGCCCACGCTGCAGATGCCCGGCAACGTGACCCTCCGCCCCCTGTGAAGAGGCCCCTGCTGCGGAGTCTGCCGTGAGCCCTTTTCTCCTTCCTCCGGCCCTGGGAGACCTTGGACCGCCGAGTTGCGCCCCCACCCTGCCGAAGGGCTTGGTGTGCGTCCAGCCTGGCTGAGCGCTGTTGGAGGCTCCTGCGCCGCCTGTGGGGCTTGAGCTTGCCTGACGTAGCGGGCGGCCGGCCGTGACCGCGCCGTGCCTCGGGCTGCCGGGAGAACCGTGGCCACCCTGCCTGCCTGGAGCCCACCGGACATATCATCCGGACCGCCGGAGCCTGAGGTGAGGAGCTGGGGGGCCCCCGTAATACACCTACAACCACATGGTACGTGCGCACGCGGCCCCCGGCTCCTGCACCTGGATTGTGTGTCTGTGCCTGGGCCGTGCTGCTCCACGGCATGCCGCAAACTCTGCTGCTGGAGTCCTGGGTCTGCCCGGCTGCCTGCGTGGCTGCCGCTGTAAACTCCAGCCCATGTGGCCGGCACCGTCAGGCTCTCAATACTCTATATATTTCTGAAGGGGAGCCCCCCCTAGCGCTGTCCTGGATGTGGTGTGGATGCCATTCACCACCCAGTCTACACCATCATCGACCTGAGGGGGGGTTTGGGCCCTGGCCTCACACCCTTCCCCCCTGCTGCTGTGAACCATTACAACTTTTTGCAGGCTGACTGACTGTTCCCCCTGCACCCTCTTTTAGATCTGTGGGGACTTGCCCAGTATCCAGCCCCCGGTTTTGTGGCCCGCTTGGACCTTGGAATATAGACCCAACGGAGAGTGCTCCGACGCTCTCGCTCGCCTGCATGGTGTCCACCCCTGGCGCCACCTAGATCCGCTGCCCACTGGGCCTATCTGACTCCATTCCCTAACTGCGCAGGCAGCGCCTGCTCATCTATTATTTCTACAAACTATTCCACCCACCCTTGACATGCCCAACAAGTCTCGCGGGGCAGCCAGGGAGGGAGCCATGGACAAGTTTATCAAGCCGACACACAGAGCGGAGCACCGCCTCTTCGAGCGACGGGGACATGGAGAACCCACTGGAACCCCCTCAGCCCAACCTTACGGCAATCATGGAGTCCATGGCAAAGAACTTCTCCTCCTTCCATGAAAAGCTAGTTGATATAAATAGGAATGTGGCCTCACTTATATCGAAGTTGGACCAACATGGCACCAGGATTACTGAGGCTGAGACCAGAATTGGAGTGAACGAAGACAATGTACTCACCCTCCAAAATACCGTGTCAGGGTTCGTGCGTCACATGAAAACCGTCAAGGCCAAGTGCGATGATCTAGAATCGAGGTCACGCAGAAACAACATCCGCATTGTGGGGGTACCGGAGTATGCACTCAAGGGCCGCATGGAACTAGCGTTCGAGACCCTCCTCAAGGAGTTCCTTGGCGATCCTACACTTTCACCATTCTTCACAATCGAGTGGGCGCCCCGCCCGGCGACTTTCCCAGGCCCATAATAGCAAAGGCCCTCAGCTATAGAGACAGAGACCATATAATGCGCCTTGCACGTGAGAAGGGCAAACTAAGAATGGACTCGCAAAAAATTAGAATTTTCCCAGACTTCTCTGTGGGGGTCCAGGCTGAGCGCAGACAATTTAGTGGGGTGAAGAAAATGCTCAGAGAAAGGAAAATCGAATACGCTATGTTATTTCCGGCACGTCTGAAATTCACCTACCACAATAAACTATACTTTTTCACGGTCCCGGATGAAGCAGTCAAATTCATTGAGTCACAGATCCCACTAGAAGCACCTGTAAACGACTTGATGGACAATGATTGAGGTACCTTACACTTCTAATGTATTAATTGAGACTTCATTTTTCTGTATCTGCTACCACCCGTCACTATCCTTCTGACTAAGGCCTCCTATAGTTCCTATGCTTTAAATTTAGACCACATCTCTCTTCACCAGCGGCCATCCGCCAATATTTGCTCAATGTAACACAATACACTGTAACCCTAATGCTGCCCTAGAGGCGCAATTCGTGCCGCACTACTTGCTTAACTGGGTACACGGTAGTGGAGACCCCCATTGCAATTGCAATACCAGTTTTTCTGCTTTGTTTTCAGGTCTGCCCCCGTTGGGCAAATGGGCCGGAGTGGCCGGGTTTGATACGGCACCCTGACACTCTTGTTACGGATGATGTAATCCTAGCGTTGCCAAGTTGGGGACGGCACGCAGTTGGTCGCTCCATGGGAGAGTGTTATTACACTGCTAGTTTGCACCAGGCGGTGAGGGTGGGGGCGGCGAAGTTGAGGAATGTTTTACAAAAATCGGCAGAAAAGTGACGACGGGTTTGGAATGGGGGCATGGTCCCGCCTCCGCAACACATGTGATGGTAATCAGAAATGGATTCTTCTATTGGTATGTTCCATAAATTGCTAGCATGTCTCCACGTCACCGCAGCACACATGGTTATGGTCAGAGACAAGTCCCTTATCTGAGATGTCCCATAAAGAGTCAGCATGGCTGTTAAAATATTGACTTGCAATGTTCGGGGATTGACACATTTCACAAAGTCCCGTAGGATCACGGCGTATGTCCAAAGACATGGGATCAAGGTACTCCTATTGCAGGAAACACACGCTCTGAAACTCCTATCATCTAACCTGGCACAGTCCTGGGGACCCAATAGATTCTATACCTAATTCTACACTCAAACTAGGGGAGTCCTGACTCTTATCCACAAATCGGTGAAGTTCACACGTCACACATCCCACATTGACACAGAGGGTAGATATGTAATCCTCCATTGCACGCTGGCTAACGACGAATGCTTGCTCGTGAACTCATACAGCCCCAACACTGACTCTCCTGTATTTATAGATGCCTTGGTCGCCATCCTTATGAGATATGTGGAAGTCCCCCACTATATTGGGGGGGGGGGAGACATGAATCTCATCCTTGACAATGTCCTGGACAGAACAACCACTATCCGTAGGGTCGCGTCTCGAGCCGCCAAGCCCGTTGGGAGGCATTTAAAGTATACATAAGAGGGATGTGCATCTCAAGAGAAGCGGGGGTGGTCAAATCCATAAGGCAGGCCCTAAATAATTCTGAAACTAAGCTCAAAGCTCTAGAACAGGAATATGCTTCTGCGCCTGCTCTGGCAATCCCAGCCAAAATTAGAACAGAGCTAGAACTTTTTGAATCGCATGCCCTGAGCGAGGTGGGGTACTATGTTCGCCCCGTGGTGGCCCGAAGGTACGGTGAGGGGGACAGACCTGGAAGAATTCTAGCCAGGCTAATGCGTGCGGGAGGCAGGCAGGACCCGAATAGATAGTGTTGTGGATGAACAAGGCCTACGACACTGGTCTGACCAAGCCATCATTGACACTTTCGCTAGCTTTTATGCCAGGCTATATGGCCCCCAGCCGGAACACACGGCCCATGACCCGGACGACTTGCTAGAACGTATTCCTATGACCCTTATCTCCCACAACACTAAGGAACAACTAGATGCCCCGTTCACCTTGGATGAGATAGTCCAGGTAATCTTGGACCTTCCGAAGAACAAGGCCCCGGGTCCTGATGGGCTTACATCTGAGTTCTATCAGGAACATGTTGCCATCCTAGCTCCCATACTGTACAGGGTCTGGACCGAATCACTCCGGTTAGCCACCCTACCCCCCTCCCTAAGGGAAGCCCTAATCACTGTCCTCCCCAAACCAGGGAAACCCCCAGACGAATGTGGCTCCTACAAGCCCTTATCGCTTATCAAAACGGACATGAAAATCTTTGCCAAAATTAAAGCAAACAGGTTCCTTCCATTTATGCCCCACCTGGTCCACGCAGACCAAAGTGGATTTGTCCCAGGCCGCTCTACTGCATTTAATATCCGACGTCTGTTTAATGTGATGTCCAGAATTGACCTGAAGACAGATGCAGTGGCGGTCACGCTAGATGCCCAGAAGGCATTTGACATGGTTTCATGGCAATACCTATGGGCTGTGCTGGAAAAATTGGGAATAGGACCAAATATGATCTCCTATATAAAACTGCTTTATACAGGCCCAATGGCCAGGGTGCTAGACAACTCCATTGTCTCCCCTCCCTTCGCGCTCCACAGGGGTACCCGCCAGGGATGTCCGTTCTCCTCCATCCTTTTTGCGCTCGCCATTGAACCCATGGCGGAATACATTAGGGATCGCCACACATGCAAAGGTATTCACTTGCTAGATACGCCAGAAATCATCTCATTGTATGCTGATGATGTACTCCTATATGTTAGAAACCCCTCCACATACCTAGACCCGATTATTCGGAACATAACGAGAATAGGCACGTACTCTGGCTTTACCATCAATATTCTAAATCTGAAATATTCCCTCTCACGGTGGCAACCCAACAGCCGTCATGTGAATTTCCCCTGTGCTGGTCCCCAGGGGGCATCAAGTACCTAGGGGTGCAGGTGTCACTAACCAAAGCCTCCTTACTGATGGATAACTACGAAGCAACAGCGCAGGTTATAGAATCCAAGATGCTGAAATGGCGCAACCTTCCACTGTCCCTAGTTAAAATGATCGCTGTCCCCAAGCTCCTCTTCATCTTTGCCAATGTGCATGGGAAGCAATACTTCAATAGGCTCCACTCAGCGTGTGCCCAATTCCTCTGGCATTCTAGTGCTGTCCGCAAGAAGTGGCAACATATGACCCCACCCTACGAAAAAGGAAGCTTCACAGCCCCAGACCTAGGACTTTACTGGATCGCAGCACAGAACCAAAACGCAACGCACTGATATGCACCCACGAATCTGCCCCCTCACGTCAAATTAGAGAAGTTGGCATGTGACGGGACCAACATCATGACCCTGTTACTACACCGCACGTTCCAGACAGACGCCCCATCGGACCCTGTGGCCACCACGATCAGAGCATGGAATAGGATTTTGGATTCGAAACAAGAGCATCGCCCATACTATAAGTGGCTTCCCATAGGGCAATTCCCAGCACCAGAATTTCCTGCGACATTGGGAGAACCTAGGCTATCGAGCACTAACTGATCTATACCGCAATGGCAAATTTATCACCCCCCAAACGTGGTGGCCAGAACACTCCAACTCAGCGCTTGATTTAGTACAATACTTTAGGCTAAGAGCGGCGGTCCGTGCAATGTAGCCCTCCTACACAGACGAGCCCCCAGACTCTCCCGAGCTCCAATAAATAGCAAACTCTACAGGTGGCAGGGGCATAATATCCTCACTGTATAGAATGCTGCTGGGAAAACTAGAGAATGCATCCCTCAAACCACGGAGGCATGGGCTAGGGAGCTAGAAATGGAAATTACTGATGAAATGTGGTACAAAATGTGTGCCCACACGCGCAAAGTCTCCCTCAGTGCTAGATTCCGCTGCATACAGTATAAACTCCTTAACAGACATTATTATACACCGCATAGAGTAGTGAAATTCACACACACCCTGACTTAAACATGCCCGAGATGTAAATCTGAAGAGGCAGATCATATACATATGTTTTGGTCCTGTGCTGCGCTGAGTGAGTTTTGGATGGAGGTAACGAAAGTGCTATCAGAGATAATTGGGTCCCCAGTAGACCTTGATCCACTGGCCCTGCTGTCTGGGATATGGGTGGGAGAAAATACCAAGAAAATGTCAACATTTTTTAATGTGAGTGCAATTGTCGCAAAAAAATGTATATTACAATGCTGGAAGCGTTGCTCCCCCTCACCCAGGAGATGTGGTTGAAAGCCCTCACCTGGGTACAAATGTGTGAAGAAGAGTATATTGGATCCCTATGTCATCCCGCCCCAAAAATGTGTGGTCCAAATTCTGAGCTATCTGAACAGTAGAGACAAGGTTGAGTGGAGCTCCACCCCCCCAGCCAGGCCCGCCCGACTCAGCATAAGCACAAAGCACCTTGCGTTCCCCCGTGGTGTCAATCCCTCCACGCCCCCATTCCGGCTGTCCTGGAAAGTGCATGATCTAAGGTCTAAATGGGTTGTGATGATTCAGGAGTATCTCTGTGTACTATGTGCTATACCTGTCTTAACTTTCTGCCAATAAACAAAAGTTGAAAAAAAAAAAAAGGAAACTGACATCAGTACAACTGCCTAAACTAGGCCAGCAAAGTTCCATGCGGCCCTTGAGTGCATACTCCGGTACCCCCACAATGCGGATGTTGTTTCTGCGTGACCTCGATTCTAGATCATCGCACTTGGCCTTGACGGTTTTCATGTCACGCACGAACCCTGACACAGTATTTTGGAGGGTGAGTACATTGTCTTCGTTCACTCCAAGTTCACGAGACAGTCATAACTCGAACTATTAGCACACAGTTAATGGTGGGAGTGAACAGAGGAAAGAAAAAACATTACCAGACAAAACAGCTCCAAATCACAATATCTGGAAAGAACCTTCAACACAAGAAGCTGGCAGCTAAGGGTGCAAGGAATGTTTGCATCTGTGTCCAAGCAGCCAAGAAATGCCAATGAGCCAAGGGGTCGGTGGAATGGAATTTTTAAGAAATGTAAACAAATAAAAAGTCAAAATACCAGAACGTTTTGTGTATATTAATGATATTACATTGAAAATTGTTGACATCTATATTGCATGCAGAACATCCTCTGGGAAACTTGCTTAGCATTGCATCTTTTACCTGAGAAAGACCTCACAACATAGTTGTTCAGACTAGACCGGAGCAACCAAAACATGTACAGAGTAATTCCCTACAGTAGCTATTTCAAAGCCTTAACCAGAGGCAAAATATAATACTTGAACTAGTTGATCACAGTTTTCTAGAAGAACTTATGCATATTGGTGGCTAAATTTGCCAACAATGTCTTTTGCTTAATATGCCATCCCGGAACAATGTTCAACATAAGACATATTGTGGAATAGACAAGTGATTACTTATGCCCCCTTGCCCACCAACATTCTACCACTCAAAACAAATAATGAGTAAAGGTAAATAGGGATGCATAACCACCACATTCAGCATACATATACATTCTGATATACTCACTTGCATGGACTTGAACACAACACTTTGTGCAAGACATTAAACGACTTGTTCCACTCTCCTTCATGCTATGTGTTTGCTTTCGTTGAACCTTGGCGGGGTATGCAAAACACTTCTCTGGAATAAGAGGTTTTGTCTTCTGATTTGCTGGAAATATCCCATCGGATATTGTCTCCCAGTAGGATTGAATTTCTTCATTATAGATGTCAGACTGAAAAATACACCAAACCGAAAAACTGAGAAATGTTTGTAGCAAAAATTGTTTTATGTCTGATGATGAGGCATACTCATTTTCACGACTGCTGATACTTGAAAGTGAACAGCATGTTTAATATTTACACAAAGTAAAAACATTTTATGTTTTAATTATTTAGTTTAGGTTACCCAAATATTCCACACAAAAAAAGGACCAAAAGGAATCTGTAAAATTCCGATTTCATAAATAGCAAATCATCCAAGCCACCATTACACCAAATTAGCACCTTCTGCAAAATTAACTTTGCGTGGAGTGTGGGGAAGAATAGATCAAAAGGCACCTACCTGTGATGGACTGGCAGAGTTACCTTTTAATGCAAAATAAGATTTTGCAGATGCCAGCCATAAATAGGAATAACGTACTGCACCAAATGGGAGACACACACTTCTCAGCCAGATGCTGCTGCTCACTATTTCCACCCAATTTCTCAAGGATAATCCCAGACCAATTTTAGAGCATATTTTAATTTTTGTTAGGTTAAATTAAATATGCTCCCAAGGAAAATGAAATCTGTTCATGCAATATATGGACATGTAGGAAAAGGCAAAATAAATGTTTTTGATATCCGATGAAAAACAGGATACCTAATTTACATCTAAGTAGTGAATAGGCAACTGTGGATGTGAGATGTGCCCACACTCACTATTAACATTCCACTTTCATACACCCACAGCCAGGTCCCAGGAAGACAGGTTGTTTGTGTGTTATATGATATGATATGATATGGCATTTGTAAAGCGCCTATACACAAGAGGCAGGGAGGGGGGAAGAAAGGGAAGACAGACAACAATCCTATTAGGCCAGGTGTCATTCGCGCAAGTGCATGGGTAGGGGGAAGGGAAAGTGCAAGGGGAAAGGGAGGGGGGAAAAGTGCAGTACAGGGTAGAATAATAGATAAATAATAGGGCCAACTGGTGGCAAGTGCAAGGTAAGTGCAGACAAGTGCTGGGAAGGGGGCTGTAGGGATACAGCGACAGTCCTGCAGTGCAGGGGTTGCCAGGGAGGCAGTGCAAGTGGAGAGTGGCTGGGCCAAGGACCGAGATCGGTGAGAGTGGCCCAGTTGCAGATTCAGTGCAGTTTCAGTCAAGAATTAGCAGGGGAGAGGGGGAGAGAAAGCAGAAGCAAAGAGGAAGTTTTTGAGGTGCTTCCGGAACCGGAGATGGTTCTCCTCAAGTTTCAGGGAGGCAGGAAGGCTGTTCCAGAGGGAGGCCCCTGCTGCGGAGAGAGATCAACCCCCAACTCGTTGCTTGGAGAAGCGGCTGACCTTGAGGGAGTTGGAAGCGGATGAGTGAAGAGCTTGAGAAGGAAGATATTTAGGAAGAGAGAGTTGAAGGTATTTAGGCCCCAGTCCCCAGAAGGCCTTGTGGACAATGCAGAGGGTTTTGAACTTAATCCTCGCAGCCACTGGGAGCCAGTGTAGAGATTTCAGTCCTGGAGAGATACGGTCCCTGGGCTTGAGGCCAAGGACAAGTCTTGCAGTCCTGTTCTGGATAAGTTGCAGAGGGCGGAGTGTAGAGGCAGGCAGATTTAGATAGAGGCTGTTACAGTAGTCCAGCTTCGAGAGAACCAGGGCTCGGGGGACAGTGAGCTTCTGGGGGAAGGAGAGGAAAGGAAGAATACCTCTGAGGAGGTGCAGCTGGTAGTGTGACTTCTTAGAGACGTCAGATATGTGAGGAGAGAAGGAGAGTGTGGAGTCGAAGATGACCCCGAGGTTTTTTGCCTTGCAGTTAGGAGCAGGAAGAGGGCCAAGAGAGGCCTGCCAGAGAGATGCAGGGAAGGAGGGAGTGGGTGTGCTGATGAGTAGAATCTCAGTCTCACTGGCATTAAGGCAGAGGTCACTGGCGGCACACCATTCCAGGATAGCAGACAAACAGTCAGAGATGAGGGAAGCAGAGGTGGAGACCGAGGGTAGCCTGAAAATGAGCTGGGTATCATTCACATAGCACTGAAAGTTGGGGCAGAGAGCGGCGATGCGGTGGGCAAGGAGTGCCAGATACTGGTTGAACAGCCAGGGAGAGAGGTTAGATCCCTGGGGGACACCACAGGTAGAGAAAAAGATGTCAGAGAGGAAGGATTATTGCCCATTCTCCGTTATGGCATGGTAAAGAATGACCTTGCCTGGCAATGATTAGTCGAACAGGGTGGACTGTTGTTTGGCCATGGTCAAACATGTTGACGAATGCCACTGACCAATCCTAAAATATACTATAGTACAAACAGATCTTAGAAGAGGCATCCTCCATGAGGTGTGTTTGGTTCAGATGGACATTTGCATGAATACAGTGTCAACCCTGATCCTAAAATGGCTGTTTACCGAGACACAAGGCAGTGCAGTCAAATACTTAGGAACGTTACTTGTCTCTAAAAGACAAGGTCTTGCCTCTAGACATCTATAGTGTCCATTACATCTCACATATTGGGTGAGCTGTAATTGACACTGCAGAGCTGCAGGGACACACTGCAAAGTGTGGGTTTGTTGTGTTTATTTTTACTTTGTTTCTACCTTTCTGGTTTTAACCAATTAATTTTAATTTCCTTTTAAGCGCTACTGTGCCTGGCGGCTTTCTGGACGCCCTGGGAAAAGAAGCAAACCATTGCTATCATTTTTATTAAACTCACTAAAGTTTGTTTTAAAACTTTGTATTTTGTAACTTAATTTCCCTGTACACTGTGTATAGCGGCAGCAAGTGTGCCTGGACTTGGGGAGACCGGTGCTCGTGCCGGGACTTCATCTCTCAGCTTTCTTTTTTTTTTTTTTTTACACACTTGCATGCACCTCTAAAACGCAAGTTCTTCCTCGCTCTTCTTCATTTGCTCCGGCCTGCGCTTGGATTTGTCTCTAACTTAATGGCAACATTACTTAAACGGCAGCGCCGGGAGCGCCGCAACCGAGCGCAGCCCGAAGTCAGGCCAAAGTCCGGCCCGTCTACGCTCGTCCGCGCAGAGTCTGTGCTCTAGGCACAGCATGATATCAGTAAGTTGGTTACGCGTAGGGAGATTCTCACTTTAGCACCACCTCAGAATCTTTCTCCAGCTGGCAGGCAGGAAATGCAGGCGAAGATGCTGCCTGCCCCTGGTCCCTCCACCCACTTGCATGCTTGCCCGATTAATGCACAATCACTTGTGTCGCATTGACTCGAGATGCATTCCTTTTCAGAATCCCACTGCCCTGATTTCGTGTTCGTCACGGATAGGTGGCTGACTGGTCCTGATTTTATACAAAGGCTACCACCGGGTTACGCTATTCTTCAGGTGGACCGCAGGGCTAAGTCCCCGGGAGGGGGGGGGGGGGGGGGGGCGGGGAGGGTTGCACTGATTTATAACGTGCAATATGAATGTTCACTGCTGCCTAATATTTTGGAGGCAGACATGGAACACCTACCGGTTAGAATCATAGTGAATGCATCCTGGGTGTGTCATTTGATGCTAGACTATCGCCCTCTGTCTACTAATCTTGCTGCTTTCTCTAAAGCCTTTGTGGCTTTAAATTTAGCACTGCACTTTAAAAACGTAATTATTCTAGGTGATTTCAATTAATGAGTGGAGGGGGGTGGGGGGGATCAGCCCAAGCCAATAAGGCTTTTTTTAAAACTATGAAACAAGCACACTTTTGCCCGATGATGGGCACCGAGTCGGTTCTCGTGTCAGTACGCGATGACCTTACCACGATCAGAGACGAAGGGGGCACGGCAGGCCTAATTTTATTAGACCTGTTAGCCGCCTTCAACACTATTGATCATGGGGTTTTGCTATCTAAGCTGAAAGAAGCAGGGCTCTCAGTGGCAGTTTTGCACTGGTTTCGGGATTTCTTGGTTTTTCGCTCTCAAATAGTTTATCTTCCCCCTTACTGCTCGTGCCCGGTCATAGTGACATGTGGGGTACTACAGGGGTCAGCATTTGTCTCCTCTACTTTTCAATTTATATATTCGCCCTTTGATGGCACTTATTTGCTCATTTGACTTAAGGGTTTTCTCCTATGCAGACGACACCCAAATTTAGTTTAGACTACAGCCGGGCCAGTCAGAAATTGGTGCAAGATTAAAAAACTGCCTGGACTCAATCCAGGGCTGGATGGAGGCAAGTTGGCTTAAACTGAACGGTGGAAACATGGAGGTCTTATCACCGGCAGCCAGTGAATGGACCGCAGTGTTTTGGCCAGCTTCTCTGGGTTCATTGCCAGAGCCAGTCAAAATGGTCCGAAATGTGGGTATTAAAATATCAGAATCTCTGTCCAGGAAGGCTCAAGTTAATGCAGTGTGTGGCCTGGGGTTTCTTAAACTCAAGCAGTTAAAGAAGGCTCTCCCCTTTGTGCCTGAAAAATTCCATGCGCAGATAGTGGCTGCGGGTGTCAATGGGAGTATTGACTACTGCAACGCTATATATTTGGCACAGCTGTCCTATCTCATTCATCGCCTTCAAGTGCTGCAAAACGCAGCCATGCGTCTGGTGAAACACATTTGTTTCGGAATGTGGTAACCAGGGCACAGCAATCTGTTCATTGGTTGCTGAACGAGGTGAGGGTTAAATTCAAATTATTGTGCCTGATTCACCGCACAAGGAATGGCAAAGGATGCTTAGCTATTCATGAGAAGCCTCATAGCTATAGACCTCTGAGATCTACTAATGCAGCACTCCTATGCGTGCCTAGCTACAGAAAGAAGCAGATGGGTGGAAGAGTCTTCTCTGTGGCCGGGCCCAGGCTTTGGAACTCTTTGCCTCAGCGGTTAAGAACTACCACCGATTTTGTATCTTTTAAGCAAGGCCTGAAAACGTTCCTCTTTACATACGTGGTCTCTCTCAGTCCTTTCCTCGGTATCTCCTGATAGCGCCATGATGCCTTTAGTGACAGTGCGCTATAGAAGAAACAGTTTGATTGGCACCAAAGGGCCACCTTACTGAGCCAAAATGAAAAATGAGCTGCAACCAACAAAATATTTATTTTTTGTTGTTCTTAGATATGGCCCAATCACATTCACATGATATCCCTGCTTATCTATTGAATCTGCTCTATCTCATCTTTGTTCAGTTTCTCCATGTACAGCGATGCAACTGCATACTTACTCTCCGGTTTGCCCTTTTCCCTCTTACTCAGAAGTTTATAATGTGTCATTTATTAGAATGGAATGGTGGAACATATCACTGTCATGACAGTTTTTCATGTAGATCTTCATCAATTCCCCCTTTCATTCTTGCTACTGGTAGACAAATCACTTGCAGAGGAAGAGACGAAAGCAGATGACATAATAGCCAAGGGAAATGAGAAATATACTGAACACTGCCTGAGACGAGGCCAGTGCCCACATTCACCTTACTTTCAAAGGTTTACCTACATGCTACAATTTTCCAAGATGGCATGCACAGGGTACTATATTGCAAATGTAATAATGTGCAGGTTGTATAAAGAAATGGGGAGTGGGCAAAGCTAGTCAGGCTCTCTAATGACCCCAACTTCTCAGAGCTGGAGGATAGGTCTCCCTTCCTGGGCCACATTCACAAGTGGGGAGAAAAGTAGCAGACCAGCAATCCATGAAGTCATTGTCCAGAAGTGAGTGGCGCCCCAGTTGATGGGATGTGGCAGCAGCAGAGGAAATTGAGATGCTGTTGACTAATCAAATAGGCGATGCAATCTGGAGAGGCACTGAGGGATAGAAAATGGCGGGACTGCCAAAAGTCAACAGAGAATTGGCAGCAATGATCGGCTCCTATTGAGGTGGAATACCATCAGGGTGGCTTGATTCTAGGGGCACGATAATTGAAGAGTGCGTCAACGAAATCATTGCAGTCGGTGGAGTGGTGAGAAGGAGGAACTCCCCAACATTTCTCATGAGGATTGAGCCATGGAAGACTGGATTGAAACAGGCATTATCCAAAGGGCCACCCATAGGGTTAACAGAGTGGGATCTGCAGGCACACTATTCCCACCAAGGGTGGTATTTTCACCACTACGGGTACCGAAAATCCCTATTCTAACCGCTCAGAAGTGACGGTTAAGGCATTAGCACACACACTGCATCAAGACTCTCAAGCCAGAATTGCCTGTTATGACTTTTGTGGCTACCAGCACTCAGAAGTCGGATGTAAATTCTGTTCCACATATGAAATATGCCAGAAAAATCCAAAGTGTGTGCAAGAAAGCCACCAAGATAGCATCGAAAAGACTTGTCTGTGTAACCCTCATTGACACAATCTAGTAATTCCCAAATTCACGGTCAACAGTGTTCGGTGGACACTATGAGAGGCGACAACTAGAGTTGCAGATAACCCCATCGCTCAAACGTAACGCCACTTATGCAGATGCAGGAACAATTGCAAAATGGTGGCAGGGTGAGTGAAATTTAGTAATTAAGCAATATCGATTTGAAACAGCACAGCAAGACAAAGGATCAGAAATGCATAGAGAAAACTACCCCAACCAATCTCCAAGGCCAAAATAGGAGCAGAATCCCCAGAAAAGGAGGATGAAAGGGAGAAGGACCCTGGAGAAAAGCGGACACATTCTCCAACCTTCCCAGGATAAACACAGACTAAGCAACCTGGGAACAGTGTGGCAGGGTCTGCTATGGAGTTCTTCAGGCTTGGAGCAGGTGCAGGGGGGCAGGAGGGACAGAGGACTCCTCCCAACCAGTGGCATACAAGGGTTTGTATTCAGTTAGTCCTGCCGCAGAGGTGGAGTGGGGGCATTGGGAAGGCCTCAAATCTCTGCCTCCCCCTGTATGTGCCATGTTAAATAAATATGGTACCACTGTTGATCACGCCATTGTTAAAGGTGAGATGGTGGTAGTGAGAGAGGGTGGTGTTATGTAGGGTGAGTGAGAGGGGCCAGGTGTAGAATGAGAGGGGGGGAGGGAAAGGAGGTGAGAAAAAGGAGTGGAGAAAAGGGAGAGGAGAGTGGGGTTTGTGGAGAGTAGCGTGGAGAGGACATAGATAAAGGCAGAAAGTGAGAGAGGAGAGCGCTTGAACATCATAGGGAAAGATGAGGGGAGTGGGTGAGATCGGGGAAGATGGGGAAGAGTAAAATAGAGAGCAGAAACATCAAGGAAAGAAGAGAGACCAAGTGGAAGGAGAAAACCGAGCTTGGTGCCTGTGGTGGAACAAAAATATCGATAATCCACTACAATCTGATCAGGGGAGTATCAGAATAGGGTTGTCAAGGTGGGAGACCATAGGACCATGAGAGGGGGAAGTCCACTAGTGCACCCCACCCCCTGCACAATACCTTCAAAATCAGAATATCTGATATTGCTTCAAATAAAATTTCTTGAATCACAGTTTGGAATCTGAGAGTTTGTGAGCCCATCTGTGGCAGTAGGTAGTACTAAACATAGCTGCAAGTGACCAAAATAGTGGCATGGTAGGCATAGGCTACACCAGAGGGGGGAGTACATAGAGCCCTATTGGCGAGAGGATGAGCTGCCTAGACACAGGTGGACCTAGTGAAGGGTTAATGGAAGTGGTAAGCTTGAGGAATGGTGTATCCCGACTGACCCCAGCACCCTCAATGAAGAGTGGGGATACATATTCAATCCAAGGTATAGGAGAGACGTACTGAATTTAATGCTGAAATAATCATAGGTGTAGAGGGAGACCTGCTGTCTTGAAGAAACCAGAAGCTGCGAAAGAGGAACAGGGCCTTCAGATTGGCACTTTGAAGAAGTACCTGGGTGCTATTTTTGAGCTTATGAGGACCCCTGCAAAGAGTTCATTCTTTTCCAGCCCAACTGTAATGCAGTTTTGTAGGGATTATTTAATCAGTTTCAACCATGTCAGTATATGTCTCCTGCATGGGATTTGAACCTTGTTTTGGCATTCATCATGGCGACTCCTTTCTGCCCTTGCATTCTTGTTCTTTAAGGGCGCTCACCCTCAAGGTGATTTTCCTGGCCACTGTCACCTATCGCAGGCAAGTGAGCAATTACTGATCTCTGTCCTTAATACCAGATTACCTCATTTTCACTAAGGAGAAAGTGAAATGATAAATGAAATGAAATTATATTTTATTTATATTGCGCTCATACACAAGTGTTTCAGAGTGCGACTGGGCAAATGGAGGGAAACAGGGGAGAGAACAAAAACAACAATCTTACTAGGTCCAGTGACATTAAGAGCGTGCAAGTACATGGGAAAGGGAAAAGGGGGAACGTGCATGGAAGGGGGGGAAAAGTGGAAAGCGCGGAGCAGAGGAGGGAATAAATAGTAATAAATAAAAATAAATAAATAAAGGCGATAAGCAATGGTAGTGCAGCCAGCAAGTGGTAAAGTGATAAGTTAGTCAGATAGGGTGTATCTGGATAAGTGCAGAAGAAGAAAAGTGGGTAGGGGACTGTATGGGTACAGATACAGAGCCCAATGCAAGGGATGGCCTGGAGGCAAGTGCAGGAGGGAAGCAGGGTGAGCAGGTACCGAAGAAGAGAGGGTGGTCAGGTGCACGATGCCGAGAGAGAAAGAAGATCAGCAGGGGAGAAGAGGGGCAAAGGCAGAAGCGAAGAGGAAGGTCTTGGGCTGTTTCCGGAACCAGAGATGGTTCTCCTCAAGTTTCAAGGAGGCAGGAAGGCTGTTCCAAAGGGAGGCCCCAGCCGAAGACAGATCTAACTCCAGCTCGTTTCCTTGAAAAACGGCTGACCCTGGGGGAGTTTGAAGAGGAGCGAAGGGCTCGAGAGCAGAGGTATTTAATTTACTGAGGGATAGTTGAAGGTATTTTGGACCCAGGCCCTAGAAAGCCTTGTGGACAATGCAGAGGGTTTTAAATTTCATCCTTGCATCCACTGGGAGCCAATTAATGGATTTCAGAGCTGGAGAGATACGATCCCAGGGCTTAAGGTCACGGACAAGTCTTGCAGTCCTGTTCTGGATTAGTTGTAAAGGGCGGAGAGTGGAGGTAGGTAAATTTAGAAAGAGGCTGTTACAGTAGTCCAACCTAGAGAGAACCAGAGCTTGAGAGAAAGTGAGCTTCAGGGGAAGGAAAGGAAAGGCAGAGTACCTCTAAGGAGATGCAGTAAGAAATTTGACTTTTTAGAGATGTCAGAGATGTGCGCGGAGAAGGTAAGTGTGGAGTCAAAGATGACTCTGAGGTTCTTAGCCTCGCAGGTAGGGGTAGGAGGAGGGCCAAGGGAGGCTGGCCAGAGAGTGAGGGGAAAGGATGGTGAAGGTGTACCAATGAGGAGGATCTCAGTTTTGTTGGCATTTAGACAAAGATCGTTTGTGGCACACCAATTTTGAACGGAGATTAGGCAATCAGAGATGAGGGAAGGAGAGGAGGTGGCTGAGGGAAGCCTGAACATGAGTTGGGCGTCATCAGCATAGCACTGGAAATTTGAGCAGAAAATGGAAATGCAAAAGGAGAGAGTTGCCAGATATTGGTTGAAAAACCAAGGCGAGAGGGTAACCCATGGGGAAGTGGCAATGGGAGTTTGCCTGGCCTTCCTTCCTAAGATTGTGTCAGATTACATCTCTCACAGAAGATTCATCTTCTGGTCTTCTTAACACTGCCTCATCCATCTAAAACGAAGTACATGTTTTACCATCAGGACCCCAAGTGTGCTCTCAGTTACTATTGATCTCAGCCAAAGGACAACAGGAGGGATAATAATAATAATATTAATAATAATAATAATTTCACATTTATATAGCGCTACGAACCCTCAGGTATCTGAGTGCTGCTTTTATTATTACCCACGGTGTGTGGTGCTCATTTATCGACCTCGGAAGGATGAAAGGCTGAGTTTGGCCGTGCAGGGATTTGAACCTGCGTTAGCAAGCTCTGCAGGGATGTCAAAGCGAGCGCACTACTCGCTGTGCCACTTGACCGGGATGATCAACTCTCTGTTGGTTATGATGGGGCACATACAAGATGGGGTGTTACTAAGCAGAACATGTCCAAGGTGAATGTCCTCTGCATTTAGGAGTACTATGGACTGGCTGGAAAGGAAGTGCCCAATAGTCTCAGGACTTATTCCAGGAGAGGCTTGCTGGATCCCTCTATGACCTGCTTACGATGTCCCTGTTTCGGACATTTGTCAGGCAGCTATGTAGTCTTCATTGCATATTTGCCATGCTCTACTGCCAGGATTTCTTATTGGTCAAGATGCCAGCTTTGGTTGTGCAGTTCTTCTGCGTTTCCTGGTAAAGGTGATGGTTTCTCGCTTTGATTCTCCACAGAGCTCTGTACTACTTTGGAAGTCCATCTAATACGAGGAAAACTGTGGAAGGAAGGAATCAATTAGGAGAACAAATTAATTACCTTTGTAATTTTTTTCTGGCAGGTTAGTCCTTCCCTCCCACGGATGCCTCATCCCCCTCTTGGCCGTCCCTACTTGACAGATTCTTATTCACCTCTTGCTTTTCTGTAGCTCCCTCACAAGAAGAGTGCTAGGAAAAAAGGCGGAACTGAGCTAATGGAGTGCTGGTGGCTGCATATATTTTGCCCCGGCATCACATTTGCCGTCATGAGCACCCAACGCACCAAGCAGACCTGCACTGCTCTCGTTGCTGGTTACAATAGTTTCCAAGGGCAGCTGGTGTTGGAGATCATATCTATTATGAGGAATATGTGGGAAGAACGTCCAATCAATCCGAAAGAACTTGACAGGTAGATATTTGCACAATCTTAACTTGCTCACAATCTAATTCAATAAATATTATATTTGTTGTGGTTTATTGTACTCAGTATTCAGTACATTTAATAAGCTTGAATCCCCTTACCCTGTAATAAGGCAGCAGTAGAGTGCAAATGGCACAATAAGGCTCCAATTTGGCAACGGATGAATTATATTCTCTCTCAGCGATAAAGTTGCATGGCCTTTTCTGCCAAAGGTAGACAAGAGGTTTAGCCCAGGCTTCGGTTTCAATTTCTGAGGCTTCTTCTTTTATATAAATGTCAAGTGGCTCTAAATAAACAAAAGGAAACAAATGCTTAAATATGTACATTTTTATGCATTTAACATAAAACCTGATCCCAGCAGCCGTTCCTATCCTTTCCCCACAAGGAAGCCATTCGGACTAAAACCTTGGAGAAATCGTAGAGATTGCAACTAGCAATATCAAGCAAAAGGGGTCAGATGTTTGTAGTTGTTAAGGTGTCTACGTTATACCTCACATAGATACAAACTACCAACGCTGACTACTTCCTTAAAATATTCATTTCTGCTCGACCATTACTTAACACCCCTAGAAGTAGTGACTGTATTGTCCATCCTTGAAGATGGGAAACAAACTCAAATATATATGCTAGTTTCAGCCCCATTCTCTTTCACGGTTATGATGGCTAGTTACACTGTTAATGGTTTCCTGTTTAACACTTCCAAAACACTAATTTCACTCTTGCTGACTTATATGGATTACAGCCATGACAGAGACAGACCCAAAATACACATACAACGTCCCTCTACCTATTCAGTCCTCGCTCTAATTTCTCACTTTTTCACTTTAGTGAGTGTGCGTGCGTTTTATCTGCGACATGTAATGCAATGCTAGTCTTTTAAGGTCTATGTGTTTTGTCCCGAAGTGCATGTTTGACAGACATTTTTGCATAGAGTTAAGCTTTTTAATATGCAGCCTTTCTTTGCTTTTGTGGGTGGTGTTTTCCCCCTTCACAACCACCCTAATTGCTGGTGAATTTGCACAGCCTACCTCACAGTACATGCTCCACGCTTCTATTTTTATCACCTTTCCAATTTGAATATTGCTTAGTTTGATTTTTTTTTACAGTGGTTAATCATGAAACAGTGAAACATACAATCACAATCATCAATTATCATAGATGCAGAACAGTTTGCAAGTAGCAATGCATACAATTTGCGACAAAACCTGTTGCAGGTATTTCAACCTCAAGCCATTACATTTTGTTATAACACCTTCAATAAAGTGCTTACCTGTCATGTTGGGCAACTTTGTCGAGATATGTTTGAAATTTCCCCCCGCAGTCTTTGTGGCGAGAGATAGGATTTGATACATTTCTAATTGCATTCTCTTGTTCAATGCACTACAGGAGTTCTCCATACAGGCATTGACCGTTGGCACATTGCCTCTCATCCATGACATCGTGATCAACGATTTGGCTATTAAACACGAAAGCCCAACAAATTTCACATCTCTTATGTCAAGTCAGTAATGCAGCCGAAGAGAGACAATTCTGTGGTTTTACAAATATCAAAGTCCACTATTTAAGACACGTTGATCCATATTGCTTCTGTCGCAAGTCAGAATCGGGAGACAGACCAGGTGGCATTTTGAATGATGTGTCTCTATATTCAAAACAGTCCTGTCTGACCCTTTTTGCTTTAGCCCCATCCTAAATGAAAGACAAGTAGTTAAAAAGGTGCTCGTCAGGATATCCGACAACAAAGTCCGTCCATTGTCTAGAAAGCTAATCAAACCGGATTCCTATCCGTACCACTAAAACAGAAAATAAGCTAACAAAATGAAAGCTATAGCATTTTGCGAAATAAGTGAAGATTGGTTGGTTAATAATTACCAGGTTACTCACCGTAGTGACCACCTTACTTCTAGTCCATAGTCCCCTTTCCTCCATACTTGTGGGACATTTCTCCGTCCTGTGGGACGGGACCGGAGCACTTTGTAAAAAGCATCCACATTTTTTACAAAAATGTGTCCCTCCTCTCTTTCCTGCGCGGGGCCCGGCACGTGGCCATAACCCCGCCTACCTTGGCTCTGCCCCACGCATCGCCCATCAGTCCTTTTCTATCGCCGGGTCAAAGACCCATTAGCAATAATAGGGGAACATTATTAAAGGGGACGGCGGGCGGGCGTATGGAGGAAAGGAGACTATGGACTCGGAGTAAGGTGGTCACTACGGTGAGTAACCTGGTAATACTCCTACGTCCAGACCCCTTTCCTCCATACTTGTGGGAGATTCCCAAGCACTCCTTACAGGAACTACGGGTGGATGGAAATACCCCTTACTGAAACAGGTTCTTCAGCATAGCCTGACCAAACTGAGCGTCAGCTCTAGAGCTCATGTCGAGACAGTAATGCTTACAGAAAGCAGATGGGGAGGCCCTAGTAGCTGCCCGAGCGATGGACTCCCAGGGAACATATTTCTGAAAAGCAACCGCGGCTGCCTTGCCCCGGACCAGGTGTGCATGGATACCTTTAGGAGGTTTCAGCCTTTGAACGGTGAAAGACTTCGTGATGCAGGCGGCAATCCACCTGGATATAGTTGCCTTAGATGCCGGCTTGCCCTGAGGGTTACCGAAGGTCACAAAAAGTACAGAAGAACTCCTAAGCTCAGAAGTCCTGTCCAGGTAGAACTTAAGAGCTCTTTGGACATCAAGACAGTGTAGAAATCTTTCAGCCTCTGAGGCAGGGTTCGGAAAAAAGACCGGAAGGGAGATCGACTGATTCAGATGGAATTCGGTCACTACCTTCGGCAAGAAAGCCGGGTTTGTCCGAAGGACTACCTTGTCCTTGTGAAAGAGCAAGAAAGGATGCTCCACCAACAATGCCTGGAGCTCACTCACTCTCCTCGCTGACGTAACGGCGACCAGAAAGGACACTTTCCAAGACAAGTACTTGAGGTCTACCATAGCCATTGGTTCAAAGGGTTTATGGCACAGCGCCGTCAGGACTACATTTAGGTCCCATGGCGCGTGCGGATTACGAACCGGAGGGTAGAGGCATGTCAAGCCAGCAAAATGCCTCTTCACCACTGGGTTAGCTAGAGAATAAGAACAGGTCTGTAGAAAGGTAAGCGGAAACCGCTGAGAGATAAGTCCTGCATGACAGAACATGAACCCCTGACTCTGCTAGGGAGGACACGAAGGACAGCACTGTGTCAATCGTGACCACCCTCGGATCCAACTTCTTCTTAAAACACCAATGACAGAACCTGAGCCATTTACTCCTGTATTGAGATATGGTCCAGGGTTTCCTGGCTGCCTGGAATAATGCGCATGTTATCCGCAGACAAACTCAGATGCTCTAAAGACTTCAACTCAGGCACCATGCCGCCAAGCTGAGCGATTGTGGGGAGGGGTGCCACATCTGTTGTTCCCCCTGGTGAAGAAGATCAGGAGTTACTGGTAACCTGATCGGCGGAGACACCGACAGGTGTTGAAGTTCTGAGAACCAAAACCTGCCAGTAGAAGGGAACAGTTCACAGAGTCCTTCAACTTCCAAATTGCACGGTGAACTAGAGGCAGAGGCGGGAAGGCGTAAGCTCTCATGTTGTGCCATGGAATCTCGAGAGCATCCCCCAGAGAGAAGGCTCCCAGCCCCCATCTGGAGGCATACTGAGGAAGTTTCTTGTTCACCGCCGCGGCAAAGAGGTCCACCTCCGGTGTGCCCCAACGGGAGAAAATCCATGATAGGACCTCCGCCTTCAACTCCCACTCGTAGCTGACCACTGTCCGCCGGCTTAGGGCATCCGCTGTGACATTCAGCTGGCCCAGGATGTGCACTGCAAGCAGCCAGACACCATGAAGCACGGCCCACTCCCAAATCTGGATGGACAGGTCCACGGGGGGGGGGGGAGACTTTGTTCCCCCTTGCTTTTTTATGTAATACATTGAAACCACATTGTCCGTTCTTATGCGGACCACTTTGTTGACAATGAGCGGTCTGAACGCCCTGAGCGCTAGGAAGATCACCAGAAGCTCCAAATGGTTTATGTGTAGGAGCTGGTCCTGAGGCGACCATAGGTGTGAGACCTGAAGAAGATCTAATGTCGCACCCCACCCGAGGAGTCCGTCGTGATCGTCACTGTGGGGACCGGGTCCTGAAACCCCACGCCCCCAGACAGATTGCTGAGAGATGACCACTAATCCAGGTCCACTCTCATGGAATCCAGAATCATTATCCTCATGGAATCCGGATCCACTGCCTGATGCCATGAATTCCGAAGAGCCATCTGGGTCTGTCTCATTTTGAGACGAGCAAGAGGAAGAGCCAGTACACACGAGGCAATGAGGCCCAGGAACCACCACCAGGCCGACTGCGCAAACATCTGACACGTGGCCAACAGATCCGCCATTCTGTCCCATGTCAGATACACTCTGCAGTCGATCGTGTTCCAACGAAAACCCAGGAAGATCAGGTCCTGTGAGGCCGTCATGGAGGATTTCCGCCAGTTCACAGACAGCCCAAGATGGAACAGGAGCTGAAGGAGAGACTGGAGGTTGCCCGCTGCTGCCAACGGACAAGGGCTGCGTAAGAGCCAGTCGTCCAAATAAGGATACACATGGATACCCTGGAGACGAAGATAGGCCGCAATCACCGACATCATCTTCGTGAAGACACGCGGCGCCGAGCTGAGGCCAAAAGGAAGCACCCGAAACTGGAAGTGCTCCTCTCCCAAAGAGAAGCGGAGGTATCTCCTGTGTGGATTCCTAATCAGGATATGGATGTACGCATCCTGAAGATCCACCACGCTGAGCCAATCGCCCATCTGCAAAGAGGAGCGAATCTGGCCGGGTGTGATCATCTTGAATTTCTCTTGAGGTAGGAAAAGATTGAACTGGGAAAGGTCTAGGATGGTGCGCAGGCCAGCCTGGTTGGGTTTGGGCACCATAAACAGCCGGGAGTAGAAGCCCTTCCCTTGCTCCCCAAGGGGAACGGGTTCCACAGCTCTGAGGTCCAGAAGTTTCTGAACCTCGGCCTTGAGGGAGGGTGAGCCCGACAGCTGAAAAGGAGGGTTGAGGGGTGGGGTAGGGGGTAAAGGCAAGCGGAAGCCCGCTCGAACGACTGACAAGACCCATCTGTCTTCTGTGATGGTCTGCCATGCCTCCCAATGAGACGCAATGCTTCCTCCCACCGGGGTCTCGTGCAAGCGCAGAAAACCCGCATTTGGCAGGCTTATCGGTGGCGGTTCCACCTGAACCTGATGATGAGGCAGAGGAACGGGAGAAAAACTGCATACGCTGTTGTCTACAGCGGGTTTTCCCCACAGGAGTATCCACTCTGCGAGATTTGCGGTCAAGGAAGCGCCTAAAACCAGAGGAAGGTCGACTTTGCGACAACGGTCTCTGGGATTTGAAAGGAGCTTTATCCAGAACAGACAATGATTTAGCCGTCTGAGTGCTATCCTTGGTTTTGGTGAGCTCTACATCAGTAGAAGAATGAAAAAACTCCTTACCATCGAATGGAAGGTCCAACACCTTGTCTTGCACTTCCTTAGAAAATTTAGTGGCATGCAGCCACGCCTGCCGTGAGGCATCAACCCCAAGCATCAGGCCCCGAGTCGAGGTGTCTATGTGATGAGCCATAGCCTCCAGGAGATCCTGGGCCAAGACCCTGGCATCGGAAAGGCCTCCTTTGAAGTCTTCCAGCTTCTCGACTGGGATGTGCTCCTCAAACTCCGACAGACCTTTCCACATCCGCATGTTAGCTCCTGCCAATATCAATTCGGCGTTGGCCTGCCTGAGCTGCAAGGCCGAGTTGACGAAGATTTTCCTCCCGAGGGAGTCGGGGAGCTTGTCCTCCTTTCCCAGAACCTGAGTAGCCGTCGTGGAAGAGGATGCTGCAGGCCTGGACTGCAAAGTGGCCGCAGCCACCACTGTGGAGGAGGGAGGCGGACAAGACGACAGGGCCACCTCTTCCGAAGAATGCAGCCTGTACCTCACGTCAATCTTTTTATTGACAAAAAGTCCCGAGTGTGGCTTTTCCCAGACTCTTCAGACCTTGGCCAGAACGTCCTTCTACAGGAACAGGCCGGTATGCTCCAAGGGAGACAGGGTGAACGCTCCAGAAAGCACGCCCTCCTGCCTTGGGCACCGGAACATCTAAGAAACTCATCATGTCCAGTACCCGGTCATGAAAGGCTCTGATAGAGCGGGGAAGGTCTTTGTTGTCCTGATCGCCTTGAGGGTCATCTGACAGGTCAGGATCCTGCTGAGCCGTGTCAGACACTGCCTTGTTCACTGGGGACAATGGAGGCAAAGGCGGGAGAGCAGGGGGGCACCTCGGGCAAGGGAGGCGCCGGCAAAACCACTGGAGGAACAGGACATATCTCCTTGAAAAGCCCTTTGAAATATTCCCTCATGGGGTCGGTGCGCATAAGCGCTTGAAATTTACCGAAAAAGGCATCCTCAGGAGATTGTTTCGGGACCTGAGGAGGCCACTCATGAGGTGGACAAATCCAGGGACGTAACGGGGAAGGGTGCCACACCGTCCCCTCCACCGACGTATCCACACAAATCAAAGGAGCCGCCCCCGCGGGAAACGAAACATTGTGCGGAAGAGGCATCCGGGCGTTCCAATCATAAATCGGCCGGTAAGGATGCGCACAAGGGACCTTAGGTTTACCCAAGAGACCGAGCCCTACACCAGAAGCCGATGGCGTAGTTGTAGGGGTAGCACCTAAAATGGCCTCCATGGTCATGGCGGGAACGGGCGCCATTTTGTCCTCATCTGAGGGGAACTGTGGCACGTGAGGAAGTGAGGGAGGGATCCCTGTCGATGGATCAGGGGTCTTAATCTTAGCCTTAACATAAGGAACCTCGGCCGAGCCGGTACTATGAGGCCTGGAATTTTTTGTGATATACCAACCGCCAACTGAGCCTTCGAACAAAGGACCTCGGCACTGCCGGTAAAAGAAGAACAGATCTGGTGTCACCACAAGAGTGGGAACGGTGCGCTTTCACCGACAAAGCCTTGACCGGCCTCTCAGAACTGTTGGTAGCTTTAGCCTCTGTACGGGGGACCTTGGACCCAGGCCCGGTAACAGCCTTTTCTGCGCGGGCCTCGAACATCCGTTCGGTAACTACAAGCCCAGCCAAGGCCTCGGGGCGCACCCCAGTTTTGTTTTTGAGGGAAGCTAACAGAGAGGCCTCAGAGCGAACTCTGGTACCCCACGACTCAGTAGAACTGGGTCTACAAACAGCCCCCAGAGGAGGGGCCTCGGAGCATACTCCAGTGTTCACAGGCCCCTTACAGAGACCCTCAGAGAAAACTCCGGTAGAATTATTAGGCCCAAGGGGCACCTCCGGGCAAACCCCGGTAACAGAGCGATCAACGCGCCTCCCGGACCGAGAGGAACCCGGGAAGGTATCCCCCCGGTCGGGGTGCTCTGAAAAGTAAAGAACTTACCAGGCATTTTTTCTTCTCGTCGATGAATGCCTGAAAATGCGAAGGAGGAGTTCGTCGGAACACCTCCTCCCACTGCTCCAACCGACGTTGAAGTGCCCGGACCGAAAGGGAGTCACAGTAAAAACAGGAGTCCCAACGGTGTTCCGGACCCAAACACTCTAAACAAAGAGGATGGGGATCCGCCCTCACGAAGCAACGGTGACACGATGAACAATCTGGAAAGTCTAATTTGAAAGACATAGACAGACTAGTAAACGAACGCCAGCAAGAGCCAGAGAGGAAAAAAGGGAAGAAAATCTTCTGAAGATGCAAGTGCGTCCGGCCCCGATAGAGCGGAGAAAAGGACTGATGGGCGATGCGCGGGCGGAGCCAATGTGGGCGGGGTTACGGCTGCGTGCCGGGCCCCGCGCAGGGACACATTTTTGAAAAAAATGTGGATGCTTTTTACAAAGTGCTCCGGTCCCGTACCACAGGACGGAGAGATGTCCCACAAGTATGGAGGAAAGGGGACGGGACGTAGGAGTATTGTTTTTTTATAACGCGCTTAATACCGAAGAGGTTTCTAACCGTGGACCCAGAATTCAAACCTGGGTTGCCCTGCATCGTCTTGCTTCCAAGAAGAGTGTGTTGCCACTGAGCTATACTACTCATGTCTCTGTTCCACTATTATGTTTTTAAGCAAAAGGGGCCCTTAACCCTGTTGCTCAGTTACTGTAATTTCTCTTTCACGTCCCCCCACTTTGGGTTGTAAATTAACTTTAAACGATGCCCTTTCTTCCCTTGCTCTCTCTCCTTGCGCTGTAAATCAACGTTCTTTCTCTTTTGGTTTATCATAAGGAATAAGTTACTTACCTGTAACTCCTGTTCTCCAGCATGGGTCTGGCATGGATTAATATGCTCATTAAAAATTCCCTGTCAGGCTGGGAATCCTCAGTAAAAAGAAAACAGTTTCGCTTTAACTTGAAAACTGCATTTCTTCTCTAAGCCAATCACTGTACTCTGGGTTATACTGCCTCCTTCCAATGACAGTCCTCTCCCTTGGCTCCACCCCTGGTAGCCATCCGATTTGGTAGAGCACACAAAGTGGAGGTATGAACCAAGAAGAGCCACAGTGGGGAAGGAGGGAGGGTTCGCATGTGAATCCATGCCAGACCCATGCTGGAGAACAGTAGTTAAAGGTAAGCAACTTAAATCTTCTCTAGCATGGGGTCTGGCATGAATTCACATGCTCATGAATAAAGATTACATAGCAGTACATATACGCAACCACAGGAGGTGGCAAGGCTCAACAGAAAACACTCACACCTGGAACAGAATAACCTCAAGTGAACAGGTTGTGTAGCACTGCTTGGTCGACCCAGGACTCGTCTCTGGAATCCCTGTCGATGCAGTAGAACCTTGTGAAGGTGTCAAGCAGAGGCACACCAGAGAAACTCTGTTGTTTCTGCAATGGCTCAGGTGGAATGGGCTATCGGCCAGCCTGGAAAAGGAACAAGTTACTTACCTGTAACTGTTGTTCTCCAGCATGGGTCTGGCATGGATTCACATGCTCATGAATATTCCCCGTCGTCAGGCTGGGAATCCTCGGTAAAGAAAAAACCAGTATCAGTTTCGTTTCTGATCTGTCTTTCGTAGTAATAACCAATCACTGGTCTCTGCGTCATACTGACCACAGCCAATGACTGCCCTCTACCTAAGCACCGCCTCTGGCAGCCATCTTCAGATTTGGAAGCACGTGAAGTGGCAGTATGACCAAGTGAAGAGCCGCAGAGGGGTAGGCGGGAGGGTTCGCATGTGAATCCATGCCAGACCCATGCTGGAGAACAACAGTTACAGGTAAGTAACTTGTTCCTTCTCCAGCATGGGGTCTGGCATGGATTCACATGCTCATGAATAAAGAATACATAGCAGTACACACATGCACAACCACGGGAGGTGGCAAAGGCTCAACATTAAGCATCACATCAACTCAACCGTAAGCATTTTACCTCCTCACCAGGCTCACCTCAGGCGAACAGGTTGCGCAGCACTGCTTGGCCGACCCTGGACTCCTCCCTGGAATCCCGGTCGACGCAGTAGAATTTCGTGAAGGTGTGCGTCGACCTCCACGTAGCAGCCCTGCATATGTCCAGCAGGGGCACACCAGATAGGAACGCCGTGGTAGCTGCGATCGCTCTGGTGGAATGGGCTCTCGGACGGCCAGGCAGCGGTCGGTTTGCCAACCGGTGACAGCACATGATACAGCCGGAGAGCCATCTGCAGATGGAAGCCTTCGAGAGAGCCTTCCCCTGATTGACAGGTCCAAAGTTCACAAAGAGTTGTGACGTCTTCCGAAAACCCTTCGTGCGGTCCACGTAGAACTTCAGCGCTCTAGCTACATCCAGCGAGTGCAAAGTCCTCTCAGCCGGCGACGAAGGCGACGGGAAGAACACAGGTAACACCAAGGGTTCGTTGAGATGGAAGTCCGACGGTACCTTGGGCATGAAGGAGGGGTGCGTCCTGAGCACTACCCTCGTGTCGTGGAAAGTCAAGTACGGGGCCTTGCAGGAAAGGGCCTGGATCTCTCCCACTCGTCGTGCGGAGGTGATGGCCACAAGAAAAGCTGTTTTCCACGATAGAAACTTCAACGGGGCCGAGTGCAGAGGCTCGAACGGAGGTCCCATGAGCTTGGTCAGCACCACGTTGAGCTCCCACGCCGGGGCCGGAGCCTTCACCGGCGGGAACGATCTGAACAGTCCCTTCATGAACTCTTTCACCAGACGATGAGACCACAAGGACGTCCGCCCCGTGGTTCTGGTGTATCGGGAGATCGCAGCAAGATGAATCTTGATGGACGCGTGTGCCAGACCAGCTTTGGCCAGCGTCAGCAGGTACGGCAGTACTTGGGGAGCCGTAATCCGTAGAGGGTTAATCTTCTGTGCGTGGCACCAGACAGAAAACCTCTTCCATTTGTGTCCGTAGCATTTAAGAGTCGAGGACGCCCTGGCCTTTGCAAGAACCTCTCTGCAATCGGCCGGTATGTCGTATCCTCCAAACTCTAGCGCTGCAGGAGCCAGGCCTGCAAGTTCAGCGACTTCGGGTCGTGGTGGAGGATGGCGCCTCCTTCCCTGGAGAGTAGATCCGCGTCCGCCGGCAGCTTGATCGGCGGGGACGCTGACAAGTCCAGAAGGTCCGGGAACCATATCTGCCTCGGCCACGCAGGTGCGACGAGGATCATCCTGCACCGTGACCTCTTGAGCTGGTTGACGAGCCGGATTAGCAGAGGCAAGGGAGGGAACGCGTAGAGGAACAGGCCCTCCCAGGGGAACGAGAAAGCATCGCCCATGCTCCTCGTCTGGGGAAACCTGCTGGCGAACCTCCGGCACTTGGTGTTCGTCGCCGTCGCGAACAGGTCGATCTGGGGTGTGCCCCACCGTCGGAAGAGGCGATCCACCAGATCCTGCCGTAGTTCCCACTCGTGGCACGAGCGCAGCTCCCTGCTGAGTGAGTCGGCGATGGTGTTTTTTATCCCTGCCAGATGAAACGGCACCAGAAAAATCCCTTGGGCGACGGCCCAATGCCACAGGTCCTGCGCCTCCTTGGACAGCGCTGGGGACCTGGTTCCGCCCTGTTTCCTGATGTAAAACATGGTGGTGGTGTTGTCGGTGAAGATCCTCACCACCTTGCCCTTGAGGGACGGAAGGAAGGACCTGAGGGCCCAAAACACTGCACGGAGCTCCAGGACGTTGATATGCAGGGACTTCTCCGTCGGGAGCCAGAGTCCCCTTGCGTGCAGATTTTCGGTGTGCGCTCCCCACCCTTCCAGGGAGGCATCCGTGGTCACAGTCTCCTGGTGGGCTGGGGTCTGGAAGTCCATGCCCGCCGTCAGATGCGCGCGGGTGCCCCACCACCGTATCGCTCGTCGGAAACTCTCGTCGAGCTTGATCCTTTCCTCGAAGCTGCCCGTCGTCTGGATCCAGCGCGCATCCAGGAATTCTTGCAACGGGCGCATCCGGAGCCTGCACATGGGAATGAGGTAGATGCAGGAAGACATCATCCCGAGGAGGGACTTGATGGACCTCACTTTGGCCGCGTCGGCCACCAACATCCGTTGCACCTTGCCCAAGATGGTCCTGGTCCTCTCCTCCGACGGGGAGGCCAGAAGGGACACTGTGTCGAGCCTCGCTCCCAGAAACAGTGCGACTTGCGCGGGCACCAGGTGGGATTTGGCGTAGTTCACGGAGAATCCCAGGTCCGTGAGGAGTTGGACGGTCCTTGCCGTGTGGACCACGGCGAGCTCCCTCGTCTTGGCGCGGATGAGCCAGTCGTCCAGGTAGGGGTAGACGTGAATCCCCTCGCGGCGCAGCTGCGCCGCCACCGGTGCGAGGCACTTGGTGAATACCCTGGGTGCCGACCGTAGTCCGAAGGGAAGGGCTTTGAACTGGTAATGACGCCCTTGGAACACGAATCTGAGGAATTTGCGGTGCCCCTTTAGGATGGGAATGTGGAAGTAGGCATCCTCCAAATCCAACGACGATAGGAAGTCTCCTTCCTCCAGCTGACCCAGGACGTGCTGGAGGGTGACCATCCGAAACTTCTGCGCCTTGATGAACTTGTTCAGACGTCGCAGGTCTAGGATGGGGCGCCACCCTCCCGTCTTCTTCTTCACGAGGAAGTATCTCGAGTAGACTCCGGAGCCCCGAAGCCTCTCTGGGACGAGTTCGATGGCGCCCTTTCTGAGCATCGCCTTTACCTCCAGGAGAAGTTGAGGGACGTGAAGTTCTCTCCTGGCCACGGGGGGGGACGCGCGGGCACCTTCTTTGAAACTCGAGCGCGTGGCCCCGGGCCAGGGCGTCCAGCACCCAACGGTCGGTGGAGATGGACTCCCACACGCTGACGAAGCCCGCCAGCCGGCCTCCCACGGCCGGTACAATCCTGCTTGGACGCGGCCTTGCCGCCTTGACCTCCTTGGCGACGACGGCGGGGTCCGCTAGACTTGCCTCGTCCTCTGTAGGCCTCTTGCGACGACGAGCGGGCCGCTTGACGGTAGGAAGCGAAACCGCCGCCGGAACCTTTGGAGGCGCCCTTGCCTCCGCCGCTCCGAAAGGGCGTCCGTCGTTGCAGGACTCCAAGGGCCCGGGCCGTCTCAGTATCCGCCTTGATGGCCTGAAGGGAATCGTCCACTGTCTTCCCAAACAGGTTGTTCCCGTCGAAGGGCATGTCCAGGACTCTGGTCTGGACGTCCTGCCGGAAGTCCGTAGCTTTGAGCCATCCACGACGTCGAAGGCAAACGCCGTTGCCCAGCTGGCGGAACCCAGTGTCGGCGATGTCCGTCGCCACGGTGATGGCGTGGTCCGAGGCCACCTCACCTTCCTGCAGGATCTCAAGGGCCTCCGCCCTCTTGTCGTCCGGCAGAAAATCCAGCAGGGGAGCTATCTTGTACCAGAGCTCCCTGTCGTAGCGGGCCACGATAGCCAAGGCGTTGGCCGCTTTAATCGTCGTCGCTGCCGACGAGATGACTCTACGTCCCATAGTATCCAATTTCTTTCCTTCGCCGTCCGGCGGGGAAGTCGATGTGGAGGCCGCACCACCCCCCGCTTTCTTCCTGGCTGCCGCGGAGACGACGGAGTCCGGGGTAGGCTGCGCCCGGAGGCATAGGGGGGCCGTGTCCGGGACCCGGTACTTTTTCTCGTACCGGTCTCTTCTAGCTGGCGTCGTGGAAGGGTTCTTGAGGAGGGAAAGGCCCTCATCCCAAATGTCGTCCAACAGAGGCACTGCGAGGACCGTCTTCCTCTTGGCCTCGCGCCGCTGATAAAGGAAGCCTTCCTTTTTCTTCTCCTCAGGGCAGAGTAGGAAAAGCTCGGAAGCCCTGGAGATCATGGAGTGGAAAGATCCGATCTCGTCGGGCGGAGAGGCCCTGGTGGGAGGCGACGACGGAAAATCCTCGTCGTATGCCTCGTCGTCCGTACCCGTCGCTGCCGTGTCAGTCCCCGTATCATCCCCTCGGGTGGACGGGGAGGAGGGCTGGAAGGGGCGCGACGGTTGAAAAGGAGGTGGTGGATGGATCCTTCTTTTCTTGGTAGGGGGAACACCAGAAGGTCCCGGTTCTGGATCCCCCGACGGGAGAGGTTCCTCCGTCGGTAACGGTAGCCTCGTCCTTATCTCGGAGCATAAGGACTGTATGGCCAACAAAATGGCCGCCGAGTTGTCTTGCGGCGCTGGCAGAGGGGAATCCGACGGGCGAGCAGGGGCCCCGTCGTCGTCACCTGCGTCGGGGTCCATTCCGACGGGCTGGCCTTCTTCCACGCCTAGGCCGTGGCTTAAGACCTCGATCAGCTCCTCCTCTGAGGTTGACGCCGACTCTACGACGACGCCCTGCCCCCCCTTCTTCTTCCCCACGGAGGGTTTCACGGGGGTCCTATCGATGGGCACAAAGGAAGACTCCCTCCGAGGAGGCAGGGAGATTCTGGGCCCTGAGGTCGCCACCACTGGTGCAGCCACCACAGGCTGAGCCAGGGCCGCCGCGACCGTTTCGATAGAGGGCTTGGTCGGATGGATCAAGGCCTTCACCACCTTAGGTGCGCTCACCGCCTTATCCTTGAGGGAGGGGGCACTGCCACGCTCCTCCTCTGCCTTAGAGCTCGACCGGGGCCTCTCCAGGAGCTTCGCCGGGTGCTCGGCCTTCCTCTTACCCGACCCAGAGCGTTGGCTCGTGGTTGATGGTGCCGGGGAGGGTGCGCCCTGCCTGGCGCCCGTAGAGCCCGACCGTTCGGCGCTCCCGGTGCCAGCGGACTCGCGGTGCTTGGCCTTATGTTGGGCCCCCGTCGCCGGGGCGCCCTCAAAGGTCTTAGAAGACCGTTCGGATTTCTTCTTCTTCTCGCCAGACGGGCTCTTACCCTCCAGCCAGTTGGCGAGACGTTGATGGCGGTCCTTCATGGTCCGTTCCGACATGTTGCCGCAAAACGCACAGTCCTTCTCCACGTGCGTCTTGTCCTCATGAAGGCAGTAAAGGCAGAAAGAGTGTTCGTCCTCCTTGAAGACGTTCTGCAGCTGGCATCCAGGGCAGACCCTGAACAGCTTTCCGGGCGTCGAGCTTCCCTTCTCCTGGGCCATCTCCGAGACCGGGCCTGAGAAGCTTCTGGAGTCCTCCGAAGTGTAGCTCGACGAATCTTCACCCTTGAGGGGCACAGATGAATCCGACACGGGTCCCCGTTGATCGGATGTAGGATCGGTGGAGCTTGAGGCTCTTTTGACCGAAAGAATCGAAGTTTTTTGTGTTAAAAGCGCGAAAAAATAGCACTAACGCTCGAGAGCAATAGCACGAGGATCCCAACACATGAACGTGCGGTAAAAATCTGAAGATGGCTGCCAGAGGCGGTGCTTAGGTAGAGGGCAGTCATTGGCTGTGGTCAGTATGACGCAGAGACCAGTGATTGGTTATTACTACGAAAGACAGATCAGAAACGAAACTGATACTGGTTTTTTCTTTACCGAGGATTCCCAGCCTGACGACGGGGAATATTCATGAGCATGTGAATCCATGCCAGACCCCATGCTGGAGAAGGTCTGTTAACCAGGTGATGACAGTGCATGATGCAGCCAAAGAACAATCTGGAGATGGAAGCCTTCGACAAGGCCTTCCCATGATTCACAGGTCCAAAATTGACAAACCATTGAGAAGTCTTTCGAAAAGCCTCTGTGTGTGCCATGTAAATCTTCAAGGCATGATCAACGTCCAGCAAATGCAAGCCCTTTCCTTGCTGGCGACGGCAGATCTGAGAAGAGGACAGGTAACATCAAAGGCTCATTGAGGTGGAACTCTGACGGCACCTTCGGCATAAAGGGGGGGTGTGTACACAGCAGCACCCTTGTAGCGTGGAAGGACAAGTACTAACTGTGCTCTGAGAAGTTTCTACGCTCCACAGCCTGCATTGCTGCTACACCTTTAAGAATAGAATATATTCCCTGGAGAGGGGCGGAGCGTCTGCGCGGAGTCCAGTCACTTGTGAAAAGGGCTCTGAAGTGACTGGGCAGCTGTACTAACTGTGCTCTGAGAGGTTTCTACGTTCCACCGCCTGCATTGCTCCTACGGCTTTAAGAATATTATATACTGGGGGGTGTGGCCAGCCGAGGACACCGAAGGATGTCTCCTTGGTGAGCTCTGGGACTCCTTCCCTGTCGTAATGCCCTAAACACCCCTAAAATACGCTCAATACCCAGGAATGCGGCTCTGCATGTTCCGTGAGCGTCGGGAGCGCCCGGTGCAGCAGGCGGCCTCGGGGAACCTCCTTTCGGGTTGAAATTAGCTGACAACTCAAGAGCCCGCTGGCTCTCAAGATGGCGGGCACAATGTGCGGTGAAGCCCGGGGGCTCGTCAGCCCGCCCCCGGAGTAGTGGAGAGCTGATTCTGGCTCTGACTGTGGTGCTCCAGCAGGCGTGAGACGAGGAGTCCCGCGGGAGGGCATGGTAGCCGGGACTTGGGTGTCGGCGAGCTGGGTGTCTCTGCCCTTCCCCCACCACCAACTTGGCTGGGACCGCTGCGATAGAGGTGTGAAGCGGGGCGGGAGCCCATCTGGCGGAGTGCCCTGAGGTGGCGAGCGACGCGTCCCGCTGTGTGCGTGCCGGCGGAGGCGGTGCAGCGCTCCGGGTGATCATCAGCCAGAGGAAGAGGCGGGCTGCCGGCTAGGGATTTAGCACGGATCTGGGGTGCTGGGCCGTCTGTTCCCTCCCCCCCGGCTTGGCTGGGGATCTATGTGCGAGAAAGAAGGGCGGCGCGGAGCCCCGCTGATTGAAGTGCTCTGAGGAGGCGGGCGGCACGGCCCAGAGCGCAAACGCCGGAGGAAAGGTGAGGTGTGGCGCTCTGTGGTCTGCCCTACACCGGAGCCTTGGCAGTCAGAGGAGAGGAGCGGCGAAGGAGGCAAGAGGTGAGGAGGCGTATTGCAGCAGAAAGAGCCCTGGACTTGTACGCTGCAGGGCAGGGAAGCGGTGGCACCTGTACTGAATGTACTGTGGCGGGGCTGGAGTGAGGGGAGCCCCGAGGCATACAGAGGTCCTCCTCCTGGATCAGCGCTGCTGAGCGAGGGGATCGGGGTGGAGACAACCTGAGGAGAGAGTGTTGGTTTACCTCGAATATCCTGAAAGCGACGCCTTGTGCAGGTTGGGCCCCCTTTCCCCTCCCTGTCACGACACCCGGCGGGCCATAAGGAGGACACGATTGGAGGTCCACAGGGTGAGGAGGACTCAATTCTGGGGAATAGCGTTCAGCTACACCGGGGTGGAGAAGTGGAGTGGAGGAGTGCAACTTGAGGATCCCATATATCCGTGATAATAGCCATCATGACGTTAGAACCAGCACTGTAGTGGCGGAGCAACTCCCTTATAAATAAGGACAGCGCAGACCCTGGGCGACTCTGTTTTTCATTGGTGGCAGAATGTCTAAGCAGACGGGAAAGCCCAAAGGTACGGGATCCGGAGATATTAAAACCATGATGCAGTCTGCGGAGGCTCAGAAACACAATCAACTACAGGCGCAGGCTGAGATCCCTGGAGGATTGCGAAGATCCACCGATTCGCAGATCGGACTTATTAGCGATGTTACAGGAGTTGAAGGACATTAAGGATAGCGCCACAGACCTAGCCAAGTCAATTGCTGCTCTTAATAAGGAGGGTTGACGAGATGGAGACAACAGTAGCTGAACACAGTCACGAGCATGAAGAGCTAGCACAAAGGGTCCGGATCCTTGAACAACAATAGGCACCTGCATTTAATAGAAACGTGGCGGTTCTTTCACCCCCTGGAGAGAGCGAATACCCACTACTCGGCAGTACACAGGGGACATTCTAGAATTGATATGGTCTTGATTTCAGATTCCCTGGTTCCGCAGGTCACGGGCCTGGATATTGGGGTGCGGTGCCTTTCAGATCATGCCCCGGTTTCCCTAAGGATGGAGCCTCTTACCCTGCAGCCGCAAACTCATAGGCCTTGGCGCCTAAACAAGGTGATCTTAAAAGATATAGCCCTGAGAGCAGACATAGAGCGAGTCCTGAGGGACTATTTTGAAGACAATGTCACACAGGAGGTAGATTGGGCCACAATTTGGGATGCAAGTAAAGCAGTGGTACGGGGCGAGTTTATAGCGCATACAGTGGGATATGTTAAAAGAAAGGAGGGTGTGAGGCAGGAGTTGGAAGCTAAGATCATGGAAGCAGAGGTGGAGTATAAGAACAAAGGCTCGCAAAGATCCTAGAGGGACTTGAAAAAAGCCAGAGTGGCCCTAGAAACGTTACTGGCTGATGAATCTGCACAACTCCTTTTACGGAGTAAGCAATCCTATTATATACATGGGGATAAAGCCAATCACTTTTTGGCAGCTAAATTGAGGCGGCAGAAAGCTCGGAATCATATTGTACAGCTCAGAGATCGGGATGGGAAATTGGTGACGGGAGAAAAGGAACTGGAAGGGGTTATGCTTTCCTACTATACCAGCATCCTTAAGGAGGAGAACCTAGAAAAGGAAGCACAGGTGGCCTTCCTGGACAAGGTAACCCTGCCACAGCTTAGCGAGGCGGACAGATTAATGCTGGAAGAACCCATATCCGAGGAAGAAGTGGGGGAGGCTATAGGGGCACATTAAAGGGTCATAAATCTCCAGGCCTGGATGGGTTAAGTAATGCGTACTATAAAACGTTCAGACCCATCTTGGTAGGCCCTCTAACGAACGTATTCAATTTTATCAGGGGATATGGGTCCAGCCACCACGGTCCTCCTGCTAAAACCGGACAGGGACCCCGTAGATTGCGCCAGTTATCGCCCCATCTCACTATTGAATGGGGACGCAAAAATCTACTCCACTGTATTGGCCCGTAGACTAGCAAGAATCCTCCCAAAAATAATACACCCAGACCAGGTGGGCTTTGTAAAAGGGAGGCATACATATGACAACATACGCAGGGCCATAGATACAATAGAATGGGGGCGGAGGACTGGGCAGAGGTTCTCGGTGTTGGCATTAGATGCCTCGAAGGCTTTTGACAGTTTGCACTGGGGATACCTGCAACTTACCCTTGAGAGGTTTGGGTGCGGACCAGCATTTATACGCATGGTGATGGCCAATTTTGTGAATCCGTTAACACGGCAGATGATCAACGGATGATTCACAGACAGCATTCTTATCCATAAGGGCACGAGGCAGGGCTGCCCTTTGTCCTTGTTTTTCTTTGCCATGGCCATGGAGCCGCTGGCGCAACGAATCCGGGCCGACCAGGGTATCCGAAGGGTGGAGGTTGGGACGGATGGACCTCAATGCAGATGATATCCTTTTGGTCATGAAAGACACGACAATTTCCCTCCCTAGCTCTATAGAGCTGCTGGATAAATTTGCTAAAGTTTAGGGGTTTCACATTAACTACCCTAAATCTAAGTCGCTTAATATTACAGAGGTTACTGAACAGGTGTCAGAATGGGAGAGCCGATATCGTTTGAAATGGGAGCAGAAAGCCATAAAATACCTAGGTGTCCACTTGCCCCCCACCTACGATAGGTTATATGGGGCTAATATCCCAGCCCTTTAGAACTCGCTGTCGCAAGATCTCAAACGATGGGATCTGCAGGATTTGTCATGGCTGGCACGCATAGCGGCGGTCAAGATGAACCTGCTTCACAGGTTTCTATATGTGACTGGTGCCCTGCCGATACGTATACCAAACCCAGCAATTAAAAAGTTACAGGCAGAGGTGATGTCCTTCATCTGGAAGGGGAAGAAACCAAGGGTTCCCAAGAAAGTCCTATTTAGACCACAAGTTCCGGAATTTTGCAGGTATTTATGGGGAGTGCAGGTGGCCCCCATGCTGCAATGGTCACCTAGGGACAATCAAAATAGGTGGGCGATCTTGGAGAAAGCAGCATCAAGGATACCCTTGGAATTACTGGGTTTCCTCGCAAGTCGGCATAGAGATAAAGGGGGTAAACTACTGGAGTCTTCCAAGGCCACCCTGTGGTATTGGGACAAGGCACTACGGGGGAATAAGGTGAGGGTGGGGGGAGGTCCGCTTGCCCCAGTAGCTCACAATCCAGATTTCACACCAGGTTTCCAGCAAAACTTTTGGAAGCATTGGCGAGGGAAGGAACGGGCTCTGGTATTGGGGGATTTGTACTTGGAGGGTGAGCCGTTAACCTTCGAACGTTGCAAAGCTAAATTCCAGATATCGGAGACGGAACGCTTCCATTACATCCAACTCCGACACTGGATTACCAACGAGAAGGTATGAGAAAGAGCTGTAAGAGCTCCTACAGGGCTGGAGCTTACGGTACAAGAGGGAAAGGATGAGAAGGGGGTGTCAAGACTGTATCGGCTGATGGGGGAGGCGGACCCTGAGGAGATTCTCCCATATATGCAAAAATGGGCTGAAGATGTGGGTGGTCCTATTTCGGGGGAGACATGGGGCCGCATATGGCATCGCACCGCCAAGGGCTCTAAATGTACATCAATTAAAGAGGGGGCGTACAAGCTTTGCCTTCGTTGGTACATGACACCACAACAAATGCATTCCATCAACTCGGACTATCCCATCCTCTGTTGGAGGGGCTGTGGACAACCAGGGGATCTGATTCATATGTGGTGGAGGTGCCCGGTGGTGGAGACCTATTGGAAGGAGGTTCTAAGTCATATAAAAGATATAACTAAGACTCAATCGCCATTTGACCCGGTGGTCGTCTTGTTGGGCGATGTAGTAGAGGGGAGCTACGCCAGTTCTGGATGCAGGGCTGGCCTCATTACTCACATGCTGAGCGCAGCAAGAATTACCATAGCGCAGGCATGGAAGAAAAACAAGGGCCTGTGGTATCCAGTGACCAGAATTGCCCATCCAGTCCTTGCCAGCCGGTGACCAGAACCGCACGGCTGTTTGCCAGATGCCCTGCCGTGTAGTGACCAGACCTGGTTGACTGTCCAAAAAGCCCAAAACTAAAAAGTGGATTGTGAGTATTTCATTACCCCATAGGAATCCCTAGTATACCTTGTCTTGCATTATCCTCATCCCACTCTATATGTCATCCTATCCTTATCCTGATAACTTGTCCAACTGTCAGAATTCTCTGTGCATTTCGTCATTAATCTCCAAGCATCAGCGCTACTTTTCTCTTCATTTCTGTTTTGCATAGATCATATGTCATTAGCGATATTTTGATTAAATAAAGTAATTTTCCTTAAAGAAAAAGGGTACAATGGGGGGTTTCAAGATGGCGGCCGCGTTGTAGAGACGTACCTAGGAGTCTCTCCTGCCGGGCCGCAACAAAGAAGGGGTACAATTCAGGGAGCAAGCTGTTTTGGATGATCCTCAGCTGTCCCTGCAGACTCGGTTCCGGGCAGGGAAGACGGCCGAGTACTTTGCAGCCAAAAACATTGCCAAGAGAAGACTGGAGGTAGCGCGGACGCACCTCCCCCAAAGCAACGGCAGCAAGAAGCTTGGCCGCGGATCAGCACGTTCGGTACTATCGGAGGACCGCAGACCCCCTACAGGGAGGGAAGCGGATGGCTCTCTTGCCCTCGACTCCTTGTGCTTTACCACAGCGGTGAAGAGCGCCGCAGCAGCATGGTGGAGCTGGAGTGGCAGGGAAGACTGGGAGGAGGTGTCGCCGTTTCCAGCGTGGAGGTGCATGCATCCTGCAGCGGGTGCAGGCACAGGCACTCGGCGGGAGCAAGGCTGCTCTCGGGAGGGGGACGCTGCGCGGCGTAGAGAGGAGCACCGCCAGTGAGGCAACGGGCAGTGGAGTGCAGATCTGCGCCGCCAGATAAAAGACGGGTAGCTCGGAACGGGCCTAGCATCCACAAGAAGGTGAGAAGCAGTGGAGAGAAACCAGGGGACCCAAGGGGCCCGAAGCAGGGGGCTGGTGGAGACACCTGGCCTCCGTGGGTGTTACCGCCGGTTCTACACTTAAAAAGCAGGTGCGGCGGGGAGGATCACGGTCTTCCCCCCCCTCCAAGCCGCCAGCAATCAGTGGAGGGCAAGCGGGGAAGACCCACTTGTGAACTGGGGGTGGAATACTACCAGTTCACTTGAAGTAAAGGGAGGTGAAGCGCCCCCACCCCATCATGTAAGACCCTAAGTCCCCAATGAAGTGGGGAAGAGCGGGGGTCTGCCACCCAGGCATAGCAGTAACTGCCCTGGACGGGGCCTCATCAGGATGGGAGTCACAGCGACAAGAGCCCAGTGAAGAGCAGGGGGGGGAGAGGAGGTCTGCCCCCCAGGAAAGGTGCCTGAGCTACTAGGAAGGCAACCTGGTTAAAAGACTTTGGCACATAGTACAGAAAGGAGATCACCCTGCCCTCGACCCACACAGCATGTCAAAGGCTAGGGGGAAAGGGGGGCACCCCATGCTCAGCCCACCACTAACAGACAGGATTCAAATTTAGTGCAAATGTGGGCGTCGGACTCCGCGACAAACCTAAAAGGGAAAGGACAGGAGGCCATTCAGACAGAACAGCTTCCCACATAGCAAGCAACAGCCTCCAAAGAGGATCTCCACTCCTGATTTAGGGAGTTACAGGAGAAATTCATGTCCACAGTACAAGACCAATTCAGCACGCTGAGGCAGGACATGAAGCAAGCATTGCAGGAGCTCAGGACAGTTGTATCAAAGTTGGAAGAACGGACGGATACGCTGGAAAAGATAGTCCAAAATGTAGAGGAGGAAGCGCAAAATGGGGAACTGCAAGAGCAACTGGTGAGCTTAACACACAATCTGGAATTGCAGTGCGAGGACTTGGAGAACTGTTCTCGATGGTCGAACATCCGGATCAAGAATATGGTCGAGTCAGTTTAGGATAAAGACCTCAAATCCGCCGTCCAAGAAGTCTTCAGAGATATCCTGGCAGTCGACAGAGAGGAAGAAGTAGGGATTGACAGGGTTCACAGAGTGGGGCCAAGGAGGGCAGGCGAACCAGGGGAGCGCCCAAGAGATGTGCTGGTAGCCCTCTCCTCGTATCCCTAAAAGGAAAGAATCCTGAGGAGGGTGCCCGACATCGATCACATCCGGATGAATGGGGTGGAAATTCAACTGTACCAGGATCTGGCACTGGTAACACTGCAGAAAAGAAGAAGAATGGCTCCGGTGATCAAGGAACTGAATGCCAGGGAAATAAGATAAGTGGACTTTCCCATTTGGCCTCCTGTTTACGTGGGACGGGAAGCAGAGTACAGTCCAAACGTGCGAAGGCGGCCTGCAGGTTATGGGGCTTCAAGAGGAGTGCAATGCGGAGAACCCCTAACGGGCAAGGGATGACCGCCGCAGACACCTGTCTGGTTGGAAAGTGGTACAGAACAAGAAACCCCTACAAAAAGGAGGCCGGCAAAGCGTGGGGCCCAATATGGACTTGTGAAGGAACCAGGAGGGGTTACGAGTAGAGCTGCGGGGAATAATACGGGCTGAGTCAGGTCATCGACAGCTCGCTGATGAAGTTGGGCCGCAGTGTTGGACTCCGAGGACTCCAAAGGTAAATACAGGGTTTAGGATTCCCCGCACAGTTAAACCCGAGCAAGCAGAGGGTCAGGAGCGGAGGGCAGGACGCCCAAGATAATATAGTTCACTGGTCGCTCCTCAGGTCTGTTGTTGAACACCTGGGGAAGTTGGGGGGAGGGGTGAAGGGCAAAGAGGGTGGGGAAGTTATATTTATAAAATGTTGGGGGAAGAAACGGGGGGAGAGGAAGGGGAAAAAGTGGGGGAGGCCGGAGGGTGGCTCGGCTATGGACGGGAATGCGCAACAACATTCCACCACGAACTGGGGCTCATAGGTAAGCTACGAATCCTTACCTTTAATGTAAGGGGGCTCAACAACCCAGTAAAAAGGAAAAAGGTGGAAGACCTGTTGAGAAGGGAGGGGGGAGATGTTATGCTGCAGGAGACCCACGTAAGGCAGCGGGATAAAGATAAAATTAAGGGATACGCCTTGACAGGACAGTCCAACGCCCAGGACAAAAAGGCAGGTGTCCTGATAGCGGTCCGCGGAAGTAGGACGCCCTTATTCATGGGACATTAACGGACAAGAAGGGAAGGTTCATATATGCAAATGTCACGATTGAGGGGCTACGCCTTACACTAGCGGCGATTTATGCGCCGAATATGGGGTAGGACGGTTTCCTGAGGGAGGCTCTGGGGAAGCTGGAGGGGTTTGCGGAGGGGGAAATAATTCTGAACTTGGCGTGGTGCCTGGAAATAAATAGGAGCTCGGGAGGTGGCCAGGGCCAGGGGGCGCCCTCAAAACGACTCTGCCAAGCAATGAAACATCTGACACTGGTAATGCGCAATGAGCAGCAAAGAAGGTACACCGACACCCATATTCGCAAGTATATAACTTGATGTCGCAAATAGATTACTTCTGGGTTACGGCAGGCCTAATGGGAAAGGTACTAGACATGGAAATTGGGCCGATATCGTTATCGGAACATGCCCCCTGTGGTTAGATGTGAAGACTTTGAACGGGAATAAGGGGATCTGGGGTTGACAGCTCCCACGTGAGGTTGTCCATGATCCAGTTTTGGGGCAAGACATCAGTGGGAAGATTCAAGAATATTTAGCCATTAACGACACGGGAGAGGTAAAACTGGGTACGGTATGGGAGGCCCTAAAGGCGGTCATCAGGGGGCAGTTTATAGCCATGAAAGCGTCCAAGGACAGGCTTGGGAGAGAGAGCTGGAAAAAAAGTTGGCTGATATCCAAGGGGAATGCATGAAGAAGCCATCACTCTCACTGAGGAGAGCTCTGAGGCATGTGCAGGAGCAGTTAGACATGCTGTGCACAAAAAAAGCAGAGAAAAGCTTCTTACATCTCAGGCATTGGTACTATTCGAAAGCCAATAAAGCAGATAAGCTTTTAGCGTGGCAACTGCGGGCAAAGCTGCAGAAAGTGACAATCAGGGAATTACGCACCAAGCAGGGGGAGACGCTCACCAGCACCACAGAGATGGGGGGAGGGGTTTAGAGTTTTTCATCGGGACCTGTATGCCACTGGGAACCCGGGCGTGATGGACCAAGATAGCTATCTAAACTCCCTCACCTTGCCGCAGATATCTAAAAAGGACAGGGAAGACTTGGACGGGGACATCAGGGATGAAGAAGTGCGGCTAGCAATAAAGGAGCTACAAACTGGCAAGGCACCGGGCCGGATGGCTTTACAGCAGCCTTCTATAATAAATATGCAAAAGACCTGGTTCCATTCCTAACGAAACTGTATAACTCCTTTAGAGAGGAGGGAAATGTGACCCCAACCATGAACGAGGCAAAGGTTTTGGTCTTCCCCAAATCGGGAAAGGACCCGGCGTATTCAGGGTTGTGTAGACCAATTGCCCTGATTAACCAGGATGCAAAAATCTACACAAAAATTCTAGCCTCGAGATTGGCCTCGTTGCTCCAAAACATACCAGGCAGGCAAACTCACGATAATCTCAGACGCGTGGCGCATCTGGTGGAGAAAGTAGGTATCCTGCACACCACGGCAACTCTACTGACGGTCGATGCCGAAAAGGCATTTGGCCAGGTGGAATGGTCAATTCTTTTTAAGACACTGGAACGGATGGGGTTTGGGCACAACTTTCAGGAAATGGTCAGGGCAAACTACAATTCCCCCTCAATCAGAATAAGCATTAATGGGAAGATCACAGGAAGAGTGGAGCTCTCAAGGGGTACTAAGCAGGGGTGCCCCCACTCGCCCCTTTTGTAGGCTATCTACCTGGAGCCACTGGTGTGTAGACTCAGGGAATCGAAGGCGGTAGTGGGGATGGAAATGGCGGGGAGGCAGCATAAGGTGGTAGCGTATGCGGATATCTGTTGATGATTTTAGGTGACACGATTCGCACTCTACCGGAGGTGAAAAAGGAGCTGGAATAATTTGGGGCAGTGGCAGGGCTGAAGATAAATTGGAGAAAGTCAGAAATCCTCCCACTCACGGGTGACATAGGGGAGATGAGGAGGGTGGCCACATCGCTCGCTCTTAAATGCGCGAATAAAGGGATCAAATATTTAGGGATTTCCCTTGAGTAGGGTGGATCAGATGTACGGGGGGGAATTACCCAGAGGTGCTGGGGGCAATCAAACGGGACCTAGAGAGGTGGAAACCGTTGGCAATCTCATGGTGGGGGCGAATTGCCACGATAAAGATGTCTATTCTCCCAAAACTGCTGTATTACTTCCAAGCTTTACCAATAAAGATCCTGGGTCTTTTTTCAGGGCATTAAGCAAAGCAATTTTGTCATTTATTTGGAGGAACAAGACCCCGAGGAAATCTAGGGCGGTATTAAGGGCCCCTACTGGGGAGGGGGGGTTGGCTCTCTTGCACTTCTACAGATATTATCAGGCAGCACAGTTGTAGGTACTTAAAGAATGGATGGCGGAGGAGCAGCAGAAGGTTTGGGCCGAACAAGACAGAGCGGTTGCCAGAACACCACTGAGGGAACTTTTATGGAAGAGTAAGAGGCATAGACATGAAAACCTAAGAGTGAACACAGTGATGAAAGTTCCCATGGATGTGTGGGATGAACTGACACGGCGCTTAGCAATCTCAACTGTGCGGGGCCCCCATCTCCCCCATGTTCGGGAATCCAGACTCCCACCCCCCTCACGCATGGAAAAGGGTGCCTATAATACCTGGGAAATAGCGGGGTGTACAAAAATAGGGGAAATGATGGAGGGCCAAGAGGTGCTTCCATATGAAACTTGCATTGAGAGCCTCCAGCTCAGGGACACAGATAGATTTAAATATGAGCAACTTAAAGATTGGTTAAACACCCCACTGATCAAACAGGCGGCGACTCGGGACCTCTCTCAGTTCGAGAAGTTTGCAACAACCAACCCGGGGACAAAAAAGTTGGTATCCACCCTCTATAGATTCATTAATGGGTGAGATGAAAGGATCAGCTGGTCATATATGGTCAAATCGGAGCATACCCTGCGGGAACCCATCAATAGGAAGCACTGGGAGGATCTTTGGGGCGGGATTCCAAGGGTAGCTAGATCGGTTCAGATGAGGGAGATGTGGGTTAAGGTGATGACTCAGTGGCATCTGACTCTGGCGAGACTGAAAGGGATGTTCCCACAGGTGTCCAACAGATGCTGGAGGGAGTGTGGAGGCAAAGGCACTTGAGGCACATATGGTGGGATTGCAAAAAGATCCAGGGCTTCTGGGCCGATATTAAGGCACACATGCAGGGGATCTTCCCAAATGTGGCCCAGATGGGGGATCGGGTGTGGATGTGTGGCCTTAAGGACGTGGCGGCCAAGGCACTGACCAGGTCACAATGGAGGTGCTTCATGGGTTTACTACTAGCGGCTTGGGCAGCGTTGGCACAGTGCTGGAAACATTCAGACCCCCCGCTGATCTTCAGTTGGCTGCAAAGGGTCTGGTCTTTAATCACTATAGAAAAGCTATGTTACACCCTGAGGGGTACTACTGGGTCCTTGGAAACAGATTGGGGAAAGGTGCTGGAATTTTTTCAGTCGGATTACATGAATTAGTGGTGCCCACACAAAATTAGAATACTGGACTTGTTCAGGACAGGAGCGTTTCCCAGAGGACTCTGAATGCATTCTCCGGCAGGTGGTTGGAGTGGGTTGCGGGGGAGGGGACTGATTTAGTTGTTATTGTTCATATGAAATGATAAATACAAAATGTTTTAAAAAAAGAAAAAGGGTACGCTGCGTGAAGGGTTACATCTGCAGCGTAATTTAGAGAATTCACGGGTGGCGTTTCTCTTTTCTTAGTCATTAAATCTAGTTAAAAGTAAAACTGTTCTTTTTACAAACTGATTTCCTTTCCAATTTCAACCTCCATTTTACTCAAAGCGCGCCTCCTTCCTTCTATATTGCATAACTCTTTCAAATTACCAGCTAGAGACTTACTTTCAATTCCATTTTGTATGTGTGATATATATCTATTCCCCGATATAAAAACCACACTCCAAATCAGTATGTTTCACCCGTTTTTACTAAAAACCGTTTGGGTAATTTTAGGCAGGAATTGCAAAAGTGTAAATTTTAAACGTGTTATTTGACTGCAATCTGTTTTCAACTTTCCACTCATTTCTGAACTGTATGCCTTTGGTAATCCATTCTTTGAAATTTTTAGTATCTTTGCATTGTTGCTTTAGTAAGGAATCGTATTTGCTTCAAGATTTTTAACACACATTCATTATTGATTTATCCATTTCCGAGTGTCATTTCACCATCTTGCAAGGGGTTTAAAATCAGTTTTCTCTCTTATTTGGGGAGGGGAGGTCAGATTTAGATTCAGTTTTCACTTTCTTATTCCAGAGTACCTGCTGCTTCTTTGTATCCACTCAGAATTGATTATTGGTGCATTGAGGGAACATTGCAGGGGGAAATTCTAACTTGGGTGCTACCTGTCCTACATGAAAAAGTGCTCCTATTCTACTGTGCTGTGTATATGCTCCACTAAAAAGTCAAACCCAGTGCATTGCTCACATTCTCATTGTAACTTAATAAATAAATAAATATTACATTTGACCAACCAGCCTGGTTTATGGTTCATTGTGACCCGGGGTATTTGAAAAGGGGGTGTGATATGAGTGGAGTATCATCCCAAAATTGAATCCACATAAATTAGGAGAAAAGCACCTCAGTTAGGCGCTACATACTAGGCCCAGACCAAGGTGTGTGTGTCGCCTGATTGAAAGCCTTAACAGATACGCTTATCCATTCAGAGAGTGTCCACGTTGAGCCTAATGTCTCGTTGGGGTTCTCGACCCCTGGGAGGTCGGATGAAGGACTATACAAACTGTCGCCAACGGGGGGCAGGTGGGAACCCTACAGGAAGGTTTGCCTCTCACAGGGTGGAACACCAAGTAAAGGATCAACCATTTAATCGACAGGGAACATGACTGTGCCCAACCAGGATTCTAGACCCCAAGAATTCAAAGCAAGGTGAATAAGTCAATAACTAATTCGGGCCAAAATGAACCTTTCAGCCAGATGCCAGTAATAACAGTTGCAATGGCCCTGTTCATGAAGCTATACGAAGCCATAAACAACAACTTAAAACACCAACCGATGCTGCTGGCGATGATGCACAAAAAGATAATCTATATAGAAGGTTTCATCACAGCTGGGAAACCCAGGGCGGAGCCAGCGAAGGTCTTGCGCCGGGTCTGTCGGGAAGCGTCAAAACACTCAAACAGCAGGTTCGGGCTACACAAAGATCTACATTAAAGTATAATCGAGGTTAGCGCCTCCAGTTCAAAAACCTAGCCACTCGAAGTAAGAAGAGAAGAGGAAATCATGACCCATGTAGGGACCAATTTGGAAGTGTTGTCAACAAGCGTGGAAGACCAGTAAGGTGTGACCCTAGAGAAGAGTTCTTCTATCCTCGCCCCAGTGAGGCTGGTGAGGACCAAGGAGTCAACAAAAATAACAACTTTAAAGGCTTTCCTGCTATGTTCTAGAACTAAGAAGCCTGGATCTCTAGTGACTGGACCCACCAAGCAACAGAAACCGATTCTGATGGTTAAAGAAAAGAACACCAGGAGTTTCCTGAGAAAGCTAACTCTTCCACAACTAGAAAGAAACTTAATGGTCGGTCCAAAAAGTAAAAAGGGGAAAGCAAATCCCTGTGCTATCGCTGTGGTGGAACCCATGCAAACCATGAATGACTAAGATGTGGGCCACTTACTACATCTCTCTACCTATTCACTGGACGAGCATGACCTAATGGAAAAGCAACTTCACATTTTGGTTGTTGTCTCAAACGTCGCCTTGTCCCCTTAGTTAGAGGCCACCACTGACTTGCTAACTGTAAAAACGTTTCTGACTTCAGCAGAAAAAAAGAGAGCTAACTGTACCAAAACAGTCAGTGGTCCGTCGAGATGTGAGGACAGTAATTTCAAAGGTAATGATCCAAAAGCACAAAGCAAAAGTACTAAATCCAATAGGGAAGCCCCGGAAGAGTCCTCATGTCCAAGAAGGGACCCACAGTGGGCTCAAGAAAGTAATAATGAGGCCAGCTAACTATTTCAAACTAAGGGTCCAAACAAAACGGCCGGGGTCCCACACCACCAACAAAAAAGACACTGTATCGGAACAGTGCATATGGCATGTAAAAATTCAAGATGACATCAAGAACGACCCAAAAATCTCAATTAGAGCCTATGCCAGATGTTTCAGGCTAGAAAGAGTGGTGGACAAAGGCGAGGAGTATATCTTAAATAGATAGAACGTGCTATAACTCTGTCAATGTGCTCCCTCTCACTGCCAAATCAACTCAAATGACTTTTCTATAATTGAGTTTATGCAAGAAGATCGTACAGACCTCTTGTATCTCCATCTGCGCTCTAATATTGTAAAGAAACTGTTGTTGTCTTCCGCTGCGAGTTTCTTATTGTTGGGATTCGACTTGACAGATCTGCACGACTGGGTGGCGGTAGATTCTGCCATACTAGCCCCCATTAACCTCTTACGAACAAACTGTATAGTTAAGGAGTCTGCAATTACTGTAGCTGGAAAACCTTTTGCGAAAACGAGGGCTCCAGGTCCAGGGGCCTCCAAACCACCACCGAGAGGCCCTCGCGGCCCAAAAAGTGATGGTATTTTCCATTCTAATCAAAGGCCAAATTGAATACTGACCATAACCCATCAAGGCAGAAATAAAGATCAGATTTAAAACGCAAAACCCATCAGAATTAGCAGAGGACGAATCTTGGTCTTGGCTAGCAGCAGCCCTGATGAACGATGGTAACGAATAGCTAATTCCTCAAAAATTCTGGGAGGTGATTTTAATTTGGTGATTAATCCCGTTTTACACCGCAATGGGGCTAAAACAGTCCAAAGGAAGGATTGACACTTTTGTTTGTTTCAATCACTTCTGACAGATTTTGATTTAAAGTATTGTTGGAGGCTGGAACACCCAAATTCAAGAGAATACACTTTCTATTCAGGCTCACATGCTACACATTCTCGTATTGACATGTTGTTTACGGGGGGAAAGATGCCTGAGAATTTTAGGACTAGTACGATTGGTAACATTGTAGTCAGTGACCATGCCCCTGTGTCTTTGAACTTGAAGTTAGACTTTGAAAATTGCAGATCTTTTACTTGGAGAATGAACACCTTGATCCTACACGAGGAAGAATTGCTAGAAAAAATTAGATCTGAGGCAGACCATTTTGTGACTGAGCATCGATCAGATGAAATAAACAATATAATCACTTGGGAAGCCTTTAAGTGCACCATGAGGGGACTAACATTATGCTTGCCAAGTTGTAAAAGGAAAGAAATGGAAAGAGTAAGGCTAAATTTAGATAAGCGCATCAAGGAGGTAACGGATGAATTAATGCGCGATCCGAGATGCACAGGTATAAATAAAGTATTGAGTGATTTAAAGAAGGAGTTGAATGGTATTCTTACAGAAAGGTCTGCAAAGGAGCTATATCAGGTGAAGTGTTCATATTTTGAGAAGGGGGAGAAATGCAACCGTTGGTTAGCTTATAGGCTTCGACAACAATCTGATCGTGCAATAACTTCTATTAAGGGGACTAATGATCTAGTCACATTCAACCCTAATGAAATCAATGACATATTCAAACAATGTAACAAAACTTTGTATCAGAATGAGGCGGGTACAACAGGTCCCGGAGAAGCTTTTCTTCATGGACTGGATATACCTAAGGTTGCAGAATCGGATAAGCTTTTACTTGAAAATGTGTTGACTACGGATGAGATCAGAATTGTCATTAGCAAATTGAACACCCTTAAGTCACCGGGGCCAGATGGCTTACCCCTAGAATTTTACAAAATACTACCAGAGTCAACATTGGAGTTATTAAAGGATATTTTTGTTGAGTCCAAGAGGGATGGCATATTACCATCATCTACTAACCATGGCACTATTTCTGTATTTAAAAAAAAAGGCAAGGATAGTAATCTTCCTTCTAGCTATCGCCCGATAAGCCTAATTAACACATACAACAAAATTCTGGCTAAGGTATTGGCCCTTAGAATTGATCATTTAATGTAGACTCTGGTACATGACAACCAATCGGGGTTTGTTAAAAATCATAGAACATTTAGCAGCATAAGAAAACTGCTACTTACAATATCACAGGCCCAGAACTTGGATGATTACATTGCACTGTTTTCTGTTGACGCTGAAAAAGCGTTTGATCGAGTGAATTGGGAATACTTGTTTTCAGTTTTACGTGCCATGAACCTAGGGGACAACTTTGTTTCATGCATTGCCCTACTGAATTCTCACCCAATGGCTGATGTTAAGACGAATGGGCTAATATCGGACTCTTTTGATTTGAAAAGAGGTACAAGGCAGGCATGCCCGCTATCCCCTTGCTATTGTTTTAGCCACTGCCAATTGCTCTGAGGTTGATAAAGGACTAAAAGAAATAAGCTTTCAGTGGGTAGAGCAAAATATTTGGTTTTATGCAGATGATCTCGTTAGTTCTGAGAGATCTTGACATGTCATTACCTGTATTAATGGATACACTTGTAAGATTTCATGAAGTAGCTGGATACATAATTAATTGGTCCAAATCGGAGGTGATGCCTTTGTCATATATGTGTGATAAAGTTTTAATAACTGGATGGGGCTTTCAATGGTGTGAAAAAAGGATGAAGTACTTGGGCTGACACCCTTGATTGGAAATATGGTAGAGGAAAATTTGAGTGAAGTATGTAGAAATCTAAAAATAAAACTAGATAGGTGGGCTATGTTACACTTATTATGGGGGAAAGTGAATGCACTGAAGATGACCACGGCCCCTAAAATTAATTACATATTAGGCATCCTTCCTTTCAGAATTAACACAAAGTACTGGAAAACAATCGATGGGTTGCTACAGTCGTTTATTTGGGATCAAAACCCCCCCAGACTTAAGTTATGGAAGCTTCAGCTTCCGGTTGAAAAGGGCGGCCTGGGTGTGCCTAATTTTAGAGCTTACCACCTAGCATTCTCCAGCCAATTTATTGCACCTTTCTTAAGTAATCAATCAGATAGCTGGGTGTTAGCTGAGGCAAGCCTCTCAGGTCCACTGTTACGCTCACCTGGTATCCATGGGGACGCCACCCAGCCGTAGGGACTCTGGTATCCTTCTCTGCGGTTCCCAGGTGTGACCAGCGGGGAAGTTCTGCCTGGGATACAGGTGGGCAATGTTCAAGACTGGGCAACTGGGGTAAGCAGCCCCCCACCACCCCTGTATACCCGCAGCCCCTCTGGACCTCGCCTCACCTTGTTGTTAATTCAGGTGTGCTCTCCCTCCTGCCTTCTTGGCAGGGGCACGTTGTCCTTTGTGGGCGAATGCGATCTAGTTACTTCACTGATGCCGGCCCGCTTTGAGTCTTTCATGTAGGTCTTATTGCTGTTGCATATTGTTGTTATTCTTGCATGCCTTTCTTGGTTTAATAAATGTCTCTTTTTCTTCATTAGGTGCGCAGAAGTCTAATGTGATGCATTGGCTGAATTGGGTCTCGCCGCTAAATGATGGCATATAAAGAGTGCTATGATGCGGTAAGTAGGCGTTATGCGCAGCGCTATGATGCCTTGTCTTTGCTAACCTATTGTCTTTTCTTTCCCCATAGATCACGGTGCTCACCCGGTGTATGAAATCCCGAGGCGATGCTGGTTGAGGGGCGACTTGCGAGGTAAGCTTTTCGGCACAGTTTGTTGTAAAAGTGTCTAATGTTTTGTTTCTTCCTTTTTTGCAGATCCGTCGGTCCGGGAGACGCGCTGATCCTAGGATGCTGTTCTCAGGAGCTGTGGGCAGCTAACGATGAAAATTACAGGTAAGCTGCTGCTGCTAACGATGTCCTTTTGTCTCTTTACAGATGCTGTTCTTCTGAGATTCACGGGTACAGCTGAACATGATGAGCGTCACGTTGCACGATTGCAAAGTAACGCGAAGCGTGTTATCCAAGTCGGGTGTGGTTTAAATAGCTTCAAGAAAGTAGTCCAGGTAAAGTAGTTCCTAGGGTACCATACCCAAAACACTATAGCGCATAGCTTAGTTCCACGGAGCCAAGCTATGTGGATGCCTCCATGTTGGCTCGCACTTGAAATAAAGTAGTTCCCTACACACAAGTCTTTATTAAGTATGAGCCTGGCGCCAAAGGCGCCAGGACTGGCCCAAGAGGGCCTAGGCAAAGGATGCCTAAGTTTGTTGGAGACCCGGGCCAAGACCCCTCCTGGCCCATGGGCTTGCCAGGGGGTTTCTGGATGTGGGTCGTGACATCCACTAGCTCCGAGGGCTGTTCTTTCAACCTCGAACTTGAATAACAAGAAATTCCACATGACTTAGTTCTTGAGAAATATGTGGAAAAATCTTTGAGTTGTTGGGTGCTGTGGCATTGAAATTGCTGAATGCTTCTATTTAGCAAAATCCTGCAATAACAGATAAAGGAAAGACTTTGTTTTGGCCGGATTGGTTTATTGGAGGGGTAAACTGGGTCAGTGACATTTGGAAGGATGGAGAATGGATTACTATTGCGGAGTTGCGCGCAAACTACAATATTACAAACTTTTCGGATGCAGACTTCAGAAAGCTTAAAAGGTGTATTGGAGAGGTGGAATGGAGTGGGGATGTGAATTTAGATCTCTTTACTAAAGAAATGGAACTTGGCAAAACCTCTGTTGCAAGTAGAATATAAAAACAAATTGTAACAAAGTATAAGGAAAATACAGAACTGATAGATGGGTGGAGTAGAAGATTGGGATGTGAGAACTCATCTGACATGTGGAGCAATATGTGTGTAAATGTAAACACGCTTAATCTGAGTGAACGGTCTAGACAAATCAAGATTCTCAACAGAGTATAATGGAGTCCTGAAAGGCTGAAGAGGGGTTTGTTAGATTCCGATGTTTGCTGGAGCTGTTGGAGTGATGTGGGCAGTATAGAGCACATACTTTGGGACTGTGTATGTGTGAGGGGATTCTGGAATGATGTCTGTAAAATGTGTCTGCGAGTTCTAGACTGAGATATCGCACTTGGCTTTAAAACTATGATTTTAGGATGTGATGATTTATTAGAGACACTGTCTAAATCACAAAAAAAATTACTATTCAGAGAGGCGTCGATCTGTAAGAAATTATTTTGCAGGGCTGGAAGTCTCAAATTTCACCCTAATCCACTGATTGGATTAAGAAAATGCATTGCCTTGCAGACATGGAAAAAGTGATCTACAGGAGACAGGGAAAATGAAACACTTTTGTGAAAATTTGGTAAAGTTTTATAAATATGTACTAGTTCCAAGGACATTTCACTTTTCAGAGGGGGCGGGTTGGGGTAATGAGTGGTTTGGGGTGTTTTTTCTTTGTGCAAATTCTTACACAGTGAAGTATTGTATTATTGTTTTTCTTTTGTTACATTTCAATTTGTTGTGCTATGCTTCTTGACTAACTCTTACTGCTTGTTACTTATCTTAAATGAATGAATAAATAAATCATTCAACAAGAAAAAAAAAATCCATGACTTTAGCTTCCTGGAACACACAAGGCTTATCCCACCTGTTTTCAAAGGGGGAGATAAGGTGGGATGACTTAGACTTCATCTGTTACCAGGAAGTTTGGTTAAGAACACAACCGGTAATGGATGGATTTATGACTTTTCTAAATCCGGCAGTGTATACTGGTGCAGGTCGACCAAGTGCCAGCCTCCTGACTTTGATAAAGTCGGGAAACGAGTTTGAAGTAGTTGGTTCTACTAATCGGGGGACATTTATCCAGCAAACTACACTTACCTCCAGATCCTCCAAAAGAAATCTGAAGAAGCTTTGTAATTACCATCTGTCAATAATCAATGTTTATTGGAACCCAACTAGAATTAAGACAAAGTAGATGATCGACAATGTCACACTGTTGATAGACAAAGCTTCTGGCTTGGAGAATTGCTCAATAATCCTATGTGGCAACCTAAACGCGTTTTGTTTCAATGAAAATGGTAATCCGATTGGAGCGGTCTTTTGTGTACGGACCCCTCAGAAACACTGAAGATTAGTTAGAACAATTTAATAAGAGTCTTGAGACCTGCATATGCTAAACAGGCACTTTGCCATCCCACCTGGAAGCATGGCTCGCATACCTACGTTATCGATTTTATATTTGTGTCTAGAGACTTGATTGAAGCCATTTACTCTCTGGAAGTGGTACCAACCAAAGGAAGCAACCTTAACCTGATAAAAATGCTATGGGTAGCTGTTAGTGACAAAAAATCATACAAAATGTCTACCCTTGTGAAACCTGTGAATAACCGCTCCAGGCTCAAGATGTCTAAATTCATTGTGGAACAATTGGGTGTTACCTATTCGATAACCTCCCTTGCAACCAACTTGCAACTTGTGACATTCAATGTTAAATATGTCCTACTGCTGTCCATGTTCCTGTACCAAACTCCAATAAAACGGGAACGTTGAGGAGCAACCAACATGATTTGCTACTAAAAGGCGGGGCATAAGGTTGGACTCTTAAAACGGGCCGCAACCTTGTCAATAGCTGCAGACAGTAAGAGGCTAAGTAACAGATATAAGAACTTGCGCAGAAGGAAATGGCACAGAAAGACACGGATCAAATGTTCAGAGCTTTAGAACAGAAAAACACATTGGAAATCTGGGCGACCAATAAATCCACAGGATACCGTGGAAAATCATTCCAAATAAATGGAGTAAGTAAGGTTTTTCAAAGTCCTGTTCTCAGAGTCGACACCAAAGGAGAGAACCAGTTTTAAATCAGACACCTGGAAATTGTTCTATGACCGTGAGGGCCTGGTAAACTTGATAAAACAATCTAAGGCTTCCTGTGCGCCAGGCCCAGATGGTTCATCCAATGTGATGCTCAAACAAAACCCCGAACAATGGGCCATATTCTTGTGTATGGGCCTGGAAAATGTCCTGGCAGCACACAACATACCTCCATCATGGAAGTCTGCAAACGTAATCCTGATATTCAAAAGCAGAGACAGGGAGGATTCAAGCAACTACCGCCCCATCGCCCACGTGGAAGTGCTAAGGAAACTTTATGCAACACTATTACTAAAAAGGTTGAACTTGAAAGGAGGGTCCTCGAAAACAATGAAAAAGTTTAGATGGACTCTGGGCGGAGCAATACTGAAGAGATCACAAAGTGTGAAGTACTTGGGAATGGTCTTAAATTCCTGTATCAATGACGGTCCCTGGAGAGCCGAAGCCAAAAGGAAATGTGCTCAGCTAGCCAGCCAAGCCTTAATCATAAAAAGGAAATTTGGAAAGTTCTCTCACGAACCATTAAGACTATTTTATCAACAGAAGGTCACTCCAGTTCTAATCTACGGGGCAGAAAACGCCCTGGGCTGCCCTCATGAAGTATGGTCCTCCTTAGAGAACCAATTTTGGACAAAAGTACTGGGCCTTCCACGAGGAACGATGACATCTTGCATTAGATATGAATTATCCCTGATTTCTCTTTAAGCTAGAATTACTTGGAACCTGTTATCCTTATTTCGTAAGACACGTGCGCGAGAAAACCTCCTCCAGTTCAAAATCCTGCATACCGCAACGCCCGAAGGACAGAATTTAGTGGCTATGTGGATCCAAAGATGCAAAAGCATACCAGTTGAATTTGACATCAAGACTGATATGCTCCACAAAAATCCGTACGCGACAAAAATAAAAATCTGGCGCATAGATTGGGAGAGAACTTGCGCACAAAGAGCAGCTGCGAAACTGATGACAGATGTACCAGCTGAAGCTCGTGCCTTTAATATGGCACAACGCTATATCAGTTTATTCCCGGATCCCAACGCACGTAGACGCTTCATGTTATTTCGCATGAATCTATTTAAAACCAAAGAGCGTTTACAGATGTGGAAATGCAACAAAATCTCAAATCCTTCTTGCAGATTTTGCTCAAGAGCCCCAGAAACATTGAAGCATCTGGTCCTTTTTTGCAAAAATCTTTGCAATGAAAGAAGTTTGCACTTGGGTCAATGGAGCGCATGCCATCCAACATTGTGCGCGGATGATTGGTGGGGTCATATGTTCAATGGAACTGATTCAAAACTGCTAATTCCATTGACGAACTTCTTACGAATAATTGAAGTGCGACTTAGCTTGGTTGAAGATGGCAGGACGTAGGCACTGGCCAAATGGAGGGCTGGACTTTACAGACGTTGGCGGGAGCGGGAGGAGTGGAGGAGGCTGTGGGATGACAGAAATTGATATATATTGCTTGTTGCTTTGTTGATTGTTTGTAAATATTTTAAAGGTTTGTATAAACCATATAAAATAAAAAAAAATTACTAAAAAGGTTGGTGGCATGGTCACTGAGAGAGGGGCGCCAAAACCCCTTCCAGTCAGAATTTGTGAGGGGGCTGGGGACATTCCCACCAATCTTTTTGCTTTTGCCTTTGTCGATTTAACAAAAGATTTCGACAGCATAAAGAGACAGCGACCGTGGAGCACACTGCTTTCATGGAATTGCTGCGCTTGACTTGGTGGATCAAATGCAGGCTTTACATACAGATAACTCGATTAGAGCGTGTTTACATTGCTAACAGTCTTTTAAGTGAAGAGATCCCTACGGCACAAACAAGGATGTCTCCTAGCCCAGCCCTGTTCAACCTGCATATCTCAGACCAGGCTGCCTTCATGGAAGAAACTAGGTGTTTCCCGGCATAAATTGGAGGAGTAAAGGTGGGCCGTTTACTTTTTGCAGACAACCTAATATTACTAGACACAACCCCTACAGGTCTTCAACGACAATTACACGATTAGAGGAATACACCTTGCAAAATGAACTAAAGATTAATGCAGAAAAAACAATGGCACCAGAAAGCAGAGCGAGAAGTTTACATGACGCCAAGATTCAACGAATATCAAACTTGGTGATTCCTTTAAATACCTCTGAGTCCAAATCAGTAACAGCACAGTGGAAGCCCAAAACATTGGAAGTCTAAAAAAGAAAATCACTGCCTTAGCTAACCAAGCTTTGATTTTGAAGCACAGGTTTTGCCCGTTTTCCCTGCAACCCCTTCTAGTCTTTTACAGAGAAAAATGAGTTCCAACCGTGACATACAGTGTGAATGCTCGGCTATGACTCTAAAAAAACACTGGCAAAGACTGGAAGGAATGCTTTGGAAGAGAGTGCTGAACCCTCCATCCTAAATCCATGCCGAATCAGATTATTAGAAGAGAACTTGGTCTAATTTCACTGAAAGCAGCGGCTGAGTGGAATCTTCTTTGGGAAATGCTCGAAAGAACACCCTGCCCTGATTTTGGTGGTTTGAAATGCAGAAACAGGCAGGGGGGCCAGTGCAGCTGGAGCTTTTTGGGAACTGGATTGTAAAACTCTGTTGGACGACCTGGGTTCCGCCAAGTGAAAAGGAAGCTGTGGGAAAAATATTGGATTGAGAATCATGACGAGGCAAACAAGCTTTCGGTCATACCACACTCTAAAGAAATTCCCTGACCACTGTTAGGGCGAATTCTCTGTATGGCTAATTTCCCAAACCTAGTGAGTCCCCCAGCTGCTTTGCTGGATTTTTGGGGTTTATTTTTTTCTCTCCTGCTAAGAGTGCGATTCTTTTGCTCCCACTCTTAGACATTATTTGAGGTGTTCCTTTAACTTTCCATGTGTTTTATGGGCTATGGGGTCTTTTACTCCATAGGGTCTCATGTGTTTTTGATGTGGGTTACACAGCGCCCTCCGTGCCGTAACCCAGGGGTGTTGTAGCGACCCCCCCAACATAGACTCCATATCCTGGGACTGACTACTGTCTCCCAGGGCATGTAGAGTCACCATTGGCTTTACTAGTCCCAAATTATGAACAGAAACCAGTACAAATCATCATATTGTGGACGTACTGGTCGGGGCAATTCGATTGCCCCGGGGTCTGTTGTTCGAGGGGGCACGTCTCCATCCCCCCTGATCGAGTTTTGGCTGCTGGCACTGAATACTACTTTTTATATTCAACCGCGAATATATCTCTATGGGATTTTCCCACTGTTCGAGGCTACCAACTTTAATTATTTAATTCTTATAGCCTCGAACATACCGCCGGTTTATTTACTTAATATTAATTCACTGGTTGGTATTTTTTGCCAGAACTCGATTCTAAAATGGCATTTGTGTTCTCTTCTGTGACTCCAACCCAAGTCGAGCCATTTGTTCCACTTTTTGGCGGGATTCTCCACAGAAGCCTCCAAAAGTGGTGTCATTCTGGGTACCACAGGGGGTGTGGGAGGGGGTTTAGGCACCCTGGACTGGGTTACCTTGGTAACTCAAGTTGCACTCTTGTGTGATTGGCCCAAGTGGTGAGCCGGCCGGCTCACCACTTAGCATGTTTGATTGACAGCTAGGCTGAGTGAATGGGGGTGTGCTGCATAAAGGCAGGGCTTTGGGGACTGGAACTTCAGAAGTCGCTAGAGGACCGAAGAATCCGAAGAGGGAGAAGCTGAGCCGACCTGCAACGACGACACCACCGGTGGAGCCCTGCTGAACCGTCTCACCACTTTTCCCGACGACAGAGGAGATCTTCAGTCCGGAGAGTCTTCTTCCTTTGACTGGTGGGGATAACCAGTTTCACCTTCTTTTCACCTTCCTGGAGCATCTCTTGGCCACCTTGCCCGTGCCAAGCACCCCGGCAACCGGAATACCACGGTTTACCACTACCGCGAAGAGAAGAGTAGTGCCTTTTAACCGGAGAACTCTGCGGCTGGTTTCTTCCCTGGCAGTGCAACAACCTTCATCTTTCCTCCACGGCGAGACCTCTTCCTCCTCTGGACGAAACACCGACTTGCACCTGCTGCCAGGAACAACTGCCCCCGCTGGAGCTTCCTTCACACTGAAGGTACTGTGTCCCGCCTGGCTTCCCTTGCGACAGATCGTTCGGGGTGACAGTAAAGCCTCGACTTTCTAACCTGGGCTAGCCTGGGACAACCTAGCTAACGTTTCCTGACTTTAATTTCATCCTTTTTGTGCGAACCATCTATAAAGACTCTTTGGGCATAACCCCACTGTGTGAACCTGGACCCCTTCTGCTTGCTCTCTCCAAGAGTGGGCCTTGAAATTGACTTCCTGGCTCTCCAGTAGAACTCTGCCTATCCTGCCTTACTGTGGTTCTTTGAAAAAGTATTGAAACTTGTGTGCTTCTTTAACTCTGCCTTTTTCCCTCGCTTTCTTTACAACTTATTAGCGTGTCATCTTATGTTAAGCGCTCACCTTGGTCTGAAAATAAGTGGTGTTTCTCACTAAGACTGGTCTAATAAGTGAATAGGGTTGTATATATATGATAGTGACTGTGTGCTGAAATTACTTACCTCCTTTTTTGCTAGTGTAATTTACAAGTGTGTTTTTAAATAAATAATTATATACTTTTACACCAAAGCTCTGGTCAGTGTTTGGTTTGTGCTACTGTGTCTATGTACCTATTGTGTATACTCTGCATACTGCCTAACTCTTCTTGAGGGAAGTCTGACTGCTCAGCCGCAGCACAGCTACCAAGTGAATCTGTGTGGTACAGACTGCTACCAAGTGGGTTTACTGCCAAACACCTGTAGTCCTAAATCTTTTGCAGAGGTCCCTAAGGGAACTGCACAGGTTTCTGCCTAACAACCACCATTTCAGGTCCCAATTAATGAGGATTAGATTAAACCGCTATAGGAGAATTGAGATTGTATCAGTAAGAGCTGGCCTAGGCTTGGCATGGGCAACATGCAGATTGAGAATGCTGCATTTGTTAACTCAGTGTCCAGCAATAACTGAAAAGAGAACAAGGTACTTTGGAACAATCATGGGGGGGCTGTGTGTCTCTGATGGCAGACGAATGGTGGTCTCTACTACTGAGAGGGGAGAGAAGCTTGCTGACCATTGCAGCAGTGAAATTCGTTAAGGATTGTCTAGGCCCTGTGGTACCAGGAGAGAACGATTCTGGACAAGAAAAAATGGGGAAAAGTTGCTAAGTACCTATAGCAGAGAGATGGTTTATTTATTTTGATTGCATTGACGACTGTTTTGGTGTTTTTTTAAAAGATTTTTCAATTAAACTAAATATGCAAATAAAAAAAATAAAAAAACAAGGACGGCTGTTTGCAAGACAGGGAGTGAATCTCCCCGACCCGCCTGGCCGAGGTGATTGCCACAAGAGCCATCTTCCACAAGATAAACATTAGTGGGGCCTGATGCATCGGTTCCAATGGTGCCCCCCATGAGCTTAGTCAAAACCACATTGAGTTCCCAAGCTGGAACCAGAGCCTTCACTGGCGGTAAAGTCCTGAAGAGGCCTCTGAGGAATTTCTTGACGAGTCTGTGACCACAGAGAAGGCCTACCCGGTGTAACACGATATGGTGGCCAGGTGCACTTTGATAGAGGTGTGAGCCAATCCAGCCTTTGCCAAGTAAAGTAGGTACGGCAGGAGCTGCAGGGCTGTGACACGCAGCGGAGTAATCTTCTGAGTCTGGCACCACATGGAGAAGCACATCCACTTATGGCCTTAGCACTTCAATGTCGAAGAAGCTCTGGCCGTGGCCAGGATGTCCTTACATACCAATGGCAGGGAATAATGCCCAAACTCTAGGGCTGCAGTAGCTAGGCCCGGAGGCTCAGCGATGCCGGATCATGGTGCCGAATCACCTCGCCTTCTCTGGTGAGAAGATCGGGAAGTAGTGGCAGCCCGGATGGATGCGGCTGCCGACAGATGTACCAGGTCTGGATCCCAGATCTGTTGCGGCCATGCTAGAGCGTTGAGTATCATCCTGCTGTGACACTGTCTGCGTGTGTTGATCACTTTTAGCAGAAGTGGGAAAGGAGGAAAGTCATAAAGGAAGACTCCCTCCCACTAGAACAAGAACGCATTCCCCATGCTCCTCGGCTGTGGGAACCTGTTGGCGAACCTCTTGACACTTCAGGTTCGCCGCCGTTGCAAAGAGGTCGATCTGGGACTGACCCCACTAGCAGAACAGAAGAGCACTTGATCCTGGCGTAGCTCCCATACGTGGCAAGAATGCAGCTCACTACTGAGAGTCTGTGATGATGGTTTTGGAGCCCGCCAGGTGAAAAGGGGTGTGGAACATGTCCTGAAGAATAACCCAGCAGCAAAGGGCCTGAGCCTCCTGGGAGAGAGCCGGAGATCGCGTCCCGCCCTGCTTCCGGATGCAGAACATGGTTGGGGTGTTCCCCTTCAGTGACGGCAGAAACTACCTGAAGGCCCAGAAGACTGCCCAAAGTTCCAGGACACTGATGTAAAGGATCTTTTCTTCCGGTAGCCAGAGGCCTCTGGCATCCATGGTGACCGTCTGCTGGTGTGGAGGGACTTGAAACAGAGCTCCTTGCGTGAGGTGAGGGTGCACGCCCCGCCACTGGATGGCCAGCCGGAACTCTTAGTTGAGGGCGATTTTGTCCGTCCAAGAACCTGATGCCTGCAGCCACCTTGTGTCCAGGAACTCCTGAAGATGCCTCATCTGTAGTCTGCAAAGAGGTAAGAAGTTGATGCAGGCTGACATCATGCCCAACAGCGACCTGATGGCTCGGACTGTAGCTGACCACGCCGACAGCATGTGCTGTAACTTCCCCAGGATGACCATCACCCTCTCTTCCAGACAAGTGTTGAGTCGGGCACCCAGAAACAGAGCGTTCTTGACTCCAATCATGACTTTGGATAATGTATTGAAAACCCCAGATCCGTTAGCAGACACACGGTCCTCGCTGTGTGTTGGGTTGCCAGCACGTGGGAGTGGGATCGGACGAGCCAATCATCCAGGTAAGAGTAGACATGGATGCCCTCAAGATGAAGATGCGTCGCCACTGCAGCCAAGCACTTTGTAAACAACCTTGGGGACAATTTCAGGCCGAAGGGAGCACCTTCAACTGATAGTGTGGTCCCTGGACCACAAACCGTAGGAATTTCCGGTGACTCCGGTGGATGGGGTTGTGAAAATAGGCATCTATCAGATACAGCAACACCAGGAAGTCACCTTCCTCCAGTTGGCAGAACATATGTGCTGCAACGTGACCATCCTGAACTTCTGGGACTTCAAGTCCTTGTTGAGGCACCTTAAGTCCAGGATTGGCCTCCACTCCCCCTGACTTTTTTTATTCTGATAAAGTATCTGGAGTACACTATGGAGCCCTGGAGATGCTAGGGGATGGGCTCTATCGCCCGCTTCTTTAACATGGCGTGGACCTCCTGTAGCAGCTGTACCATGTGCTGTTCTTGTCAAGCCACAGGAGGAATACGAGGACATCTGTGTTAGAACTCTAAGGTGTGCCCCTACTTGAGCACGTCAAGCACCCATCTGTCCATGGTGATGGTCTTCCACACGCTGAGAAACCTTGTCAGCCGGCTTCCCACTGGGGTGCACAAGTGGGGCACCGAGTTCAAGGCCGGTCAGGCCTGTTTCGGCACCTGCGACCTGGCCTGCGGGCAGCGACGACGATGCTCCTAAACTGCCATATGCCTGTGAACGTCCTCTGTACGCCTCTTGAGTCGCGGAGCAGGAAGTATATCGATAAGGGGTGGTATACCCCTTGGACTTGCCAGGCTTCCCTCTCGAGGAACAAATGGACGACTGACACTGCTGTAGGGTCACCAGCAAACGTGCTGTCTCTGTGTCCATCTTGTTTGTGGAGACCCGTCAATGTCGTTGCCAAAAAGGTTTCCTAGATCAAACGGCATGTCTACCCCTTTGTATTGGACGTCTGATCGGAAGTTGGTGAGCCTCAGCCATCCCTGCCGATGAACAGACAGAACAGAACCCTGTGTCCGCGATGTCCAAGGCCACTGTGATGGCATGGTCCAAGGCCACCTCTCCTTCCTGGAACAGGGCCAGGCCTTCAACTTTCTTGTCCTCAGTCAGGAAGTCCGGAATAGGGCCCATTTTATGCCACAGTTCCGGGTCATAGCGGGACAGAATGGCAGGTCATTAGCAACCTTAATGGTGGAGGCTGCAGTATAAATGATCCTCTTGCCCATCGCATCCAGCTTCGTCCCTTCCTGGTCAGGGGGCACCATGGACGAAGACGATGGGTTCGCTAAGTGCTTACTGGTGGCAGAGACCACAGAGTTGGGAGAAGGCTAGGACCTCAAGCACTTGGGGGAAGAGTAGGGTCACCCAAAGATCTCTGTCAGTTTGTTCGTAGATGGTAAGCAAAGCATTGAAGGAGTTTGGGGCTTTCTCATAGAGGGGGCACCCCTCACAGATAGGCTTGCTGAGAAAGTAGTCAGTGACGGCAACCGTGTCCACCCCGAGCTAGGACCCGCACCCGCGGCGAAACCAGGGGGATTACTGGCATGGAGCTTGGCCTTCTTTTGGACCCAGGGGGCGGGCACCTTCAAAGGACTTCAACCTCTTTTATCAGGGAGTTCGCTGATGGGATTGGGCGGTCCTGGCTGAGGCATAAGTGTGCCTGGAAGCAGATTCCTTCCCCGACTTGAGCCATGCTGCCAGCCTAGTGTAGCGATCCTTCTTAGCTTGCACATTGTATTCCTCCCAATCACGGTCCCGATGCAGGCAATATAAACATTTATAGTGTCAATCCTCCACATTTCTCAATTCACATATTGTGCAGAGTTTGAAGAGGCACCTCGTCTCCTCGAACGTGGAAGGCACGAAATAGGCCCAAGCCTGGGCGTTCTCAAAACTTCAATGGAAGATCCACTATGTAGGATGATCTTCACCAACAGTGAGTCCTCGCTGCTGCTAATCAACCTTCGGTGGAACGATGAAGCAAAACAAATCTGTCGAAAAGTTGTCAAAATTTGTCAAAAAAACTTGAAAGACAAAAAATAGATGGAGAGCAAGAAGAAGACCCCCAACACTGAAGCGTGCAGTAAAAATATGAAGATGGTCACCAGGGGTGGAGCTCAGGGAGGGGACTACCATTGGATGGGGGCAGTATGACCCAGAGTACAGCGATTAGTTTAGAGAAGAACAAGTTACTTACCCCTTGTAACTGTCTTTCGATCGGATGTTCCTCTCACGTATTCCTCATCTTATGATAATCTCCCCAGCTTCAGCTGCTTTGGAATTTTTTTTGGACAGAGGCCCTGTGTGCGGTGTCGTCGAGTTGATGTCCCTCGAGGGCCTCCGATGGTCGACATCATCAACAGTATAAGTAGCGCATGCAACAGAGCCGTTGGCTTCAGTTCTGTTTTTATCCCTCCTGAAGAGGAATGACCAGGCGTACCATAGACCATAGGCTCACAGAAAGCATAAAGTGTACAGCGGGATAGGCTGGGAGGGGTGATGAGGAATACGTGGGAGGAGCATCCAATCGAAAGAAGGTTACCAGGGGTAAGTAACTTGTTCTTCAAATGGATTGTGTCCTCCCACGTATTCCTCATTTTATGATAGACTCCCAAAGGAGTAATAATTTGGAGGTGGGAGTACCACCTGAATTTAGATCTAATCCTAGACGGAATAAAGGACCACCTTTGTAAACTGTCCTCCCTGACTGGAAGATGAATCCAGGCAGTAATGTCTTACGAAGGTATGGATAGACGACCAAGTGGCTGCTGAACAAATATCATTGATTGGGACACCACTTTCAAGAGCAGCAGAGGCTGCCATGCCCCTTGTGGAATATGCCCTTAGGCCTTCCGGCAGGTCCTTGCCCGCTGATCTGTAGCATTCACCAATAGCCCGGATGATCCCTCTGGATATGGTTTGTTTAGTAGCCACAAGGCCCAATTTGGGACCAGTATAGCCAATGAATAATTTTTCATCTTGGCGAAATTTAGCCATTCTGGATATCTCAAAACTGAGAGCAATTTTTGGGTCCAGTCTATGCAATCTCTCCTCATCCTTTCCTGGATGAGGAGGTGGATAGAAAGTCTGTAAGGTAATTTTTTGTGACTAGTGGAAGTCGCAGACTACCTTCGGTAAAAAAGGCGGCTTTACCTAGAGAATTGCCTTGTCTTATGAAATACTGTATGTGGGGTTTTGCAGGAAAGGGACTGCAACTTGCTTACTCTGGGGCTGACAGTATTACAATAAGCAAAACGGTTATTAATGTCAAGAGCCTTAAAGGGCATGAGTGTAAAAGCTCAAAAGGAATGCATGTTAAAAACTTTAACACTAGATTGAGGTCCCATACAGGGACATTGAATAGGACTGGTGGATATATATTAGTAAGGCCTTTCAAGAACTGAACAATCAGAGGAATTTTAAAATATGAATCCTCCTCTGAAGAGCACTTGAAAATGGAAAGCACTGCTAGGTAACCCTTAATTGTTCCAATCTGGAGCCCCAGATTTGCCAAATGTAACAACAAGGAAAGCACCGTAAGTGTCACATTCTTATCTCTGCACCAGTTGCAGAACTTGTTCCAATGTCGCAAAGATTTTGTTAATGGCCTTCTGGCCGAAAGCAAAATCTCTATTACATCATCCGGAAGTCCCAATCCTTGTATCTCAGCCTTTCAGAAACCATGCTTGAAGGCTGAGTGTCTTGACCTCTGGACGGAGAACCCGATCTTCCTCTTGCGACAGAAGATCCTCTCTTTGTGGAAGACTTATTGGAGGGCAGATGGACATGTCCAGAAGGTCCGGGTACCACGTCCTCCTGGCCCAATCTAGGGCAATGAGGATCATGGATATCCCGAACTTTCTCAAACTCCTGATCACATAAGGAATGACGTGGAGTGGAGGGAACGTGTACAGGAGTGAAAAATCCCAGTCCACCACAAACGCGTCCCCTAGAGCTCCTCTTGGAGGAAATTCCCTTGAGCAAAACAGTTCACACTTCCAGTTGAGGGTTCCAAAAAGGGTCAAGATCTCTTGAAGGACTTCCTGAGCTAGTTCCCACTCGTGGGAGACTGTGCTCTGCCTGCTCAGAGCGTCCGCCGCCGTGTTCTCCTCTCCGGCTAGGTGAACTGCTGATAGAGAGATTCCTTCTTGACTTTCCCAGAATCAGAACTGCATTGCCTCTCTGCACAGTGGTAGTGACCCTACGCCTCCTCTCTTGTTGAGGTAGTACATGGCCACTGTGTGTTGTGCATCATTATCAGGACATTCTTTCCCCGTACATACAGTCTGATTGCGCGCAGCTCCAAAAGGTTGGCATGTAGTTTGGACGCCGATGGAGACCAACAATCGCTGATTGTCAGATCGCTGGTGTGGGTTCCCTACCCCATGAGTGAGGTATCCGTCACTGCCATTATCTCCGGCCATGGATGCCAAAAACATTCTCCCTTAAGAATGTTGTCTTTGCAAGCCCACCACAGAAGGTCCTGAACAATTCTGTTCAGAACTTGCAGGTGGACTGACATTTTGCCTGAGAACCGGGACCACTGAATCCTGAAAGCCCATTGGAGGGATCTCATTCTCAGGCGAGCCTCTGGCACTAGGAAAATTCAGGATACCATGAGACCGAGCAACCAGAGAAAAAGCCCGGAAGATGTTGGGCACTGTGGAATTTGGTAACCATCTGCAGAAGGTGCTGAGCTCTCACCTCGAGTGGCGAGGCTTTCCCCGAGGAAGTATCTAGGACTGGCCCAATAAATTGGAGTCTTTGGGATGGCATTAAGTGAGACTTCTTGTAATTGAGGGAGAAGCCCAGTTTGTGAAGAGAGTGACAGGTTACGCTGAGATGTTCCCAGACCTTCTCAGGTGAACAAGCCCTGATCAGTCAATCATCTAGGTAGGGGTAGACGTGAATCCCCCATCTCCTGAGACTCGCTGCCACCACCACCATCAACTTGGTGAAAACCCTCAGGCAGAGGTTATCCCGAATGGCAGAATTCGAAATTGATAATGAGAACCGCCAACCGCAAACCTCAGGTACTTTCTGTGCTTGAGATGGATTGGCACATGAAAGTAAGCATCCTGAAGGTCCAATGATGCCAACCATTCTTGAAGTTGGAGAGCCTGATGGATCTGAGAAAGGGTAACCATCTTGAACTTGTCCTTCCTGAGGAACTTGTACAAGTTTCTTGAGTCTAAAATGGGTCTCAATCCTCTGTCCGTTTTGGGAATCAGAAAGTATGGGGAATACCAACCCTTGTTCCTTTCCGCTACAGGTACATGTTCTATTGCACCTTTCTCTAGCAGGGTCAAAATTTCCTGCACAAGGAGCAGATCCGGAATTTTGAAAGAGTTGTTCCCCGGTGGATGATCCCAAGGCCTTTTTGAAAAGGAAGGCAGTAACCTTGGGCCACAGTTTCTAGTGCCCAAGCATCTGAAATAATGCCCCGCCATTCGTTCACATGCTGAGTAAGTCTGCCTCCCAGCGGGGTCTTGTGAGCCAGGGCCTTTAACAGTGGTTTAGAGGCGGCTGAAGTAGCGGTGAAGGTAAGGTTGCTGCTGCATGGGCTGATTTAGCACCTCTCCCTCGTTCACCACGAGGGAATCTTCTCTGGCCTCTTTGACCTGCTTGTTCTCTTCCAAATGAGGAGTAGAATCGAAAGGACTTAACCCCTCCAGGAAGATGAGCCCGAATAGGGTTGTTGAGGCTGTCTAATGGCAGCGCTAAGGGATTTAGCCACTGCCTTTGAGATCTGGAGCATTTTTCAACTATCATCCGCCTTGCTGCCAAACAGCCTTGAGCCTTCAAAAGGCATGTTGAGTAGTCTAGCTTGCACATCTGGTGCAAACTCAGACTTCCACAACCACACAAATCTGAATAGCACTGTGCTAGCCACCATGGATCTGCTGATGCTGTCTGCAGTATCCAAACCTGACTGTAGACATTTACCCATTGCCTACTTACCACTTACCATCCTTGATGATTGCCAGAAAGCCAGCTCTTTCTTCTCCCTCCGGGATGTGGGCAGCCGCCATAGCAACACAGTCCCACAGGGTATAGATGAATCGGGATAATGTGCAAGTCACATTTGTCGACTTCAATGCCATACTACCTGCAGTGAAAATGTTTCTCGCCCAGGCATCCACTATCTTATCATCCCTGTCAGGAGGGATGGATGGGTAAGATGACTGTTTGGTAGATGTAGCAGCCTGAACCACCAGGCTTTCTGGTGTGGGATGCTTAGCGAGATACTCCGGGTCACTGCTGGATGGTCTATACTTCGCCGAGCAGTTTTTATTTACTGCAGCTGCAGTTTCTGGTGTCTCCCAATTTGCAGAGACCCGTTTCTGTAATGCCATGTGAAAGGGCAAGATTGGGTCTTTCTGAGTACCCTGGTCCAAGATGTCCGTCATGTCATCCTGCTTAAAAGCTGGAGTAGGCCTACTCCATCTTAAAAATGAAATAACCTTTCCCATAAGTTTTCTATATGATAAGTCAGAATGCTCAGTTGGGTCTGGTTTGCCAAACTAACTCTGGCGAGATATCCAACCCACTGGCTGACTGGAGATTATCGTATAAATCTCTTAGCCTGGACTCATCAGATATTAGTTCCTCTGGCACATTAGGGGCCCCAAACTGTAGTCCAAAAGGTGGTGTATTGTCATCTGAAGGAGGTTCGTACTCATATATGGCTGACAGAGATTTAAAATAGTCCTTTTTAGGTAAAGTTTTGCAAACCTTTTCCTGTACCACTACAGGCTTTGACAATATTGAAGTAGTCGATGATGGCTTCCAAATCGGTGCCGATTTAGTCAGCGCCGACTTTGGTTGCGGCTTCGACGGCTCTGACAGAGTCGGCAAAGGCGTTGAAGTCGTCGGCTTCTTCAACAAAACCTTAGATGGGCTAGGTTCCTGACTCGTCAGAGCCCTTCGACTTCCCCTTGTCGTCCTTATGCGGAGCGACTGGGGTATGGCTTTTCTGCTTGACCTTCAAATGGGGTCAAGGCAGCATTCTCAAAGATTCAAAGCATTTCACCACAAAATGTGTCCCATTTAGCAGGGGAATATGATTTCGTAGGACACCCGATTACCTCCGTTGAGGAATCACTGGAGGTCGAAGGTGACCTATGATGCTTCTTCTTGGTCTTCTTCAAAGACGAAGAATGGCACGGTGACAAGGGCAGTGTCGTCTGCTGTTTCCCGCTGTGTGTCTCACTGTGATTGCAAACATCAAGGCACAAGCTGTGAGCTGCATCGAGACTGAAAACTGCTGAAATTGACTTTCTCCCTACCTGCACATATCCCGCTCCGATTCGCGTAAGCCTGGGCCCCCTGCACAGCAGTTTGAAGCGAGCGTGGTGTGTTGCGTTTTTTTCGGCGACCAGAAGTCACGTGATCAAAGTCACGTGAGCGTACTGAAGCCCCGCCCTCAGGAAGCAGGTTCAAAAGAAAGACCCAGCCGCCCTAGCGGCGCTAAGCCCGTCACGGTGACAAGGGCGTCATCGTCTGCTGTTTCCCGCTGTTTACGCTGGATACGCAGTAACTGAGTAATAGCCTGCTCCTTTTCCATTTCTGCTTTTTCAAAAGGAAAAAAAAAAAAGAATGGAGAGTGCCAAACCCAGAACACACCTCGAAGAAAAGCTAGAGGAAACTGTTGCAAACTTTTCAAAACATACCTCAACGCTGAACTTACAAACCACTGCACCTAAAGAACTTAGCAATACCACAAGCAAATCAAAACCTCCTACCCCTGGTAGTCCCTCACAAACCCTCAACAACAAAGAGAAACCCGTACCTTTCACTCCTATGCAACAGGAACCACCCCTTACTTCCACCACTATTCTACCAAGCATTTCACCAAGCACCTCTAGTCAGGCTGACAAAGAACTGAAGCTCCCCAAATCCACAACTACAGTTAAAATACCGAAGGACGACAAAAGTCATAAACCAACGACCAACCAAATAGCAGAAAAAACCTCCAAATCAACCCCACTAGTTTCTGGAAAAAGAGCCTCTACCTCAGCACTCAAATCCGACCCCCAGTTCCTTACTCCTGTAACCAAAAAAATCAGAAGACCCAACGCTGAACCTAACACTACGACAAAGAGCGCTCATAGCAAAGCAACAGTGGCAGTCAACTTACCACCTAACAGACTCCTCCCAAGACAAGTCCCCTAAACCTTCAAACCGAGCATCTCGACCTTCACTTGACATCACAGAATTAGATGCCATCATGGACTTTCAGGAACAGAAGAAAACGAAAGTCCTCACAGATGAACATAAGGGAAATATGAACGTTATTTCTAGTACATCAACACCACTTCCTACCAAAGCAAGCTTGTTCTTTCCTAAAACATTCCCGGAAGAGAACCAATTGAATGCAACAACGCCTGCCCTAAACCAACAAGAGTCAGATTACCCCCAACAAAAAGCTGAAAAAACACTGAACACTCCAGAATCCTGTAAACGAATTCCAACGACCATGCTAGATCTCCAAAATACACTAGTGGCTGTTCTATCACTAGCGATGGTCCCCTTCTTAAAGATCCAAGAAGCAACAGTCGATGCCACCAAAGACCAAGCCACACTGCTTGCAATGATCCTAACAAAACAACAATGACTGCTTCATAACCTCAATTCAAGACCGATTGAACCATGAAGCAGAATCCACAAGAATATGGCAGAATCGGCTAGCCGATATAGCAAGAACTGATCGACTGGATAAGCAAGCACTTATAGAAACACTGACAACATTCACCACCAAAATCATGGGCGACAAAGCAAAAAGACACCTACAAGCAACCACGCCCCAAGAGCAAGGCAAAAGGAGCCCACATACAGAACTCTCCTCAACAAAAGGCGATTCTACGAAAGATCAAACGACCCAATATGAACTTCAAACGTACAACTCAACTCTATATTCCCAATAAAGAACCTTCAGCATGTACCCCGTTTGATATTTTCGACCTAACCAAACGCAGCCAGCCGAGCAAAACAACTACAAAAGAAACAACAACAAAAAAAACTCAAACAGGCTCACAAGCTTTCCTGCGAAAATTGCAACTCGACCCAGAGCACCAGTCTCAACCATGTCCCGCAACAACAAAGAAACCCATCAACAACAAAAATGAAACAAGAACTAATCTATTGATCAAGGAAACAACAAAAACAAATACAAAGAACAATAAAACACAGGAACCCCAACCACAAGGAGATCTGATCTCAATCAAAGAACACAAACCACTAGATGCATTACTGGATGCAATCGACCACGACATTGAGCCTAAAACACCAGCGAAAGATGATGCACAAAATACAACGATGAATTCATCCCCACTCCAAACAAGCAATAGAGAACATGACTCACAAGAAGACTCAATGATCATAATAGATGAATACTGTGAGATCTCTTCAACTTCAATGTACACGAACACCGACGAATCAACGAAAAATATATCACTAGTGTACTCATCAATATCAACTGAAGAATCTTGGTTTTCGTTGGAACCTGACGTCCACTCGGATACCACGGAAAATAGACTGATCAAAGTAAATACATCCTCTCCTTCCCCCAGAAGCTCACTGTCTCCTGAGCCCTGATTCTCACTAAGCTTGACTACTGTAACAGCCTCTATCTAAATCTGCCTGTCTCTACTCTCTGCCCTCTGCAACTCATCCAGACCAGGACTGCAAGACTTGTCCTTGGCCTCAAGCCCAGGGACCGTATCTCTCCAGGACTGAAATAACTACACTGGCTCCCAGTGGCTGCGAGGATTAAGTTCAAAACCCTCTGCTTTGTCCACAAGGCCTTCTGGGGCCTGGGCCAAAATACCTTCAACTCTATCTTTCCAAATATATTCCTTCTCGAGCTCTTCGCTCATCCGCCTCCAACTCCCTCAGGGTCAGCCGCTTCTCCAAGCAACGAGTTGGGGGGAGATCTCTCTCCGCAGTAGGGGCCTCCCTCTGGAACAGCATTCCTGCCTCCCTGAAACTTGAGGAGAACCATCTCCGGTTCCGGAAGCACCTAAAAACCTTCCTCTTTGCTTCTGCTTTCTCTCCCCCTCTCCCCTGCTAAATCACTGAATCTGCACTGAATCTGCAACTGGACCACTCACCAAGCTTGGTCCGTGGCCCAGCCTCTCTCCCCTGCACTGCCCCCCTGGAAACCCCTGCACTACGGGACTGTCTCTGCATCCCTACAACCCCCCCTTCGCAGCACTTGTCTGCAATTATCTTGCACTTGCCACCAGCTGGCCCTTATTATTCATCTTGTATTTACTAACCATGTACTGCACTTTCCCCTCTCCCTTTCCCTTTCCCTTTCCCCCTTGCACTTCTCCCTTCCCCTCTACGTATACACTTGAGCGATCTGAATGACACCTGGCCTAGTAGGATCGTTGTCCGTCTCCCCCTGTACCCCCCTCCCTGCCTCGTTGCGCCTTGAAACACTTGTGTATAGTCGCGTTACAAATGCCATATCATATCCTTAAACAGACCCACAGTTACAGATCCGCGTCAGGAACCAAACATATTCAGACTCTCGCTAATTGCTTCAAATCTAAAACCAGACGAAAAACTAATTTTGAACAGAGTAAACATCCTTCGTCTATTCAACGGTATTCCAACACTGTCAAAGATTGCCACACAAGACATCGACGTCATACACTTTCCGAACAAGAAAAAGATGGAAATAGTCCACATTGACTTATCACAACCAAACAATCCAATTAGTTATCTCTGCCAAGAAACAACTCGTTAAATGGGGGTTCATCATAGAACAAATCCAAGTAACAAGATACATGGCCCTCAAAGAAAAGAAATTGGATACTAACACCAAACCTCAAGTTGCCCCAATTCACCGCAAATACAACCAACAACAATATTCAAGTAGACCACGAACAACTGAAGAACCAAACCTAACAGGAAATGACAACCAGACCAGGCAAACAAATTCATACCAGAAAAACAGAATGACAGAAGTACCAAGGGAAATAATCTCCCCAACATATTGCAACAGATATTCATCAACCAGAAGCATATTCCAAAGCAAACAAAGAAAGAGATTTCTATAACAACCAACCCTTAACGGAAATCCAACAAACGAAATAACATTATCTTCATGGAATACGAGAGGGTTTAAACATCTCCTCTCAGAAGGAGCTACAAACCAAAAAGAATTGTCTATAATATGCCTCCAAGAGACTTGGCTATTGACAGAAGTTGTCTGCAATGAGTTCTCAATTTACATGAACCCGGCGATCACCATACAACAAGGCAGACCATCATCTGATATGATAATCATGACTAAGATAGATCCCAACTGGTCAATTGTAAAAAAGAAAAATATCCATCCATGGACCCAATACATTGTGATCTGTATTTTGACTCCACCAACCAAACCAGAGCAACATCCGAACAAAACACAAAACAATCTTCAACATCTATTGGAATGCAATAGCTATAACTGATAATAAGTTTATAGACTCCATTTACGATGAGTTCGTCAAAATAGCAAACTCTTTCACACAAACAGAATTTGTAGTCGCCGGCGATTTAAACATTCATCTATACAATTCTGAAGGCATCTGTCTAGACATCCAGAAAATATCTCCAAGAGCAAGAAAATGGACTAAAGAGATGGAGATCCGAAAACTAACCCTAACAGAACAACCGCTAACCGCACAGGGTCAAATGTCTCCAACATGGTCCAGTGGTAAATCCAAATCGATCATCGACTATATTTAAATCTCTGAAGGAATAAGGAACAACCTAACTGCCATTGATAACTTCGCTCAATCTAACAGCAATCACTCTCAAATTTCAATAACCTGGCAGAGAGAACAAATCAAGAATTTGTCCCTCAACCTTCCAGATCTCGAAATAAACAACTGTCTAACGAAACTACGAATCAAACAACATCAAACGGTCAACTTAGTCTCCAAATTTGAAAGAGCATCGATGCCTGACCATGTAAAACTCAACTATGAATGGGTACTCAGAGACTACCAGACCTCCAAAAGTACCAATCCCACTGCTATAGCCAAACACGCATTTAATACAGAAATCAAAGAGATGAAAAAAATGCTTGGAAAAAAAATAAGCCAACTGAAAAAACTAAACACAACAGCAGCAAATAACGCCATAAAAAAAAAGAAACAGAACTATTGCAACTTCATAAAATCAGCCAAAGGATTACTGCAACAGGCTGACGCTGAAGCTATTCTAGCAGCAATCAAAGGGAAAAACACGAGGCAACTATGGTCTCTCCTTAACGGAAACAACAGAGCAACAAACATGATCCAAGAAGTCGACCCAGAAGCGTGGACTGCAAACTTCAGCACCTTATATAACGTCAATGCATCCGCAGAGATTACCCAACAAAAACCCAACTGTCCACCATGGAATCTGAAATGGGAAACTGAGGACATCATCCAAACCATCAGAACTCTAAAGCCGTCAAAAGCACTGGGTCCAGACAGATTATCTAACGCAATCCTGAAGGCCGCACCAGAAAATTGGGCAAGCCTTTTATCCCACCTGCTCCTTATTATCGAAAAACCCAACAAATTCCACGCAGTTGGACGATAGCCATCTTGATCACAATCTTCAAAACTGGCGACAGAAAGAACCCACACAACTACAGACCCATAGCCTTACTTGACCCGCAAGGAAAACTCTTTGCAAACGTTTTACTGAAAAAAAACATACTATTTGGGCAACAAATAACACGAAACTGGAAAAAAGGCAAACAGGATTTGTAAGCAAAATTGGAACCAACGTCAACTTGCTAATACTGAGCCTTCTCAAATACGAGGCTGCATTAAGAAATCAACAGGTATATGCCGTTTTTATCGACCTAAAAATGGCATTCGACTCAGTGAATAGAACAAAACTATGGACTAAATTAACAACTTGGGGCTGTCCACCAGCGATCCTTCATCGAATCAAGCAACTATACACTAACCCTTCAGTCCGAGTCAGGCTAACTAAACAGGGTAAAGTTACACATTCGATCAATACTTCTAACGGTCTCAAGCAAGGATGTCCCTTAGCCGCCTGTCTCTACAATTTATACACCTACGATTTTGTCAACTCACATCAAAGATCCACTTGCAAATCCACCGAAACTAAATAACGAATCAGTACTATCATTAATATATGCCGACGACATCACAGTCATGGATAAAAACCAATCAGGATTACAAAAATCCCTGGATAAAATAGTAACCTACATGACAGCTAACGAACTTCAGATAAACATAAACAAAACCAAAGTAATGAAACTAATAACCCAAAACACAAAGAAGAACCTAAAAACCTCAAAGTTCTACCTCGAAGGCAAAGAAATTGAAACAACAAATGCCATCAAATATCTAGGGGTAATGATAAACGCGTCATCCACGGAACAACAGTGGAAAATGCATATCGAAGACAAAGCTAGATCCCTAGCCAGACTAGGTCGGTTCTATCACTGCAAATTCGGGACATACTCCTTCAAATCAACAATCACCTTCTATTAACAAAAAGTTGTTTCCCATATTGACCTACGCTGGCGAAACCCTGGCAAACAATCAAGGTCTGAAATGGCACCTCTATGAAGCTATATTCTGGAGGAAAACACTAGCACTACCAAACAATTTCCCTATGACAAGGATCTGTTTCGAATTGGCTTTGCAATCACTACAATCCATAATATCTTGCAAACAAATGGAAATCTATAGGAAAATAATCAGCCAGGAAAAGATACCAGCCATAGAAAAAAACGCACTGAACGCAACGGTTCTCCAACAATGGGCCAACAAGATCAAGTCCCAAATGGACACCGAAGGCATTACCGAAGAAACGCTAATAAACAGACCACAACATGCAAAACTAACACTACAAAGGAGCGACTGGATATAAACCCTCAAAGACCAGACTAATTATAAACACCACCAAGTATGCGAGATAGACATAAGAGCCCTACATGATCTACCACCATACTTGACCTGTTTTCAAGACTGCCACATCTGAGATCTCTTTTTAAGGTTTCCGATTGAACATCTTACCAACCCAAGACTATTTGAGTATCACCCAAAAGACAGAAATTAAATCCTCGGACTGTCGTTTCTGTCAGAGGGAGGGAACCAAAGAGACATTGTTCCATATCATCATGTTTGCCCAGCACTACAAGAAAAAAGAAATCTATTCAAGGAATTCTTCTTCAGAATATCAAAAAAACAGATGACCACACAAGAACACTGGAACCAACTACTAAAAGGCAATGACAAACATTTAATACTAACAGCCATCAAATTTTGGATCGAGATTGAAAAGAACACGGAAAAAAAATAATAAGCACATCATCTCACGGCAATTATCTTAACAATTCTCCGAAAGACCTATATAATGAAAAGTTTGGACTACCAAACATATCATTTAAAAATAAGAAATTAAAAAAAGACTTCTCGATCGAGACCATTTTGATTTTTTGTGTCGGGAAGATTCCTTCAACTCATGTGTCTTTTTTGACCTCTTCGAAGGAGACTCCGAAGATCACCTCCCCACCGCCAATTTACCTTTACTCTCCCTGAGAGCCTTCTCGGTGATCGCCTGACAGGAGCCACAGTCGGAGGTATGGTGCCTAGAACCTAGACACTCCAGACATACACAGTGGGGGTCAGTGATCGACATCTTTTACCCGCAGTCTTGGCAGTTCTTGAAGCCTGACTTCGGCATTGATGGTGTTGACGATGAAGACATTTTTCAAACAAAAATGACAATTTCACTGAAGTGTGCTGTAATTCTCTTGAAGCATTAGCTCGGAAAAACGGAACGGAAGCCAACGGGCGCTGCATGTGCTACTTATACTGATGATGACGTTGAACGAAGGCCCTCGAAGGACATCAACTCGACAACACTGCACTCATCGCTCTGTCAAAAAGAAATGCAGAATGCAGCTGAAGCTGGGGAGATAATTATTATAAAATGAGGAATACGTGGAAGGATACAATCCATTTGAAATGCAGTTTTCAAGCTTAAGAAAGACTGTTTTCTTTTTATAGAGGATTCCCAGCCTGACGACAGGGAATATTCAAGTGCATGAGAATCCATGCCAGACCCCACGCTGTAGAATAAGAGGATTTCTAAATGGTATCGTCCCTATACAATTCTGGAAAGAAAAGGTCCCTTGAATTATTTAGTGGCCCAACCAGAAAGATATCAGAAGACCCAGATATACCATGTTAACTTGTTACAGTGGAAAATCGACCTAGTAGCGGAAACTACTGTGAACATGGCCACCCTGCTTTCAGACCAAGACTTACAAAACCAGTTAATCCCTAACCATCTACCACTCTCCCCATAAGAAGACCTTCATTATTTGTTAAACCAGTTAGCTGAGCCCTTCTCTGAACAGCCAGTAAGAATTAGTAATTTTTTCATCATATACGTACCCCAGCCGGGCTGGCGGTAAACTTAAAAGCTTACCGGATTATATAAGGAAGGAGAAAAATCATTGAAACAGAGGTCAACAAAATGCTCAAGGCTAACATCATTTAGCCCTCAGGGAGCATGTGGTCTTCCTCCATCGATTCATTGGCCAAACTGGACAATACTTGAAGATTTCTTAAATCCCACTGTTGAGGGAAAGACTGCCTTTTCCACTCCACAAGGGCTTTTCCAATTTAAGGTACTTCCCTTTTGATTTACACAGAGCTCCGGCTACACTACAGTGGTTAATGGACAAGTTTCTCTGGAGCATACTTGGGGACAATATTATCATCCAAAGAAAGACCTGGCACTGACACACGCACCATCTATGTGTGAGTGTAAGAGCCCTCATGACAGCAGGTTTGAAAGCTAACCTGAAAAAATGTCATCTGGCCCAGGCATCTGTAAAGTATCTGGGCTACTTCATGTGAAACCAAATGATTAATAGGAAATTCTTGGGACGAACATCCTAAGAAACCGGATGCTCTACCAATTTTGCTCACCCAAACTAATTCAAACAATATTCAGCCTGAATAACTCATAATTGTTCGCAGATTTTCTGAATAAACAGTGCAACATAGTCATAAAAAGTTAACAGAATTTTTTGTGGGGCAAAGCAGTGCATCCAAAGCAAGGAGTGCTGATGCATTTCGGAAAAGGTCTGTCATCAGAGCAACCTGCATTGCTTGTAAAAGCAAAAAATAAATTAAAAAACAAAGGAAACAACAAAGGTAACAAAAATTAGTATATAGTACAACCACTGGAAGTTAAATGCCAATAGTATCCAAGTGATGGAAAGTGTATCTTGCCATGGTCGCAAGTTAATGAAGGTTATGTATCTATTGAATTTAAAAATAAACATAACCGATATGAGGGAGGCGTGGCTAGCGCGCGAACAATGCGGACGTGAGCTGAGTGAGCTCCCGTAAGCGCCGATACAATCCTGCACTTTTATCCTGATTTCTGGGGATTTCGTGCGACACAAACGTCGCAATCGCGCCCGTGAAGCTGTGGGCTAGGATCGACTGAAATCTGGGAACCTATCTACCCACCCGGTGGGCCAAATCGACAGCTTGCTGAAGGCCGGCAGACCCGTCCGAATTGCGAAACCAAGATGGCCGCCTGGCCCGAGGGCAGACCTCCTCTGCATGACTGGGAGGCTTGGGGCGGCCTGACATGGTGCGGTGCGGAGCGGAGCGCGAGGCAGACACCAGTGAGCGCCCGCTCTTCCTCGCCACGCGAGCGGGAGCCGGCCAGCTGAGCCTGCTGACATCCGGAGGACGCCCGGACGGACCCGAGCAGCGGGGGGGGGGTGGAGGAGAGATAGAGGAGCCCTCCTGCGATCCCGGTGACGGGCGGCTCCTGTTTCCTGGGCCCTCTCGACTCGACGCCCGGACTGCGGAGGACGGCAGCGGCTCGGCTCGACCGCGCCGGAGGTAGGTGGGATCCCCCCACCCCTGCTCCATACAGAAAACGGAGTCTGGTGCCATAACCCACAGGAGGCAAAAGGGGGACCACCACTTACTGAGTGAACTGTGAGATACGCCGGGGGCCCGCACGTTCTCTGGGGGCTCTGTGAAAGCCCAATAAGGGACACCGAGCCCCTGGCGCTCAAAGTACTTTGCCATATTAGCCTGCTGGAGGACGCTCTGGGGGACCCGCGGCTCCCCATCTGACTCGCTGCGGGGCTGCAACACCATATACCTGGGAGGGTCGATCACTCCAACTGAGAATAAACAATATCATTCGACCCATTGTGCCGGGCGCTCCACGGCCTTTGGAAATATGGGTAAAGACAGGCAGAAGAAACCGTCCACACAGAGCAGTATGGACCAGTTTGCCGTCGCTGCTACCCCGGCCCCGGCGGGCCCAGTAACACGACCGAACTCCCCCACGGGGGACGGCTGTCTCTCCTTACATGACGTAATGGCGGCCATTGCCAACTCCCGATCCTCTATGGAGACCAAAATAGACAGTATTGCGGCAGATGTCTCCTTCCTGCGCCACGACCTGCAGAAACCGACTTCCAGAACAGGAGAGGCGGAACACCGCATCTCTGAAGTGGAAGACAACATTGGCGGGATCAATCGTCAACTGTCCCAAGCCTTAAGCCGCTTAAAAACCCTTGAATCAAGAGTGGAGGATGGAGAGGGAAGGTCCCGCCGCAACAACGTCCGCATCCTGGGCCTGCCGGAGGGGGAGGAGGGAAAATGCATGGAACTATTCCTGGAACAGTGGCTCGTTGATATCTTCGAGGCCACATCCTTCTCAAAGTTCTTTTCAGTGGAGAGGGCTCATAGGATGCCATCGGGCAAACCACTCCTCGGTGCTCCGCCCGTACTATCATCGCCCGCCTGCTCAACTACCGAGACAGGGACGCCCTCCTGAAACTGTCACGCTCGCAGGGGTCGATCACCCATAACGGCTCCCGAATCGCCTTCTTCCCGGACTATACCCGAGAAGTGCAGCGGGCACGACAATCGTTTGAACCACTCAAGAGACAACTGGCTCAACTGAATGTGAAATACGGCCTGCTCTTCCCGGCCCAACTAAAAATATACCATAAAGGAACTACTGTTCACTTCAATGACCCACAAGAGGCCTGGAAATGGGCAGAGGCTCACGTAGAAGGCGACTGGACTGCAAGACCGAGGAGACCGAGAGGAAGACCCCGACCAGGACCTAGGCGGGCCTCCCCGAGGAGAAACCCAGGCCGGGAGGGACAGGAGAACCTGGAGCCAGTGGCAGAACAAGAAGAACACTGAACAAACTGTTGTTCCTTACTCCGGGGCCTAGGAGCAGTGCTCTGACACGTGGGCGTGCACTTTCCGCGCCTCTGATCCCAACGCATAATCAGTCCACCATGGAAGATGTTGACATTGGGCGCAAGGGAGGGAACTCTGGGGGAAGCTCTGATCCCTCCCCTGGTCAAGCTCTTTCTCTCCCCCATGCCCCTCTCTCTTTCTTGCTTATTTGGACTCTATCCAAGGGTCTGGTTTTTGAGCTGACACCTTAAGTTGTTCAGCAATGTATGGGCGACAGGTACTTCGTGTTGGGGTAGAGTATAGGGTGGGGGTGAGTTGGGAAAGTTCAAAACCTTGTTTGTTATTTCAAGACTGTCATATGCTCACAGGTCAAACTAACCATTGTCTCTGGTTGAGGACGCTCTGTACCATTCCACAGGGCACCCCCGCCCCTCTGGTACAGGCGGGTACTATATCGGCATCTTTCACTGATCGCTACACCCTTGAAAACCTCATCATGTGTAATAAATATCCTCCGCACAAACTGGCAAATCACCCATGCGACACACTAAATCTCTGAAATTCCTCACTTGGAACGTGAATGGGATGGGCTCAGGAATTAAACGGCGTCTTATCATGCAATTTTTAAATAGACATTCCCCTGATGTGGCCCTCCTAACAGAAACCCACCTGGCCGTATCAAACTGTGCCTTTTTTCAGAGAACTAACTATCGCCTTGCCTTTCAGGCGGGGTACACAATGGGCCACAGGGGCACCCTCATTCTGATACACAAACGCATCCCATTTATTCAACAAACTGTAGAACAGGACCCCAGGGGCCGATACGTGTTCATCTTGGGAACGATCTGGGGTCAGACTGTGGCAATTGCCTCAATCTATTCTCCACCTGGGCTGGGACAGTAGTTACTGGATGAACTCACTACCCTTATAGGGAAACATCACCCTGATAAATTCATTCTAGGGGGAGACTTCAATGACACCATGAATAATAACATTGACCGTTCCCATCTCCGGAATCGTAACCCAGATATTCCTACCAGATTAGCCAACTTTACATCTGCTCTTGGGCTCCGAGATGTATGGAGGGAGTTACACCCGGATGTTAGGGAATATTCTTTCCACTCCGGTGCTCACGGTTCCATGTCCAGACTGGATTATTTCTTTCTACCACATACCGACCTTTACAGGGCAATGTCCGCAGATTTGCTCCCTCAGGGCATCTCGGACCACTCACCTCTTTTAGTGGAAATATGTATGCAGGGTCCCCTCTCCCCTAGAACGTGGAGACTTAATAGCTACTATCTAGGGTTCCCAGAACTGATAGATCGCCTAGAGGAAGTATCTGCCGAATATTTCGAAATTAATGAGGAATCGGTGGATAACCCTGTGATATTATGGGAGGCATATAAAACAGTGCTCAGGGGTGAGATTCTCTCCTGGACGACACATAAAAGAAACACCCGGCTTCAGGAACTGCTAAAAGCCGAGAAGGAAGTGAGCAACTTGGAGACTAAGCATATATCTGATCCTATGCCCGAGACTCATCGATCCCTCCAACGCGCCCAAGAGCGCCTTCGGAACAGAGCGATGGATGACGCTAAACAGGCCATTTGGCTGGCTAGAGCAAGGGTGTACGAACTAGGGGACAAGGCAGGTAAATTGCTTGCCTGGCTGCAGAAAAGGGACGAAGGACAACGCCCTGTCTGGGAAATAGTTACACCACAGGGCGACAGCTATCACTCAAATGCTGGGATTGCTGAGGCCTTTGCAGCGTTTTACGCAGACTTGTACCGAGCCCCAACCTCATCGCTAAACCCCTCCCTCTTAGATGCTGTAACGCTGCCGACTCTCTCTGAGCAACAGAAGGACCAGCTGGACTCTGCCTTATCGGAGGCTGAGATTTCAGAGGCGCTATCTCAACTCCAATCAGGGAAGGCACCAGGCCCGCATGGATTCCCTGTTGAAACCTGGCAAAAGCTAGGCGCAGATAAAACGGCGGCTCCCCTGCATAGAATGTTTCTTGCTGCCCGGGAACAGGGGACTCTCCAACCAGATCTTTGCAAGGCGACTATCGTGGTCATTCCCAAGCCTGGCAAACCTCCACATAAATGTGCTTCCTATAGACCTATATCACTGATTAACGGGGAGGCTAAGGTCCTCGCTAAGTTACTAGCGAACCGATTACAATTAGTTGCACCCACCCTGGTCCACCCGGACCAATGTGGATTTATGCCTTGTAAATCGTCTCGGATGAATCTACGCCGCCTCCATCTGGCATTGGAGAGATCCCCGATTATAAACGAACCCTTGGCCCTGTTGGCAATCGATTTCGAAAAGGCGTTCGACTCCATTCGATGGGACTGCCTCTGAGAGATCATGCGCCGTATGGGATTTGGAGGGGCCTTTCTGGGATGGGTGAAGTTACTTTATACTAACATCCAAGCTGAATTGAAAGTAAACGGATGGTCTTCCAGGTCCTTCCCTCTGGGTCGGGGTACACGACAGGGATGCCCACTTTCCCCTCTTCTATTTGCCCTTGCAATTGAACCGCTGGCTCTTTGGCTTCGCCAAAACACTGCCTGGAAGGGGTTCAGATGGCCAGAGGGACATGAGGATCGTACAACCCTATATGCGGATGATCTCCTTGTGTATCTGGGAGACCCGCCAAGGTCTTCCCCTATTGTAACACAACTGCTCATCCGCTTTGGGGAATTTAGCGGACTCAGAATCAACTGGGAGAAATCAGTCTTCTTTCCTGTAAAGGGTGGAGAGCAAGCAATCCCCCAGGAGTGCCCGTACCGAGTGGAACGACAGGGCTTTCGATACCTGGGAATATGGATATCTGGGGACTTGACAAGTTATATAGAACACAATCTACGACCGATCACAGACCGTTTCATTATTGATGTCCAACACTGGAAACTCCTCCCCCTGACACTTATGGGAAGAGCGGCACTCTTTAAAATGATGACCCTCCCCAGATTCCTTTACATCCTTCAGAATGCCCCACTTAAAATCCCAGACCTGGAATTTCACCAAGTGGAGACACTTCTCAGGGATCTGATATTGGGGGGGGTGGCTAGCCACGAATCGCGCTAACCACACTCCAGAGATCGATCTGGGAGGGAGGAATAAGAGTTCCCTGTCTCCAAACGTACTACTGGGCATCACAACTGGCAGTAGTTAATGATCTTCTTTATGGAAACCGAGACCTACCTCATATACGCGTTGAGATAGCCACTCAGAGGCACAGACCCGCTGTCCCTCCTCTATCAACCCCTCCCGAGAACTCCCCCACCCACAACCACAACACACCTGATTACGGTATGGAGACAGGCACACCGATTCATTGGGTGGGAAAAAAAATTACTACCGCACAACCCCTCTGGCAAAATAATAACCTAGCTGAGACCCGGAAGTTCGAGCCATGGCCCAAATGGGTAAGAGCGGGGGTCACTAGGGTTGGGGATATGCCCATGGATGGGAGATTGACCTCATTTGACGACCTGCCCTACAATTTCAGATCCCAAACACGGAACGATACCATTACATACGCCTGGCCCACGCCTTAAGACCCTACTTAACAGTGGACACACTGGTACCAGACTATACCCCTATAGAGCGTAACATCGTGCCAGCGTTTATTCCCACCAAATGCACTTCCATCCTCTACAATGCCATATCCTCCTTTGCTACCCCTGAACTGACCGAGCTGAAGGCGAAATGGGAAGCGGATGTGGGGGAGATAGATCCAGAGGACTGAATACAAGTCCTCATGCATCCCAGAGAAATCGCTATTTCCTCTAGGCTTCCACTTGTGCAGCTGAAAATACTGAACCGGGTTTATTACCCTAGAACGCGCTTATACGGCTGGAAACGGGCCCCAAACCCGAACTGTTTGCGATGCGGGGAAGAGGAGGGAACCTTCATTCACATCTTGTGGGCATGTCCCCGGATACAAACATTTTGGAATGCATGCTGTAGGGAACTCTCCAGAGTTCTGACCCGTACCATACCACTGGACCCAAGGGCCTTACTCCTGGGTGTGCCTGACGAAATAGAGGCTAACAAGTGGGAGAGATTGCCCCTGCATACGGCGATGGGACTGATTAAGCGCAATATAGCGCAGAAATGGGGAGCCCCTGACTCCCCGACACTGGACCAATGGAAATCGGATATGGACATATGTGCTATGATGGAGCATAGGATTCACCTAGCACGAGGCTGTCCCAACAAAGCCTCCAAAATATGGGATAGATGGGAAGAAGCGACCTGAGAATCCCCCCTACAAGCTGGGGAACGTGCGCTGGGTGTTTTGTATTACACACTACTACATGTACTGAGGAAGCCGCTCGACCTCTGATGATATGTGTACTATCTCCACTGATTATGAATGACCATGACAGTCTTTATGTTGGTTTGGTTTTTTTGTTGGGTTATTGTGATTGTTGTACTATAACAATAATAACAAAATACTTTATAAAAAAAATAAAATAAACATAACCATGTCAACAATAGAAGCAACATTCCAGGTAAGGGCCTACCCCAAAATTGTTAAAGAAGGCACCTGTTTCACCAAATCAGTGATCCAAGAATCGGGTTGCAATTACAGCCAGCAGTCAGACGTTAGCTTACCTTTATGGTTTAAATCATACTAGACATTCCGTCACTGTGGACAGCGTCACAGAGTGGCGTGCAAGAGTGGGACATCATCGGGGACCGGGCCCTCTCGTAACAAACAATTATGTACAGACGCACAGTAGCGATGCAAATACAAAAGAAGACCATCATGTTCATGGATCTTTACCAATTGTCAGAATGGTCGCCAAGCAAGGCGCCATACAAAATACCGTCCACGTTTAGTGTCACAGATGGTCATTATCCACAAATGTATATAACATAATGGGGTTACCTAATGTACGAGCTGAATAAAGGTTCAGAATTAGATACACAAGTGGTGTAAATACTGTGAGGTACCCTACCAAAATGATTTAAAAAAGCACACAATATACCTGTAACTGATGGAACGTGAAGCAAAGTGCACCTTCAGCAAGTAACCACAAGTGATGCTTTTCAAACGTGATCATAAGGTATAAGAAAACAGTAATATTTTGCTGTAACACAACCAAAAATATCTGTGCATTTTGAGCAAATGACCCAATTGTTGCCAACACCAAGATGCAATAATAAGGTATAAGGAAACAGTAATTCTGTTGGATTTCAATAATATCTATGATCCTAGAAGATAAATCAGAGATGACCATAAAACCCCACTTGTAAAATACAGCCATTTTAGAATGTCCCCAAATCAGCTCCATGATCATAGGTAACACATGAAATCAGAGTCCTCATTCATCACGTGTGGGGGTACAGTGTTCAGACAGTCATGCCAATATACTTCTCGCTGATGAAGTCTGTGCGAGATTGTCATACTCCCCTTTTTTCTGGACCCTCTCCAAAACTTGAAACCGAATCTGTGATACATTAAGTTGTTGTTCAATCCAGTGGCGTGCAACCGCAGAGTTCAAATTTCAGGTGTGAATATTGGAGCGATGCTCATTCCATCGTAGTTTATATGGGCGACTTGACTGGCTTTCATAATACAACCCGCAGGGGCAACGTATAGCGCATACGGTATTAGCAGTGTTACATGTGGCATAATGTTGAAGCACATTTATTTCTCCAGATCTTGGTTGATGACAAAGGTAGCTTTGGTTACAAAATTGCAATTGGTGCAGTGTATTAACGGAAAAGTACCAGTAAGTCTGTTATATTCATTCACCTTGTTAGACGAGGGATCCCAGGAATCGAAATAAAAGCAGTTCCTGGGTATCCGTCATCAACCAGTAAGCAGGAGCAACCACTGGGGAACTAGGAACTAGTAAATAGCATTCTGCAAATCTGACTACCATATAAAGATTTTGATTTTTTCCATTTGTATCGCGCACATAACGGACCAAACCGTCTAGCGGCGCATATGATATAACACATTAATGTAAACAGAGCAGGCCCTAAGAAAAAGCAAATAGAAGGAAAGGATTCTAATAGGGCTACCTGAAAAAACATGTTTTAAGGGCCTTACGAAATTGATATAATGATTTCATAGTCCTTATTTCAATTTTGGTCCGAAAACAGCAAAGCTTCCATCTCCTCTTTTTGTGTGTACTGAATGAGGAATCGACAGGAGATTACAATCTCTAGATCGCAAATCTGTTATGGGTTGATAAGGTGGAAGCAATTCACTCAAATAGCCTGGGGCGAGCCATTCATGCATTTAAAAACAAGGCAAGCCACCTTAAATCTAATGCGATCTTCCACCGCTAGCCAGTTTAGGACACAGCGAGATGGAGACACAGACAGTTTTGCTCAACTTAAAAATCAACCTGATTGCCGCATTTTGGGCCTTTTGGAGTCTCTGGACTTGTTTGGATGGAATGCCCATCAACTGACTGTTGTAGTAGTCCGGATGAGCATTGGTCAGGGCACCCACTACCAAAGCATGATCCTCCTCAGGGATTTAGATAAGTACCTGTCTTAAAAGTCTCAAAATATAATGTACTGCCTGGCCCTTTGCTCCAACCTGGCACTCACTGGCGAGGTCTTCCTGCCACACACAGCCCAGATTCTTAACCTTGGAAACAAATTTTAAATTCGTACCTAGAAGAGTCGGGACGGATAGCTTTTTGGCAGCAGTAAGAAGATGTCTTGGACCGAATAAAATCAATTCAGTTTTGGCTGCATTTAATTGAAGCTGATTACTAGACATCCAGTGATCAACTTCATCCAAGCACTGCCATAGCTTACCAAATGCTTCATCAAGATTAACAAAATCTGATGAAGATTTGGGTGTCATCTGCATAGGAGTGAAAACTCATCCCATGGTGTCTCAAGATCTCCAGCAGAGGACACATGTACAGGTTAAACAATAAGGGCGAAAGTGATGATCCTTGTGGAATAGCACAGTTCAACTTGATCGAGTCTGAGAGGAATTCACCTAATCTCACCTGCCGATGACGGTCCATCAGAAATTATCAAGATGCAAACATTGCAATTTGCTTATTTTATATAACCCCTTATGCTTCAAATGCCCTATAAATGTGTCCTAATTCTTATTTACAGATTGTCCCAAATGCACAGAGATAAAATCATATTGGTGTGTTTGTTTAGCATCAGTTGGACTGTGGAGTCAAAAGTAGCTCCTGGTAGCTTTTGGTGCCAAGCTAACCAGGCTCTTCTAGACTGAAAGCAGGAGCTTAATAGCTACCCTCAATTTCGAATCTTGCATCCGTGTAGACTAGTCTGTCCCTCAAGTTAGGACTGCGTTTGTACGCGAATACTGGCTTATGTGAGGGGTCAGAAATGAGAGTCGGACACAGGTTGTCATGTTTTACCAAATATATTTATTAAAAGAAAAAGGGTTGGAAAAATGCCTCTCTGACCCTATGCTAAATCGGAGTTTCCATGTCTATGTTTGTTTGTTTTATTATTTATAATGCGCGAACATACCCTAGGGTAACAGGGCGCAGCAGTTACATGTACATGCGAAGCTTGGTTACAACAGCATAGTTATTTATATACAGGTATTAAATACAAGATATATACAAATAAGTCCTATTACAGACAGATAGAACAAGAGCAAGAATATAAATGATGCAGGCAGCTTGCTGATATCGGTGGTATATACATGTGTAGGTGAGCAAATGTGTACGGATGTGCAATAAGGGTGGAGGGGTGGTACTCCTCACAGTGAGACCTAGCTGCTTCTGGCACCTAGTGGTCATTCGCTTTCAGTCACAAGATGGTGTTGGTCCTGAAGTTTTAGTAAGGAAGGTCAGTTCTCAGTGTAGGAGGGAAGGAGTTCAATAATTTGTCTGCTTTCACCGGGAAGCTGTTGCCACCTATTATGGAGCGATTGAAATTGGGAATAGAGAGGCATTCTTTGTAAGCTGTTCTGGAGGGTCTCAGGGAAGTCTGTCTGTGGAATCTGTCGACCAGGTAGATAGGCGCAGCTTTGTTGAGACATTTGTGCGTAAGTTACAACGTTTTTAAGAGAATTTTGTCATTGGTTGGGAGCCAGTTATTCTGTCTGCTACTCTCGGAGATATGGTCTCTTCTAGAGATGCCTAATGCCGCCCTAAGGGCGTTATTTTGTAAGGTTTGGATTTTTCTAGTAATGGCTTTGGTGGACCCTAGATAGAGGGAATTGTAGAAGTCCAGGCGAGACAAGATGAGGGCTCTAGCCAAGGTCCTACAACTAGTATCAGAGAGAAATGTCTTAGCTGTGCGGATCAATTTGCACATGTAGGCCGTGGAGGATGCTAAGGAATTAACCTGTTTGGTAAATGAGAGGTTTGAGTCTAGGTAAAAGCCCAGCGTTTTTACCTCTTGTCCTACTTTGATGCTGTTACCATCAATTATAAATGAGGAATAGTTAGGTCCTAGTTTTTTTAGGCTAGAGGTGGTGCCCAGGATGAGGAGTTCGGTTCTATCATTATTCAGGCATAGTCCATGTGTGGCCATCCATGCCTGGATGATGATGTACACTCTATTCACCAAGGTCAAATCCATTTCATAATCCCCAGAAAGCGGGAGGAGGATCTGGGTATCATCTGCATAATTAGTGTAGGTGATACCGATGATCCAGATCATCGAAAAGGGGCTTGGTAAAAATGTTGTACAATGTGGGCGTGACACAAGAACCCTGTGGCGCGCCACAGGTGATTGGTATAGGGTCTGCAGCTGCAGTGGGCGAGAAGACCCTCATGGTTCTACCATTTAGGAAGGATCGGATCCAGGTAATTGCTTCATCACAAAAGTGAGCGGCTGTGTTAAGGTGGTTGCATAGAATTGTATGGTCAACCAGGTCGAATGCAGCCGAGAGGTCTAGGAGGAGGAGTAAGGCGGCTTTGCCGTTGTCTCTAAGCTCATCAACTTGGGACTTGAGGTCGATGAGTGCTGCCTCGGGTCCGTGTTGGGGACGGAAGACTGATTGTCTAGCTCCTAATTGATGGTGTCCTTCCAGGTGTTTCTGGATTTGTACATAAGCAAACTTATCCAAGATTTTTAGGAGAAAAGGTACAGTTGTGATTGGCCTATAGTTGGTCGGCGTGGATGGGTCAAGAGTGGGTTTTTTTAAGAGTGGAAGTACCCAGGATTGTTTAAGATTGGTGGGGATGGTACTGATGGAAAAGGACACATTAATAAGCTTCGTAATGAAGGGAGAGAGGTCTCGGGCAGCATCCCTGATAAGCTGCGCGGGACACAGTTCGCCTTGACAGTTGGACGGTTTCAGTGACAAAATTATTCTTTCCACTTCAAGAGTGGAACCTTTGGTGAAGTTAAATCGGGTGGATTCATTAGTTGTAATACTCCCGGTTATTTTAGATGGCGGACAGTTGTTTAAGGAGGCTCTTTTACTGGACATTTTATTTTGTAAGGTGGAGATTTTGATAGATAGTGCGTTTTGGATCTCTGAGCACCATTTCTATCTTTAATGCAAGTGTCAGGTGATACTAAAGGGGTCTATATTTCTTTAAGGATAGTAAATAACTCCTTCATATTGGATTTGGCTTGGGATATGCGTGTGTCGAAGGAAATTCGCTTTGCTAAGCATATTTCTCTTTTATAAAGGGCTGAAAGTTTGGAGAATTTGAGTTTGTTGGCTACTGATGGTAGTTTTTTCCAGGCGGCCTCGCAGTTTCTTTTTTGCTGCCTTATGTTTTTGAGGAACGGTGTAAACCATTTATTCAGATGAGTTTTAAGCTTACTTGGTCTAAGATTGAAGGGGGCAATCAAGTCCAAGGAGGTGGACATGATTTTATTGTATTCTTCGACCAAGGTCTGTTAGGCAGAAACCTGTGCAGTTCCCTTAGGGACCACTGCAAAAGGCTTAAGACTACAGGTGTTGGCAGTAAACCCAATTGGTAGCAGTCTGTACCACCCAGATGTACCTGGTAGCTGTGGCTGAGCAGAAGAGTTAGACAGTACATAGAGTATACAAGATAGGTAACAAAATACAGTAGCACAAGCAAACACTGACCAGAGCTTTGGTATCAAAGTATATAATTATTTATTTAAAGACACACTTATAGAAACACTCCAGCACTATTATTGTAAGCAAGTTCAAAACACAGTCACTATTAATATACATCCCTTATTCCTTATTAGACAAGTCTTACTTAACACCACTTATTTTCAGACAGAGGTGAGCGCTTAACTGAAGATGGCACTCCAATAAATTATCAAAAAAGAGAGGGAAAAGGCAGAAATTAGAAAAGCACACACCACTAATACTTAAGAAGCACCCAGCAAGGCAGGAAAGTCAAAGTCTACTTGTGAGCAAAAAGTTCAGAGGCCAGACTCCCTCTTGGAGAGAACAGAACACCATGCACCCAAGATCACACAGTTTAAGAGGCTTGAAAAAGTCTTGCAGAGAGTTCAAAAAGGAATTAGTTCAGCTCAGAAAAGAAAGTTCAGTTAGCCAGCCTAGGGTCAGCGCAGGTAGTAAGTCGAGGATTTAATAGACACCCCGTACAGACCGTTGCAAGGGAGGCTATGCGGACACAGTACCTTTAAAATGGAGAGGATCCTCCAGCGGGGGCAGTTGTTCCAGGCAGCGGGTGCAAGTCGCAGCGTCGTCCAGAGGAAGAGAAGATCTCGACGTGGCGGAAAGCTGAAGGTAGTTGCACTGCCAGGGAAGAAACCAGCCGCGGAGTTCTCCGGTTAAAAGGTACTACCCTTTTATTCGCGGTAGTGGTAAATCGTGGGATCCCAGTTGCCGGGGTGCTTGGCACAGGCAAGGCAGCCACGAGATGATCCAGGAAGGCGAAAAGACAGGCAAACTGGTTATACCCACCAGTCAAAGGAAGAAGACTCCTCAGATGAAGATCTTCTCTGTCGTCTGGAAAAGTGGTGAGACAGTTCAGCAGGGCTCCACCGGTGGTGTCGTCAGTGCAGGTCGGCTCAGCCTCTCCCTCCTTGGATTCTTTAGGTCCTGTGGCGACGTCTGAAGTTCCAGTCCCCAAAGCCCTATTTTTATGCAGAAAACCCCCATTCATCAGTCCTAGCTGTCAATCAAACATGCTAAGTGGTGAGCCGGGCGGCTCTCCACTGGGCCAATCACACAAGAGTGTGACTTGAGTTGCCGAGGCAACTCAGTCCAGGGTGCCTAAACCCCCCTCCCACACATCCTGTAGACCCAGACAGAGTGGCACCACTTTTGGAGGCTTCTGTGTAGAAGCCTGCCAAAAAGTGGAACAAAGGGCTCGACTTGGGTTGGAGTTACAGAGGCGAACACAAACGCCATTTTAAAACCGAGTTCTGACAAAAAGACCCAACCGGGGAATAAATATTAAATAAATAACACAGCGGTATCTTTAACATTGCAACAAAAAGTGGTGCGTTTAAAATGAATGGGAGAATCCCATAGAAAATATTCTGGTGGAATATTTTGCGTGGTAACCACTGCCACCAGCCAGAAACTCGATGAGGGGGGACTGCACAGTGCCCCCTCAAAAAACAGACCCAGGGGTAATCTAATTACCCCTACCAGTACTTGCACAATATGATGGTTTGTACTAGTTCTGTTCCCAATTTAAGACTAGTAAAGTCAATGGTGACTTTACATGCTCTGGGAGACAGTAGTCAGTCCCAGGGTATGGAGTCTACGTTTGGGGGTCACTATGACACCCCTGTGTTACTGCACTGAGGGTGCTGTGTAACACACTTACCAAAAACCACATGAAACCCTATGGAGTGAAAGACCCCATAGCCCATAAAACACATTACAAAGTCAAAGGATATCTCAAATCATGTCTAAGAGTGGGAGAAAAAAGAGAGTCTCACCCTTAGCAGGAAAAGAAAATAAACCCCAAAAATCTAGCAAAGCTGCTGGGGGACTCACTAGGTTTTGGAAATTAGCCTTAACAGAGAATTCTTCCTAACAAGGTCTCAGGATCCGAGTTGTCAGGGAGCGTGTTGAGGCTAGGGAGTAAGGTCGGGATAAGTCTCTCCACAGTAATACTCTTTTTATTTCTGGTTAGCGTGAGTGGAGCCCTGCTGGCCAGGGGTGGTGGAGGTCTATTGGTAGAAAGCATGAATGACACAAGGTGGTGGTCAGTCCAAGCTAGTGGTGAGATAGAGAGGATGTGTATATATGTGTATATATATCTATAAACCAAAAACTAAGGATCAGCCTGTGCCAGGATGTCAATAACTGAGAAAACTGTCCTTATTCCTTATGTCCAAAACGTCCTATCCTGACCCCCACAGTATAATAAAAAAGGAAAATATGTAAAAAAATATCTTCAACAGGCCCAAAAGTGTTCCCAACTAAAACAAGTATAATTCCAACAACAAAGTTCTTCAGGGCGGAAGCCCCTGGATCCCGAGGGTGGATCCTTTCCCCTGGATTTTTAATTATAAGAATAGTCCTTGGTATCTTGTTCAGACTCACTAGATTCCTGTTTAGGTAACAAAGTCTTTAACAGTCTTTCTTTAATGTAACTTTCTCCTCGGTCTCTCTTTAGCACCAACTTTAGAGAGTTTAGCAAATAAATGCTAATCATTCCTTTAACATTTTGTGGGGCTTGCAAACTGCCTGGTTTACTCTCCTGACAGGTTTCTTTATGGAATGCCAACTGTCTAGTGTATTCTCCTGCTAGGACTCTTTCTGCAACACCAATTACCTGGTGTACTCGCCTGCCAGGTTTTAACTTATGAGTTTCACTTGTCTGGTACACTCCCCCTGCCAGGACACACACACACATATTATATATATATACACACATATATATATAATTTGCATGCTGTCTTGCTTGTCAGAATTTCTCATAGTTCACTCGCCGGGTGTCTTTGGATTACTAGGACTTCTCACATGTTTTACTCGCATTGGTGTCTGTGGTTTTCCAAGACTTCTCATTTGCTTCACTCTAACATCAAATTTGTAGGTATGGCTCTTGGGTTGATATATATACTCTTGGTAAAGTTTCTTTAAGTTTGGCCCCACATTTACATTTCAGATATTCACAGTTCACCAGGGTTTGCCTTTTTGCTTTTATTTTGGTATTCAAAACAAGTCTTTCGTCATATCCACATTGTTACAATAGTCAAATTGCTATCAGCACGGTCGCCGGAATGCCCCGAAGTCCCCACTGGCTTTGGGTAGGCTCATAGGCTTTCTCCAGAGTTTCGGGTCGGGATCGCGCTTCTGCAGTGTGCTGCTTTCACTGCTTTCCAATCTGGAGGCTGTAGGCGTTCTTCCGGCCTCCCTCGCATCTCTGTGATTGTACGCCTGCTTCCCTTCAGGATCCGGCATCAATAACGCCAGATTCTCGACTCGCTGAGCAACGAGTGCGGCTCCCAGCGTCTCCACGGACTTTCAGTCTCCGACTCACCGTCTCTCCTGTGATGGCCTCTTTGACTCTGCCACACTGGTAAGTGATCTTCGTGTTTGTGAGCTGTTCAATAGGAGCCAACATCTTCTCCTGCACTGCCGCCCCAATAGTGCACTCGCCAGGTTTCAATGTCCTGCGCACAGGTGCTTTGTAAAAACAACTATACTGCAGATTGTAGTTCATGTTCTTGGAACATCGCTCAAAGTCCTGCATCCTCCTCGTCTCAGTACCTGGGGAATTCTGAGAGTTGAAGTTCACAGAGGTTATTAAACACATGGCATTTGAATAGTTTTCTTTACTGGTAGAAGAAAAAGGTGTTATGTTTCTGCAGTGTGAGTTGGTGTTATAGTTTCGTGTTTGGCTATAGAAAACGATGAAGAGGGTTCACTTCTCCTACCAGTGAGAACACTATCTGACAGTATGCCACGAGTGTCTGGGGAATCAGAGGGTCTTCCTCATGAAAAATGGTCTTGGGCATAAGGGGGTCTTCCGCATGGGATTGGGGAAAATACTGTGCCTCATCCAGTGAAGTCACGCCATCTCCCCGGAAGCCATCTGCTCCCATGTGGATCCTCCCTCATAAAGCCGCCTCCAGGGTCAGGATCAGGTAACGTCTACTGTCCCCTGGCCACAGGCAAGGAAGTCACCGCCGGCTAATCCGTGATGACTCCACTGGAGTCATAACACTTACCTCTAAAAAGATGTTACATTTTGGCATTGCTAGTGAGAACATCCCAGTGTTTGGTAACAATAGTTTTGATTCTCTTAGTTTGAATGGAATGTTATGAAACATACACCGAAATGGGTTAACTTCTTTCTTTGGATGTATTCATAAGTTTTTCTCGTGTGAATTGATCCAACGTTTCCCTGGATGTACCGACTGCCTCACTTTCGTAACCACAATCAAGAAACTTTTGACACAACAGATAGGCTTGTGTGTGAAACTCATTGTCATCACTGACAATTCATTAGACTCTTATGGCAGGTTCCTCAACAGACTTGGTCGGTGAAAACGCAGATGGTGAAGAAGACTATTTCCATCACTGTTGTTCTGGAAGATGTTGGTAATGTAGCTGTCTTTAGTGGCTGTAATTCTTACATCTACATCAAGGAAATGGAACTGTATGTGGCTGGTCTCAAATGTGAATTGTAACCTTTGATCAACATTATTAATGGAAATAAGAAAATCTTGTAACGTGTCAATGGTACTGTTCCATACCCCAAAAATATCATTGATGTAACGAACCCAGAAGGCTAGGTAATTACGCCACACTGGATGATTAAGGATATGATCGTGCTCAAATCTGTGCCTGGAGCAATTAGCGTAAGTGAGGCTATTGAAGGCCCCCATTGATGTTCCAGATACTTGCTGGTAGAATTGTTCCTCGTACACAAAGTATGAGTTCTCAGAAATCCAAGTCAGTGGAATTAGGATGAATTCTTTGGAGCCACCAATGTGTCCCTCCTGAAGTAAGAACCATTCAACTGCTTCAATCCCTAAATTGAGTTGTGGGGAATGAAGGTTTACAATGATTTAACAGACTGTAAACATGATGTATGATGAATTGGGTTGCACTTTCGTCAACAATTGTAAAACGTTTGCAGTGTATCTTACATATGTGCTAGTTCTTTGCACTAATGGTTGCAAAAAATAATCTATGTATTTACCCAATGGCTGTAGTATGGTGTCAGTAGCCGATGCAATCGGTCTCCCTGTCAAGTGCATGGGGTCCTTATGGATTTTAGGAAGTAAGTAAAGGTTGGGAATCCTAGGTTGTGTGTGAACACAAATCTCTTGGTATGAGGATTAATCTATGCAGTGTCCTCTGCCAGTTTGAGCATCTCCATGAGATCTTGCTTTATTCTGTTAGTGGGATCACAATCTAGCTTAACATAAGTGTTCGTATCACTTGTTGTAGCCCCCAGCACCATTTCCACTACTCTGGTGCTGGGGTGACGCTTGGAGAAGCTGGGTGCTATGTAGCACCGTCAGTAAGTGTTTTAAAAAGTTAATTTCTGCAGCGCCATTGCGCATGTGTTCCCGCTCCACCTCCCCTTATCCTGATTAACTGGCTGCCTGGCCCTTTTAATGGCCACCCTGGGCGGCCCCAGCCCTGGCAGCCCCCTCAGCGAAGGGGCTACGGAGGTATCAAGTAATATTATCCCCACCAATAATATCACCTTATAGATAGTAGTGGGGTAAGGCCATAGGCGCCATTATTAGTGGGGATCATTTATGGGGTTATTGGGACCGGAGGGGTTGCGGGGGTGACCCCCACTCCATTAAAAAAATGTTGGGGGTTGCGGAGGTGTGCCCCGCAGGTTCCATGGCTTAATATTGCTGGAAAAATATGCAGATATTTTTATATGCCGCTATTTTTATGGGTACATTAACACATGGAACTGCTAAGGGCTGATCCAGTGGTGTCTGCCGGTGTCCGCCATGGTAGCGTTTGACCTGCAGCCGTCAACCGGCTGCAACATTCCAGGTAAGCTGAATCTGGGTGTTTTGCACTGTGCAGTGTTGAAATTTTTCCCCCTTCCAGGAAAGTTCAATCTGGGAGTTTTGCACTGTGTTGTGTTTAATATTGTGGGGAAGGTTGAATCTGGTAACTGTGGTTCTTTCTCTTTAGGCTCCCACCCTAGATTCCCCAGCAAGGCGTTCCATTCACTGTTGTGTGTTTCTTGTTCTCCCAGTGTCTTCCTTTGTTGTGCCCCCGGTCTCCCCTCCCAACACTGCGTATCCAAAGTTGTGTGCCACAGGGCTGTGGATTTCTCTCTCTTCCCTCAGGCCCGTCCCGTCCTGCTGACCTCCTTCACACCCTCTATGGTGCTCGCTGCTTCTCCGATCTTCTCTAACTGCTACTCCATCTCCTATCCTATCCCTCTCACTAAGTCTGGTAAGAAGAAGTACAAAAGGGACATCCTGGTCTCCAACCTAGGCCTCCCAATCATGAATACTTACTTACACCAGTGCTCCCTCCAGACACCGACATCCTCTTTGGCGTTCCCTCTCCAAGCCTATGGACCCCCATATAGTCTCTGTTCTCTCCCCTTTTTCCTCCTTTCCCATTAATGGTGGCACGCGGTGGGAGGTCCGGGTGACCCCCTTCCACTCCTCCAAGACCATCATTAAGGTATATATTAATGGCACCGTCTTGGTCCAAGGCCAGCCCCTCCCCCCCCTCCCTCCCCCCCTCCCCCCCTCCCCCCCTCCCTCCCTCCCTCCCTCCCTCCCTCCCTTCCTTCCTTCCTTCCTTCCTTCCTTCCTTCCTTCCTTCCTCTGCCACTCCTACCTACCTCCCTTTTCCGTCACCTCTCTGGCACCCTCCTCCTGGTTTTTATAGCACTGGGCAACTCACTGCTAGAGTGCTTGGCTAGCAGAGCAGCTTGAGGGCAATCCGGTGGCCATGTTGGATTCCGAGTTGGGTCCATTACACAGTGGCCATCTTGGAAGGTGCATGATCTCTCTCCATGCTTATGCAAGCAGCACAACAGCGCAGTCCAGCCTTCCCCAGTGTAGGTGGTGTTCTTGGCCCTAGGGTTGTGCTTCATGAGCCTAACCCTCATGGTGTGATAGGTGGGCCTAACCCCGTAATCATGACACTCTCTCTCCACATGTGGTGTTCCCCAGAGCTCTAACATCTCACCCTGGCACTTCAACCTTTACTTGGAACCTCTGGTCCATCATATCTCTACCTTCTCTCCCAAATTTCAGTGTTATGCTGGTAACCCTGAGCTCTCCTTCAGGCTCCCCTCTGCCTCCTCTTCTCTCTCACTCATACCTCAGTGCCTATCCGCGATTCAGGAATGGTGTGCCGCTAACAATCTCTGCCTTAATGCCAGTAATACTGAGATCCTTCTCATTGGGACCCCTGCTCCTGCTTTCCCTCTTTCATTCTGGCCCCCCTCCTGTGGCCTTCTACCTGCGCCGTCCTGCGAGGCAAAAAACCTTGGGGTCATCTTCGATTCCACCCTCTCCTTCTCTCTGTCATGGTCATGAAGTCAGGGGCGCAGGCATGCAGGTGTCGCATGCACAGGAGACCTGGGGGGACTCTGTCCTGGCACCTTTGGCGTCAGATTCCTGAACAAAAGTAAAAAAGAGCATCAATTTAACACAAAAAGCTTTTATTATGGACATAGCACTTCAGATGCATTAACCTTGAACATTCTATCCATTAAGCAGCCGCAAGTGTATTCTTGGGTGTGGCTGCTAATGTATTGCCTTCGCACATGCTCACTCTCTAGGAGTGGCAGGGTGTGGCTGGTAAGCTGGCCCTAATGGGCGCGCCCACAATCTAAGCTATATAAACTGCCCCGATCCTCAAGACCGATGCTTCGCATTATTCTGCAATTGCAAGCAGCGTAACGCTCACCGTCGCCCGAGGTCAGACTTACCTTTCAAGATCATGCTTCTTGGACATCCTGCTTCCTGCCAGCATACTTAGCTGTTCTTACCTGTACATCTCTTCAGCGAACCAAGTATTCATCTATACACTTTCTGGAATGTCGAAATCTTCATCTTGGCACCACAGCACGACACGCTCCATCGTCGACAGCAGCACCTGCAAGGAAAAACAGAAGACAAGGTTACACATCGAAAAAAACAGTCAGTTTAAGGTTGTGCTTCGCCATACTTTGCACTTTTCCTTAAACCATCACTTACCTGCTGTCGAAAATTGCAGTAGCATCCATCTTCCATCCAGCCACGTCTCACGTCTCACAGCTGCATTGAGGCCACATTTCCATCTAAGGGAAGAAAACAGAAGAGAGACATTATTGCGGGCATAAATAGGAGCAACATATAAAGACATTAAACAGAAAGAACAGCATCACAAGAGCTCAAGAAAGACTTACCAATCATAAGGAGAAACATAGATGTAGCTGGACCGGACTAATCCTTATCAGGGATCAGTGAAGGAACTAGATCCCATTCGACACGCCTCTGCTAGAAGTAGCAGGACGGAGAGCTTATCTTCCATAATTCTCAGGTGAGCTTTATGGGCCGGCGTATGCTCACAGAAACCATACTTTGGGGTGAAGGGTTGGAGAGGTACAACAATCACAGATTGGCACTCTCACACACTTATCTCCACGCAGGAGCAGTATCACCACGTACCACCGCTCACAGCTTTTCTACTGAGGGAGAGGCCTGAAGGGGGTGATTCAAGTTCAGGGAGGGCTGCAACCGTGCCCCAACGCCTCCGCAGAGACCAGGTGAACGTAACACTCTCCTCACATCACGGACGTCTCTAAAAATGTCCACTACCAGCTGCACCTCCTCAGAGGTATTCTGCCTTTTCTTACTTTACCCCAGAAGCTCACTGTCTCCACAAACCTGGTTCTTTCTGTGCTGTACTAAAGCAACAGTCTTTCTAAATCTGCCTGCCTCTACTCTTTGCCCTCTGCAACTAATCCAGAAGAGGACTGCAAGACTTGTCCTTGGCCTCAAGCCCAGAGATCGTATTTCTCCAGCCCAAAATCTCTCCACTGGCTCCTGGTGGCTGCAAGGACCCTATGCATTGTCCACAAGGCTTTCTGGGGCCAGGGACCACACCACATCCAACTCTCTGTTCCTAAGCACTTTCCTTCTTGAGGAATCAGCTCATATACCTCCAACTCTGTCGGACGCTTCTCCAGTCAGAGTGCGGGGGTAGATCTCTCTCTTCGGCTGGTGCCTCCCTCTAGAACAGCCTCCGTGCCGCTCTCAAACTTGAGCAGGACCACCTCAGGTTCCAGAAGCAACTCAAGACCTTCCTTTTTGCTTCTGCTTTCTCTTTCTCACCTGCTGATGCTCTTGCCTGTCGCACTGACTGGTTCCATGGCCTCACTATGGGGACAAGGCTCCTTCATGACCAGTAGCCCCATGCACTGCCTCCAGACCTACAGCACACTAGGGGACTGTATCTACAACCCTACAGTCCACTGCTTCCTGCACTTACTTAGAACCAGACACTCAGGCAGCACTTACTTGAGCTTTGCTCTCTCCTTTTCCCTCCCCATGGAACGTCTCCTCTCCCTTCCCCTTGCACTTGCATGATCTGAATGACACAAGGCCTAGTAAGATGGTTTGTTTTGTTCCCCTTTGTCTTCCCCTTCCTTGCATTGTTGCGCCTAGAAACACTTGTGTACAGGAGCGCTATAAATGAATTCTCATATCATACCACACTTAGTTGATGTGTGCATTCTGCTTTATAATGATTAGAATTCATAAGGATAATTGTACCACACTTGTCGGTTGGACACATATTCATGTCCCCATACAGCTCATTAATGAAGACCAACTCATGTGGTTTCATATTTAGATATTTTGGTCTTTTATAGGACAGCCTTGATAAAAAAAAAAATGTAAAACCCGTAGATGAAAAAGCTCAGAGGGTACAGTGATAGGGGGCATGAATGACTTTTAGCCCTGTATGTGTGCATTTCTTCCGCAGAATCAGTGTCCATCTTGTGAGGGGTCAGAAATGGGAGGCGGACATCTTGGTAAAACATTTTCACAAGATGCCATTTTATTAACTCAAAAAGATTTGATGAATTATTTGATGTGGTTATGTTTTTCATCTGATCAGTATATGGACCATGTACCTCAGGGGGGGATTATTTTATTCCGGGATAATGTATCCCCAGAGTGAGAGAGTTATCTTAGGGGGAGAGATTTCAACTGTGTTCCTAATTACAAATTAGATCGTTCTGCGACATGTAGATATACTAATGTAAAGGCAAGTAAGGCCCTCAAAGGCCTCATGAATGATTTCAGCTTTGTCGTTGTGTGGATATTGCTGAATTCTGTAGATAGAGCATATTCCTCCTTTTTTTCTCAAGTTCCTGATTCTTACTCAAGGATAGATTTGTTTTTAGTATCTGACAGACTTGTGGAGAAGGTGAAAAATGCAGTGATTAGAGAGAGCAGAATTTCAGAGCATGCTTTGATTGAGCTGGAGATCAGCTTGGAACAGGAAAAGGGAACCATCAATAGATGAAGAATGAAAACAGGCATTTTAAAGGATCCAGAATTGGTGGCATCACTAAAAACGTTTATTGAGATTTATTATGTTGAACATTTGTGGAACAGCACATTTGTTGACAGTGTGGGACAGCTTTAAGGCAACTATGAGAGGTGAACAGATAAGCTGTGCCAGCCATATGCAGAAAGTACAGTAGACAGAGATAAAGAATTAGAAAATTGATCTAGCAGCTCTCCAACGTAAATGTGCCTTGTCTGGGGATTGGGAGGACACATTGGCAATGCAGAGAGTTTCTGATTCCTTGTAGAATGTAAATGACCAAATGGAGAAAGGTTTTTTTAATTAGAAATAAACATAATGCGAAGGAGGAGATAAGTATGGTAGATTGCTAGCGAACAACTTTAAAAACATGGCAGAAAGAACAGTGATCAAAGGGGAAATATGTGAGTGTTTCTGTGCCTTTCATGAGAATTTATATGAAGAGGAGGGTTCACCACAAGAACAGGATATGGATTACCTTTTTCAAATGATAGACTTATCAAAATGTACTCATGACAGTAAAATGGCTTTGGAGGCGAGGATTACGGACCTAGAAGTTTCAATGGAACTTTTGCTAAAACAAATTGGTAAATCTCCAGGGTTGGATGGTGTTCCAGGAGAATTGTACAAGGTCTTCCAGGTTAAACTGTGCCCTTTTATGTGCCCATTATTACATGTTATACCAGAGGGAGGCAGATTATGTCATTCTATGCGGGAAGCACTTATCACTTTGATGCCAAAACCAGATAAGGATCACACACAATGTGGCAATTATCGGCCAATATCGCTGCTTAATGTTGGCTTGAAGATTTTTACAAAGATTTTGACTAATCGATTAGACCAGAGGTGCACAACTAATTTTGCCAGAGGGCCGAATGTACCTTACATGCTGCCTATAATGGGCCGAAAAGTGAATGTGGGAGGAGCGGTAGGCAGGGCAAGAGGCTTTTTCAACCCCCAATGTTTATTAAACACATGGAAAAATAACACCTTTTTGAGGTGTACTGGTATTTATTTGTATTTCAAACTTACATTTTGTAGTACACATTCCATTCCACTTTTATCATTTCTTTCTTTGCAAAGGAAATAATGGCACTAGAAAAATATTCAAATCATACAGGATGAAAAGGCTGCACTCAAACATTTCAAAAGTTATGTTGCTTTAGATGTGAGGCACAAGCTCTGCCATTTTGCACATCTGGCATGGCTCTAAGTGTGCAATGAACCAGGAGTATGGAGAAATGCGGTTTCTTTTTTTAAGTGCGAGATGAACAGTGAACCAGACATACTTGATAAGTGAGAAACATTGCAGCGTTTCTAAGCTGTCCGTTTCTGGATGTCGGGTTCCAGTGATATTGTTCCTACTCTCAGGATAGCATGGAGATGGTGGTCAGTGAGTCTTGTCCTTAGACTGGATTTATGGAATTTCAACTGCGAAAAAACATGCTCACAAATGTAAGTATTGCCAAACATGGACACCATCTTTAATGCTTTCCAGGACAGATTGGGAAATTATACATTGTTCAAAGACTGGTAAAAGGCAAATAAAGGCATCTCTCTGTGTTTATTATTGATGACACAACAGCACTGAAGTGCAATCACTTCCAGTTGAAGTTCAGGTGGCACATTGTCAACCTCAGCAGAGAAAGGGTCTGCAAAAAGTTTAAAAGAGGCTTGCTGTGATTTAAATCTTGCGAAACGAGTCTCAAAAACATTTTGCAGTTCATGGAGGACCTTCACATGCCGATGTCATCCTACATACTTCTCTTGGGGGAAACCCTCTGAACATGCAGGGAAGTGCCTCATCAGTGGTCATGCCTACCATGGCAAATTTAAATAATCAATGACTTTTTGAAAGGCATTAAAAATGTCAACACCAGTAGTTATGTCATGCAAAGATACCAGGGAAGCACATTCTTGAAATACTTTGAATTCATTATTGGCCCTAGCAATAAACTGTGCAACCTAATAACTAGCTAAGGTGGCACATTCAGATTCTTTTCTTTTCTGCTCAAAAACACCTTGTTGCCTGTTCAGTTGTGTTTCTAGCTCCTGCGCTTTCTTCATTCTCCCGTCCCCCTGCAAATCCTTATACTGCGAATGTTTCATTTCACAATGCCGGAGGATATTTTATTCCTTTGGGCCTGCAATTCGCACGAGCCAAAAAAGGCATGAGTACACATTAGGTTTGCACTCTATGAAAAAAGCTTTGTCCACTCAACCTTAAACTGATGGTGCTCCTGGCCAATTTTCCTTTTTATAACAGCACTGCACATTGACAGGGACATCTTTGGAGCACCACCATTGATGCGATGCAGCCTGTGTACTGATATGGAGTGCCAACGGTAAAGAGGAGGTTCAATGGTACTTCGGGGAAGATAGGAACTCCACTGTTATGCTCCCACTACCACAATCCAAGTCTAGAGTACATAAAAATCATTTACTTTTGAGACAAGCCTAGAAGCGACAAAAGACAAGATCAGATTAAGAACATAGCCTCTTGGTCAAACCTTTTCATGCAATTATTGATGGATACATGCTTCAAGAATAGTGGGTTGCATAGCTCATCAAACGGCTATGTAAGAGAGAGAATAGGGTTGTGAATGCAGGGAGTGCCTGGCCCTACTACAGTAGCCATTAGAATTGTTGCAGTGGTAGAGCTGCACTGTAAAAATGTCACCTTCTAAAACTAGCATTGTCCCAGAGCACAACATGTAGAAACCTGTTCATGTCACTTTTTGCAAAATTACAACGGGCATAAAATGTACATGCCCTGGAAAGTTAGTGCTCAATGTGGGCCATTCCCACCCAGTTCCTGCCCCTCCCGACACAAAACACCTCCCATCGGGAACTCTTTCAGCTTGCTTTACTCAAGCTTTACCATCAAACTTTGCACACAAAATACTTGCCAGTGTTTTTTTAAAGCAGTCATCTGAAAGTTAATAATTTTTTAATTTACTTGAAGCAGTAAACCCGCTACTGATGTAATACAAATGCCCTTACCAGGTCTGCCTTCGCACACCATTGTGCAACGGCTACCATCAATGGCCTGTAAATACCACTACGGCAGTGTGTGGCAAGTGCCTTCACAAAAGCCCAAACTGTTGGCATTGCCACTGCTTGCTTTGTTTATGTTTAGCACGTTCTTTGAAGTGTGATTCACCATTTGCATGTGATGTTCCTCTTTCACTATAAACATTCTCCTTTTAAAAATAAAAAGACCCACCCATAAAGTATCCACAAATATGCAGATAGCACAGAGCTCGGCCTGAATGTCAAATATCAGTGACAGCCGTTGTTTGAGACCATACCCTGCTGTCATCCAAAGCTGGATGTATAACACCTGCCTGAAGCTGAACCCAATGAAAACTGAGTGGTCCAAGCTTTCAACCACATCACTGCACGCCCTGCATGTATTGCACTGGCTACCCATACAGAAAGAAATGCATCCCTGCTCTACACAGCACACCTCGAGGGACACTGATTACTCAGTCACTGCTGGGCTCCATTTCCCTTTATTGCCAGTGATGCCCCATCAATATCCCTTTGCTTCACCCCCAGCTTCTTATCTACACAACCCAGCCCCTGACACAGAGATCTTGTGTACTGCACGTCCATTTTCCTTGCTTGGCTCGCGTTTGGTCCTAAGTGCCAGGCCAGAGCCCCTGGTTCAGCCCTAGCCGAGGGATGCCTAGATCTGTCAGAAATAATTAGACACCAGTAACCAGCTACAAAGCGCAAAGGAAATCAACTGCACGCTCTCCATGGCTGTTTAATAGATGTTCAAAAACCTATAAGCCACCAACAAGATCCAATGGTGGAAATGGAAAACATTCAAAGGGGGATCCCACAAGCGCCAGGGTGGGGGTGGAGTTTGGAGGAGTGGGTGCAGTTCCGAGGAGGTAGAGTTGGCAGTTGGAATCCGCTCAAAGGAAATGTTCAAAATAATAGTACTGTTGGTAATGCAATGATTTGTAGTACATTAGGGGTCCATAGACCCGCTCTACAGTAGAAAACTAACAGGGTAGCTCAGCAGGTTGACAGATCGTTGCTAAGATGTTATATATTCAAATGGTTTTGTTAATTGTATGACTTTTTGCAATTCCTTATGAATAGAAAGTGCTATAAAATATGTTTGGCCAGGGACGGGTTGGGCTGGTCGGAAGTTTGGCACCCATGAACCCACAGTTTCATTGTTTAATAACCGCTGTCAGCACCACAGAAGCCTTTATTTGAGATTAACCAGTTTGATAAGCATATAACATCTTTATAAATATAACCTGTGATAAAACACAAAGCAAGTTGCACACAAATTACAGAGTGTTCGTGTGGTAGTCCAAAAAAAAAAAATTAAAAAACTAAAAAATTTCAAAGAAAACAAGTGAATGCAAGCAGCATTTTTGAGTTTGGATTTTTTTTTTTTATGAAAGTGTAAAATGCACATTTGTAAAACATTAGTGTGCCCAGCATGTAGAATGCCTGATTTCAGCAGTGATGCCCCGTGCCCCAGTGATATTCATGACCCATTGATGCCACTGGCGTCCCTTACAGGACAGAAGAAGAAAAAAAACAGGATGAGTCAACAGAGCCAGGAAACATGCGAGTGCTGGTTGAGTAAAGGAGTACAGTGCAGATTGGGTCACTGAGCCTCCAGCTTCCCTCTGGGAAATTGGGGGCTCCGTAAAGCCTGGTCAGGGCTAAGGCAGGCCGGGACCAAGATCCCGCCGGACATATCATGCCGGATCTCAGACCCAGCAAGAAGGACAAGTTACTTACCAACTGAAACGTTCTTTCGATTGGATGTTCCTCCCACGTATTCCTCATTTTAGATATCTTGTCTCCCAGCTTTACTGCTTCTGAATTTTTTTTTCACCAGAGGGTGCTGTGTTTCGAGGCCGCAGAGTCTTAGCCCCTCGAGGGCCGCCGTCGAGCGTCAACGTCATCCGCTGGATAAAGGGCTCGAGCCACACCCGTTACCTCAGTTCTGTTTTTACGGTGTTCACGGTCGCATCAGTTGATCAGGTTTTTAAGTCCTCAGGCTCTTAAAGAAGTCCGAGTGCAAATGCACCGGGTCCTGTGGCGCTGGAGCCATAGGAGAAATTACTATAGACGCAGGCGGAGGGGCCGGAGGGAGCATGTCCTTTATCACATCCCTAAGGATGGCCCCCATCTGAGGAGATCTCATGAGCGTGATGAAATTTTCAAAGAACCTGTCCTCAAAGGTGGTGATATATGGGTAGTGGGCGGTAGTGGGCGGCTGCTGCGGCGGGTGCGCACTCTGTCTAGCTGTTTGCGGGATAAACCTAGCCAGTGCGGCTGATGGATAAGCTGTTGGATAAGCTGTAGGCCACGTAACTGGTTGACACCAGTCCCACCTTGTAACTCGTTCTCCCACCTGCTCCGTTCCTCAGGGCAGTAGTGGATGAGCAGCCATCTTGTCTGGCACGGCGCCCATCTTGTCGGGCTGCATGCCACATGCCAAAATCGTGGTGCTTGGCTCACTGGGCCTGGCCTCCTTCAGGACTCTTGGTGATGGAGCCTGAGACCTACCCTTCACCTCAGGCCGAGGCCTGGTAGACGCGTCGCCCTCAACAGTATCGCCAGCAGTGCTGTGTGCAGGCGCCCCCTCGCGCATGTTGCCGGTACATGAGCGTAGCCCCTCGGGTGTACACCCAGTAAAAGAACCTTGTGGTCCCTCAGCACAATCTCCGGAAGGATCCACAGACCCCACGGCCTGTCGGGCGGTAGCTGAATTAGCCTTGGTACCCGTGCTGGAGTGAGAATCTGAGAGGTTCCTCACGTTGGGGTGTTTGCTTGGGAAGGAGTCGCCCTTGCGGGTGCGCTGGAAAAGAGCATCCCTCCCTTGGGCCTTAACTTATGTCTGACCAAGTCCTTCAAGTCCTCTTGAGGCGACTTCTCGAAGAGCTCCCTCAACCCAGCTAGTCTGTTCTTCAGAGCAAGCTAAGAAAGTGCGTTGCACGCGGTACAACCCTCCCATCTATGGTCGGGGGCAAGGCAGCGAGGCAAAGAGCGCGGGGATCGGATGTAGGGAAGAGCCCTTCGCAGACTGGACACCTGCTGAAGCTCGCTGAAGTCGGCATGCGCCAGAGAGGAGCGTGGCGCCAGAGGACCAAGTACCTGATTGATAAAAGAAGACAAAAAAGACAGAAGAAAGTATCCGGGGAAGAGCGTGTGTTAATACATGGCCGAAGCCAAACCCAGGAGTGCTGGTGAAATCGCCCCGTTCCCATCGACGCGGAAAAGAGGACTGAGCAGTGGCACTGGTGGGCGGAGTCAGGGAGCACATGCTCCCAGGGCCACGCCCCCACACGCCTCTTAATTTAAAGGGGAAGAACGTTTTTTCTGGTGAAAAAGTTTCCATCTACCGTCCCTAGCGAGGGACGCCCATGCAGTATGGAGGAAAAGGGATGGGATGAAAGAGTATGTCCAGAGACATGTCCCTAGGTCTATGGATAAACAGAGCCAGCGGAGTGGGATCCGGGCTGATGTGTCTCCTCTCTGCACTGGGGACTGAAGCTCAGCTACTCCTCCTCCGTGGTGTGAGCAGCACCCATCGTGCTGATCATTGTCTTTGTCGGTACTTGAGTAGATCTGCTCCGTATCCTCAGTAGTGTGCCGGTCTGCATACCTGGGAGGCTCCACAGGTAGGACCCTTTCCCTCTCCCTCACAGCAGGTTGCTAGGTCGGAACAGCCACCTTGTCTTTCCCTGGACCCAGTTCTTTCACCGCTGCTTCCGCAGCTGTATCTCGCCTTGGGGGAAGGATACCCGTGGAGTGGCCACCACTTCTTTTCTGGACCCGCTCTCTTTCAAAGCCACGGTGGTCGTTGTTGACTTAGACGACAAAGTGCTGTGGTTGCCCTAGACAATGGTGCAATCATCGACTCCATTGACTTGCCTGGTGTTAAGCTTTAGCTGGCTTCAGCAAGTCCTCCTTGGACGCTTCCCACATCGGATTATCCATGGACTCAGAGTTTGGACGAGGGTAGTGACTTTCTCTTTGCAGACACTCCTTTCGTTGGCAGGCTCACCGTGGAGGATGATGGTGGTGGCGAATGCCTTTTGCCAAATCGGGACCTGCATCAGCGGCGAACCCAGCAGAGCTAGCGTTGCAGTGTTTGACCTTCTCTTGGACTCCAACAAGCAGCACTTCCTCAAAGGATCTCAACCTCCTCCTGGAGGGAGAACTCTTCTCGGACCGGCCGGTCCTTGGTGAGGCTTGAACCTGCCCTGAGGCTGCATCAGAGGCCTTGCTCGACTTGAGCCACGCCGACAGTCTGCGGTATCAGTCTTTTTTGGTTCTCTTTGAGAAACCAAAGCAGCGCTTAGCGCAGAATTTGAAGACGCTGTGACCTTCCTTCTTCTCCTCAGCCATGCTGAAAGGGCGCAAAGTAGGCCCAGGGCCAGGCCTTCTCTAAACTTCGATGATCCAATGTGGATGAAGTCTTCGCCGGTAGCAGATCCCCACTGCTGGTATCCATCCTTCGTTTAAGACAATGAAGCAAAAATCTATCAAATTAGAACTATTTTGTAAAACAATTACAAAAAACACGGAAAGTAGCTCAGAGAGCAACTTGAGGACTCCCTACACTGAAGTGTGCAGTAAAAATCTTAAGATGGCCACCAGGGGTGTAGCTTAAGGGAGAGGACGGTCATTGGATGCGAGTATGACCCAGAGTACAATGATTGGTTTAGGGGTGAAGAACAAGTTACTTTACCCTGGTAACTTTCTTTCGACTGGATGTTCCTCCCACATATTCCTTACCTTATGATATTTCCAATATCCAGCTCAGCTGCTTCAGAATTCTTTTTTAGCAGAGGGCGCTGCACGCCGTTGCCTGATGACTTGATGTCCCTCGAAGGCCTCTGCCTCGATGTCGAAGTCACCAAAGGTATATATAGCATGCGCAGCCTCCATTGGCTTCAGTTCAGTTTTTACAAAAACAGGATCTATCCCGTACCTGACAGTTACTCCTCCTGAGAGAATGCCAACTGCAATATCAAAGGAAATTCTACTGTGTGGTAGGTTGGGAGGGTCAATAAGGAATATGTGGGAGGAACATACAGTCGAAAGAATGTTACCAGGGGTAAGTAACTTGTTCTTCAAATGGATTGTGTCCTCCGACGTATTCCTTATCTTATGAAAGACTCCCAAAGCAGTTTCTAGTATTTCTGGAGGAGGAATTTGGAATTTGTATGGCAATTTAGTAGATCTCAGTGAGCACAGAATGCAACACTTCCTTACCAAATAAGTTTTCCTAGCCTGAAGAAGAGTGCGAACTGTAATGTTTGGTTAAAGTATGTATGGACCACCATGTGGCAGCCGCACACATTTCTTTTACTGGTACTCCCCTCTGTAATGTAGAGGAAGTCGCCATGCCTCTGGTCGAATGAGCCCAAAGGCATTCTGGAGGATCTTTTCCAGCCAGTCTGTAGCATTCAGATATTGCCAGTTTTAGCCATCTGGATAATATCTGTAAAGTAATAGCCATATCTAACTTGTGGCCCGAGTAGTCAACAAACAGTTGGTCATTGAAGAGAATTGCCAGACACCACAGGTAAGTGTAACAATTCAAGTTTATTTACGAACGAGCCCAACCCGGAGGCCGCTCACAGTCACCCCGACCTCCAGCAACAGTCTCTATGCTGTCACGCGTCTCTCCAGAACGAAAAACAACAGTGAGTCGCATGACAGCACGAGACGTCAACAATATGCAAGTCTCTACATATCTCCCCCTTCAAGAAATAAGTGAAAACTGACTTAAAACAAAACCCAACATACAACCAGAAATTATGAAAAATAAACGTAAAAATTCCCCACCCCAAAATGAAACTAATGTGACAAAAAAAACAATTGAACCATTGACATAAAGTCACAGGTGCAACAGTTGAGATATCAGATAAATTTGTAGATTATTAAGAATAGATACCATTGTAGAATAGTACATCCTAAAATAAACAAAGGAGGATTACAATGCACACAAACCTTCCCAGTATGCACACACTCATAAATTGAAATCTTCCAAATATACATTATCACTCAACCAAACAGGCTTTGATCTTGTCCTATGAGCACTCTCATCATATCTATCCTGTGATACAACATTGTCTCCAATCCCTGTGTTGTTGTTATCCTTTGTGTCTGCACTTAACCTTCCATCATCCCATTTTACATCAACCACCTTTGCAAGTCTTCCTTTAAACCACAATTCTCCCCCTTCCAAAATGACCACGCTTTTCCTCACTGCACATATTTTCCTCGGACCCAAAAGTTTACTCTCCACACATTTGTTTACTGACCTTGGATTTTTCACATAAACCAGATCTCTGATCAACCACTCACGATCCTTCACTCTCATTTTTGAGTCAAACTGTTCCTTATTCTTCTCCAGACTGGCATCAATAAGCCTCATGATCTTATCCCTATCTACCTGAACAACCTTTCGCCATTCCGAGCCACCCTGGGCAAAGTCTCGTCCCAGGTTCTCTCCCCTTAATAGACACAAAAGGAGAGATACCAGTTACAGAATGCGGTGTGGTTACATAATTCCATGTCAACAGGTTCAACACTTCCTTCCACGGCTGTTTCAGCCTCATTGCCATTTGCAAACCTCCATTCAAAAATTTGTTAACTGTCTCCACAAGGCTGTTAGCCCGTGGACGGTATAACGCCGTCCTAATATGTTTTATACCATAACTGCTCAAAATTGTCTTCATTGCTTCTGACACAAATTGCACCCCGTTATCTGACACAAGCTCAGTGGGCACACCTTCCTTGAGAAAAACCTTCGCTAGGAACAATATTAAATCCTTAGCAGTGACCTCCTTGACAGCCCCCCACTCTATCCATTTAGAATGGAAATCACCACTACAAACAAAAATCTTAACCCTTCACCCAAACCCGAAATCGGGCCCATGATGTCTACTGCTAACTTGGCCCATGGTTGATCAGGAATAACATTAGGAACCAAAGGAGTTTCTCTTGTGATCTTGCTTTTATCACTAGTTTGGCATGCCATACAGTTCTTTATATGTCTTTCTGACATTTTGTCAATACCTGGCCACCATTAACTTTGCCTTAACTTTCTTTTCATAGCCCCATCCCCTGGGTGCCCCTAGTGTGCCAGTTCCACCAAGATGGCCCTGATTTTCTCCGGAGGGATCAAACAACATCCTCTTTTTAATCTGCTTACGTCAGCCATATATGCTAGAAATGTGTCTTTATCGGCACTGAGGTATCACTGGCACTGCTGTTGCTGGTAAGTGCTGTGGACTAAAACTGCAGACTATTCACCAGTTTTGTATTAGCTCCAAATGAATTTTACATAGAAGTTGCTCGAGTTGAGCTGTCCCCTTAAGTTCAATGCAGGTTTGTAGGACCTTTTTTTGAACTTAGTTAGCCTGTTCTCCCAGTTTGTTTCTGGCAGATTGAGCTTGTTTTTCTTACTTGATGCTTAAATGTGACCAACAGCCTGGTATCCAATAAGAATCTCGGGGCCAGTTCTCCTTCCTGCTCAGGATTAGGTGCAGCCCATCAATTGGCTAGTGTCTCTGGTTGCTCCCACCCCCTCTCCTCACCTTAGTCCAAGGCAGTGGGGCGGGGCCTCCACAGCGCCGCAGGCTGCGTATTTCGCGACCCCCTGGGAAAGCCTGGCGCAGGGCTGAAAGACCGTGATTTGCGTCATGTGCGCTACAACCACAACAGCTGTGGGTGAAGAAGGGCTTGTTGGGATACCGCCGGCTCCTTAGCTCCTTATCAGCAGGGGGGGAAGCTCCCCCTGCGCGGCTTCCACTTGGCAGCTCGTCCTATCGGACTGCCGACACCCGGTAGACCTCTCTCTGTGACGGACTCGTTCGGAAGATCCTCGTCGCCACTGAAGAGAATTGCCGGACACCACAGGTAAGTGTAGCAATTCAAGTTTATTTACGAACGAGCCTAACCCGGAGGACGCTCACAGTCGCCCCAACCTCCAGCAACCGTCTCTCTGCTGTCACGCGACTCTCCAGAACGAAAAACAACAGTGAGTCGCATGACAGCACGAGATGTCAACAATATGCAAGTCTCTATAGTCATCTTGTCTTATTTTTGCCATTCTGGTAATCTAAAAGCTTAGTGCACGTTTAGGATCAGATGGAATTCAGATACAAGACTAAGCCTTGGTGGAGATGTGGGAGGCTGACCTGCTCCGCCTGGGAAACCCTTTATTAACTACAGGAGGAAGCGAATTGCAACTGCAATTGCCTCATTTTGAGCCTCGTATGCAGCACTGCAAGGAGACATGCCGCCATGATGCCCAAGAGGTGTCTGTACCACCATGCCCAGGTCACTGCTCTGCTGAGAAAATGCCCCATGGCCTTCTTGATGGCTGCGATCTTGTCCGTTGAGGGGAAAATCCTCTGAACTCGTATTCCAGATATGGCCCAGGAAGGTTAGACTGTGCATGGGCACCAACTGTGACTTCTTGAGATTGATGGAAAATCTCAGCTCGTGTATTGTATTCATGAGGGCGGAGGCAGTGTGCTGGACTGCCTCAGGAGACATTGTCCCGACTATGGTTAGATGTGATGCCCCTGCACCCTCAATAGGGCTGCAACAGCGTTCATCAGTCTTGTAAAGACCCTGAGGGCCGAATTGAGGCCAAAGGGTAGAACCTTGTATTGGAAGTGAAAACCCATGATCCTGAACCTCAGAAAGGACTGAGGAGGTTGCCAAATCGGAACATGTAGGTAGACATTCTTCAAATCCAGGGAGCACATCCAGTCTCCTGTACACAATGTCTCTGCTATTAGTGCTGGGGTAGCCATCTTGAACTTTGGGAGAGGAAGGGAAAGGTTCAAGATGGAAAGGTCCAACACAACTCTCAGGCCAGCCTGGTTCTTTTTGTTTATGGTGAAAATTCGTGAATAGAAGCCCAGATCATGCTGTGAGGTTGGGACTTCCTCCACTGCCTGATTCTCTACGAGCGAGCGTATTTCCGCCAACAGAGTTTCTGTACCAATATCTGTGGGAGCAGAGGGGAGGAGAGAGTAGGGGGGATAGGGAGATACTACAGAGAGGATGCATGGGTCCATGAACATTGTCCGCCAGCGGTGAGCGTGAATGGGAAGCCTGCCGCCCACCGGAAACTCGTGGATCCGGATGGATGTGTCACGATTTCTTGCCCTCTGAGGATGGGGCTGAGGAGGGGGACTGGAAACAGCCCTTGTGAGCCACCTTGGGCTGCTTGCGCCTGTGCTAGCTCGGGGATCTGTCCGGTTGTCTGGAACGCCTCTCTGGAAAACCCCTGAAGCCTCCGAAGGACCGACCCTTGTCTGAGTGCTGGTGCACTTGGCTATATATAGGGGTGGTCTTGGTGAGGATCGATAAAGACTTAGCAGTCTGTGAGCTATTCTTTTTCTTGTCAAGTTCCTTGTCCGTTGTTGAATGGAACAGATCGCCTCCCTCAAAGGGAAGGTCCAGTTCTTGGACATCAGGGTTGAACTTAGTCACCCTTAGCCAAGCCATCCTTCTCATGTCTGTAGCAATACAGATGGCACGACCTGAGGTATCGATGTGAGCCACGGTGGACTCCATTATGTCCTGTGCCACTATTTTGGCATCAGCCAGCCCAGCCTTGAAGCGAGCCTGGCTCTGCACAGGGAGTTCAGGTAAGAAGTCAGCAATTTCCCGCCATAGACACTGGTTGACCGTTGCAGCATGGCATCCGCATTGGACTGGCGCAGCTGGAGTGGCAATGGAATAGATTTTTCCCAAACGCCTCCGGGATCATCTTCTCCTCCTTACCCAGCAGTGCTGAGGCTGATGTAGCCGAGGACGATTGAGGCTTAGAGTACAGTGAAGCTGCCGCTATCATCGATGAGTGTGGCTAGGGGTGCGCTGACAGTAAGAGGGTTTCCCTTCTGTTTGCCAAAACTTATCGTTGAGACGCTGATTGGTAGGCTGGGTAGAATGTGGCTTGAGACATCCTTTAATGGCAAGCCCCACTACGTCTTTCTGCAGTGGTATTCCCGTTCTAGCCGTGGGGCGTAGAGTCAGAACTTCTGACAATACCCAACCTCTGGTTGTTCCACCTGTCCATCCCCAAATACTCAGCCAGGTCCACCAGCCATTCGTGAAAGTCTTTGGCCGATGATGGGGTGTCAGGGTCCTCCTCCTAATCTGTGTCCACCCTTGTGTCTAGCTGGTCCGGTGCAGCCGGAGGAGTGCTGGGCGCAGGAAGCTGTGGCGTACTATCAGCACCAGAGGCTGCTGCAGCAGTGTGGACGTGGCTGCCGTGACTGGAACAGGCATGGGAGCCAGTGTCGTAGGGACTGGCGCAGGCTCCTGGGGCTGCGCTGGACCCAGAGGAGCTGGACTCAAAGGCGGCGTGGCCGTGGGTGCTAGCGGATGTACCAGAGGGAGCATGTCCCTGATCACATCCCTAAGGATGGTACACATCTGTGGGGACATCATTCAAAGAACTTGTCTTCACAGGCCGGAGGAGTGCTGTATGTAATCGGTATAGGTGTGGGCACTGAGGTTGCTGAGACCTAGGTGCACCCTGTCTCGCTGTATGGGGCGAGAAGTATCTGCCCTACGAAGTAGATGGGTATGCTGTGGGCCAAGTGACAGGCGCTGACCAGTCCCACCTGGAAACTCGCTCCCCTACCTGGTCCTCAGAAGGAGATGGTGTTGGGCGAGCCGCCATTTTCTCTGGTCCGGCAGCCATTTTGTTTTACTGCACGCCACGTGCCTGTTCCGTGGTACTTGTTGTGCTGGGCCTGGCTTCCTTCAGTACACGCAGCATTGAAAGTTGAGGCCTACCCTGCATCTTAGGACGGGGCCAGGTAGGCGGAGTGCCCTTGGTTGTAGAGCCAGTACTGCTGCATACAGGCACACCCTCAGAAATCAGTCCAGGGTCAGGGCGTAGCCCCTCGGGTTGAGACCTGATAATAGAACCTTGCGGTCCCTCACGGGTAGGATGTTACGACCATTCGGCCTGGTGGCCAGTTGCTGGAGCTGCCTTGATGCCTGTGCTGGTCATAGGACTGATTAGGTCCCTCCCGCTAATGTGCTTCCTGGGAAAGGAGCTGCCTTTTGCGGGGTGTGGAGGAGAACATTGCACCTACCTTGGGCTTGGTCTTCTGCTTCATGAACGCGTTTAGGTCCTCTGGAGGCCACCTTCCGAAGAGCTCCCTCCACCTTGCTAGTCTGTTTTTGAGGGCGTGCAGTGTCAGAGGGAACAGCTGTCACGCCCATGGACAGGGCCAGTGCAACGGAGGCAGAAGACGTGGGGATCGCACGTTGGGAAGGGATCCTCGCAGGCTGGACACCTGCTGAAGCCTGCCGTCGTTGACAAGCGCCTGAGAGGAGCATGGCGCCAGAGGACAAAGCGGTTCCTGACAATTAAAAAAGAAATACAAAGAAGACAAAAGTACTTCTCCGGGAAGAGAGCATGGAATTACTAGGCCAGAGACCTAACCAAGGAGCGCTGGTGAAAGTGGTTCGTTCCCATCGACGCGGAAAAGAGGACTGAAGTGGCGCCGGTGGATGGAGCAAGGGGAGCGCTCGCTCCCAGGGCCGCACCCCGCACGCATCTACATTTAAAGAGCAAGATGATTATTCTGGTGAAAAAGGTTCCATCTCCCGCCCCTAGCGAGGAACGCACATACAGTATGGCGGAAAGGGGACAGGACGTCGTAGTAGGGTCTGTAACAGTGTGCTGTGAAACTGGCATAGAAGGCTGCAATTGGTTTGAGGTATCTGTTGGAGGTGGTGCTGCAACAGGCGGCGTCACAGACACTGGCACTCCAGAAGTTACTTGAGGTGGAAGTGGAACCGAAGGCACCTGAAGATCAAGGAGCACCTTGCCACTTTAACTCCTTTATTAGATTTTTATAATACTCCTTTTAAAGGTTCTGAATGCAATATTCATTAAAACATTTCAAAGAATCTATCCTGTGAGGAGGAAGGCTCTGCTGCCTTAGACAAATAAGAGGAGTTGGTAGAGGGAGAATAAGGCTGAGGAAGTCTAAGGTTCAAAGTTCGCTGCCTGACCTGAGGAGGAGTCTGAAACCTAAGTGACGAGGATGGTATGGGGTAAGAAATGGACCAGGTAGTTATAGAGGACCAGTTCACCCTCACAAAATCCTCTTTGGAGACAGTAGGAGGTAAATAGAGCTGCACCAGTGTAGAAGGAGCAGAAGGTCACAACACCGAATAGCACATTTCTGAAATGTCCTCTGCTGAGCCGGAAACCATGACCGATGCATCTGACCGCTTGTGGCAGCCATCTTAGGAACAGGAAGGCACCGATTGTGAAATGGCAGAGCCTCGAGCAGAGGTAGTGCCATATTTTAACAGGTTGTGGAAGGTTTAGAATTCGCACTTGAAGCTGGTAAAGAAACACAAGGAGTAGAACTCGAAGTAGAGCTCTGCTTCTGTTTAGATTCAACAGGATACTTTGGGTGATGCCTGGTGGTTATTTTTCAAAGAAAACCGCCACAGTGTCGTCTGGTAGGCCGCTGACCCTCAGGCTTCTGTTTAGGCCTGGTCGATTTTTGATGCTGAGACATCACCTCGGGTACAACCGACCCGATCTTAGACCTTTGAGAGGCCCTCTGTATTTTGACCGGTACGAGACCAAAGGGCCTCAGAGAGTGTTCCGGTAACCTCTCCCGAAGAAGCCTTGGTGCTCATGGCAGGGTATAAGCCAATATGGCCTCCCGCTAACTCTGGTACTGCTGTGGCTAGCCGTAACAGGACCAACACCCCTTTCAAGTCCTGGTTCTCTCAAGCTGTGGTGTTCTCTCTCCCTCTCTGCTTATGTGTGTGCACTGTTTTTCCGTTAGCGCCCATAAGCCTCTGGGTCAGTGGCAGCGCTATACAAATGTAATAAAGTAAAGTAAAGAGGGAGAAGACACTGAATGAGTAAAGCTGAAAAAAGGCCTAGTGGAGATGTGACTCACCCAAAAATTGGACGCGCTATGCCAAACGTCCAGTCCCAACGATGCAGAAAAACGGAATGACGAGTGTTGCTGGTAGGCAGAGTAAGTGGGGCTAACCAGGCCAATGTGTCTGTGCATTCCAGACAACAGAATAAATGTAAAGGGTACACTCTTTTTGCTGTGCCAAAAGTGTCCGGTTCCATCCCCATACGATGGACACCCATAATTATGGAGGAAAAGGGAAAGGACGTAACAGTTAATGGGATGTTCCCTATGTCATCAGGCTCATGTCCTGCCTGCACTAGACACACATTTAATCATTTGATGCAAAACCAACTAACATGATTTTGCAAAGTCCGAGAACACACATTTCAGCTCTACAGGCCAAAGAATAGCTAAAATAAAACTTCGGCTCACAGAAAGTGAAAAGTATATAGGGACAGCAGAAATGCACCAAGCCCATAACAAATTAACATGCATTAAGGATGCAAGGCATAAACGCATGAAGGACTGTAATTTATCATTCATGGTTTCCAATATCTCATAAGCAATCAAGGACATTTGAATTGGATTTTGTTGCTTGTGGCAGAATATTCTCTGTGACACAGCCAAATATCCATCATTTACTTAATCAATCAGTCCCTTCTTCTCTGTATTAGTCAATCATTTTATCCTTCTCCACTTTCTTAAAAAATCTCACTCCATGGATTCAATACACTATTCAGTCTCTTATTCAGCCCTATGCTGCTTTGACATCTACACCAATAGATTGCATCACTGTGTCCACCCTTTCATCTGTATCGCAATAAATGTTTCTGGTGTTCCCTAGGCTGCTTGGCAGTCCTTCCCTCAAATTCACCATCAGTTAACATCCTCTGTGTATCAAGTAGCAGTTTGGGCAAATAGTTAATGGTTTGTGGCATTGAATATAAACGACAAAACCCAGTATAATGCAGTTCTTACCTTCTTTACATTGTGTCTGCTGTTTGCATAGATTGAAGTGAGCACTAGAAGGAGGTTTACTTAATGGGTTACGCCAACTCTTACAAGTGTGTCTTCTTTCCACTTCTTCCTTCACAGCCTTTGTTGGGAACAGAAGGGTAAATATTTATTTTCTTTAAAAAAACATCCCAGATTACTTAAATTATGGTGCATACACCTGGGCTTGTTTCTCAGACCCCTTATAATTACCATGATCCCAAAGTCACACTGCATACTGGTTTCTCTCCAACACACAAATAACAGATTACAACCCATGACTGAGCTGCTCTGTAACCTTTAAAATCTCATCCCTTTGCTCAGCCTAGTTTCCTCTATATCACTCTTCCAATTTACAGAGGTCTTCATTTGCATATTTTAGTCTCCCAATCCCCTTTTCACCTAATGCGACTTTCCCATCCTCTAGGAGAAATGTGTTCACCTTTGTCAAAGTCTTGAATTCTCATGTATTTCACCTTCACTTTATCACTTACCTTGGACGTTTTGCAGATCTAAATTCCAGTGGCCATAGGATAATTACTCTACTTCATCTTTCATTTATTTTCAAACTTTTAATACTTTACCGTAATCTTTCCTTTTCCCTGCATACATGACTTCGTATAGGTGCCCAGACCATTGATGCAATTTACAATACACCTTTAATACCTGTATTATTTACTGCACATCATTAACTTGTGTCTTTTTGTCTAACATCCCCCTCAATCTGTTAGGACTATGCCTTGCAATCACACCTTGATACTCTAGTTTTCAAGGTTTCAACACTGCTTTGAGATCTTTCATGGTCATCTCCGACACCCAATTTACCTTATTCAACCTTTTAATTGTTATCTTTTTTCCGATGGCGTATTTAGCTTTTTCTAGCATTTTTCCAATGTTGCAAAATGTTTACCTTGTGTTTAGCACACACTCATCATGCTACTCTCTTCAGTAGGAAGACGATTTGATTCCTTCATGGTTTTGCATTGGATTAGCCCATCCCAACGCCAACAAAAGGACAGGGTGCTCTGCATAAATAGTGGGTATTGGAATACTAAAAACTTTTCATGTGCAAATATAAAGTAAATAAAATACCCAATCAAATAAACAACCAAAAGGCTTAGGGTGAAAATGAAATCAATTAGAAAAAATGGAAAAGGCCTTCTTAAAAGGTGTGTTTCAACAAAAAGTTTTATGTGAGGGGTCAGAAATGTTAGGCGGACAACTTTGTGAGGATTTTTCAAAAGATGCCTTTTTATGAACTCAAAAGGCTGCATAAACACCTCACTATCCCTACCCCGACAAATATTTCCCTGCCTAACAAACTAAAGGAAACACTCTAACAAAAGGTTTCTGTCCCACACACAACTCAATAAGGTAATATATGGCAGTTCAAACAAAACAAATATATCAATTAAGTTCACAATCTGACAACTGTCTCTTTATAATCTCGGGGAATTCTATTCTATTCAGCAGTTCCAAAAAGATAAGGAAATCCTGTCTTGTAACAAAGTTCCATTTCATTTCTTTTGGTTCCAACATGACAACGAAAGTTCCAACTTGAATTCGGCTGACAGCTCAAAAATGTTCAACAAAGTTTTCCTCTTTCCACCTGTGACAAATAGCTCAAAACAACTTCTTCTCATCAACAAGGTGGTTCATAGTTCATTAGGATCAAAACATTTCATTCTCAATATAATTCTACAACAGTTCATAAAACACTTGTTTTAACATTGATACTTCTGCAGCAGTTCACATAATACTTGCTTCAGCAATATTAATTTGACAGCATGATTTTGCATCAGCTACTAAAAACATCCTAGTGGTTCTGCCACTTATTCAAGACTTTTAACCACACCACAGTACTTCAACAACTTCCACCTGGTCCACTCATGTGCCAGGCCTTCTACTACAAGGTCCTCTGCTCTGGTGTACTCTCCTGCTAGAACAGAATAAACTACTAACTACAAGCACTTCTGTGGAAAAGGTAATCTTCCAACAAATTAGCAATGCCTCGTGCTTCACAGCATCAAATTTAAAAATGTCTTCTGGGAAAACAAGAAACACGCTGGTGCGGTTTGTTACACTCTTGTGCTTGCCATACACAATGCAGGTTTTGCTCCACTTGTTCTCAATACCTTCTTTTAGAAGGACAGGCCTCCTGCAACTCTTGTTTTCCCACTTCTGCAATAACCAAATGCTTGGCTCTATCTCACTTTTATACTTATTTGGCTTTGGCAATGTGGGTTTAAGCCAGTACTTCTTATGACCTCTTTTACATATGGACAATATGCTTTACACCCTTTTGGCTTTGGTAATATTGGTTCTTTTTAACTTGCCTTGGTATGATTCTCTTTTTATTAGTATTATTATTATTATTTGATTCTTATCAAGCGCAACACGCATATGGGCTTCAGTGCACACATAAAACAGAAGACAAAGGATAGGGAAGATCATAGTGGTATGGGTACAGAGTCAGTAACAAGTAGTCAATATATATGTACATATCTAATCCTGTGTTGAACAGGAAGGTTTTTATGGAATTTTTAAAGGTTGTGAAATTTGAGAAATTCTTATGTTCTAGTTTAATGGAATTCCAGAGGCTAGGCGCACAGGTATCAAAGCAAGTACCTCAGAATGTTTTAAGTTTGAAGCGAGGTACCCTTAACATTTCCATGCGCATTAGATCGAAGGTGTGTTTTATCAGTCCTTTTCAAACGCTGCTTCGGGATATGGGAGCCATACCATGCAAGCATTTGTATGTAAGTGAAAGGGCTTTGTGATTAATACGATCGTACACTGGCAACCAATGTAAAGATTTTCTTGCCTGTGTCACATGTTCTGTCTTGGCTAGCCCGCATACAGTTCTAACAGCACCACTCTGGGCTATTTGGAGTATTTTTATATTGCCTTTAGACGTTCAGACTAGTAGAATGTTAAAACAGTAGAGTCTTGAATTTACCAATGCTGTTGCTAATGAGGAGACATTTTTGGGTGATTAGTAGGGTTTAATTGGTCTGATTAGTTGAGTTGTGTAGGCGCATGCAGCTTTAGTTTGTGATACATGTTTTGCCATAGTGAGGCCTGAATCTAAATAGACACCAAAGTCTTAACCCATTAGCTAACTCTTATTGTGCAATTCGATATATTGAATTGGGCATATCTATGATCAAGGTTTTTTAATCTCTGTTTACTAATTACAATCAGTAGCTCAGTTTTACTTTTATTCAGCGCCAATGAGTTGGTAGTCATCCATTCTTGGATTAGGTCGTACACTCTCTTTATTTTTTTATTTATTGTGATATAGTTTATTAAAAACTTTTCACAAAGACAACAAAATAAAAAGGAAGAAAAAAAAGGAGAACCATCATAAAACAACAGCCCTACCAATTAGTTCCCATCAATTAATTCTCCTCGAAAATGTGATTAAATATACAAAACAATCTTCAAAACAATAAAAAAAAACAGATACAACTTGCCTCCAAAGGTGGGTATAATATATAATGCAGGCTTCATGATTCCCACTCATGAACAAATCCCATACTTCATCTGAGGGCAAAGTTACCATCAAGCCTGCAGCTTTTAATGCAGCTAGCCTTAAATTGTTTAATGACTCAAATATACACAAAACATGTTTTACAGACTCAATAAATCCCTCTCCACACAAACGACATTCCCTATTTTCCCTTGAAATGTGGTACCATGCCCCCTCAATTTCCCTAGTCCTGGCAATATTACATTTCAGTTTCATATAGTCCCAGGCTAAGCAATTTCCCACAAATTGTTGAGTATAGTTAGACAAACACTGTCGGTCTTGAATATAGTTAAACTCAGCAGTTTTATTTTTTGTGGCGAGATTAACTAAAGACTGTTCCTGGCCATTTCCCACCAACGTATTTTTCAATGTTTTTTTTAAAGACGCTGAGTGTAGTGGCCAATAAATTCCTGTGGGTGAACCTTAGCCAATGTTTGGCAATAAAGCAGAGTTTGACTATATGACTGGGCAGCATCAGTGAGCCTCTAGTCCCAATTACGTCATGCATGAGGCCGTCTATGGTATGTTGGGAGCGTTGGCAAGCTTTCACAGAGTGGTCAAACAGCAAAGCTGAATTTTCTGCCGTATTGCCACATCATTAAATGCCAGATATACCATTTCTATGGAGGACCTCGAGGGCAAAAGAAGGAGACTGTTTAGTATCGAGCGTTCAAGTTTGCACATCTCCTCGAGATTTACCAAGGCCCAAGTTTCGGCTCCATGAAGTATGAAAGATGCAAATTTGGCTTGGTAGAGCCAGAATAAGGATCTGATTGAATGCCCACAACCCTTTTGTGCAAAGATTCAAATGCGGTCTGTTATCATATGGGTCTTTAATCTAACTTGATCTAGGTGGGCAGCACCACTTAATTTACAGTCCAACAGGATTCCTAGATATTTACATGTAGGAGTGATTTCAAGTACTGCCCCAACCAGCTTCCATCTCAGCTGCATAGATCTTTTATCCACAGGGTTAAAAGACCATCATTTTGGTCTTTCAAATGTTCACAACAAGAGAATTAAGATCTGAATATTCTAAGTTTAATTAGAGTTGATTGCAAACCCCCAGGGGTAAGATCCAGGTTGGCAAGATCGTCTGCATAGCCTAGCCAATGTATTGGAGTAGAGCCTAATGTAGGCGGGATAGCAAGGTTGTTGTGGAGTACATCACCCAGGTCTTAGAGGTATAGGTTGGAAAGCATGATGGCTAGAATACAGCCCTGTTTGAGGCCTTTCAGGGTTGGAATCCATGACGCAGTCCCACCATGCTGATCCACTCTAACCTTTACCCTTGTGTGATCATGCAGGGATACAATCATTTTTAACAGTCCTGGGGGATTTTCCAATTGAGTAGCTTTCTTCACAGCCTATTATGGTCTACAGGGTCAAAACTGGCACTGAAATCACGTAGGCCACATAAATAGATGTTTTCCTAATCATCCAGGCCTGTTGTATAACAGTAATAAGAGCAAGGATATTAGAAGTGGTATTATAACCCTTACAAAATCACGTTTGGTTGAATGGTAAGATATTACATGTTTGGGGCCAATCCTCAAGTTCACTTAGGAGCACACGAGGAAAAATATTTGCCGGAGCATCCAACATAATAAAGAGACGATAATTACATGGATTATCAAAATTACCCTTTATTAAAACTGGGACTATTATACTGCCAATCATACGAGAGACCTCAATGCTACAGAACAACCAATGTAACGCATGGTGATTAATAAGAGAGCTACAGATCCCATCAGGACCGGGAGCCCTGGAACACTTGGTAGTTCCAATAAACCTACACATGTCGTCAGAGCTATGCGTGAAGTGCCAGTTGGTAAGCATCCTTCATGCGAAGCAGTGCCAACATAGGAACACCCAAACACCTGGTTGATGTGCTGAATCCAGGATGTTTCCAAGATTCCATTATTATCTCTAAGGGGAATTTCCATATCATTTATAATTCACCAAAATTCTTTAGTATCATAGGTGAGAGATGCTCGAACCAGGTTTCGCCAGTGAAAACACTAGGTTAGAAACTTGTGTCGCGTCAGCCATCTGGTATAATTATTTTTTGCGACATTCACCTTGTTTAGTTGTTTAGATGAAGCTAAGCCATGTAGTTCACTTCTGAGCTCTACTTGTGTCTCAGATTTCCCCTGTTAAGGGTATGACAATGATTTTAATTTAGGGTGGTGCCCGCCTTGCGGACACAGATTGATCTTGCCATGGAACAGGACTTAATAGTTGATATAGATGTTTCAAATTGTTTTACGGTCAAAGACACTCTCTTGGCAGAGATTACATCAGTGCCAAAGGTGTTGCCATGAATAAAGGCTTGCAGAGTATCTCGCGCCACAGACACAGCTGTATCCAAGTTTCTGTCACTCCAGGTGATACAATTGGCATTAGCCTTAACACTTAAGTGACTGGTAGTTATAGTACCTAAACTGGAACCCTACAGATTTAAGCCGGTGATAAGAGAATAATGATTGCTCTCAGAATGATGACACACACACAATTGATTAAGGTAGTTGAGTTTGCTATGAATATGTAGTCCAATATGCTGCTCCCACCATGTGCCACATGTATGCAGTTCGCGGGAGTATCAGAAGGTGAGACACCGTTAATCATGTGGTACCCCGGTGGAAAGCAAGCAAGCCCAATTCATTCCCCATCGACAAGCTCTAAAGGATCCCAGAGACTGTATAGATGGCCGGTAAGAGTTAATTCACCATCCCCTGAGATAGTAGTGATAGGAATATTAGCATTAAAATCCCCAGAAAGCAGGACCGGTCCTTCATAGTTCTAACCCATTAGAGTTTCCCCCATTTCCCCAAGTGTTTCAGAATGGCTCCCCTCATAAGGGGGAGTATATACATAAATAGCAAGAATCTCCCGGGAAGAGGTTGAACAACTATCTTGAGAAATAACTATTGTGCCTATTAAGGTATTTAGGGAAGTGGAGGGAACTTCAGTTATTTCCAGTGGTCTATTGGTTCCTATTACAAGACCCCTCCAAAACCCCCTTTGGGTGAGCTCAAGGTCCCTGAACAGCCAGGTGATTGATTATATTCCATCCATCAATCACAAGAGAAGTCAACAGCCAAGTCTCCTGAAGCTGGATTATACTGAGTCTGTCAATGTGGTCCAAAAGGCCATCATGTTCGATAAGATGTAGGTGCCCATGTGTGTTCCAACTCAGTAGCAAAAAAGGGTGGAAGATGCCCATTGGTAGGTGCGGGAAAGCCAGCGCCATTCCACTACATTAGCTAACCACTCCCAGTGTGTTTCATCCCCCTGGACCCCCAGCACTAACTCAGGGCTGCCAGATCCAAAAGGCATCCCTTGGTTAAAGGTAGCAGTGAGGCCAATGTTGCCTTATAGTTGTGCCAGCTTATCAGAGCCCCTAATCAGCCTAGCGTCTCTGTTGTCTCCATTATTGGACCTGAGGTACCTGCACCCGTTAGTTCGATTATGTTCAATTACTGAGCATTCATAGCCCAGTTTATAAAATAGGGCACTGTGATCCAAAACATACGAGAGAGTGTCTCCAGAGAAAAAGTGGACAATAGCAGTAGCCTGGCCAACGTTTTCACATATATCCGCGATTATGATGGTGCTGCTTCTAATGAAGGTTAGTGGAATGATGGTATGTAAAAGTTCCAGAAGGCGAGAGCGATTAAGAAAGAATCTGCTGCCACTGCAAAAAAATGCTCTGAATTTTTAAAACCGTAGTTGTATCCAGAGAGACAGAAGCTGTGGAAACAGAGGAAACGATAGTTCCAGTACTAACAAGGTCTCCTGTAACCTAACACTGGTAGTTATGCGACGGCTAACCGTCCCTGATTTGACAACAGCCTGGTTGGTAAACAGGTCCTCAAGATTGTATGCATTTCCTAGGAAGTTTACAGTCCCCCCCCCCACCAAGTTCACAATGCGACTTACAACTGCCACTAGTTTTAATGGAGCAGATTGGTAGGCTGTTGGCAATCCTTAACACAATTGGATCTTATTTGTTTGCTTTTTGAAGATGTTTCAATGAAATCTATAGTACGAACACTCTCGACCTCCAGTGGTACTAACGTTGCACAGTTCGTCAGATGCAAAGACTTGGGGTCGCTAGGTTGCTTTGTGTTATGTATGTGCTTAGGAGATGGGGTGGAATGTGGAGTGTCCAGCTCCTGAGTAGAATGTTATTCTTTACCTGAGATCAGTTGGCTGAAGGACTTGCTGGGAACAGGTTGGGGGTCTTTATTGTTCATGTAACTTATAAATAAATACTTTACTGCCAACCAAGCAACGTGTGGAGGCCACCTTTACACTTACCATTTAACATATTCATGCTGCAAGGAGGACAAGAATCATAATTACCGGTCTCGATCACAGACCTTTGCACATGTTTTTTTAGGCATATTTCCATACATTACTGCCTGCTTCAACACCACCTTTTTTTCTCCATATACATATTTTTCCATAGTGAAGTCTGAATCTAAATAGACCCCCAAAGTCTTAACCCATGAGCTAACTCGTATGGTGCAATTCAATATATTGAATTGAGCATATCGATCATCCCGTTTTTTTTAAATCTCTGCTTTGTACCGACAATCAGTAACTCAGTTTTACTTTTATTCAGCGCCAATGAGTTAGCAGTCATCCCTTCTTGGATTAGGTCAAAAATTATTTTTATTTTTTTTTGTATCCTCATCATATTCGCCAGTACATTCTTAGACCATGTGGGTATCATCAGCATAGTTCGTATAACCAATGCCGACTCTATCCAGGAGATCAAATAACGGTCTTGTGTACACATTAAATAATGTGGGGAGAAGCATGCACTTTGGGGTACACCACATGTTATTTGCTCTGTGGGTGCCTGAAAGCCCTCAGAGACCACTCTGGTAGTTTGTCGGCCAAGAAAGGAGGCCATTGAGGAGACAGTAGTATCAGAAAAATTAGCCAATTCCTTCAACCTCTCGAGCAGCAATTCATGATCAATAAGATCAAATGCTGCCCTGAGGTCGAGAAGCATCAGTAATGCAATACAGCCTTCGTTAAAAGCTTTTGCAAGGCTTGCTTTCAAATCAAGCATAGCGGTTTCTGTCCCATGGGAGAATCGGAAACCATACTCTCTATCACCCAGCACATTATATTTTTCAATGTATGTTTGTAGCTGTAAGTAGGACTTGCTGGGCACAGGTTGGGGGTCTTTTCGCACTCTGAAACCCTTGTGTACGAGCACTATATAAATAAAATATCAAATATAAAAATATCAAAAATAGGCCGCTCTATATAGGGTCTATAATAAAAATTGAACCTTTGTGATAGGGTGGTAACTGTCAGCCTTCTCAGGGTAACGCTGTCTTTTTTGAGGATGGGAGGCATCCACACTTCTTTTAGACACTGAGGTACATTAGATATGCTAAAGGAGGAGTTCACTATTGCCGAAACAATGTTTGCCAGGCATTATGTTTTTTTACTTTGGCAATGGTTGTTTTTATTGGTTTATTGCAATATTGCCCTCTCTTGCTGCTGGCATTTATTATGTCCCATAAAATAACAATCACATCTTTCTGGTTTGTTAAGTTCTTAGTCTGCCACTTTCTCCTCTTTACATCAGCTTGTTTTTCAACCGTATTATTATTCAACTTTATGTCAGTTCGGTATTCAAAATAAGGTTTGTTTTGCCCTTTTACTCTTGTTATATTAGATCTGTATTTAGTGTATTAGGGCCTCTTGGTTTGGCCAGTGGACGATCACAATACAACAATGAAATCACCGGGTTTCACATGCACGTCCCACTGCCTCCGCGTCATCTGCCACTGCTCTCTTGTGCCACCCAGCAACCTTCTGTGAGGGGTCAGAAATGTGAGGCGGACCATGTTGTGTAGTTTTCTCAACAAATGCATTTTATTAGAATATAAGGTTGGATGAACGCCACACTATCCCTACCCTGACAAGGATTTCCCTGCCTAAAATAAACTAAAGGAAACACTAACAAAGTACATCTGTCGCTCACACTTACACATACAATAAATAAACACGGAATTTCATGGCAGTTCAAAACAATAATGATTGAATTCATAAAGCAACCAAAGTCTCTCTTCAGAACCAGGACGTACTCCCCTTCCCCAGGTTATAAACATGATTCTGCTTCACAGTTCAAGTAAATAACACAAGGAAAGCCTGGTTTGCAACAAAGTTCCAATATAGCCTGATACAACTTCCACTTGACAACAAAAGGTTCCAAAACATAGATTATAAGATTCTTCTTCTTGAAACAGGTTTTTAGTTTTTCAATAGCAACAATGATTATACTGGTCAGGATGATTTGCCACTCTAACAACTCCAGCCTTGCTTGGCTCTTCCCTCAGTTCTACTATACTGCTCCCACTTTAAACAGCATATTTTACTAAACGCATTGACAAGTGCCTCATGTTCAGCATTGTTACTATAACCCGCTGACTGTTTACTGCATAGAGCAATTCCTTGCTTAGACTCCTGATCTGTCTAACCTATATAGTGCTCGGCTCATATGCACCGCAGTTGTGCACTGCGCTTTTACTACCTGAAAATGAGTACAACTGTACTATTTTTACCACGTGCAACCTTTGCATGAACCACCAGCACCAGCGAATCTTGACTGTCAATCACCTTGGGGCCAATTACTCCTTACCGAGCATATGGCACAGCATTTCTAATGTTAGAATGTCTAATGTTAAGAGTCCCAAACTCACTCGATTCTCGCTATCACTGCCCAGCACGCCTGGCTAACGTCCCCCACTGGACTACGTCGCTGCCTCCTTGTCCTGATATTGCAGTTTTAGTTGAGACCAACGACTACCTGCCACTGCAGGCACAGGTCTCCCTTACCCTCACCCACACCTACCTGGACAGTGCTCTACCGGACTTCTGTGCGAGTGCCACTGCAGCCTCTACTTAAATTTGTCGCATCTCGGTAACGTTCATCTAACCTACCACTACGCCAATATTGATTGTGCCTCCTTGCCCAATGTTGTGTTACTGCGCCAATTCAATGCACCAATGCTGATAGTATTACTTTTTGCCTAACGCTGTGATACTGCACCCTCTCATTGCACCAATGTTGATCATGATACCTTGCCCTACGCTGTGATAATTGTTGATCGCTACCTCTCACCACTGCCTGTTGCTTCTCACCTGTTCCTGGGCCAATCTGCCCCAATACCTAGATCACAAGCTAATACCAAACCATGCTCATGCTTCAGATTATCACCACCTACCTTCACATAGTGCTGAGTTCATTTGCATACCTTACCATGAACACCAGAAATACAGGCACAACCACCTGCTGCCTCCTCTCAACAAGAGTGCCATGCTTAGCATGCCCGACACCCCACTAGCAATTCCCCAAGAAACCTACACCTAACCAAACAGGCTCTCTAAAAACAAGAAATGAAAGGTAAGGCTCTAGGCTAGCGTCCCCTCAACTAACTAAAAACCAAACCCCCTCGACCAAACACCACTTCCATATATCGACCACCAACACCACCAACAACCCCACAACTCTAATTAAGGGTGCACTAATCAATGCCAGATCCCTACCAGCTCATGCCCTGGACATTGCCGACACCATAACATCACTCGACCATGACTTCCTAGCAGTCACCGAGACATGGCTCCATGCTGCTGCTGTGTCCTCTCTCTCGCTCGCCAAACCAGACAAATACTCCATTATCAGACTTGATAGGGATTCTAACCACACCAAAGGCGAAAGCGTTGCCTTTATCTCCAAAACTGCACTAGGCCTTAGGTCCATATCTAACCAAACACTCCCCTTAGCCGAACTACTGTCCATCAAAACTACCGATCTCTGCTTCCCGAACTACCACCATCCACCTCGTATATAGACCTCCTGGGCCCCTATCCACATTTGAAGATGATGTCACTCTTCTCCTCTCTGACAATACTACTCCTGGCTCACAAATTATATTACTGAGGGACTTCAACCTAGGGTTCCAAGACACAAAAGACACTAAGGCTCTATCCCTTGCCAGCTCAATGACGGAACTAGGCTTCACACACCGTATCTCAGAACCCACTCACAATAAAGGCAGGACTCTAGACTGGCTAGCAGACCTCAACTGCAACATTAACATCTTGTCCAACTCACCCTGTGCCTGGACAGACGACCATCTGATCTCTTTTATGATAAAGGATGAAGGCTATCAGAGCAAAGCCCACAACTTCGCCCCCTCCACAAACTAGGAATACTCAAAACATAAAATGGAAAAGATGCAACCTCTACTCCAACCGATTATCGATGCCACCAACACCAAGCATTCAGACCCTATCGTCTTAGTGGACTTGTTTAAACAAACCATACTCAACGCCATGAATACCATCGCCCCACTCAAACTGTGCAAGGCCAAACGCTGCACGCATCTAAACTCATGGTTTACTCCACACTTTAGATCACTGCACAAGTCTAAAAGAAACGCAGAATCACTTCGGAAAAGCCATCCAACTGCCTCTAACAGAGAGAACTTCCTAACAACCTCCCTTAACTACAAAGAAGCAATCCTTCAATCGAAGAAAGATACCTACAATACCTGTATCATTCAAGCGAAATCCAATATAAAAGAACTATTTAATGTACTCGGAGAGCTGGAATCCCCAGCATCTCCGCCAGTCACCTGCATTAAAGACACCACATGGTGCTCGAACATACAGTCAGCACTACTGAACAAAAGAACAATGCTACAAAATAAAATAAGAGACAAAAAACTCTTCATCTTGGACAATGCCTCCAAACGTAAAACCTCTACGCCTGTCACCAAAACTCTGAAACTCTAACTTCTCCCCTCTCACTATCAAAAGGATAGAGGACATTATCTCCAACCTAAAACCGTCAAGATGTCAGGGAGACATCTGCCCTGCATCTATCATTAAGGAGGCAGCCAAAGAATTGGCACCCTTCATCACCACCCTAATTAACACCTCAATTGAAACAGGCATAGTACCTAACAACCTCAAAGACGCATGGGACCTCCCGTTACTCAAGAAGCAAATTCTCGACCCTAATATCCCCACAAACTATAGACCCATCACCACTGTGCCATTTCTTCTGAAACCATCCATATGTAAAGATGACACTTGCCCCCACAAACATCATCAAAGATTGCGCTGAGTCCCTGGCCTCTATCATCACAGCATTCATCAATGCCTCATTTACCACAGCCACGGTCCCGTCCAACCTCAAGGAAGCCTGGGTGTGCCCCCTTCTAAAAAAAAAACATCCCTGGACCCCACCTCCCCAAATAACTACTGCCTTATCACCACGCGCCCTTCCTTCTTAAGTTACTAGATAAAGCAGCCCATAACCAGATCCAACACTTCATAGAATCTAATGCCATCCTAGGCAAAAGGCAATCTGGTTTCCGCAAAGGCCATGGTACCGAAACTGCTCCTATAGACCTAAAAAAACAAATAACCAAGATAACAGACACTGGCAAACCAGCCCTCCTGCTGCTACTGGACCTCTCACCAGCGTTTGATCTCTTGATCATGAAATCCTTACTTCCCATCTAACCAACACAGCTCACTTCTCCAAACAAGCCTGCTCCTGGATAACCTCTTTCTTAGAAGGCAAAGCCTAGAAGGTCTTCTCGGATCAGGCTAACGCCACGGCCAACCATTCAGTGCGGAGTCCCCAGGGATCATGCACAGCACCAACACTCTACAATTTGTTTACAAAACCACTCTTCGACAAACTGGACTCCTTTGGCATAGCTTACACCAACTATGCAGATGATATGCAAGTCTTCTTCCCTCTAACTGGAGCCTATGACCAAGACTCAGCAGCCATCCTCCAAATGTACACCTCCATTCAAGCGTGGATGGCTACCAACAGACTCTGCCTCAATGGAGATTAGACAGAGATCATCCTCCTGGGCCCCAAACAAGCCCTGTGCAAACTCAACACAAAATACTGTAACTTCACCATCGCCGACACCACTATCCCCATCTCCTCATCTGTGAAGACCCTAGGTGTCTACCTAGACTCCGCCCTGTCTATGTCACAACAGGTCAGTGCTATTGCCTCTGCCCACACGACTAAACTAATAACTGCCATCAAACCTTCCCTTTCTAACCAAAACTGCCTCTCCATTGCTCGAGCCATGATCGGAGGGAAATTAGACTACTGCAATGCTCTCCTAGCAGACACCTTGGCCAAAAATCTAAATAGGCTCCAAACAGTCCAAAACAACGCTTTCAGAGCAGCTCTCAGTGTCCCTAAAAGAGACCACTTCACGCAGGGCAGACCGTCCGCCCGCTGGCTCCCTGTCAAAGAAAGAATCGCATTCAAGACCCTCACCCTAACGCAAATGCTTAAGCCTCTCCGCTCCACCCTACTTATCAGAAACTATCACCAGAGAGTCATCTGCACGCCCTAAAAGAAGCCACTACACTAACCAACTATGCATCCCACCCATCAAAAGAGCCAAATCAGGTGGGATTGGTTTTCCTCACATAGCTCCTAAACTCTGGAACGCCCTACCAAAAGCTCTAAGGGCTGAGATCTCCCTCACTGCTTTCCGCAAAGGCCAAAACCAAACTCTTTAACTAACACAAACCACCATACCCCCCCTTTTCTCTCCCACAATTCTCTGCATATCCCTGTACTTCCTTGTAACTATGTGATACTACCCTGCCTCACAATCTTGTAACCCAGCTTTTTTCTGTAACCAGCAATGAGTTCCTTTGTCTGTAACAGCGCTACGATGCTGATGCACGCTTCATAAATGTTAATAAATAAATAAAGAGTACATAGGGGGAAAGGGAGATGTGGTGAGCTACCGGTGAGGATGCAGACAGTGGGTGGGATTAAGGGGGGCAACTAAGAATGTTGATTGTTATGTGGTTTTGAAATTAAAAACAACACTGTTCTACTTTATACCCTTAACAAATGCTAATAAAAACTAAAGTAAAAAAAAAGGTTGCATTAGATTTACTTATTTTTGTAATATGTGTGAAATATGGAAGTATTTCTACCTGGCACACTGCTCACGATAATGTTTATGTGTATTTTGTTGCAATTCTCTTCTATACCCCGTCGATGGACCACATTGATATGTTTAATTTCCTTTATTCTTATTATTTCTGTTTCAAGAATTTTTCTTGTGAATCTATTGCTTGACACTAATTATATTATGGGCATTGCTCAGTACATGTTTCTCTCCTTTTTGATTATGATTTAATTTTGGCTCATTATTATTTTAGCATGATACCATGCACATGTTATTAATCACACAGCCTTGAGAACAACCTTAGTGTTGAAACACGTGTCGGCTGTAATCTGCGGTAATAACCCATACTTGCATTCTGTACTTAACTAAGCGGGTGAGTGCTGCCAAGAGCCCAAACTAGGTTAATATGGGCAATTATTTACTAACCATGGATGAAAACAGAGCTGCCTTATTTGGCCCTAAGGGAAGCACAGGCAATGCTTTCAAAAACAACTATAATCCAGTTGAATCTCACAGACAAAAATGTATCAGATTAGAATGCCTTTCAAAAAACGAAATGAATAAATATTGGGAGCAAGCTTCCCTCACAAACTATTTAGAGAATGAAAAGATCCCGAGAGGTTGAGAATACTTATGTCCCCCAATTTTGAAAATAAAGAAGACAAAGACTTAGCAGTAACATGGGAAGGCAATCTCACCCAAAGTTCTAGAATCATGCTTGAAACTTTTAGAGGAACACGCTAACAGGGAACATGCAAGAGTGCTGAAACAGATGACAGTTAAACAAGAAATAACGGATATGAAGAATCCGGAAGCCGCCAAAGAAAAGAACTACACCAAGATGAATGAAATCTTAGGTCAATATCAGGATGAGGTAAAATTGAGAACATTTAGGAAATATTTTTGAGATGAAAGGGATTACTGGGATGACGGGGTGTACACCTTCCAAACTAAATTTCGATGATGCACATAGAAAATCTAGGGACAACACACCTAATACCTCAACAGGCAGTTCTGACATTGAACCAGATGGAGAAAATACTACTAACACGGGAGAATTTACCAGCAGCAATGCTAGTGACAACACATCAGGGAGAAGTTTTTTAGATCAGATACGAAGATAGAGGAAAGGCACGCAGCGAAATACAAAACCGGTAAGGTTTCAAGATCCCTTAAAAACAAATACTTCAATATGGAATGCCACAGAAGGTGCAGGAGGCGGGGCAATAGGAGGGAATGCAGGAGGAAGTTCCGATGAGGACATGATACCTATAGGAATCTTGACACGGTCAGGTTAAAAGAAGAATCTAAGGAAATGACCAGCAACAACCTGGTGGTCAATCTATCTGATTATAATCTCTCAGAGACAGAACAGATAGTCCTCAACTAGGGAATGTCTTTTGCAACTATTATTAGGACAGACTATATGAATTTTCAAATTGACATCTTCAAGTTTACCAGGAAATTGAAACTACACACATTTTTTGCATCACCGATGAAGCATGTGACACGCACAGTGCCATATGCTCTTCTCACTATTCTTTAGCTGACATAGAAAATACTCACTTACTCATGTCGCTTGCATCTGAGGCAGAGGTTGCCACAAGGCCTTTGCCAAGCTATAGGGGTACATGCACTTGATTTGAAGATACAGGAATTCAAACCTAAGTCAAAGTTCACACCCAATTTGCCAAATGAGAACTTCATAGAAACATTTAATCCAGCTGTCATCAACGACATACACATACATTTAGACAGTAAGAGTCGCAAACAACAGCATTTCAAAAACAACTTAAATCAAAATGAGAGACTGACATTAGTAAATCTAGTTAACAACAAAGATATAGGGATTAAGGAGGCAGATAAAGGTGGGAACGTGGTAGTTATCAACACTTGTGATTACATCAGCATGGGGTTATCACATAGCAATACTCCACGGTGCTACAGGAAATTTATGCAGAATGCAACCTCACCCATAATTATATATTTTCTCTCACTTATCCAAGTATGGGATACAAAGGGATTACTTAAAGAAGATGAAAAAAGATTCTTGACCATAACTAATCCCACTATGTATTTTTTTGCCTAAAATACACAAGGCATACGTTAAATCACCGGAGGTCCAGCCCATCATGAGTGGGATAGGCTGGGCTACAGAGGGTCTGTCCAAGTACATCGACAATACCATCATATAACTTTTGCTTCCATGCTACAGCAGAGATGGCACACAAGTGCTACAATTTTTGTCTGAAATACAGTGGCAAGAAGGCTACTGTTTGGCCACTATGGATGTCATGTCACTGTATACTTCTATGATCCACGACTTAGCAGTTCAAGTTATTGACTATACTTATAGGGATTTTTCCGCTTCATATCGATCACATGTCGAAATGCTTAAGCGTTTTCTCCAATTCACAATGGAAAACAATGTGCTCATTTTTGCAGATAACTACCATGCACAAATTAAAGGAGTGGCCATGGGGGCAAAGTATGCCCCATTATTAGCCTAACTATTTATGGCTGAATATGAACAGATGCATGCCCTTACCAAAAATGCTTTTGTCAATGAAATCATCATACAGAGGCGTTACACGGACGACATTCTGATCACATGGCATGGATCTGTTGAATCTTGCTAGCAATACACAGAATACCTTAACAACAACCAGTTTGGTATCACAATGAAGGGCCACTGCAGCCAATCCAGTACTGATTTTTTAGACCTTCATATTTACATTGCTGAAGGGAAAATCAAAACCAAAACATTCTGCAAAGCAACAGAAGTGAATTCCACACTGTATGCCGAGAGTTGTCACTGCAGGTCTACCATCAACAACATACCTGCTGGCAAATTTTATAGAGCACGCCGCAATTGCAGCGAGGAGACTAGCTTTGTGGAAGATGCCAGTTACTAACCATGGGATTCCAAGAGGGAAGATATGCTACAGATAGGGTAAAAAAAAACATACCACAAAATCCGATCCAAAGAAAGACTTTTGACGCTAAAAACCAAGACCGTACCTATCAATGCAGAGAAAAAACGAGTTACCATAACAAAATACTCGACTGATTGCGACACACTTTTTTGATTGTCCAGCATAATTGGAACATCTTACTTATGGATTCTGATTTATGTCAAATTTTAGCCAAGAGACCTGGGTTCATTTTTACTCGAGCGCCCACTATCAGGACAACACTTCGCCATTCTTTTCTTGAAATAGAACAACCCAAGGGCAGTGGATGGCTTACCAAAACAACAGGTTTCCACAGATGTGGCACATGTAGGATGTGCAAATACGTATATCGAGACTGTAATGAAATCCGAGAACATTATGGCATCGCAATTTCGAATTGAAGATTTTATTAATTGTAGGAGCAAGTTCGTGCTATATGACATTATATGTATTTATGACAAATCGTATCTGGGTAGCACCATCAGGGAGCTATGTGTGAGAATAAGGGAGCACATGTTCAACCTAAGCAGCCAAGACAACAAACCTCCATTGTCAACAAACTGACAGACATGCCATCAGATGGCTAACCGCAATGACCTTAGATTAATTGATCCAATGCGGGCTCAGTGTGGCAAAAGAGAGGGCTACCATATATTCAAATTGAGAAAAATGGAAGCGAAATGCATATGTCTCAAACATGGACTCATTTCTGACCATGAAATGAATGTTTTTCTGTAGTATGATTTAGAAATAGCAACAATGTCTTGTATGCATAAGCAAAAGAAGCACTCAGTATGTGGCAACAACCCAGGGACTACATTCTTAATCAGGTTTACCAATCCCACGGCCATATATTTACCCTATCCTATCACATTATTAGGATTCCCACGACTCTGACATACAGCATCTGCTCATGTATTTTCATTCCACACTGGAACCTACAATATCGCTAACCCACTGCCCCATTTGACACACAGTATCACATGCCTTTTTTCTCTCTGTATACCTATATACATATACAGATTGAGCATATGGGCTCTCATGTCAGTGTTTGAGACATCCCCTCAGTGGCCAAGGATCTTTTCCCTTACACTGACTCAGAATATAGTTCCAACACGTTCCATTCTCCTCCTTTCATTTACGGCACGATCGCCTGGGAGCACTTTCCACCAACAATCAGGATGGTCCTTACACTAGAAAACTCATCTCAGAGATTTACCAGGACATTCGCCTACCTAAGGCCGCAATCACTTTTTAACCATTCTGTTATGACACATGACGATTCGCATTTATTCGATCCACATGCATTCATAACCCGGCCCGAGTTCTCAAGCCTTGTTACACTATTTACTAATTATATTTACATGGGTATTCTCCTTTCACCCGCATGAGACTTTATCTTGTTGTAGCCCTACGGTTCTCTTTCTTGCGAGACAAATTAGGATCACTGGTATTTCCAGGCCGATACGATATTTTTCTGTTATATAGTTTCCATGGATACCAACGGGACCATGTCACTGTTTTGCGACCAACCTCCTACTGTACGACAGTAGGACGTCACATGCATGCATGGAAGTGCCTCTTACAGAACACTCACATTAAAAACTTTCCACAGGCGTCACCAGCGTGCTTACCAACGCACGCTGCGAGGGATCTATCCCAGGGATTACACTCACTATCTGGTAAATGGGGAGGCAAGGCCATCAGCTAGATACTCTAGCGCGAATATGTCACAGACATATAGTGGCATTTTACAAATACTGCTAATCCTGCTGCACCCATCATGTATATTCTAACACTCCCGCTTTCAACAGCTAGCCAATCTCTTCCTCATTTTTCCTCCATTAGGAAACCCATCCGGGACACAGACTTTGAGAGCAGACCCAACAGGGTTATTACTATTTCCATCCCATTTAATAATTGTGGGTAAGTCTTACACTTTAAGGGGTTCCATTTTTAATCCTATTGTAATCTTTATATCAAGCTCATTTTCCCTTACTACATGACTCCCACAGGTTTTGGAAATACGGAATTATGTAAAGACTATTCATACTCATACTTGGGGTCAGCAATTCTCCCAAAACACCTCTGGAGGACGGTCACATTTCCAACCCATTCTCACCCATAACCTCTCATTAACCATTATCACCGTGCACAGGTTCCATAGTGCCGCACACTTTTTGCTCCTAACTTATCATTGTAACTGCATGTGCTAATTCACCAAAATTAGGCAAGAACGTGTCTATTATGTTTGTATTAGATGTATTTGGATTTGTAATATGTGTGCAATATGGAAGTATTTCTACTTGGCACACTGCTCATGATAAAGTTTTTCTGTATTTTTTTGCAATTCTCTTCTATGCCCCATTGTTAGCCCATATTGGTATGTTTAATTTCCTTTATTCTTTTTATTTCTGTTGTTTCAATCATTTTTCTTGTGCATCTATTGCTTGGCACAAATTATATTATGGGCATTACTCTGTACATTTCGCTTATGATTTAATTTTGGCTCAATTATTTTACCATGATACCATGTACATAGTATTAATCACACAGCCTTGAGAACGACCTTAGTGTCGAAACACATATGGGCTGTAATCAAGATTAAAAGAACCAGCTTTACCTTCTAATAACATTGTTGATGCATTTTTTAGCAAATAGAACTTTATCACTATTGGATAATTGGGCTGAGCGCGATTAGCATCACACCAAGTTCCTTAAATCTGTAATTTCGGGTTGGTGGGGGTTCACCAACTTGTGGCTGCTACGCAGCCAGCTTCCAAAATCGCACTCAAGGACCTGAGCGCACCTACCCTACAGTCATAACCCTTACTCGGATTCAGTATATAGTATGATAGTATGGGCACTTAGTTCCAGAGTTTATATACCTTGCATTAGCCTCCTTCTGCTGTTTGCAATATCGGCAGGTTTGTCTTATTTTCAGGCTCTCTTTGCTTGGGCAATGCTCACCGACATCAACTCTCAATGAAGTCGCCTCCACAGTTGGTTGGGTTTTCCACAAACTCCCACTTCCAACATTAAAGTCATTTGGCTTTTGTATATTAGGTATTTGCTGTTTTTCCTAATTAGAATATCTGTCAACTCACCGGTTTAGACAGGTGCCTCTCTTCCCCTTGTGTTCCATAGGACTACAGCTGCTTTGGATCTTCACGACGTGGCAAACCTCTTCAGTAAGTCTGCCTTCGTTCACACCATTTCCAATTGTAGCTCCTCTTGCTCCAGAGACCGTCTGGTGCATGCCAGCCACCAGAAAAGGCCTTCAGGCTCACAGGTGCCTGCCAGACACCCAAAAGAGTTTCCTTCACACTTCCTGCTGCGCAGCCTCTGCAGAACACGTCACAAGGGAGAAAGGCTTCCTTCTGCATGCTACAAGGGAGAAAGCCTTCCTTCTGCATGCTTCCCGCTGTGCGACCTCTGCACTTCAGGTTTCTGGGGATACAGCCCCTCTCAGAGCCAGCAGTTGATATCTGCACTGCAGTGGTCCCAGCATCCTCTTTTTCCTCCAGCTTCTGTCTGGGCTGCCAACTCGAACCACGTGTCTTCTGCTTCTAATTTCCTCTGCTCTTCACCAGCAAAGCCAACTCCTTCTCTATGGTCTGCACATGAGGGGGGCCTTTTAAGCTTCTCTGCTCCCATTATGTGTGGGTCATCCACAAAATAATGAACTGACCACACCTACAACAATACACCTCTTCAGCCCTCTTCCTCGTCCCGGTAACTAGGGAATTCTGGGACTTAAAGTCCTTAATAGAAAAATCACGTTTTCTTATTTCTGTTTTACTTTCAAACCTTAATTTGTTCCAGAAAACACTTTTTGAAGAAACTTTATAAGAATTAGTTATTAACCCTGATTGTACAGAAAAAGGCAATTATTTTACGCTGATGTTATTCATAACTTTCCTCTTACTGCCTCTTTGGGTGTAAGGGAGGTTCTTAGCTTTACAGGTATCCTGATCTTTAGAAGGGGTTTGATTTCTCCCAGGTTAAGGAGTGTATGAATGTATTCACCCCTATTTATATGGTTATCTTGTGGGCCGACCAGATGTTTATTACAACAAGCCATTACAGATTTTGCTATTGCTGAGCCAACCTCCCTAGAGGAAGATGAATACCATGTCTCATCCCACAGATTTTTTTTTACTCTCCTGGGCCCTTTCTCGTCCCAGGAGATCCTCCCGCAGAAACACCATCCCCAAGGTCAGGATCAGGAAGCATCTGCCTTTCCCTGGCCATCTGGGACGAGACTTTAGGCAGGGAATTAGTGAGGGATCAGTACGATTCATCACACTTCTTTCTTGAGTCCCCGCCCTGCCCCGGAGCCCTCCTTACTTCGGGGAAAGCTATCAAAACTTATGTTTCCTTTTGAGCAACCTCTGCAGTATTGGTCTCCAAGGGGAAAGCTTCTCAATCCAATGTTTCCCACTGCACAAACTCTGCAATCAAGGTTTACAGAGGAGACCACCCTCTCAGGACTGGCAACTGCTTGACACAGGACATTGGTCCCAGCATCTCCGCTCTCCTCCAGATTCTGCTTCTGCAGCAAAGTTTACTCCACTTCCTGCTGCTTCTCTCCCTGACCTGCACCTGAGGGGGCCTTTTATGCCTCCCAGTCTCCCTCAGGTGTGGGTCATTAACACTAATAGGCTGCAACTTGCAGCTTCGTACCTCTGAAGTCCGCTTCTTCGTCCCGGTGCTTTGGGATTTGTGGGACTTGGAGTACACAATATACAAATCAGCTTTTCTAATGGAATTACCAACACCAAGTTAATTTCTTTCCTTATTTATATTCCCTAAAGGAGTATTATAGGGGTTAAATGAAGAATGTGGCTTTACTATGAAATTGGATTTTTCAGGGTCAAAATTGTTAATACTCGAAGACCCATCTGTTATTCCCCTGAGATTCATAGGAGCATTTAGTTCTATGAATATCATTCATTTTAAAAGGGGGTTTCTTACACCAATACCTAAATGGTCATGATGTTTTTTACCCGCTTTCAAAAAGTTAGCTTGGGAATTTAACAACTTTCTGACAGCACACCATCACATAGTCTTATCAATGATAATTCCTTCCTTGAGGAAGGCAAATATCGTGTCTCACCCAACGGAGTCCCCCTGCTCCCCTGAGCCCATTCTCCTCCCAGGTGATTCTCCTGGCTAAGAACATCCCCAGGGTCAGGATCAGGAAGCATCTGCCTTCCCCAGGGCACCTGGGAGGAGACTTTAGGTAGGGTCTTTGTAAGGACTCTGCAGGATTCATCACAGTTAACAAGGCCCTAGAGAGCGTAATATCAGTGAAAATGTAGGAAAAGAGGAGGTGCTCTGCTGAAGAAAAGGCTACAAATGTCTTGGAATGGTCAACTTGGGGACTTCCAAGGCATCAAACCCAAGGAATGACCGCAACCCTGCAACTACCAGATGTCAGGTGCTTATGAGCAACCAAATGAAAGTTAGTATAAGACATGGCCTTTGCAAGTTATGCAGCAAAGTTGGGGTGTCTTAAAAAGATAAGAGTTTGTATTCCACACACTTTTATTCATAATTTTAACAGGAGAAAAAATGGAAGGTGGTGGGGCCCTAGCAAGTCCGCGCCATGATGGCCCCCGAAGTCTAAATGTAGGCACATCATTGGCTAATCCTTAAGCATCCTTCCCTTTCTCACAATCCTAATTTACTACTCTAATTTGGTGGGCACATGCGTTTGGATCCTCCTGTGTAAATGGAGCCACTCAGGCAGACTACAAAGGAGGTTTACTGCAGATCGAGAAGGACCAAATACACAAAGCAGCACAGCAGAGCGTCAAAATAGAAGGGTTGATGCTGGACTTGCAGCGCGGTGGCAACCAAGATGGCCGCGCACTGATGCAGCTCCTCCAGTCCTGACCGGGGTGCTCCTCAAAGCACCCTTACAAGTGAGGTGGCATGTGACTTTATGTGGCTCTGAGACACCGGAGCCACAGGTGAATGTAGCGAGGGATCCCGGCCCAGGAAGCAAGCACAGCTACATGTGACGTAGCGTGCAGCCCCCCAGAGGACGGACCACTTAGCAGGCGACTGCCGCACTGCTTAGTCGCCCGGGAGAGCTCGGCCTTGCACTCCCGCCTGCATTTATGGAGAGTTCACTGTACTGACACAGCAGGGGACTTCAGCAATGCCAGAGTACATTTTGCCGGGAGGTCGGGCCTGCAGGTGGAGGCGGGCGCACAGCCTGGGGCTCTCTGGGGCTTGGAGGCTGTTGGAGCTGGGGACCGGTGCTGGAGCACACACCCCACGCCCCTTGATGACTGGTCATGCGGCCCGGACTGATTTGTAAGCAGAGCGCAGAAGAGCGCACCCTCACCCCCCAGGACGTTGCTTCACTGTGCACTGCGCTTTAGATCAGCACCCCTGCCTGGTAGCTGCTGAGGTTCCCCATCACCAGCGCTGTGACCTGGATTGCACCTAGTTGGTCCCTCTCCCTGGTTGGAGCGAGCTTCTGGAGCTGTGACCCTGGACTGGAACACACTGGTATGTAGAGTGCCTGTTGCTGCCTGCTTGAAGAAACCTGCAACTGATAAGGAGGGGGCCGGGGCCTGGATCTCGGGCTGAGCACTCTGTATGGCCTTCCGCGGTGAACCCTGGAGGGTGGGCTTCCTCTGTGAGGGTGTATGAACTGGTTAACTGGAGTGGGCCCAGGCCGCTCGCCCGTCAATCGTGCCAGTGGCGCGCTATAAGACAGACACAAGCGACCACAGATCAAGGGTGTTCATTGAACTTAGTGTTTGAAAAATGCCAATCCAATCCTAAAGCTACAGATGGGAGCAAGCTATGACCATCAAATAATAACAACGCAGTCCTAGTAGTGTCTTGTCAAAATAAAAGGGCCTATACTAATAAAAGTATTGCCAATCCTTATCTCTAAATAAAAATAGTGTGGGAAACAATGTTACGAAAAAGAAAGAAGTGTTCACAAAATGATATGTCAGGATGATCAGGCCGTTGGCCTCCCTTGCCCAAGTTTTCAGCATGGGACAGGGCGGTTCACTCGAGTTTAGCACAATCTCTGGCTTCTCTAGCACGAGGATACAGTTCAATCATTAGCATCAAGCCATCTATGCCCAAGTCTCATTGCCTTTCAAAGTCTATTCATGCAGAGGGCCTGATCCGACAAACAAACAATACATTATTTTCCTCTTTCAGATTATCACAAGTACGCAATTTCTTAGGCGATTCGCTATTCACCTCAGATCTCCCTCAGCCGGGCTAAGATCCTTTCAACACAAATGTTCATAAATTATTTATGCATCTAATTTCTCGTAGGGTATTCTTGGCAGTGTATGTATCACCAAGGGTGTGTGTCACGGTTAATGGTGGGTACTCACGTTGGTTAAGCCTGGGAGGGGAACTAGAAAGGGTTGTCTCCTTTCACTGACCCTCTTTGCGCTTTTCCTAGAACCGCTTGCACAGAGGATTAGGGGGGAACCCAGAGTAGAGGGACCCCATGCGGGGGAGCAGGAGTATAAAGTAGCATTATATGCTGACGATGTCTTATTACTTACGTGTAACTGTATTTCTCTAGTCTATCTTTCATAGATTCAGATGCTTGAATATTCCCTGTCATCCTCAGTGATAAAAAATAATTATTAAAATGTCTAATATACATCCCTTCTCCCCTAGAGAATGCATGTAAATACTCCATTGTGGCCTATGAGCCATTCTATTGTGTAGTCCCACCACCTCACTTTGGTCCTTTATGGCCCCAACCAATGAGGTGACAGGGTTTAAGATCCGCCCCAGTGAGCCATCTTCAGATTTTGAACTGTAGAAACTACAGTATGATGGATGCTGAGCCTAGGAGCAGCCTCTCAGGGGAGGTGGGAGGTTGCATTTGAATCTATGAAAGATACCAATGCTGGAGAAATACAGTTACAGGTAAGTAACTAAGACTTCTCCACCATTGGATCTTTCATAGATTCAGATGCTTGAATAGAATACCAAGCAGTTAAAGCATGCCACCATCATATACATATATAAGCATGATGCAGAAAAGTATTTTCTGACAAACCTTTACCATGCAGCAGTACAATGGTTACCTAGTCAGAGAAAGGCAAGAAAGGAGACTGGTCCTTCCTTATGCAAAGAGGTGGCAGAGCACTGCCTGTCCAACTGCAGATTCCTTGTTGGCATCTTCTGCTAGGCAGTAGTGTTTGGCAAACGTGTGCAGAATGCTCCAGGTAGCAGCTCTGGAGATGTCCTTCAAGGGTACCCCTGCGTGAATCGCTACTGACGCCGCTCTCCCTCTCCTGGAGTGTGCTGAAGGCGGTCTATAGAGGGTTCGCCCTTCAATTGATGACAATGGGTGATGCATAACGAGACCCATTTTGCCAGACTTTGTTTGGAGATATGCTGCCCTCTTGTGCGGCCAGCGAAGGCAATGAACAGTCTGTTAGATTAACGGAACTCCTTAGTTCTCTGCAAATAGAATTTCAATACCCTAGTCACATCTAGGGAATGTAAAGCTCTTTCCGACTCCGAGGTATGTTTCCGGAAGAAAGATGTGAGTGTCATTTCCGATAAGACCTTGGGCAGAAACTTTGGGTGTGTCCTCAAAATGACGCTGTCTTGCTGAAACAAGGTAAAAGGAGGTTCTGAAGACAAGGCTTGTAATTTACTGATCTTCCTGGCCGAAGTCATGGTGATCAAAAAAGCCGTTTTCCAAGATAAGAATTTTATTTTAGAGATAAGAGAGATGTTGGAGGACATAGGGTTACCCAAACTGAGCGTAGAAGAAAGGGAGAACCTTGACGTCCCAATCACATTAGAGGAGCTAGCAGCCGTGGTAAAAAAATTACCCACTAACAAAGCCCCAGGCGAGGACGGGTTCCCTGGCGAGTTTTACAAAACATATAGGGTGGATGTACTCCCCACCCGCTGTTGGTAATGCTAAATGAAGCCTTTGAAACCGGGAGATTACCAGAATCCCTAAGGGAGGTGATAATCATCCTGCTCCTAAAACCGAATAAACCAAGTACGGATTGTGGGTCATATAGGCTGCTATCTATGTTGAACCAGGATAGCAAAATACGCACGACGGTGCTAGCGAATAGAATCAAATTGGTTATAGGCAAACTCATTCACCCTGACCAGACCGGGTATGTACCGGGCAGAAGTATATCCGACAACCATAGGAGGCTCCAGCACATCATAGAACAAGCAGAGGGGGACACAGGTGAGAGAGCTATTGTTTTGTTTGACGTGGTGAAAGCCTTTGACTCAGTAAAATGGCCCTGGTTAATGGCGGCTTTGAAGGAATATGGGGCGGGACCTGGGTACTTAAGATGGGTCAAACTATTGTACAGCTCGCCACTGGCCAGAGTTAAAACCTGAGAAGTCGTGCATATTCCCCCTTGGGAGATACAAAAGAATCCCACAAAAAGACCTACCAGTTTTCCAGATACCTTGGGAAACCGAAACGTTTAGATACTTGGGGATCGAATATATAGAATTCCAAACGCTGGTAGATGAAACGGGTGTGCATCTGGGGCAATACATTACCTACACTAGATTGGTTAAGCAAATAAAGAAGACCTGGTCTGAAATCGAATTAGAAGAACAGCCAGACACAGCGATAGAAACAATGTATGACATCTCAGAAGGGAGGCATGTGAAATCCCGGATCTACAAACTGGTGATGTCCAGGGTGGGGAAGGAGGTGACCAAAGTTAAGACTGGAGTGGGAAGAGGATGCGGGGAGCCCATGCAGGATGGGCAATGGGAAAGGGCGCAGAGTTATTACAAAAAGATCACCAGAAATGCGAGACTACAACAAATCCAGCTATACGTAACCCATAGGGCATACATGACCGCACAGAGGATCGCCTGATTCAGGAACGCCAAGACACAAACATGCCCTAAATGTGGGGAGGAAAATGCGGGGATGATACATATGTTCTGGACATGCCTGGAGGTTAAGTGATTCTGGGGGGAGGTCTGCCAACACCTAAAAGAGAAAGGAATCAGGCTAGATGTGGAGTCAGTGTGGGCATCCATGATTGGCGGGTTCACTAGGCCACAGAACCTAACACATGTCAGCAAACTCAAAGATCTGGCGTACATCTTGGCCAAACGCAGAATAGCGATGGGTTGAAAAGCAAGCCATAGACCCAGAATAGAGGTATGGTGGCACGACCTACTAAAATGGGCCAAAGCGGAAACAGGGGTATGGCACGAAGTGGCCAGCATGGGAGAGGAGGAGGAAGTGGGACAACTGCTAGCCTGGAGACAATTAGTGGCCACACTAGCCGGGAATGCCCTGACCAGTCCAAGCGAGCACAATGCCTCAGAGCACGGAAGAAGACGAGCCTCCAGGAGGACTGGTAAGTGAAGGAACGGAGGAGTAGGCTCGAGTTAAGGGGGGAGGGTTTGTGGAGGGCAGTGGCAACTGTGCATAAATGTAGAAGGTGTTACGAAGGTAAGAATTTACACTGTCAGCCGATTTTGTGTAGTTGTAAAAACCAATAAAAATTGTTTTAAAAAAATAATTTTATTTCACATCTGTGAATGGGTTTGAAAGGGGGTTCCATGAGGGCCGTTAGTACAGTGTTTAGGCTCCATGAAGGAACTGATGAGGGCGTAGGAGAGTAAGTACGCATCAACCTCTTCAGGAAGATCTTGATGGCCGGAAGAGAGATGACTGCGATTCTGGAGTCATTGTGTATGCCGATATGGCCGACAGGTGAACTTTAATGGAGGATAGGGAAAGACCTGTCTTAGCCAAATGTAATAAGTAAGGTAGTATCAGTTCTACCAAAGCTGTAAGTGGGTTAATTGTAGATGTTTCACACCACTTGGAGAAGCGGGTTCATTTCCGCACGTAGGTGATCCTTGTCGAGGGGGCTCTAGAGGCCCTAATTATGTCCCAGCAGTCTGCCGTAAGGTTCAAGTTCATGAGTTTGCGCTACTCGGGAACCAGGCCTTGAGGGAGAGGCTCGCTGGGTCGTGGTGGAGGACTTTGTGGTTCTGCTGAGTCAAGAGGTATTGATGTGCCTGGAGGCAAAAAGGAGGTCACCGGGATATATGCTGCAGAGGGTACCAGATCTGTCGCGCCCAGTCCGGCACTATTAGGATCATGGAGCAATCGTGTCCCTTCATTCTGCGCAGAACTGGCTATGAGAGGAATGGGGCAAAAGGCATAAAGGAACTTCCCTGTCCAGTCCACCGAGAATGTATCTCCTGCTGACTGATGTTCTGGGTACCTTGAGGCGAATGCTTGACATTTTCTGTTGACTCTGGTGGCAAAGAGGTCGATCTGTGGATGGCCCCATACGGAGAAAATCTGTTGAACTTCCCTTTCGTCTGGTTTATTCCTGGAAGGGGAGTATCTGGGCATGCTATGCCGAGGTGAAGCGTCCCTCAGGGGGGTTCTTGGTTCCTTCGGCACAGAAGACCTATTATTTTGCTCTTGACGCCTGTTAAATTCCTCGATGATTCTTTGCATCGATGCCATGAGCACCAGGTCATAAGGATCAGAAATGTCCCCTGAATCCGGTTGCCAAGGAGGGCTGTTTTCCTTAGGAATGAGGAAAGGTTGCTCACCAAGAATTTCCATGTCTGAGAACTCCTCCTGAAGAATGACGTCCGGGAGTTCGGTCATCATGTTAATAATTATGTTTTATCACCGAGGATTCCCAGTCTGACGACGGGGAATATTCAAGCATCTGAATCTATGAAAGATCCAATGCTGGAGAAATATTATTACATGTGGTGAACCCCCTGACCTCAGTACCTAGTGCGATCCTTCTGATCGAACAATATGGCACCATATCTGTATTCAAGAATAACCGGTCCATGTCGGTCCTCCAGCGCTTAGACAAGACTGGAGACTGAAACGTAGCCAGATTCGCCCACCTGGGAGTGCAGGTCAGTCTGGGGCCCTTGAGGTACCGGGGGATTAATGTAACTAGGGACCTTGGAGAGCTTTTTGAGGCTAATTTCGCCCCATTTATGGGCAAACTAAAAAAAGTAACTGGAGAAATGGAGCAAGCTCACGCCCTCAAAATGGTTCTCCTCCCAAAGATTCCTTAACTGTTCCAGATGCTACCCATCCAGATCCCGGAATCGTTCTTTGGAGATGTTAGGGGCACCATGCTGAAATTCTTATGGCAGGGAAAAAAGCCAGGATCCCCACGGGGACCCTCGGACTTTCATAAAGAGAATGGAGGGTGGGCATACAAGACCTTAAACTTTACTATAAGGCCTCTCAACTAACAGTCCTGATACCCCACCTAATAGCACAACAAGATCTCCAATGGATCGCCTTAGATAAAACAGACATGCAACCAGCGAATGTCAGGGAATGTTTATGGGTCCCGAAAAGTAAGATACCACATAGGATTCGGGAACACCCGATTCTTCGGACAATCTGGCATGTCTGGAAGAAGCGTACGGAAATTAGAAGGGTCACGACATGGCCATCCCCATTGGGACATATCTGGGTAGCGGGAGTGAGAGACGCCATGGAGAATCCAAAGAGATTTCAGTCCTAGTTTGAGGCGGGACAAGAGAGAATCAGACAGCTCTGGAGGGAGGGGAGATTCACTACCATTCAAGAACTTCAAGAGGCTTTGAGCATTGGCGGACTCCTGGTCCTTCTCTATCTCCAACTTAAGGGAGGGGGTGCTGATGAGGGAGGGCTGGAAGGAACAGACCCAGAGGGACCTCACCCCTTTTAAGAGGCTCCTAGACACCCATACGGAGGGGATGGGGCTGATCTCAGCCACGAACAGAGCCCTAGTGGAAGCGGGCAAGGTGTCCACAAACAAACTAAGGGAAAGATGGGAGAGAGCCAACCTCTTTGGGATAAACTTTGCAGGGAGGCCTCCCGGACCTCAATATACTGCCAATATAAACTACAAGCAATCAAGCTCCTACCCAGATGGCAGTACGACCCAGTTAGACTCTCCAGGATGTACTAGAATGTCAGCCCCTTATGTTGACATGAATATGGGAAAAGGCAGATTACTGACATGTGGTGGGGGGTGCACTAGGGTCCAGGTGTTCTGAGATGTAATCCTGGGATGGATCAAGGAGCTTGATGGCATCCCGAAAGAGAAGGCTGCCTTGTTGGTCCTGTTCAGACTGGAAGAGGTGGATGGGGAGTGCTCTCGGCTCTCCCCTATGGCGGCGGGCCTACTAGTGGCAACCAGAGCATGTCTGACGACCAGATGGAAACATGTGCACACCACAAGCAAAAAGGAGTGGATCAGTGTGGCTAAAAGTATGTATGCGATGGAACGAATAACAGCGGGGCTCCACAGGGTTGGTGGATCCCTGGAACTGGAATGGGCTGAGTTTATTCATAAATATGTCTGACACGAGGTAACCTGGGCCAATACATCGCCGGAGAGATGAAATGAAAGTGCCGGGACCACCATAGCAAAAACACCACGCCCCAGGGGGAAAAGATGATTAAAAGGGACAAAGGGACCACCCCCATAAGGGCCTAGAATCTCACGGGATTCAGGTGCAAGCGAACACCGCCACTGTATGACTTGCCAAGCATACCAGCCATAGGGGAAAGAGTCACAGTTGGGGGGGGGTAAATGTTCAAGGTTCAATGGTTGTGTTTTGTTTACGGAAGCCTGAAGGTGGATTCGGACTCCCTAACATGTGTTAGTGTCTTTGTAACACCCATCATCTCAGTGGCCTCAAAGGAGGCAGTTTGGTTGTACTGCTCTTGATAAAAGGTTTAAAAGACACTGCTTATTGTGTGAACGGTGCCTTTGATTCTACTTCACTGTTGGTGTACAAACGACTGCAGGCTGCGTTTGCACCGTATTATGCTCTAAGGATTACAACTATCGGCCAAGAACTACAACTACAGACTACCCTTGCTGCCGTGGACGTGGACACCCTGCTCTTCCTCTGCCACGCTCGCTTCAGCAACAAAACCTGCACCTCAAGCGAAGCGTAGCAGAGTTTGCTGAGTGTCAGGGGTCCGGTGGCTCGGTGTGAGGGGAGGTGAGGACGCCGACCCTACCTTTCTACAGCCGGGATTGTGATGCCCGTGGTGAGCCCTGGGATGAGAAAAGGTGAGCTGACACAAGCATTTTTTATTGAAACTAAGGGCTTTTGCCAACTGGGCTAAGAACGCTGTTGTATCTGCTTTCTTTTTTCTCACTTGATTGTGACTGCAGGGCTAGGCCCTTTGAACAGTGAAGCGTAACGTGCAAACGCATAAATCAACACGGCAACTCGGGTGGGGTCAACCCTTTGAACCACCGCTTTTTGCAAAGGGCTCATCAATTCTAAATGGTCTGCAACCTTTACAAGTTGACATCGGACATGCCTCCGACTTTAAGAACATCAAGCGCGTCACTTACTCTCAAGTCCATTCCAGTACGTCGCTCGTCGACCAGTGCTTTAAAATGCAAAATGGTGCACTCTGTTCTTGATTCTGGGGAGAAGAAACTCTGTGCTGGGGACATACGCGAATTCTGCAAACCTATGTGTTTGACCTCCTTTGGTGCAAAAGAAGCGGAACCGAACTGCATGGTTACCCCTGCTGGTTGCCCTGCGGAACCAACCAAGAGCAGGTTGATTACTGAGACACAATTATTGGAGGTGGAAGTGCATTCTGAGCCGATATCGTCTAGTCCCCCTGCTCAGTTAAACTCCAAGGAATTGCGATCTGAAAATGAGGAGGCCTGTGCCTCTATTCCTGCTGTTGTCTCTGTGCCTAATCCTGGCGGCAGCTCCGATTTATCGGTGCACAATATAAGCGCTAACGTTGCAACATCGCTGTCTGTCTGCTTTCCATCCAAGTGCACAGAGCACTGTACCATCTGTATTGGAGACATTTCTATAATTGCCGTATCGTCATCTGTTTGTGCACATGATAACAGCTTGTATCAGTCTCCGAGTCTATTTGATGACTCCAATAAAATAGTTCAATCGTCATTGACAGCATTGCCCACGGAGGACAAAGTGCCAAGGAGACTAAGTGAACTATCTACTTCCATCCAAAATCCATTGAGTTTACCATCATCTAACTTATTTGAAATCACTATACATGCAATGCACACAACAATTACCATGCTTGTCAAACTGTTTGAAACACTAGATTTAAAAATCTCTGCTCAAACAAAACAACTTGATTTAGTTGTGTCATGGATGAACAACAATGTGCTACAAAGTGAAATTCACTTCAGAGAAAAAACACCAATTATTTGTATGAAGGAGCATATGTTGGCTCAGGATACTCCTATACAACTGCCTATTGCTATTGATTGTGATGTTGGGTCAGAAAAACCCCCTGTGTGCGAAAAGTCACTTGTTTTTGGTTTACAAAATATCATTGATTTGCCAGTTGATGTTGATGAAATGAGTGTGGTCAAGCCACTAAGTGACATTTCAAATCAGATTGTGATTAGTCGCTGCTCAAGAATTTGACAAATCTTTAATGGATCGAAGTTTGGGGCTGCCTGCCGTTTCTGAAGGGCAGGCTGAGCAGGGCAAAAAAATACCTTATAAATTATTTCAAAACAAAACAGGCCCCCCACGAAGGAGTGAAAAACTAGGTACGTCCAAAAAAAAACCCAAAGAATCAAACAGCTCCCCCCTTTCGATCCAGAGCTAATCTCAAACAATTGCTAAAATGTCTGACCCCACAAGTGAATGCTGGGTCTAAACTGAAAACAGCTAGCCACAAAAAAGTTTCCAGTTCATGTGCAAACACAATACAGGATGCCCCCAATGTACCAATGATTGAAGACCATCAACCTTTGAACGGACTTATAATGACCATTTCCGATGCGAAATCAAGCCCTGATGACACTCCGGATGCAACCAGAGCTAGCTCTGTTGAGTCTCCAGATGTCGAGAAGGCGAGCACTGTAGAGACTCCGGTTGCTGCTATAGTGAGCTCCGTTGAGGGATCAGGTGTAGCGAAAGTGATCCCCATTGAAATCTCGGATGTAATTCTAACATCCTCTCATACTCAAAAAGGAGTGATAGCTCCACCTCAGGAGATCAGCCATAACTTCGTACTGACAGACAGAGAGGAAATTGAGCGCTCTATCACACAGTAAATCGAATTTCAACGATCAAGTACAAATGTTAATTCTATACAGCCTCAGACACCTGTGCCGAATCAGGGTCCTCTTTTATCAGCACAGTCTCTTCAATTAATGCTCAGGCGACGAGTGTCACTGACAAAACATCTATTGTAATAGATGTTATGCACTCATCGTCAGTGCGCTACAATTAGGAAGTGGATAAACTAATTCCAATATATGCAGTGTCTTATGCACATGCAACAAGAGAAGTCAATAGACCTTTGGTGGATCCCCGTTTGATTCAAGCTGACGTATGTCAATTTAGTACGAATGGGGCAAAGTTAAGAGAGTTTCATGTAAACTGTGAACCTCCAGGCCCCCAAGACAACATATCCAAGTACACTAATTAGGAAATCCCTCCTAAATTTCAGGCGGCACAAGGTCATACTAACAATCAAATCGACAATCAAATTGTTAAAGCGGTGCATAGTTACTTTGACCGGTATCAGTCGGTGCACGCTCCTTCGAACTCGGACTCAGCTGTAACTTCACTGTCCATGAAGCACCTTATCAAATTGGGACATGTGGTTAATTCTAGTTCCCATGAAGCAAACTCTATTCAAAGAGTCAATGAAACGCCTAAAGATCTGAACAAACAAGCCAAAATCAATATGGTCCATAAAAACATACTCATTTATATCGTCTGATTCTCAAATGTCGCCCTGCACCTTTCACTGCCTACACAATTAATAGAATGAGTATTCTTGCATTTTTCAATGATATCAGTGCACTAAGAGGCATAACATCGGCGGACATTGATCAAGTTCACTTTGTCCAGAGCAACAACAATTCAATTGTCAGGATATGGCTACAATCTTGTTTTGTAAGAAACGCTTTGTGGCAGGCTAGGATGGAAATCTTCGCAATGGGTTTTGTCTTAGCTGTTGATCCGTTCATTCTTGATACTGAGCGCAATTTAATCTTGGCAAGCAATGTTAAAAGTACTGAGAGAGCGAAAATGCAAAACAAAATTTATGGAGTGGGTTACCCAAGTAATGAAAGAGCAATCCAGTTCTTTTCCTCAAATAAGGCTAATCCTAGTCCAGACTTATAACCAAGAATTGAAAAAGGTAAAAATGTGATCTCAACAATTAGTTGGAACACATGTGGAAATCCCCACCTTTTGGCGGAAGTGCTGCCTTTCTGGCCACTTATGATATCATTATTCTACAGGAGACGTGGGGGATTTAAATCTACAAATTCTCCCGGAAAACAATCCAAAATATAATCTTGCCTGTATAAAATGGCTTCTTCTATCACAAAACAGAGGACTCCATATGTGCAATGGTGCACTGCCTGGAGATACAATCCCTCAAATAACATGGCAGAAAGGTGGATCATCATCAATACTTGATTGTGTATTTGTTGATCTAAGCACATTTGAGGTGGCTCAGAGCGCCAATGTAATACCTCAAGTGTTTAGCGATCACAATATGTTAAATCTTGTGTGGTCAGTTAACCCTGGGGTTGTTGACAATTGAATTGGCTTTCCTCAGACCATGATAGTAAATAACACACATATGCGTTTAAAATGGAACCCTCATTCGTAGCTTTCCACAAACATGTGGCGAATGGGTATCATGATGATACAGCTGCAACAAATGATTACACCACTTATCTACACAGCTATCGTGAGAAAGTACAATCTCGTTCCCAAGTTCAATTCCAGCCGCGCCATGAATTTGACCCTTTAGTGCAATCCAATAAGGCCACATTGCACAGAAACAAGAAGCTTATTGCCGCCTCTAACTGTCTTAATAAACACGAGAGGATACGTGCACTACCAATATCAATATCGAAATTGGCTAAGAAGCCATCAAATACATTTGCTGCAAGTGGACGGCGAAAGCACGTTGGGAAGCATTTGATCTAAAAATTCTGCCCAAATTTGGGCATTTATGAACATTGCTAATAATTTAACTCAAAAATCGGTCCAGATAAATGGCGTTAGCGAGTTAGATTGGGTAGGGCATTATCGACTCTTTACCAAAGTCTGAAGGGGCAGGGATTTTATGCTTCCATTGAAGCTTCTAGCTATGATCGTCATAACATTAAAGAGGAGGACATTCTTTGGGAAACTGGAAAGCTCAAAAATTCCCGGGCCCCTTGCCCCGATGGGCTCAGCAATTATGCATTCCAACAAAACGTTGATATGTGAGCTAAGATTTTACACAAAATCTTTAACCAGATCTTAATCACCAATAAGATCCCCTCCTCTTGGCTTTCCGCAATAATTGTTCCAATCTTCAAGTGGGGAGATCGGTCTGTGGCTAATAACTACTGACCAATCTCTCTTTTAGATGCTCCCGGTAAGCTTTTCTCTAAATTTATACTAAGAGATTTCAATAATTGGACCCAAACTGAAGGCATTAAAGACCCTTTTCAAGTTCCAATCCCGGGTTTCACGTCTGGGATGGGAACCTGTGTCAATCTGATGTCTTTATCATCAATTATCCTTACTCATCAAACTAGGAAGCAAGCGTTGTACATGGCATTCATAGATCTGAAAGCAGCTTTCGATTCCATCTCAAGGGAATTATTGATTCATAAATTAATTCAACGAAGTTGCCCGAGTTACATCATTTTTTCCTCATCAGAGATCTGCATGTCAACAATACAACCCGAGTTAGACTGTCTGCTGATGGTAAACTTTCTGCACCAATCTTGGTACATCGTGGAGTACGACAAGGCTGCACACTGGCATCCGCTATCTTTAATTTCTTTATCTCTGATGTTGGTGGTGCCTTGCGAAACATATTCACTGATCCTCCGAAATTGGCCCAGAAGAAAATACCTTTTCTAATGTACGCTGTCGATTTAGTCATCCTATCCAACAGATCTAGAGGGCTCCAGAATGCATTGAATGTGCTTGCTTTTTACACCCAAGACAATCACTTGATCATGATCTTGATAAAACAAAGGTTATGGTATTTAATGTAAGCGGTGAACATAGACTTACACAGAAAATGTGGACCCTCAGAGAGCAAAAGTTGCAAGTGGTTTGAATGTATATGTACCTGGGTGTTCAAATAACCAAGCAAGGTATCACCAAACTATATAAACAACTTCTGATTGACAAGGTTAACACAGCCAAACATCAAACGATAATCATTCAACGGAGATATGGTAAATTTTCAGCTATCCCTGTGTGGACTTTTTATCAGCAGAAAGCAACACCAATTCTGTTATACGCTGCTGAAGCCAGACCCATCTTGACCAAAGGATTCTGGTCCTTGCTAGAGGGGAAATTTTAGCGTGGGGTGCTCAATTTACCAAACTGCACACCGCTTCCATTAATACGTTATGATTTGGTCTAATGTCGTTGTATAACAGATGCACCTGGCATGTGATAGTGTTATTTATAAAGTGCATATTGGCCATTGGTACGAGTTCTATTTTGGGTTTTTTGGCAGACTACGTCTTTTCGTCAACTGACTCGTTCATAAATAAATGGCGATCTCATGTGGTCCAGGCGATGGCTTGGACAGATGTTTCTCTAACAGTTTTGCTTCAAAAACATATGCAAGTAAAAACTAGACTGTTCACCATGGATTGGGCTAACACGTGTGAACAGTGCGCAAAATATTGTGACTGTGACCCAGAAGTGTATGGATCCAAAAAACACAGTATATTAGAGGCCCATTTGATATAATCTCTGTCTACTACTCATAGGAAAGACTTTCTACGGTTAAGACTTAACCTGTGGCCTACACGACAGGTCCTGATGCGCAGAAAGATCATTAATGAATCCTTGAACTCATGTCGGTTCTGCCCAGAGGACACAAAAATAGAAGATTTACAGGATCTACTGACTGATTCCAAGGCACTCGTACCGCAGCGCCAACAGCACTGCAATTGCACTGCAATTGTGGATCAATATGAAGTCAAAATGTCTACAACTCTATGGCAAATGATGTACTCTGGCTATTCTGTCAAAGTGAGAATTTGTGCTCTGGCCCTGTTATATGGTCTCAAACTTCGGGAGAACGCTGGGGTACCTGCTGAAGAAGCTTAAAGATCTCATTAAGGATTCACATTTTTTGTGCAGTTTATTTCTTTCTCGTGTTTTTACACAGAGGTGAAAGTATATATATTGTGTTATTTATATTGTTCGTATTCCTAAGTGGCGACAATTATTATTTGTTAATATTGTAAAGTTGATTTTTTCAGCTATATTAATGATAAATATAAAAAAAAGGTTAATAAAGTCTAATTTGAAAGAAAAGTTACGGGAGCAACTTGGAATCTCAAACACACCCTAATTGCTCCACCGCGGAACCCTGTCTAACTCTGTCCAAACCTAAACAGGACAACAACAGGCCCAGAGTCAGGCCCACCCACGTGAGAACCCGAGGGGGCCGGAGGGGCTACCTTGTAATCAAACTCCACTTGCTTTTGCTACAAAGGGGACCAAGAATCAGAGCGCACTCTTTAGATGGAAGACCCAAAATCTACGCCATCCCCCAGGCAAGTTCAAAAGGCCCTCGGCAAACAGGTCAATCTTCTTGCATGGAGTTCCCAACCCCCGCTCTAGAAGACCAGAACCAGGGAAACTCTCCGTAACAAAAGCCTTCACTGGCTACGAACTACAGGGGATGCCCCTTTGTGACCAGGTAGCATATTGTTGAATGCACCAGATTCTCCAAAAAGGAGGTGGACAGCACAGATTCTGTCAAACTGGAATTCTGTGATTTTGGAGTGACAAGAGACACAATGAGAGCTTATAGGTCACCTATTTGCCCGGTTAGCAGTGCAATTTAATTGTGTCGGGACCCCTGCGGTTCTGAGTTACATGGGCCTGTCTTGTCAGGTGCAAATGCTATCCCTTTTGGGGGTGGGGTGGGAATCTGGCCAAAAAGTTATTCCTCAGTACTGAGCGATAATGTGTGCTGATGTCCCGATTTGCCCACACGGTCTGTGGAGGCTCCAAGAAATATGAGTTTGAGGACTACCCTGTCACTGCAATATATACTAAATGATGGAAATGTTTTGTATTGAATATATGTGATGTATATACTTTCATGGCTCCGTGCCGAATAAAGGTATGTCTACAAAAATAAGGCGGTTCGCAGGGAACCGCCTGAATCTCCCCACTTGCCTGGCGATGATATGGCCACCAAGAAAGCATTTTTCCAGGAAAGATGCTTAATGGATGCCTGGTGCATAGGCTCAAAAGGCAGCTTCATGAGCTTTGTGAGTAGCACATTCAGTTCCCACGCTGGAGCTAAGCGACGGACAGGTGGAAAAGACCGGAACAGCCCATGTAAGAGCTCCTTCACCAGCCCATGGGACCACACAGATGGCACCCATGCAGAGCAGTTGTACCTGGAGAATGCAGCCAGGTGCACTTTGATTGAAGAATGGGTCAAGCTTGAAGGCTTGTGGCCGCAAGTGATAGTTCCTGCACCACACATGAAAACATTTCCACTTGCTCTTGTAGCACTTTTACGTGGACGGACCTCTTGTCCGGGGGCCAGGACTTCCTGGCAGTCTTGTGGAAAGGACAGAGATCCAAATTCTAAGAACACAGGAGCCAGGCCGTCAGATTTAGTGAGACCGGGTTATGGTGCAGCACCGCCCCCTGGTTCCTGGACAGAAGCCTCTGGTGTGGGTGCAGCTTGAGAGGAACTGCTGACAAGAGGGTGAGGAGGTTGAAGTACCAAAACAGTCCCGGCCACACTGGGGCCACTAATATCAGTTTGCACCGATACAGTCTGAAGGTATTGAGGACCCGAGGCACAGCGTAATCGGGGGGAATGCATATAGGAACTTCCACTCCCATGAAATGCAAAGGAGTCCCCCAAGCTCTTCGGATGGGGGAATTGGCTAGCAAATGTCTTGCACCGACTGTTGTTGTAGGTGGCGAAAAGGTCAACCTCTGGAGTGCCCCACGTCTGGAACAACAGGTGAAGTTAATCCACGTGCAGCTCCCACTTGAGGCAAGGACACAATTCCCGGCTGAGGGAGTCGGCTAGGGTGTTCTGAATCCCCAGCAGATGGAGGGGAATGAGAACCATGTTGTGCTTTAAAGACCAATGCCAGAGAGCCTGAGCGTCCTTGGAACGCTGTGGGGGCCAAGTTCCTCCTTGCTTGCAGACATAAAACATTGATGTTTTATTGTCAGTGTAAATCCATACCACCTTTCCCACCAGGCGAGAGAGGAAAGACTTCAGGGTCCAGAAAATCACCTGCAACTCCAGCAGGTTGATGTGCAGGCTCCTTTCCTCTTTGGACCACAGGCCTCTCGGGTGTTGGTCCTGACCGTGGGTGTCCCAGCCTTCCAGTGAAGCATCCGTCGTAACTGTGGCCTGCTGGTTCTGCAACCAGAAAGGAGCACCGTTCACCAGATGTTCCCTCATTGACCAGCAATGAAGACTCCGCCTAACAGCCTGTGTCAGAATGATGCAGTCGTCCCAGGATCCTGAGGCATGTATCCAACAGGAATCCAGGAAATCCTGCACCGGCTGCATACGTAGCCTACAGTGAGTGATCAACAGGATGCATGATGACAACATACCCAGCAAAGACTTGTAATTGCAGACTGGGGTCACCTGGGCAATGCTCAGGTAGCACACCTTCTCCAGAAAAGTTGCACCCTTTTATCCGAGGGCCTGGTGGTGCAGGTTTGGATGTCAAGTCTCGCTCTGAGATAGAGTGCTATTTGTGATTGAACCAGGCGCAAATTTGGGAAGTTTATGGAGAAACCTAGTTGCTGCACACACTGGATGGTGGCCGTGAGGCTCTCACCTACCAGTCGTCAAGATACAGGTATACGTATATGCCCTTCCACTACAGGTATGCCACCACTGGTGCGAGGCATTTGATAAACACCAATTGAGCAGAACGCAGGCTGAAGGGAAGGGCCTTGAATTGATAGTGCACTCCTGCCACCAGGAAGCATAGTTCGCACCGGTGTGAGCAGTGAATACGGATGTGAAAATAGGCGTCATCGAAGTCGAGGGACGCCAAGATATCTGCTTGCTGTAGCTGGGACAGAACTTGTTGCAGTGTCACCATACGGAACGTTTGTGCCTTTAGGAATTTGTTGAGCACCCTTAGATCTAATGTGGGCCTCCAACCCCCGACTTGCAGTGCAGTGCTTTTTTCCTTACCAGGAAGTAGCAGGAGTAGACTCCTGTGTCCACTTCGACATACAGCACTTTCTCCACTGCCCCTTTCTGTGGCAGAGCTCGCACCTCTTGTAGCAGAAGGAGCCACAACTTTCCGGCATGTGTGCGGGAAGAATGTCCGGTGAAAAGTCTACAAACTCCAGCGAGTGACCCTGCTGGAGATGGGATAGCACGCATTTGTCAGTGTTGATGTTTCCCCGTTCCTTGATGACTCTTCACAGCGGGAGGACCAGACCATGGGCTGGTCATGGTTGCTTGCCGGAATGGCCCCTAGATTGGGAGGAGCCACAGCGGCGCTGCAATCTCCTGTATGATTGGGACTTTTTATCTATACTGGTACCCTGAGGAGTACGGTGTCATGTAAGAAGACTAGTATGTGGAACGGTTGTCGCACAAAATTCTACCAGAACACCCTTTCCTAGAGCGAAAGGACTGGAGCTTTTGTTGTAGCGTGCCCAGGGAACGAGCAGTCTCTGTGTCTGTTTTAATGGACTGTAAAGCCTCATCCACCTTCTTCCTGAAAAGGTATTTTCCATTGGAGGGCATATCTACGACCAGGGACTGGACATCAGGTCGAAAGTCTGTGGCCTTGAGGCATCCTTGCCTGCGCGGGACCACTCCATTCCCAAGCTGGCGAAAACCAGTGTCTGCGATGTCCACCGAGACCGTGATGGCATGGTCTGATGCCAATTCACCCTCATGGAAGATGTCCAAAGCTTCCTGTTTCTTGTCATCTGACACAAACTCTAGTGTGGGACCGTTCTTGTAACAAAACGCGAGATCATTGCATGCAAGGATGGCCATTGCATTTGCCACCCTGATCGGCGTGGTTGCAATGGAAACAATTTTCTTTCCGAAGGCATCGAGGCATTTGCCATCCTTCGCCGGGGGAACGAAGCAGGACGACGATGGGTTAGCTGAGCTTTTCCTGGCGGCCACAGAAACAACAGTCTGGCATAGGTTGAGTGCAGAGGCAGGTGGGCACACTCTCCGGGGCCCTGTACTTTTTGTCAAAGCGGTCCTTCGCCGGGGCCACAGTAGGATAAGCCAAGGTAACCAGGCCACCCTCCGAAACATCCTACAACAGCGGGATAGACATCACTGATTTTCTTTGCTTTTCTCTGCATTGATAAAGTACACTGTCTTTGCGCTGCTCCTCTGGAGTAAGGCCGAACATCTTGGCTGCCCTGGCCATAAGCCTGTGAAATGCCACTAGCTCATCAGGGGTGAATCTCTGATTGGAATATCATCCGGTTTCCCATCAGCCGGGATGAAATCTTCAAATTCGTCCATGTGGGACGAATATGTGGATGCCACGTCCGCCAAGTGGTCACGATCTGTGTCTGTCCCTATATCCGACAGCTGCTGGAGCCTTGACTGCTGTTCACCCCTCCTGGGGGTGTGTGGAATGTCATCATCCTCCCTGGATGGTCCAGGGACATCTGCGTGAGGATGTTTAGGTGGTACCAGAACTGGAGCCAGCACAGGGAGCCTTTGTTGCAAAGTTGCCACTAGAGTGGTTAAGGTGGATAAAATGTCCAGTGACATGTCCCTCTGGCGAGGCAATGAGGGAGCTGGCTGCATCAGGGGCAAGTCGTCTCCTGCAGCGGTGCTAATACTGGCAGTATGATTAGGCTTGCCTCACCCCGTGGAGAACTAGATTGCCTTCTAGTAGGTGATGTCCTGCATGATGGGGAAGATGGAGGTAACATGACAGCCTCTTCCTCTCGCTCCTCTACACCCTCAGAGGAAGAACGACTTGGCTCTACTACGATAGTACCTTCTGGTAGTAGGGTCACAGCAAGTTTAGGATACAATGCTTGTGGTCAAGCTGCCAGTGCTGACACTGTGCTGGTGGGAGTGCCAGAGGCGTTTGTCACTATGGTGGTAGTGGTAATCCTGTGAGAAACCCCAATTTTTTCCTACCCGCAGAGTTGTCGACGGGGCCGTCGATGAGTGTATCACAGTCGTCAACGTGGTTGCCGTCGACAGAGAAGCCTGTCTGCTTGTCGTCATGGTCGTCGCCGTTGATGGTCTCGTCAGCGAGGTACGGGTGGAAGGCATTGGTGGCTTTGGCGTAGACAAGGACTTACTCAGCGCCAATTTCGAAAGACGACAAGGTAGCTTTTACCGCTGAAGACCAGGAGTGGCTTCTAGACTTAGACGTGGACTTGGCTTATGGTGTCGCTTCCCTGGGGCGATGGAAAAGGCCTTGGCTGCTCTTCTTTGTAGACACCCCCTGGCTACTGACCTTTGGTGAAAACTGGTCCTTGTGCAAGGATCTGGGCTCTTCTTTAGAAGCTTCCTTGTGCTTCCTCTTGCTTGTGGCGTGGACCTCATTCGACTTAGACCTCTTGCTAGAGGTGGGTGGCTGGGATGCCCTGCTCTGCCGTAGCGAGGCATGGCTCCATGCAGATGCAAAGTCAGAGGCCCTGCCGGCGTCCTCGAGCCACACGATGAGACGACGGTGACGATCCCTCAGTATCTTGTTGGAGAACGACGGGCCGATTTCACAGTCCTTAATGACGTGGTGAGGGTGAAGGCAGTAGAGGCAGTCGTCATGCTGATCTTCCATGTAGACATGTTTAGATCTGCAGCGGGCACAGGCCTTGAATAGGCTCTACCTCGTGGACTCGGCCATGAGGAAGGCCCAACTACGCAGACGATAAATCGTCCAAGACTAGTGGCGGTGGGAATGATCTACAGACCCAGCAACATCGCCACTAACACCGGTCGTCAAGAAGACATCAAAAAAGTTGAAATGATTTCATCGAAAATTATTCAAAAGTCAACGTTTTATGAAGAATAGTTGAAGAGACTAAATGAGGACATCTTACACTAAAGTGTGGTAAGAAATCTGAAGGTGGCTGACAGGGGAGGTGTTCCTGTTGGCTCTGGGCAGTATGACCCAAAATGACTGTACTACAGCACAAATGTTTTCAGTCTAATTTTAAACTGTTCTATGTTACTGAGGATTCCCAGCCTGGCGACAGGGAAAATTTACAGCATGTGAATCTATGAAAGATCCAATGCTGGAGAATTGCTTAATATATTTTTCAAAGTAGCACATTGCAGAAGAAGCAGTACAACTGTAGTTGTCCATAATTTTGTCAGAACATTTCTATTTGAATGTAGATGACGTAGTAGTAGACTGAGGCAAAGGAGCCTGTTTTCACAGAATCATTGGCAGAAGCGAGTTGCCAAGAAGAAAATATATAATATATATCCTGTATAAGAAGCATCCTAACAAGTCATATTAAAGACGATACAGAAGAAGAAATGTTGTTAAAGCTGAAGTGGTACTTTTGTTTTGAACTTGTTTTGAACTTAATCCATTCCATCCTGGAAGGTTGTTATCCAGGATTACCATTGGTGCTGTTTTCTTTGTGGGAAGGGAACTTTTCAACAAACGAAGAAGGAACTACTACAAGTGGATTTTTGTTTGATTGAACGTTTGTTTCTTTGGAACTTTTCAACAGCTGATTTAAGACTTTATTTTACCTTGGAAGAAATGACTTTGGACATTCCTGGGGAACGAGATCTATCCGAGACAAGTAGAGGTCATCCGAGACACGGGTTATTTAGTAATCTTTCATTTATGATGTTGTAAATGCTTTGTTTTGATTTGTTTTGTTTAGTGTGAGGGCAAGTTCTGTTTATGCTAGTAAATTTCCCCTTAGATCCTACACTAGGCAGGGAATACCGTGGTAGAGTAGGCTTAGTTAGGTTTTCTTTGCAATTTTTGTTTATAATAAAATGTCAAATACTGAGAAAACTACAAGCAGTTGTCTGCCTCGCATTACTGACCCATCACATGTCCTACACAAGGAATAAAGACTGCCTGATGGGAATGAACAAGGATGTGTGATAAAGGCATGATTAAAGGTGGTTTCCTGCAAAAGTTCAAGGCCTTTCCAAAAGAAAGAAGGGTACACATATAGGCCTAATAGGTGCTGATGTCTCCTGGGTAGATTTTGTCAATAAAAAACAAATCACCCCCAATTTAAACATGCTATGAAAAAGCCTTTGTCACTGAGCCATCGATTAGAGAAATGAGAAAACACTGTCTAAACATTGTATTTAAGGTGCAGAATTCAAACCATTAGACTATGAGGTGGGACCCTTGGAGGTTTGCAGGGAGGAGAAATCTGAAACGGACACTGCAGCAATATCATTCAACGTAGTGCCTTCCCTCGCTTCATAGAGAACAAGGGACAAGGTAAGTACAAATTTGTTTCTGAAATTCACAGTTGAATAGTGGCAATTTCCGAATCATTTAAAATGTTGATTTAAGTTGTTCCATCTTCAAAACGGTGAACCATAGAATACTGTCACAGGCCAACAAAACATGTTACATGGAGGTATGAATTTTTAACAACCTTTATTTTTGTCATGATAGGTAATGAGATAAACTAACGTGAAACTGGGACCTCCTATCTCATAGGGATCCCAGTCTCCTTCTGAATCCCTACACTAAATACAGACCAATACAGGGGAAAGTGCCCAGCAGGCTTCTTGACTTTCTCAAGGATATACTGTCCAGTTAGGTCCTTCAAACTACTTTAACCAAGCACAGCTTTGTGGTTATAGTGCCCAGTTCACTATCTGTAATTCTCTCTTCCAGGGATGCATCACACAGCAAGCTTCCAGGGATTAAGCGCGAAGAACCACAAGCCAAGCAAGCCCAGACCACCAACTGCAGCAAGAGCCACTTAAGATGAGCTGAAAAGAAGCCAATCGAATACATGAACAATTGTCTGCCAAAATTATGAATTTGTGCATTAAACAAACAAAGCTGCTCCCATTTGGTTTGTTTTTATAAGCAATGTTTGCATATGCAACTTTAAATGCAACATTGAACAATATCAATTACTTGTCAATTTTTTTATAGTCTCTGTGTTTTTTTACAATTATACTAAGAATATTTTCTGTGGCGGCATAATTTTCACAGGACTACTGGATGCAGCCATGTGCTTGCTATTTGAGATTATAAAGCATTTGATGACAGAATGCCCTATGTTAATGAGCAAGCAAATTCAATACTTGAAACCATTTTAAAGATTTTAGAATTATGACAACTGACATTTTATGCACTCAAATATTTCAAACTAAACTCAAAGCAGTTAGAATTACAACTGTTAAATTTTGTATATCGTTGGACTTAGCGTACACTACGCAATTCAACCCATTCAGTTCCAACGTACAAGAGTTTATACTTTATATTAAGATCTCTTTTTCCTTTTAATTGTATATGATGTATTATGAATTTTTATTTTGTATTAATTTAAATTGAAAGGTTCAAATTGAACATTGTTTCAATCATATCAATAAAAAAATAAGAAAAAAACATGCCTTTGAATAATGCCAGCCAAAATGCTATACTTCTGCAAGTGCCAACCTCTTTGTGATTTCCTGGTGCCCTTTGTAAAATTGACAACCAAGTAGTGAAAATACCATAGACATGTCTTAGCAGAAAACTATAGTGATGGGCACCTAGAATAACAGCAAATAAAAGAAATTAGAGAGATTTTGCCATAGAACTTGCTACCATGTGCAAAGGTGGACAGACAGATTAATCATGTAGTAAACCTCAAGGGTGTGGAAGATGTAGAAAACGCCCACATTCCCCTTGGTTAGTTGCATTTGAGCCTCAACTAGGTGAAATCCTACATTTGGAAACATTTGAAAAAACAGTCTTTACTATACTTTTGTTGCATACTTGAACAGGGATGTCAATTTTGATCAGAAATGACTTACAATAACACATTTACAGATGGCAGAGGTATTCCCACAAAGGGTGCCTGTACAATAGCACACAGATGAGAACCAGTGGTGAACCAGTTTATGAAGATGTAAAAAAAAGTGTAACAGATAACAGGGACAAAACAAATAAAACCAATATATAAAAGAAAAAAATGTGACTTGCAAAGGAAACATTACCCTAAGGGGCAAGTGCTTCAAACTAAAGAGTACTATATAAATATACAAAATTACATCATTAAGCATCACTGGAGGCAGTGGTGGGGTCAAGTAGGGTGGATGGAGGAATGGACAGGAAGGAGCTACCTCTTTAGCAAGTAAGTGAAGTTTAAGCCGAGATTCGAAGAGATCCACAATGGGCTAAGACTGATTGTGATGAGCAGTGGGTTCCATGGAGCGGGCGAGACGGAAGAAAGAGCGGAAGCGGAGGAGGCACAGCAAGGTGATGGGACAGTGAGGTTGAGTGCAGAGTAGGATCTGAGGGAACAAAATGGTAAGTACAGATACAATCAGACAGGTACTGAGGAGCAAGACCATTGACAGCTCTGCAGACTAAGAGAAGGAACTTAAAAAGGGAGCAAGGTAGCATGCTGTCGGAATAAAGTGGGGGAGGATCTGGGTACGTTGTAGGGAGAGAGGGAGAGAGGGTAGCAAAGTTGAGTACATTTGTCTAGAGCTGGGGTGCACAACATACGGCCTACAGACCATATGTGGCATACAGTATTGTGTTTTGCAGCCCCCTATGGATAGGACTTTCACAATGAAGTGCGGCCCAGTTCAAGCAACAGAAAACAAAGCTGGCCGCACTTCATGGCGAAAGTCTTTAAAACCCAAGACATTGCTGGCATATGCGTCCCTAGAAGGGGGTAATTACCACCCTAATTGATGGCCTGCCCCCTCTCCCACAGCAAAGAACTCTTTGCAGGGGCCTTAAAGGTGCTCCTGCGCCCAGCCATGATATGCACGTTAGCAGGCTCTATTTGCACAGCCTGTGTTGTGTCTTCTGGCCTGAAAGGGACACCACTGGATGCAATGGGCTATGAATATCACTGGGGCCATCACTGATAAAAGCATGCTTCTTACATGGTGGGCACACTTTTATTTTCCAAATGTGCAGCTTACACTGAAACATGCTTCTTGAACTTACATTCTTTAGTTCTCTTTGAAATGTGTTTATTTTTTGGTTGGACTGCCACATAAATACCCGTGATTTTTGTGCCCCTTTCTTTATGTTTTTTCACAGGATATATTTCTAAAGTTGTTATATGCCTGTCAAACTGCTTAATCGCAAATAAATGCTTCTATTGTGCTGACAGCAGTTATCAGGATATTAAACTGTGGGATCATGGGTGCCAACTTTTAATTTTCACTACAGGGATAGACATTGCCCCACCATCACCCTGAATATAAACAATCTGCCAGCCCAACTGTTAGGGAGAGTTCTATGTTAAGGCTAATTTCCCAAACCTAGTGAATCCCCCAGCAGCTTTGCTGGATTTTTGGGGTTTATTTTTTTCTCCTGCTAAGAGTGAGACTCTTTTTCTCCCACTCTTAGACATGATTTGAGATATCCTTTGACTTTGTGATGTGTTTTCTGGGCTATGGGGTCTTTTACTGCAAAGGGTTTCATGTGGTTTTTGGTAAGTGTGTTACGCAGCACCCTCAGTACAGTAACACAGGGGTGTCATAGTGACCCCCCAACATAGACTCCATACCCTGGGACTGACTACTGTCTCCCAGGGCATGTAAAGTCACCATTGACTTTACTAGTCTCAAATTGTGAACAGAACCAGTACAAACCATCATATTGTGGAAGTACTGGTAGGGGTAATTAGAATTGCCCATTGGTCTGTTTTTCGAGGGGGAACTGTGAAGTCCCCCCTCGTCGAGTTTCTGGCTGGTGGCAGTGGTTACCAGGCAGTATATTCCTTAAGAATATTTACTATGGGATTTTCCCATTCATTTTAAACGCACCACTTTTGGGTGCAAGGTTAAAGATACCGCCAGGTTATTTATTCAATATTTATTCCCTGGTTGGGTCTTTTCGCCAGGACTCGGTTTTAAAATGGCGTTTGTGTTCGCCTCTGTAACTCCAACCCAATTCGAGCCCTTTGTTCCACTTTTTGGCGGGCTTCTACACAGAAGCCTCCAAAAGTGGTGCACTCTGTCTGGGTATACAGGATGTGTGGGAGGGGGGTTTAGGCACCCTGGACTGAGTTGCCTCGGCAACTCAAGTCGCACTCTTGTGTGATTGGCCCAGTGGTGAGCCGCCCGGCTCACCACTTAGCATGTTTGAGTGACAGCTAGGACTGATGAATGGGGGTTTTCTGCATAAAAGCAATGCTTTGGGCACTGGGACTTCAGACGTCGCCACAGGACCAAAGAATCCAAAGAGGGAGAAGCTGAGCCGACCTGCAACGAAGACACCACTGGTGGAGCCCTGCTGAACGGACTCACCACTTCTTCCAACGATAGAGGAGATCTTCATCCCGAAGAGTCTTCTTCCTTTGACTGGTGGGGATAACCAGTTTGCCCGCCTTTTCCCCTTCCCGGATCATCTCGTGGCCGCCTTGCCTGTGCCAAGCACCCCGGCAACCGGGATACCACGTTTTACCACTACCGTGAATAAAATGGTAGTACCTTTTAACCGGAGAACTCCGCGGCTGGTTTCTTCCCTGGCAGTGCAACGACCTTCAGCTTTCCTCAACGCCGAGATCTTCTCTTCCTCTGGACGACGCCGCGACTTGCATCCACTGCCAGGAACAAGTGCCCCCGCTGGAGGATTCTCTCCACTTTCAAGGTACTGTGTCCGTCTGGCCTCCCTCGCAACGGTCTGTGTGGAGTGTCTCGTAAATCCTCATCTTACCACTTGGGTTGGCCGTAGGCTGGCTAACTGAACTTTTCTGAGCTGAACTCATTCCTTTTTAAACTCTCTGCAAGACTTTCCAAGCCTTTTAAACTGTGTGATCTTGGGCGCATTGGTGTTCTACTCTCTCCAAGAGGGAGCCTGGCCTCTGAACTTTTTGCTCACAAGTAGACTTTGACTTTCCTGCCTTGCTGAGTGCTTCTAAAGTATTGTGTTGTGTACTGTTCCTAATTTCTGCCTTTTCCCTCCCTTTTTCTTAACTTATTGGAGTACCATCTTTAGTTAAGCATTCACCCATTTCTGGAAATAAGTGGTGTTAACTAAGACTTGTCTAATAAGGAATAAGGGATGTATATATATTAATAGTGACTGTGTTTTTGAACTTGCTTACAATAATAGTGCTAGAGTGTTTCTAAGTATTTCTTTAAATAAATAATTATATACTTGATACCAAAGCTCTGGTCAGTGTTTGCTTGTGCTACTGTATTTTGGTACCTATCTTGTATACTCTATATACTGTCTAACTCTTCTTGAGAGAAGTCTGGCTGCTCAGCCACAGCTAACAGGTAAATCTGGGTGGTACAGACTGCTACTAATTGGGTTTACTGCCAACACCTGTAATCTTAAACTTTTGCAGTGGTCCCTAAGGGAACTGCACAGGTTTCTGCCTAACACCAACACATCCCCTGGCCGAACACATTTTACAGCACTTGTTTTTTTTTTATAAGGAATTGCAAAACGTCATAAGAAATGCATCCAGTTTTAAATATATAACATCTTACCAACAGTGACTCAACATGCTGAGCTACCGTGGTAGCTTTCTACTGTAGGGCATGTATATGAGTCCATTAATGTGTTCAAAATCACTGTATTACCATCAGTGCAGTTCATGTACATGATTTCAAAGTCAACAGTATTTAATCTCCAGCCACACTGAACCTGTGCATATATTCTATGACCATGTTCCAGTGGCGCTTCTCCATAATGGGCAAGGTTGCGTCGACCCAAGGGCACCCTTGCCCATAATGGAGGAGTCAGCACATTGTAAACACTGAGCACTCACTCAGCTGCTTTATGCGGCTAAGGGATCGCTCCTCGGCTGGCATGAACTGTCAAAGGGTTTCCATCTAACAATTCTGTTCCTCAGCCTCGCATAACCAACGAGCCATGCAAAGCCGGGAGCGTTTTGTTGCCCCAACCTTGCCTGGCCCATTGGGCATGTTGGCTGAGGAACTGCCTGTTTGTATGTGCAAGGGAGGGGCTCCTGTGCCTCCTCCAACATACAAACGGAGCAGGGCTCTTTGTCATCAGCGCGCCGGCTCTTTCACGCATTTGCACAAACCAGGAAGCACTCTTTGCTTCCTGTTGGTGCTACGCAGGAGCTGTAGTGCTGAGAGGAAACATCAGGACCCAGGCAGAAGGCACTTTCATTTAAATATGTGCATGTCGGTGTGCATGCTTGAGTTTTAGAAATGTTCTCGGAGGTGCGGAGGAAGCCCCCCCAAAAACCTCTTAATTGGTTCAGGCTCCCTTGCTACGCTCCATCCGCTCCATCGCACTGGCATATTTGGGAGAAATATTTACACTCCTCCAATTCAGTACACAAATTAACCAACACCAGTGCTATTAAGCATGGTAATAAACAGAGAAAACAAACTATATTGGTTATATTTTCTTTCCATGGCCTGCTCACACCACCTTTGCATGATGCTTCAGAGCAAAGTATTGTAAAGAGAACATTAATTAATTGTCCTGGTGACAAAGCAATGTTGACAGTCGGTATTGAAGTCTTTTGTGGCAGTATTTCTGAATGCAGTGGTGTTTTGTGGTGGCGAGTGGAGGATGCAAATTTAAAGATTTTTCTTTAAATGTGATGGTGTCCTATGATGCCAGTGGCCGCGCAGATCGCCCATACTGCAATTTTGTAAAGGGTTGGAGGCTGCATTCTCTTCTAAGATTCAGAGACAAAGTTTCCTCATGTAGTCACTAAATTATAAGTTACATACCGTAATGACTAACGTACTCCTATTCCATAGTCCCCTTTCCTCAATACTATATGGGCGTCCCACGCTAGGGAAGGGAGATGGAACCTCTTTCAGCAGCAAAAATATTCTTTCTCTTTAAATTAGAGGCGCACGGGGGTACGGCCCTGGGAGCATGCGCTTCCCTGACTCCGCCCACCTGTGCCACTCCAAAGTCCCCATTGATGCGTTGACAATATTACCATTGCCTAATGACACCAGTTTTATTAGGGGGAGGATGGTGGGACATATGGAGGAAAGGGGACTAAGAGTACGTTAGTCACTACAGTGAGTAATTATTAATTACTCTTACGTCCCTTCCCCTTTCCTCCATACTGCTTTGGTGATTATAACTGAATGTAGCCCTAGGGTGGAGAGGAGACCCTCCTTAGGAAAACAGATTCCTTAGAACCGCCTATCAGAAAGCCACGTCTGACTTAGAGCCGGCATCCAAACAGTAATGCTTACAGAAAGCTGAAGGAGTGGCCCAGGTGGCCACCCTGCTGATGACCTGCCACGGGACCTGCCGTTGGAATGCAATGGCCGTGGCCTTGGCTCTGACAGCGTGGGCGTGCATGTTAGCTGGAAGTGGCTTGTGCTGCCCCTTATAGGCCTCCTTGATGGCCAAAACTATCCACCGTGCTATGAAGGCCTTGGATGCCCGATTCCTGGCACTAGACCCCCCGAAGGTAACAAACAGTGCGTCCGACTTGCGGAAGCCCTTGGTCCTGTGCAGATAGAATTTCAGAGCGCGTTTGACATTCAGACAGTGCAAAACCCTCTGAGCCTCATCCTTAGGGTCGGCAAAAACAGTAGGTAACACTATTTCCTCGTTTAGATGGAAAGCGGAGGCCACCTTATCCCTGTAAAAAGTAGTATAGGGTTCTGAAGCCACCAGAGCCGGAATCTCGTTGATTCTGCAAGCAGAGGTGATGCCCACTAACAGAGCTGTCTTAGTGGTGACCAGCCTGATGTCCGCGGACGCCATTGGCTCGAAGGGCGCAAGGCACCAGACACTACATTGAGGTCCCACACTTAAAGATTTCAATCGGGCGACACACACCGGACCAGGCCCCTTGCCCCTAGCCTTGGATGTAGCACACAATTGGAATGCTTTCTCTTTATTTACTACAAATGTAATTGGAGATGGCACACAACCCGTCTCACACCCCCTTTTACAAATCCCCCGAGTCACAATGGACCATGAACCAGACTGGTTGGTGGTAATGCAATATTTATTTATTTTATAATTCAAAGAAATCACACAAATGTTAATATTGGGCAGCAATCACCAATGGGGTGATAATTACAATGGAAACTGAAGAAATACACTTGGTTAACCTTCTACAAGAACATGTGCAAAGCACATATTAATATGAGCACTTTTTCAATTAGGATAGATAGAACCTGAGTTAAAGTTTCCCCAAGTAATATTCCCTCAACCCACAATTAATTCTGAGTGGGTAGAAAGAAGCAGCAGATAGTCAGGCGTATGAGGAAGCAAACTCTGACCTTCCCTCACAAAATAAGAGATTTGAAACCCTTTGAAATGGCCTAAAATGGCACTCGGATTTCAAGAAATAATTAATTTTATGTGTGGTTAAATAATGATGTACATATGTTTTATCACAGTATCAGGGATGTTTTATCACTAGCAACTGTAAGGTAAGGCATCACAAAAGGGATACAGTTCACAAAGTAGGTTGAAATTGAGAACACAGGGCAGTCATCACACACATGGAAAAGTTGCAATTTTCTCAATTGCAGTTTTAAATGTCAAAAATGTTTAAGAAAAACTGGTGAAATACTCCAAATCGGAATGCGGTTTTTGGGCTGGGGAATAGATGCACATCACAGGGACAATATAGAAGTGAAAGGATGGTTGTAGCTGAAGAATTGGATGAGATTTGCAAGATAAAAGGAGGTTCGGTTTTGGAGAAAAAAAGCTGTTGGAGAGAAAATCGGTTTGGAAAGGAAAAAGACAAAGTTTACTTATACTAGATTATCAAGAAGACAGTGCTGCCCATGAAACAGGTAAAGCGGCCAGATACACCCGCTCCACGTCGCGTTTCTCTTTATGTGGAAATTACTTAAATTATTCAAAATATTACTAAGGAGTTACAAGATGGGGTGAATGAAAGAATGGCATCAACCCTAGGAAATCACGGACAAGATGCACAAAGAATTCTGACAGTTGAACAAATTAGCACGGCATGGATAGGGTTTCTTAGAGAGTAGAACAAACACAAAGTATCAAGATGGAGTGGGCTATGTGTTACTATGGGATGGGGAAATACTCACAGTCCACACTTGAGTTTGGGATTTTGGGACAGTCAACCGGGTTCTGGTCACTGCACGGCAGGCGCTCTTTACACCAAAAGGCTTGGCAAGTCGGGTCACTGGATGACAAAGGTACAGCTGGATGGCAAGGGTACGGCAGGCATGCAGTTTTTGGGCAAAAAGCTGGTCTGTTACTTGGATTTTTAGTGGGGTTTCTGGATCAAGGTCTTGCTGAGATAGGGTCAGCTATGCTTTGGCCTGGCCGTAGAATCTGGAATCTGGCAAGATGAATGTAGAATATCATGATACGCAGGCACTGGAAATTCAGGCGATTGTTCCCGGAGTTCTGTCAGCCTTCCTTATTTATAAGGCATGGTGACATCAGAGGATTATATGGGGCGGCAGGCTTAGCTGGGCATTCCTCTTAACCACTGGATTGGTCAGGGGTGATTGTTACCGCCGCAATGTCAGTTTGTTGGATTTTTAGGGACATGACATCAGCTTGATGAAGTGGCTTTACAACGCACAGGATCCTCCCACAGTTACTTCAGCTAAAATCATTCTTCACATAAATCACACATTTATGCAATTGTGGCATTTTTACAAATTATCTAGGCAGATTACATATTTCACGCAGAGCATGAAAGTCCAACTCTACAGTTTGTAAGACTTTGTTACATCCGCCTAATAATATTTAATCATTTTCATTGAGAAATATTTGACCTAACATCCTATAACTTTATACATGTGTAGAGGTTATCATAAGGCATGTAAGTATTGGATTTCACAGTGGCATCATGTACACTTTTCTCAAAATATCCAATTCTTTGCCATTTCTGTTCCCAATATGGCAGTGAAGGCTACCACGTCTTGTTTAAAAATCACAAAAACTACATTTAAACTGTTAACTTTTTACATGCGAAGTCCTGTTGCACAGATAAAAGTCTTAAAAGTTTATTGATAAAATAGTCTTTTGAAACAAATGGTCAGCATTGTCTCCCAAATAAGGGCATAGCTTACAAGGCTGCTCTTGAGTTGGTTTGAAGCTCCCAGAAAAAGTTGCGAGGACGTGTGATTTCCCATTTCACACGCATATGTCCCAGAATCTCTATTGTAAAAGGCCTCTGCCCAGACAAAACTCTGATGGGCATGGGATGTTTAGTGCTTTTGGTCCATTCTAAGTTTTCAAAGGTAGCAATTAGCACGCATGTGTCCTAGAATCTATTATAACTCCTTTTGGGGGAAGGCCTCAGTTTAGCCAGCAGAAAAACTCGTTCTAGAGCTTCCAAAATCCAGCCAATGCATTTGAATTCCTTATTTTATTTTATTTTGTTCAGAATCAAGTCTGTTAAAATAAAACATCCCATATATGTTTCCCAGCAAAATCCCCTTTACATTGGTAGGCAAAGACAAGTTTTTATTCAACATTGTATTTGTATAACAGGCATCTATTTTGGTTTGAAAAAGCCCATTTTGACACATGCTGGGATTTCTCTCTCAAATTCATTTTTTCTCTTCCATCTGAATACCCAAATTGTTCTGCAGCCCCAGTCAGTTACTTTTATACAGCAGTTTGTTCCAGACACGGGTTCACTGAAATTGACATATGCCCCTAAAGCTAGGGTTTCTTTGAAGCATTGATTTTTGACATTTTGTAACCCAAAAGACAAGCGTTTTCCCGAGCAGTTAGCAAGTAAAGTTTTTGTTAATTTGCCAGCTCTGGCCTGACACTGCCTGTCATACAGGGATAATGCTCTCTCCTGCTAGAGCACAATCTCGATATGGATGGGCATGGAAGGGCCTCAATGATAAAAGCAATGTGATGTTGAATATATGAAATTAGCGTCAGGGCAGCATCCTTTTCAATGTAAAATATTCCCTTTTCAATGGGAACTTTTTGCAAGCAGCAGAGCAACCCGCTTTTGAATTCGCTTCTTTTGGTGCACACAAGAACACATACTGGCGGCCTTTCAGTGTGCTCTCTGTTCCATCTTGTCCAATAGTTGTTTGGCAAGATGGTGCAGCCATCATTTTGTAGCGGTAAAACGCAGTTTTGATGCGGGGCAATGGTGCTCCAAGGAGCCAGTGCAGCGATTTTGCTGTTAACTGCTGAAGTGCAGCTTTATCATGGATGGAGATTCTGCTGAGTGGGTCAATGTACCCCAAAACATGGACGTGGTTTTTTGATGGGCAGTTAGAGCCTGGAGAAGCCTGCCAAATCTATCTCGACTACCGGGTTGGAAGAGAAGACCTCTTCCTCCAAATTTCTGTAGGCCCTTGTAGCTGCCAAATATATGCGTCATGTGTCCACCTACAGGCCTGATTGAGCAAGGTGAGCAGAGAGGAGAGCACATGCATCCAGCGTGCACGTAAGGGGGTTGCTCTCCTTAGAGTCCGCCCAGTGACAGCACCTAGTCCATTTACTCTTGTACTGGCTCCTGGTAGCCTTAACTAGTGCCCTGAATGATTTCTAGGTTAGCCTGTGATAGGTTGAGGTGCTTCATTGTGACCTGCTCAGGAACCATGCTGCAAGAGCAAATTTGAGTCGGTGGGGTGGATGACCCTGCCCCACTGCTGTGCCAGAAGAGGAGCTGGGTCCATCAGAAGGTGAAGGGGTGGCCTTTCCGAGAGGCTGAGAAGCTCTGAGAAACATGGTCTCGCCGGCCACTACAGAGCTATCAGAACGATGCCGAAGTGACAAGATTACTTTATCTTGCAGATCACCCTGTGGATCAGGGGTGAGGGAGGGAAGGCATACGCTGTCATGCCGTTCCACTGTATCTGGAATGTGTCGCCTAGGGAGCCGGGTCCCCTGCCACGATGTAAACTGCTGGCCCTTCTTGTTGTCCCAGGAGAAGAAAAGATTCAGTTGAGGATTCCCCCATCTGCTGAAGATCTCCAGCAGCACCTGATCATTCAATTGCCACTCGTAATTGTCTGCTCCCAGTCTGCTGAGCCTGTCCGCCTCTAAGTTGGACTCCTCCAGAAGGTGGACGGCTCTGAGGTAGATGTTCTCCAGTGCCCTTTCCCACATGCTGACAGCTAGGCTGCACAGTGGGGGGGACCTGGTACCCCTGTGCTTGTTGACATAGTACATGTTGGTGGAGTTGTCGGTCTGGATGGGGACGACATTACCCCTAATAAGCAGAAGGAAAGCTTTGAGAGCTAGCCAGATGACTTTCAGCTCCAGCCAGTTGATATGAGACTCCTGCCGGGTCCAGATTCCATGGACACTATGGTTGTCCAGCGTGGCCCCCCCAGCCCTCGAGGGAGGAGTCCATAGTGATGGTGTTCTACAGGGCTGGCAGCCGGAAGGGCTTGCCCGTCTGTAGGTTGCAGTCCCTGGACCACCATCGTGAGGAATGCTGCCAAGCTCTGCTTCAGAGCCCTGCTCCTGATTCCAAGAGGCTGCGAAGTGCAGCTGTAATCTCCTCATCTTGAGTCTCATGTGGGGTATGGCCAGTAGGACCACTGCCATGATACCTAATAAATGTTGATACAACCAGGCCGATGTCACCTCTCTGGCAAGGGAGGAGGTAGTGGCCCTCTTGATGGCTGTGATCTTGTCCTCTCTCGGAGCTCATGTCCCAGATGAGGCCCAGGAAGGTCAGTCTCTGCATAGGCTACAGCTGAGACTTCTTGAGCTTGAGTGAAAATCCCAGCTTGTTGAGTGTGGTCATAAGGGCGGAGGAAGTGTGGTGAACCACCTCCGGAGATCTCGCCCTGATGAGCCAGTTGTCCAGGTATGGGTAGACGTGGTGGCCATGAGGAGGGTTGCCCCTGCATTCATGAGTCCGGTAAACACCCTGGGGGCCAAGTTGAGGCGAATGGTAGCATCTTGTATTGGAAATGTCAATCCATCATCCTGAATCGCAGAAGGGAGCGATGCAGCTGCCAAATCGGGACGTGGAGATAAGCGTCCTTTAGATGCAGTGAACACATCCAGTCTCCCTTGCGTAATGTCTCCGCTATGAGTGCTGGCGTAACCATCTTAAAGTTTTGAAGAGAGAGGGAGAGGTTGAGGGTGGAAAGGTCCAACACAACTCTCAGGCCAGGCTGGTTGTTCTTTTGTATGGCGAAAATCCTGTAGCAGAAGCCCAATCCTTGCTGGGAGGCTGGGACTTCTTCCACTGCCTGGCTCTCCACGAGCAACCGAATTTCGGCCAGCAGAGTTGCTGTCCTAATCTGTGGGAGTGGAGGGGAGAAGGGAGGAGGGAGAGATCGGTAGGCGGTTCCCCGTGGATACTACAGAGAGGATCCAGGAGTCCGCAAACCTCTGATGCGAAAACTGTGGATGAAGGGCAAGCCTGCCCCCCCACCGGAGACACGTGGACCTGAAGGGACACATCATGCCTTCTTTTCCCTCTGAGCCTTTTGCGGAGGAGGGGGGACTGAAAAAAGCCCTTACCCCCCCCCTTTTTGTTGTTTGCACCGACTGTCTGGACCTCCATTCTTGGAAGCTGCAGAGGCCTCTGAACGTCCGCCCCTTGTCGGAGTGTTGATGTGACTTGCAGTTTGCGAACTGTTTTTCTTTTTATCTAGCTCCTCATCGGTGGTAGAGTGAAGGAGATCACCACCTTCGAATGGAAGGTCCAATATGCGTTACTGGACGTCTGGGTTGAATTTGGTAGCCCGAAGTCAGGCAGTCCATCTCATGTCCATGGTGATGCATATGGCCCGGCCAGAGGTGTCAATGTGGGCCACGGTGGACTCCATGATGTCTTGCTCCACCATTTTTGCCACTGCCATCTGTAGTCGGGCCAAGGCAGCGGAAGCAAAGAGAGCGGGTGTCTGATGCAGGGAAGAGCCCCTCGCAGGCTGGACACCTGCTGAAGCCTGCTGAAGTCGACATGCGCCGTGGAGGAGCATGGCTCCAGATGACCAAGTACCTGATTGATAAAAGAAAACAAAAAAGACTGAAGAAAGTATCCGGGGAAGAACGTGTAGTATTACATGGCGGAAGCCAAACCCAGGAGCGGTGGTGAAATCAGCCTGTTCCAGTCAACGTGGAAAAGGGGACTGGGGAGTGGCACCAGTGGGCGGAGTCAGGAGAACACATGTCCCAGGGCCTGCGCCTCAAGCACGTGTAAATTTAAAGGTGAAGAAGGTGTTTAATGGTGAAAATGGTTCTGTCTCCCGTCCCTAGCGAGGGACGCCCATTCAGTATGGAGGAAAGGTGGCGTGACGTAAGAGTACTTATAATTAATCCTATGTCCCATCCCCGTTCATCCATACAGTATGGGCTATTACAACTGAACGTAGCCCCAGGGTGGAGAGGTAACCCTCCTTAAGAAAACAAGTTCCTTAATCCTGCCTGCCCGAATGCTGCCTCTGACCTGGAGCCAGCATCCAAACAGTAGTGCTTGCAGAAGGCGGAAGGAGTGGTCCAAGTGGCCGCCCTGCTGATGACCCGCCACAGAACATGCCTCTGGAAGGCGACTGCCGTGGCCTTAGCTCTGACAGTGTGGGCATGCATATTTGCCAGAAGTAGTTTGTGCTGCCCCTCATAGGCCTCCTTAATGGCCGAAACCATCCTCCTTTCTATGGAGGCCTTAGAATCCTGATATTCTTGCTTTGACCCAAAGAAGGTGACAAAGAGAGCCTCAGATTTGCAGAAGCTCTTGGTTCTGTCCAGGTAGAATTTTAGTGCCCGCCTAATACCTAAACAGTGCAGCACCCTCTGAGCATCGTCCGTTGGGGTCTGGAAAGAAAGTAGGTAGCACCATCTCCTCATTTAGGTGGAACGAATAGACTACCTTAGGAAAGAACTCGGGATGCTTTCTGAGGACCACATTGTCCCTATGAAAGGTAGTGCACGGCTCTGTAGCCACCAGAGACTGAATTTCACGGACCCGGCGTGCAGACGTAAGACCCACCAACAGGGCTGTCTTAATGATGGGAAGCTATTGGCTCAAAGGGTTAATGCGCCAAGGCACCCGACACTATGTTGAGGTCCCACATGGGGTGTGGCTTCTTGATAGGCGGGTAAAGCCTGGCAAGGCCCGCCAAATGTCTTTTAACCACTGGGTTGGCGGATGAGAAAACATCCTTCTCCGAATTCCGGTAGGGTCCAATAGCTGCCAGATAGGTGCAGCATGCGTCTATTTGCACGCCCGAGTGTGCAAGATGTGCAGAGAAGGATAGCACATCGTCCAATGTGCAAGTAAGAGGATCGACCTCCTTAGTCTCCGCCCAGTGGCAAAACCTAGTCCACTTGCTTTTGCACTGGCTCCTAGTAGCATAGCTCCTAGCACCCTGTATGATGTCTAGGTTAGCCTGCGAAAGAAAACCACGCTGTTCAGGACCCACGCTGCGAGGGCTAACTTCTGCAGGGCGGTGGATGACTGTGCCCCCAAGCTGCGACAGTAGATGAGCTGGTCCCAGTGGAAGGTGCAGAAGAAGTTGGTCCGACAGGCTGACCAGTTCCAAGAACCATGGCCTCACCGGCCACCAAAGAGCTACCAGAATGATACTGAGGTGCCGGGACTCCCTTATCTTGCAGATTACCTTGTGTACCAGGGGAGTGGGAGGGAAGGCATATGCATTCATGCTCTTGCACTGTATCTGTAACGCATCGCCCAGAGAGCCTAGGCACTGTCCCTGTCAGGATGTGAACTGAGGGCATTTCCTGTTGTACCATGTAGCGAAGATATCTACCTGTGGATGACCCCATCTGTCGAAGATCCCCTGAAGAACCTGATCGTTCAATTTCCATTCTTAATCATCCGCACCCAACCTGCTAAGCCTGTCCGCCTCCAGGTTTGACTTCCTCAGGAGGTGGATCGCCGTCAAGTGTATGTTGTTCACCAGAGCCCATTCTCAAATGCTGACCGCCAGGGTGCATAGAGGACGAGACCTGGTGCTACCCTGCTTGTTGATCTAATACATGCTGGTGGAGTTGTCCGTTTGAATGAGGGTCATCTTGCCACTGATGAGCGGCAGGAAGGCCTTGAGAGCCAGCCAGCTGGCCTTCAGCTCTAGCCAGTTGATATGGGCCTCCAGTACCTGAAGAGACCAAACTCTGTGGACGCTGTGGTTGTCCAGGGTAGCTCTGCAGCCCTCCAAGGAAGAGTCTGTGGTGATGGTAACCTGCGGTGCTGGTTGTCGGAAGGGTCTCCCTAGCCTCAAGTTGCAATGCATGCTCCACCAGACTAGGTCTGGCAGAGAACAGGAGGAATGCTGACGAGTTCCGCCTGGGAAAACCGCTCTGGACTCCTTGAGGCTGAGAAGTGCTGCTGTAATCTTCTCATTTTGAGCTTTGTGTAAGGCACTGCCAAAAGACATGCCGCAATGATACCCAGGAGGTGAGGGTCACTTCTCTGCTGAGAAACTGACTTTTGGCTCTCTTGATGGCTGTGATCTTTTCCTCCGAGGGAAAAACTCTCTCAAAGCTTGTATCCATATGAGGCCCAGGAATGCTAGACACTGCGTCGGCTCCAGCTGCGACTTCTTGAGATGGATGGAGAATTCCAATTCGTGTAGCGTATTCATGAGGGCGTAGGAGGTGTGATGGACCGCCTCTGGGGATCTGGCCCTGACGAGCCAATCGTCTAGGTGCGGATAGACATGGTGCCCCTGGGACCCGAGAAGGGCTGCCACTGCATTCATAAGTCTGGTAAATACCCTGGGGCCTGAACTGAGGCCAGATAGTAAAACCTTATATTGAAAATGAAAGCCCATGATCCGGAACCAATGGTGCTGCCAAATCGGGACGTGTAGGTATGCGTCCTTCAGAGCCAGGGAATACATCCAATCTCCCCTGCACAGTGTCTCCGCAATAAGCGCTGGGGTAACCATCTTGAACTTTTGAAGCGGAAGGGAAAGGTTCAAGGCAGAAAGGTCCAACACAACTCTCAGGCCAGCCTGGTTATTCTTGTGTATGGTGAAAATTCTGGAGTCGAAGCCCAGAAGTAGAAGCTGGGATACTGGGACTGGGACTTCTTCCACTGCCTGACTCTGTACGAGTGATTGAATTTCTGTCAAAAGAGTTGTTGTCCCAATCTGTGGGAGTGGAGGGGATGAGGGGGGGGCGAGGGGAGGGACCGGTAGGCGGTAGCCCGTGGACAGTACTCAGGATCCAGGGGTCCGTGAACCTCGCACGCAAATACGGTGCGCGAAGGGCAAGCCTGCCCCCCACCGGAGACACGTGGGCCCGGAGAGGCATGTCATGCCTTTTTTCCCTCTGAGGCTGGGGCTAAGGAGGGGGACTGAAAGAAGCCCTTCCCCGCCTTGTGCTGTTTGTGGCGGTGTTGACTTGGAGATCGGTCCGGCTGCCTGGACTGTCGTTCCTGGAAGCCACAGAACTCACCAAAGGCCCGCCCTTTGTCGCAACGCTGGTGCGTCTGGCTGTACGTCTTGGGTGTGGACTTCGTGAGGATAGATAAGGATTTCGCAGTCTGGGAACTGGTCGTCTTCTTATCAAGTTCCTCATCGGTGGTGGAATGAAAGAGGTTGCTAACCTCGAATGTAAGGTCCAATATGTGCTCCTGGACGTCCGGGTTGAATTTGGTAGCCCATAGCCAGGCAGTCCTCCTCATGTCAGTAGCGATGTAGATGGCATGGCCTGAGGTGTCAATATGTGCCGCTGTGGACTCCATGATGTCTTGAGCCATCATCTTTGCTTCTGCCAGCCCTGCCTTGAAACGCGCCGGACTGTGCACCGGAAGTTCTGGAAGAAAGTTGGCTATTTCCTGCCAAAGCCTTTGGTTAATGGCTACGAGCATGGCATCCGCATAAGACTGATGAAGGTGAAGCGAGGCGTTGGAATAGACCTTCTTTCCATAAGCTTCCAAGATCTTCTCCTCCTTGCCTAGCAGAGCCAAGGGCAAGGTGGCCGAGGAAGACTGTGGCTTCGTGTAGATAGAGGCCGCAGCAATTACTGAGGGGTGTGGATGAGCGTGTGCCGACAGCATGAGTGTATCCCCCTCCAATTGCCAGTACTAGGCGTTGAGGTGCCTATTGGTGGGCTGTGCCGAATGGGGTTTAAGCCATCCCTTTCTGGCCAAGGCGACAACGTCCTTCTGTATCGGAATCCCTGTTCTAGCCATGGGCGTAGAGTAAGGACTTCGGCCAGGTTGTTCGACCTCGGGTTGTGGAAGCCCCAAGAACTCAGTCAGACCTGCGAGCCGTTCATGGAATGACTTGGCCGAAGACGGAGTGTCGGGGTCCTCCTCCTCATCGGTGTCCACCAGGGTGTCCTGCTGGGCCCGGCCTCCTCCTGAGCTCTAGACGGTGGAGCTTGAGGCATACCCTTCATCTCAGGGTGGGGCCTGGTAGGCGTCGTGCTCTCAGCTGTGTCGTCGGTAGTGCTGCGTGCAGGCACCCTGTCAGACATTTGGCCGGTAGTAGGGTGTAGCCAGTCAGGTGGACACACGGTAAAAGAAGTTTGCGGTCCCTCAGCGACCTCACCGGCAGGATCTAGCGACCCCTCTGCCTGGCGGTCGGTCGCTGAAACAGCCTCGGTACCTGTCATGATCACCTCGAGGGTCAGAGGGCTGGGATTGGGATCATGAATGCAGGCTGGCAAGGGTTCTTTTTGCAGACATGAGGGGGCTAGATGGTTATTAGCATGGCGTGTCAGGCATTCCTCATACTCACTAGCACCAGAACCACAGTGGGACCCATAGAGACTCAATGGGTTGAGGGGTTCCCTTAAAATGGCCGCCTTGTGGGTCACAGACTGAATTGCATGAGGGAACCAGTAGTTTGGTGAGGACTATATAAGCCCCGCCCGCACCTTCACACAGCGGCACAAAGCTTACCAGCGCTCTGTTCACAGACCTGTTAAAGCAAGATAAAATTCATGTTATGAACTTATGGAGTTACCAAGAAATCCTCAGAATATTCAATGTACCTGACACGAATTCCGCAGCAGCAGACTTCAAGTAGGTGAATCTCATCTCTGAGTTCAGCGTTGCAGACCCGCTATGTTCTTCTTCGGCCGAGACTTGCTACCGCGGAACCTCAGACTTTCGACGTTTCCACAATCTGAAAGACAAGGCATTTGTTATAAGAGACATTTAACCAAAGACCTCGTAAGAAAGCAAAGACCCACGCGCTTACTTACTGCAAAAGCAACCTACAAACTTTTCTGAGTGTTCCAAGAGCTCGGCAACGCAGCTAAAACCTGCAGCAAATCCCATAGCCAAGTATCACTGCGCGCCTTCCTTTTGTTACGCGCGCATGCTTACCGTGAGGAGCAAGACCGTGTGAAATTTTCCGGAAACACCTGTGTTTGCCTACGTGTGTTTTTTTCCCTCTTCAAACCTACAAGAGAGAGAGAGAGATTTAGAGATTAACAAAGAGGATCAATCTCCACATTCAAGATTTTCCCCTAGAGACTACAACACCCTCTGACTACAGCAAAAGCTCACGCATCAAGATAATTACCATCTCAAGGCGCTTCTGAACTTTTCAGTTCAGTCTTTTCGCCTCATTACCAACTCACCCCTGCAAGTCAGCAGGATGGAGAGCTCCCTAATCTAAAATCACAGGTGAGTGGGAACTCAGATTAACGTAAGGAAGCACAGCAGGGTGGGGAAGAGATATAGATCTGTGAACCACATTCAGAATCATTCCATGTCTCTTTTCTCTCGTTGACAACAGGGGAAACTTCTTCCCATCCAGCAGTCGCAGCATTTAAGAGTATTCAGACAATTTACACTGCTGCAGAGATAAGGTAAGCATTACAGTACCTGTGCTGGCGTTAGAACCTAGACGATCCCTCCCGCTCTGATGTTTCCTAGGAAAGGAGTCGCCCTTGCGGGCTGCTGATGAAAAACAGTGGCCCTACCTTGGGCCTTCATTTGTGTCTGATGAAGTCCTTCAAGTCCTCTAGAGGCGATCGTTCGAAGAGCTCTCTCCACCTGTTCTTCAGAGCGCGCGGTGTAAGTGAGTTGCACGCGATACAACCTTCCCAGCAGTGCTCGGGGCCAAGACAGCGGAGGCAAAGAGCGTGGGGGCCGGACACCTGCTGAAGACCAAGGACGTCAATATGTGCCAGTGAGGAGCGTGGGGCCAGAGGACCGAGTACCTGTTTAAAGACTAAAAGACAAAAAGACAGTTGCCCTCATTACAACCCCGGCGCTAAACCATGGCGCTATTAGCACCATGGTTGGTGCCGGTGTTGTAACGAGTCCGCCATGGTGGAATGGGGAAATACTGCCCCATTCCAAGGTTGGCGGGGCGGTATTTCCCCATTTCACCATGGCCCTTCCCCATTCCCATTTTCGCCCAATAGGGCTCAATGGGACTGGGGAAGGCGCCAACTACGGTACCGCAACTTGCGGTACCGTAATTAGCACCGAGGTCCCTTTGCGGCACCCTACTTTAACGGTAAAACCAGCCGTTAAGGTCGGGTCCCGCAAAGGGACCTCGTAATCAGGCGTTAAGGGTTTAACGGCACCGACACCTTTTACGGCGCCGTTAAACCCTTAACGCCAGGGTCGTAATGACCCCCAGTATCTGGAGAAGAGTGTGTGGAATTACAAGGCCGAAGCCAAACTCAGGAGCGCTGGTGAAAGCGGTCCATTCCTGTCGACAAGTAAAAGAGGACGGAGGAGCGGCACCGGTGGGTGGAGTGAGGGGAGCACATGCACCTAGAAACCATGCCCCTGCGCGCCTATAAAATTGAAGGGGAAGATTTTTTCAGATGAAAAAAAGGATCTGTCTTCCGTCCCTAGCAAGGGAAACCCACACAGTATGTAGGAAAGGGAGCGGGACATAGGAGTATGTGGGCATATCACTCGTCAGCCACATCTGCACATCTTTTTTCCAGGTGTTGGACAGCTAGTTCTGTTAGGTTATTGCTGCTGGCGGTCCTGGATGATTTTGTTCCCACAATATTGATAACATGCTGAAGCCCAGAGGCAAATCAGTTTTTCTTCTGGCTTAGTAATAATGTCTAATGCAGACCTGAAAGCACAAATTGCAATAAAGACAAGTACACCTCAAAATGCCGGTTTGTGTGCATGCATGCTTACTAAAAATGTCTGAGTGCGGGTTGTAAATTCACCAAATGCCCCGTCCGGCTACCCCACACAAACAATCCAGCCCCCTGTAGACAGTTTGTAAGGTACATTCGGGAAAACTAGTTGTGCACCCCCGGTCTACAGAAAGGAAAGAGTAGAGAAGAATGCCAAGGAGTAGGCTTGAGCAGTAGCACAGTACGAGGGTGGAGGTTAGAGTTTTTGTACAGTTGTTTAGGACACATTTTCTGAATGTTGAGGAGGTTAACACAATCAGCAGAGGCAGTGACATATTGTTGCTGTCAGAAGTCGCTATCACAGAAGACCCAAATACTTAAGTCTTGGGTGATGGAGCAAGAAGGTAAGGCAGGAAGGAGATAAGAGAGGGGAAGGTTTTGATGTCATTGGAATTAAATATATTGAAGGTTTTCCCCTGGAGATGGGACATTCGTCCCCAAATGAGTTGGGCATTGTGTTATTGACCCTCTTTTAGCAACTTTGTATTTGAGTTGATAAGATCTGCGCTGTGTCTTGAACTGTACACTGTTGTTTCTGCTCGACTATTTGTCAACATACATTTTTTGTATGAACTTTATGGAATGTGAATAAGCTATTCTTACTTCTGTTTATTTACATTCATTTACTGAACTGGTTGGATCAGTATTAAGCAATAAAAAGCATCTCTCACGAGTATATAAGTCGAACTGTAATGAGCTATGTAAATCTCACGTCTACAGTGAATACCACTATTATTGTAAGATATATTCAGGCTTCTTTAAGAATTGATATATGTGGTAAAATGGGATCTTTGGGTGTAATTAAAACAATATACCATCGATGCGCCACCACATCCACTTTAAAAGGTGGTTTAAAAAGAAGCTGGCAGTATATAGCTCGTGGCTCGTTCTGTAGATATAGGATAGAACGCATAGCTGATCGCTGAACCTAAGTACATTATGGCATTCCCTACCCCGCAGATAATCAGACATTTCCTAATGATGGAGTTTAATTATTGTGAGGCTTATGAGATCCAAGGAGCTCGCTTAGGCATATGCAGTACTGTGAAAATGTGCCGCTTGTGTGGATGCCAAGTTCGTGAGTCACCTGAACACCTAATGGTAACATGTGCGAGTTTATTGGTATTGCGCAATAAGTATTTAAAGTCTTATGATAACATGATTGATTTTAATAATGTTCCATATTTATGGAAGAATTTTATGAACAGTGAAGATTTTAATCTTATTTATTATATGGTGAAAATTGATTGGAACATTTTAGAGATTTTAACATCTTTGGCATAACAGTTGCAATATTGTATGATGTATTGTAATTATCTAGTTGGATCATTGTATTAATGTATAATCGGATTATGTTTATGTAATTAAATGTATGTAATTTTATGTGATGTTACTGTATTATTGTGTTATGTTGTATACATAAAGCCGAAAAGCTGTAAGTATATTATCCAATAAATAAACTAAGCAATATATGGACGGAAGGAACAAGTTACTTACCTGTAACTGTTGTTCTCCAGCATGGGTCTGGCATGGATTCACATGCTCATGAATATTCCCCGTCGTCAGGCTGGGAATCCTCGGTAAAGAAAAAATCAGTATCAGTTTCGTTTCTGATCTGTCTTTCGTAGTAGTAACCAATCACTGGTCTCTGCGTCATACTGACCACAGCCAATGACTGCCCTCTACCTAAGCACCGCCTCTGGCAGCCATCTTCAGATTTGGAAGCACGTGAAGTGGCAGTATGACCAAGTGAAGAGCCGCAGAGGGGTAGGCGGGAGGGTTCGCATGTGAATCCATGCCAGACCCATGCTGGAGAACAACAGTTACAGGTAAGTAACTTGTTCCTTCTCCAGCATGGGGTCTGGCATGGATTCACATGCTCATGAATAAAGAATACATAGCAGTACACACATGCACAACCACGGGAGGTGGCAAAGGCTCAACATTAAGCATTACATCAAACTCAACATTAAGCATCTTACCTCCTCACCAGGCTCACCTCAGGCGAACAGGTTGCGCAGCAATGCTTGGCCGACCCTGGACTCCTCCCTGGAATCCCGATCGACGCAGTAGAATTTCGTGAAGGTGTGCGTCGACCTCCACGTAGCAGCCCTGCAGATGTCCAGCAGGGGCACACCAGAAAGGAGCGCCGTGGTAGCTGCGATCGCTCTGGTGGAATGGGCTCTCGGACGGCCAGGCAGCGGTCGGTTTGCCAACCGATGACAGTACATGATGCAGCCGGAGAGCCATCTGGAAATGGAAGCCTTCGAGAGAGCCTTCCCCTGATTGACAGGTCCAAAGTTCACAAAGAGTTGTGACTTCTTCCGAAAACACTTCGTGCGGTCCACGTAGAACTTCAGCGTTCTAGCCACATCCAGCGAGTGCAAAGTCCTCTCAGCCGGCGACGAAGGCGACGGGAAGAACACAGGCAACACCAAGGGTTCGTTGAGATGGAAGTCCGACGGTACCTTGGGCATGAAGGAGGGGTGCGTCCTGAGCACTACCCTCGTGTCGTGAAAAGTCAAGTACGGGGCCTTGCAGGAAAAGGCCTGGATCTCTCCCACCCGTCGTGCGGAGGTGATGGCCACAAGAAACGCTGTTTTCCACGACAGAAACTTCAACGGGGCCGAGTGAAGAGGCTCGAACGGAGGTCCCATGAGCTTGGTCAGCACCACGTTGAGCTCCCACGCCGGGGCCGGAGCCTTCACCGGCGGGAACGATCTGAACAGTCCCTTCATGAACTCTTTCACCAGACGATGAGACCACAAGGACGTTCGCCCCGTGGTTCTGGTGTATCGGGAGATCGCAGCAAGATGAATCTTGATGGACGCGTGTGCCAGTCCAGCTTTGGCCAGCGTCAGCAGGTACGGCAGTACCTGGGGAGCCGTAATCCGTAGAGGGTTAATCTTCTGTGCGTGGCACCAGACAGAGAACCTCTTCCATTTGTGTCCGTAGCATTTAAGAGTCGAGGACGCCCTGGCCTTTGCAAGAAACTCTCTGCAGTCGGCCGGTATGTCGTATCCTCCAAACTCTAGCGCTGCAGGAGCCAAGCCTGCAAGTTCAGCGATTTCGGGTCGTGGTGGAGGATGGCACCTCCTTCCCTGGAGAGTAGATCCGCGTCCACTGGCAGCTTGATTGGCAAGTCCAGAAGGTCCGGGAACCATATCTGCCTCGGCCACGCAGGTGCTACGAGGATCATCCTGCACCGTGACCTCTTGAGCTGGTTGACGAGCCGGATTAGCAGTGGCAAAGGAGGGAACGCGTAGAGGAACAGGCCCTCCCAGGGGAGCGAGAAAGCATCGCCCATGCTCCTCGCCTGGGCAAACCTGCTGGCGAACCTCCGGCACTTGGAGTTCGTTGCCGTCGCGAACAGGTCGATCTGGGGTGTGCCCCACCGTCGGAAGAGGCAATCCACTAGATCCTGCCGTAGTTCCCACTCGTGGCACGAGCGCAGCTCCCTGCTGAGTGAGTCGGCGATGGTGTTTTTTATCCCTGCCAGATGAAACGGCACCAGAAACATCCTTTGGGCGACGGCCCAATGCCACAGGTCCTGCGCCTCCTTGGACAGTGCTGGGGACCTGGTTCCGCCCTGTTTCCTGATGTAAAACATGGTGGTGGTGTTGTCGGTGAAGATCCTCACCACCTTGCCCTTGAGGGACGGAAGGAAGGACCTGAGGGCCCAGAACACTGCACGGAGCTCCAGGACGTTGATATGGAGGGACTTCTCCGTCGGGAGCCAAAGGCCCCTCGCGTGTAGATTTTCGGTGTGCGCTCCCCACCCTTCCAGGGAGGCATCCGTGGTCACTGTTTCCTGGTGGTCTGAGGTCTGGAAATCCATGCCCGCCGTCAGATGCGCGCGGGTGCCCCACCACCGGACCGCGCGGCGGAAACTCTCGTCGAGTGTGATCCTCTCCTCGAAGCCGCCCGTCGCTTGGATCCAGCGCGCGTCCAGGAATTCCTGCAACGGGCGCATCCGGAGCCTGCACATGGGAATGAGGTAGATGCAAGAAGACATCATTACGAGGAGGGACTTGATGGACCTCACCTTGGCCGCGTCGGAGGCTAACATCTGCTGTAGCTTGCCCAGGATGGACCTGGTCCTTTCCTCCGACGGTGAGGCCCGAAGGGACACTGTGTCGAGCTTCGCTCCCAGAAACAGTGCGTTTTGCGCGGGTACCAGGTGGGACTTGGCGTAGTTCACGGAGAATCCCAGGTCCGTGATAAGTTGGACGGTCCTTGCCGTGTGCTCCACGGCGAGCTCCCTCGTCTTGGCCCGGATGAGCCAGTCGTCCAGGTAGGGGTAGACGCGGATCCCTTCGCGGCGCAGCTGCGCCGCCACCGGTGCAAGGCACTTGGTGAATACCCTGGGTGCCGACCGTAGTCCGAAGGGGAGGGCTTTGAACTGGTAGTGACGCCCTTGGACCACAAACCTGAGGAATTTTCGGTGCCCCTTTAGGATGGGAATATGGAAGTAGGCATCCTCCAAATCCAACGACGACAGGAAGTCTCCTTCCTCCAGCTGGCCCAGGACGTGCTGGAGGGTGACCATCCGGAACTTCTGCGCCTTGATGAATTTGTTCAGACGTCGCAGGTCTAGGATGGGGCGCCATCCTCCCGTCTTCTTCTTCACGAGGAAGTATCTCGAGTAAACTCCGGAGCCCCGAAGCCTCTTTGGGACGAGTTCGATGGCGCCCTTCCTGAGCATCGCCCTTACCTCCAGGAGAAGCTGGGGGGACGCGCGGGCACCTTCTTTGAAACTCGAGCGCGTGGCCCCGGGCTAAGGCGTCCAGCACCCAACGGTCGGTGGAGATGGACTCCCACACGCTGACGAAGCTCGCCAGCCGGCCTCCCACCGGGGTGCATCGGTGGGGGCCCGACCCCACGGTCGGTTCAATCCTGTTTCGACGAGGCTTTGCCGCCTTGACCTCCTTGGCGACGACGGCGGGGTCCGCCAGACTTGCCACGTCCTCTGTAGGCCTCCTGAGACGACGAGCGGGCCGCTTGACGGTAGGTGGAGAAACCGCCGCCGGAACCTTTGGAGGCGCCCTTGCCTCCGCTGCTCCGAAAGGGCGTCCGTCGTTGCTGCAGAACCCCAAGGGCCCGGGCCGTCTCAGTGTCCGCTTTAATGGCCTGGAGGGAATCGTCCACTGTTTTCCCAAACAGGTTGTTCCCGTCGAACGGCATGTCCAGGACTCTGGTCTGTACGTCTTGACGGAAGTCTGTAGCCTTGAGCCATCCACGCCGCCTAAGGCACACGCCGTTGCCCAACTGGCAAAACCCAGTGTCGGCGATGTCCGTCGCAATAGTGATGGCGTGGTCCGACGCCACCTCACCTTCCTGTAGGATCTCCAGGGCATCCGCCCTCTTGTCGTCCGGTAGGAAGTCCAGCAGGGGAGCCAGCTTGTACCATAGCTCCCTGTCGTAGCGGGCCACGATAGCCAAGGCGTTGGCCGCTTTAATCGCCGTCGCTGCAGACGAGATGACCCTGCGTCCCATAGTGTCCAATTTCTTTCCCTCGCCGTCTGGTGGGGAAGTCGATGTGGAGGCCGCACCCCCCCGCGCTTTCTTCCTGGCCGCCGCAGAGACGACGGAGTCCGGGGTAGGCTGTGCCCAGAGGCACAGGGGGGCCGCCTCCGGGACCCGGTACTTCTTCTCGTACCGGTCTCTTCTAGCTGGCGTAGTGGAAGGGTTCTTGAGGAGGGCGAGGCCCTCATCCCAAATGTCGTCCAGCAGAGGCACCGCGAGGACCGTCTTCCTATTGGCCTCGCGCCTTTGATAAAGGAATCCTTCCTTTTTCTTCTCCTCAGGGCAGAGTTGGAAAAGCTCTGATGCCCTGGCGATCATGGAGTGGAACGAACCAATCTCGTCGGGTGGAGAAGCCCTGGTGGGAGGTGACGACGGCAGATCCTCGTCGTATACCTCGTCGTCCGTACCCGTCGCTGCCGTGTCAGTCCCTGTATCATCCCCTCGGGTGGACGGGGAGGAGGGCTGGACGGTGCACGACGGCTGAAAAGGAGGAGGAGGGTGAATCCTCCTTTTCTTGGGCGGTAGCACGCCAGAAGGTCCTGGTTCAGGATCCCCCGACGGGAGAGGTTCCTCCGTCGGCAACGGTAGTCTCGTCCTTATCTCTGTGCATAAGGACTGTATAGCCAACAAAATGCCCGCCGAGTTGTCTTGCGGCGCTGGCAGAGGGGAACCCGAAGGGCGATCAGCGGCCCCGTCGGCACCCTCGACGTTGTCGTCATCCACGTCGGGATCCATTCCGACGGGCCGGTCTTCTTCCACGCCAAGGCCGTGGCTTAAGACCTCGATCAGCTCTTCCTCCGAGGTTGAAGCCGAATCTACGACGACGCCCTGCCCCCCCTTTTTCTTCCTCGCCGGGGATTTCACAGGGGGTCCTATCGATGGGCACAAAGGAGGACTCCCTCCGAGGTGGCAGGGAGACTCTGAGCCCCGAGGTCGCCACCACTGGTGTAGCCTCCACAGGCTGAGCCAGGGTCGCCGCGACAGTATCGATAGAGGGCTTGGCCGGATGGATTAAGGCCTTCACCACCTTAGGTGCGCTCACCGCCTTATCCTTGAGCGGGGGGCACTGCCTCGCTCCCCCTCCGATGGGGCCTTCGAGCTCGACCGGTGCCTCTCCAGGAGCTTCGCCGGGTGCTCGCCCTTCCTCTTACCCGATCCAGAGCGTTGGCTCGTAGATGAAGGTGCCAGGGAGGGTGCGCCCTGCCTGGCGCCCGTAGAGCCCGACCGTTCGGCGCTCCCGGTGCCAGCGGACTCGCGGTGCTTGGCCTTGTGTTGGACCCCCGTCGCCGGGGCGTCCTCAAAGGTCTTAGAAGACCGCTCGGATTTCTTCCTCTTCTTCTCGCCTGACGGGCTCTTCCCTTCCAGCCAGTTGGCGAGACGTTGATGGCGGTCCTTCATGGTCCGCTCCGACATATTGCCGCAAGACGCACAGTCCTTCTCCACGTGCGTCTTGTCCTCATGTAGGCAGTAGAGACAAAAGGAGTGTTCGTCCTCCTTAAAGACGTTCTGCAGCTGGCATCCAGGGCAGACCCTGAACAGCTTTCCGGGCGTCGAGCTTCCCTTCTCCTGGGCCATGTCCGGGCCTGAGAAGCTTCTGGAGTCCTCCAAGCGTAGCTCGACGAAATCTTCACCCTTGAGGGGCGCAGATGAATCCGACACGGGTCCCCGTTGATCAGATGGAGAGTTGGTGGAGCTTGAGGCTCTTTTGACCGAAAAAACGAAGTTTTTGAGCAAAAAACGTGAAAAAATAGTACTAACGCTCGAGAGCAATAGCACGAGGATCCCAACACATGAACGTGCGGTAAAAATCTGAAGATGGCTGCCAGAGGCGGTGCTTAGGTAGAGGGCAGTCATTGGCTGTGGTCAGTATGACGCAGAGACCAGTGATTGGTTACTACTAGGAAAGACAGATCAGAAACGAAACTGATACTGGTTTTTTCTTTACCGATGATTCCCAGCCTGACGACGGGGAATATTCATGAGCATGTGAATCCATGCCAGACCCCATGCTGGAGAATTTGAATAATTCTTGTGTCTGACTTTATTGTACACGTTGATTTATGGCGCCTTTGTAATTAGTGTGCAGTTGGGTTCCAGGCAAATAATGTTTGCCTTGACAATCTCTGCGATGAGGTAACCAGTGCTTTTTGTAAAATGGTGTATGTTACCATAAGCACATTTCATACCGTTACATCCCGTCCCCTTTCCTCCATACTGCATGGGCGTCCCTTCCTAGGGACGGGAGACAGAACCTTTTTCACCCGAAAAAACCTTCTTCCCCTTTAGATTTAGAGGTGGGCAGGGGTGCGGCCTTGCGAGCAAGTGCTGCCCTGACTCCACCCTCCGGCGCCACACCTAAATCCCCTTTTCCGCGTCGACGGGAACGGGTCGTATTCACCAGCGCTCCTGGGTTTGACTTTGGCCATGTAATTCCTCGCTCTGATACTTCTTCTTCTGTCTTTTTGTCTTTTTTTCATTCAGGTACTCGGTCCTCAGGCGTCAATCTCCCCGGCGCACGTCAACTTCAACTGGGTTCAGCAGGTGTACATCCTGCGACAGACTCTTCCCGACTTCCGACCCACACGCCCTCTGCCTCAACCACGGCTGGCAAGCTTGCACCGGATGCAACACGCTTTCTTCGAGGTCTCTGAAGAACAGACTTGCTAGGTAGAGGGAGCTCTTCCAGAGATCGCCTCCAGAGGACCTGAAGGACTTCGTCAAACATCGATCCAGGCCCAAGGTAGGGCCACACTTTCCTAGCTCACCCCGCAAGGGAGACTCCTTTCCAAGGACTCGCCCGTACGGGAGGATCACCACAGGTTCTCATACCAGCACGAGTACTGAGGCTAATCCATCTACCGGCCGACAGGCTGAGGGGTCAGTCAGGCTGAGGGGTCAGTTGATCATCCAGGTGGCAGTGCTGAGGGACCGGAAGGTTCTTTTACCGGGTCTTCACCCGATGGGCCACGCCCTATAACCATAATGCTACTGGCAGATCCACCAAGGGCGAAACGCCTACCAGGTCTCGGCCTGAAGAGCAGGGTAGGCCTCATGATCCACACTCAAGAGTACTGGACGAGGCTGGGCCCAGTGAGCCAAGCAGCACGACGCAGGCATGTGGAAGGCAGCTCGAAAAGATGTCTGCCGTGCCAGAAATTATGGGCACCCGTCCAATACCGCACCAAAGAGGGGAGCAGGTGGAGGGACGAGTCTCAAGGTGGGACTGGTGTTAACCAGGTACGTAGCCTAAATCCTAGCCTTCATTTGCGCAAGGAAGGTTCCTGCTGCGTCCGTATGGGTAGGGCATGCAACGGCCCCAGCAGCAGCACACTACCTTGTCAATATCACCTACCACCCCTACAACCTGTGAGGACAGGTTTTTTTAAAGGTTCCTAGAGCTCATGAAATCTCCTCGGATGGGAGTCATCCTCAGGGATGCATTCAGGGACGTGCTCCTGCGTAGGGCTTCGGCGCTGCAGGCCCCAGTACACCCTCCGCTGCCCGCTCCGGCCCAACCGATAGTGCAGGTGGTTCCGTACCAGCCTCCGCTGCAGCCTCTGGTGCAGCCTCTGGTCCTTACACCCCAGCCTTTGGCTCCCAGCACTCCTCCACCGGTGCCGGACCAACCAGACACGCAGGTGGACACAGATGAGGAAGAGGACCCCGACACATTGCCGTCAGCCAAGACCTTCCACAAACGTCTTGCAGGTCTGGCAGAGTGTTAGGCAGAATTATATGCAGTACCCTTTGGGAACCCTACACACAATTAAGACTACAAGTGATAGTACAATTTCACCTTTGGTACAAGCCTGTACTACAGAGTTATAGTGGTAGCAGTAGAGGAGCAGCCAGACTTATCTCAAGAGTAAGTGAGCAGTACAAGAGTTAGACAAAGGGCAGCAATTACTATGGTTCAGGCGCACACCGACTCAAGGTTTCTAAGTAAATGAATATATATTTATTTACTTATCAGTTGTATAACAGTTCACCTTTCTAAGCAAGCCAAAAATCACAATCAAAAATACACCACACCACTTCCATTAAATTCCAGACAAGTTAAGCTCACAAATGAAGTGGGAGCAAAATGGCACACCAGCAATTTAAAAAGGAGGGTAAAACAAAGTTATTAGAATTTAGGCAACACCAACAGGTAGGTAATCAGGGCAATAGAACAAGAGAGACTACAATGAGGAGATCAGATAGAAAAGGCTTAGGGCCACAGTCAATAGGACAAAAGTCTTTTGCTCAAGATCACACAGTTCAGGGTAGTTTGCGGTAATGTTTGTGGCACAGATTCCGGACGAGGTTGGTTGGTAGAAAAGTTAGTTCAAAGAGAAGAGAAGGACAAGCCCTCGGATTGGAGAAAGATTTCAAACACTTTCACTGCGGCTGACCGAAACAGACAACTGGATTTGCACAGTACCTTAAAACGGAGAGGGCGCTGTAGCTGAGGGGGATGTTCCTGATGGTTTCTGCAGGCTCACGGTTCCTGAAACGACTGTCGGACTGACACGAAGTAGGAAGACTGGAGGGTCATGCGCCACCCAGGGAAGAAGCCAGCAGCAGAACAAATCAATGAATAAAAGGGGTGCTCCTTAAAACCCAAGCAGGGTCCGACCTTCCTGGCTATCCGGTGTTAGGCAGAATCCTGTGCAGTGCCCTTAGGGACCACTACACCTGATTAAGACCACAGGTGGCAATACAAGTTTTACCTTTGATACAAGCCTGTACTACTAAGTTATAGTGGTAGCAGTAGCAGAGCAGCCAGGCTTATCTCAAGAGTATATGAGCAGTAGCAGAGATTACACAAAGGGACCACAATTACTTTGACTCAAGCAAACAGAGACTCAAGGTTTCAGGTAAAAAATATAAGTACATTTATTTTTAAACCATCAGTTATAAACACAACACCTCTATTAAACTTTAAACAAAACCAAACGTTAAATATACTACAACTAACCAATTCACTTTGTACAGTAAGTCTCAAGGTAAGTACCCTGTGTTTGAATGAACCGGTGTTATGAACAGAACACGATACCGCGGATACGGTTCGGATCACTTTTTGACAGTTCGGTCTACTAAATAAACGCGTATCCGTGACATGAAATGCTAGCGGGGCAAAAACACACTTAGCACCTGAGATACTCAGAGGGAGTTGGGGGCAAAAATCACAGGCAATATTTAAGTTAGGCAGACAGTATCGAGAAACACTCAGAAACAGGAGTTATAAAGTCAAAGGGTCGGAGCCAGGTTTAGGTGACACCGGAGGCCTGTGCCGAAGATCACACCGTTAGACAGTTCACGATTCCGTGTAGCCAAAAAGTACTTGAATATTGTCAATGTTCGGAAGCAAAAGTTATAAGAAGGAGGGAAGACAAGGACGAGCCTTGAGGATGAGGAAAAGGGATTCACCCAGTTTCCTCGAGTAGAACACAGTACCTTATTCCCACGATGAGCTGGTGCCCTGGCAGTTGTTCCTGTTGGTTTCCCGCAGACCCACGATTCCTGAGGTTCGTTGTGAAGGAGGACGTCTGAAGGGGTCTGCACCACACAGGGATGAAGCCGACATCAGCGACAACGCAAAGGTGTGCTTCTTAAAAACAGGAGAGGCTCAGCAGGTGGCTATCCGACCACTACAGCAGTGTGCCGCGACTTCGACCACGGCGGAGATCTCTGGCTGAAGAAGATGAGCTGGTTATCCCCACGAGGTTCAAGGGAAGAAGACTCCGGACTGGATCTCCTCTTAGTCGTCGAAGGGAAGATAGCTCAGGACTGCAGCAGGGCTTCACCGGGACAGGGTAGTTGCAGCAGCCGTCATTCTCTCCAATTCTCTTCGATTCCTTGTCGTTCCAGAGGCGACTCTGACTAGCCCAAGAGACCTGCCTTTTATGCGCAAAAACCCCCATTCACACAGCCTGGCTGTCAATCACGCAGCAGGGGGGTTGTCCAGCCGGGACAACCACCTCAGCCAATCATGGCAAAGTGCAACTTGGGTTTCCTAGGATACCCTGTGCAGGGGGTGACTACACCCCTCCCTCACATTCAGCCCACCTAGACACCCAGGCGCCAAGAGGAGGGCTTCTCTGCAGAAGCTCGCCAAAAGATGGTGAACAAAGAAGGCGAACCTAGTTTGCCATGCAAAGTAAAACACAAGAAGGACTTTAACAAAAAGAAATGGTGAATAAACCCAACCGGAGCCAAAAGAAAGACGATTTGGTCAAGCGGGTTTATGTTCGAGGCTAATATAATAGCCAAGAACAGTACCACTTTTATCTAATACAATCGCGGTAGAAAAGTTAGGGTAGATACCACTGCCACCAGCCAAGTCTAAATGTTAAAAGAGCAAAACAATGCTCAGGGAGGTACAGACAGAAAAAGGGGTACAGATTAGCCCTTTCCAGTACTCCATGTAAGATGGGGTGTACTGGGTTTGTGGTAAAAATGACTATGTAAAGTAAATGGCAACTTTACCTTTCTCTGGGGGACAGTAGTCAGCCCCAGTGAAATGGAGTCAGAGGGAAGTCTAAAAGACAACCCTGGGTTACTACACTAAAGGTGCTGTGTAACCCATACAAGAACAGGGGCACTTGGAGTGGTGTGCGCCAGTGTCCAAGATTACACAATGAGTAACAACACACAGGCCAAAACACATGTAAGAGTGGAAAAAGGATGTACACTCTTACCAGGTGGAAAAAATAAACTCCAGAAATCCAGCAAAGCTGCTGGGGGACTCACTAGGTGAGGGAAATTAGCCCTAGAAGGAGAATTCTCCCCAACACTCCGGCCCACTGTAGCTCTGTACAGCGAATTCGACCAGAGGAGGGGTCCTGGCTTGCAGTTTGGGCGAACTGGCTGGTCTCACCAGCTCAAGGGAAGAAGTTTCCTGGAGGATCTTCTCTGTCGTCGGATTTGGAGATTCAGGCCTGCAGCAGGGCTTCACTGGGCGGTTCAGTCGTGGTAGGGGTCCTCTTCTTCCAGTTCCTCGTTGGTTCTTTCGTTCCAGTGGCGACTCTGCTCTTCCAGTCCCAGAGACCTGCTTTTTATGCAGTTTTCCCCCATTCATACACCCTGGCTGTCAATCGCACAGCAGGGTGGCTGGCCTGGCAAGGCCAGTCCCCTTAGCCAATCAGACAAGAGTGCGACTTGGGTTACTAAGGCAACCCATGGCAGGGGTCCGAAGATCCCTCTGTCACATCCTGCCCCTCTAGACTATCAGGCACCTTAAGGAGGGCTTCTGTTCAGAAGCCCGCGAAAAGACAGCGAACAAATCCTCCCCGGTTTGGCGCGCAGAGAAAAACACGAGAAAAACTTTAACAAAAATAACTGGAGAATAAACCCAGCCAGAACCAAAATAAAATGTATTTGGTCAAGCGGGTTTATGTTCGAGGCTACTATAATAGCCTGGAACAATACCACGTTTATATAAGATATTTGCAGTAGGAAAGTTAGGATAGTTACCCCTGCCACCAGCCAAGTCTTAAAGTTAAGGGAGTGAAACAAGGCTCCAAGAGGCACAGACAAAAAGGGATAAGAGTTAACCCTTTCCAATACTCCACGTAAGATGCGGTGTACTGGGTCTGTGGTTTAAAGAGACTATATAAAGTTAATGGCAACTTTACATGTTTCTGGGAGACCGGAGTCAGCCCCAGAAAAATTGAGTCAATGGGAGGTCGCAAAGACAACCCTGTGTCACTTCACTGAAGGTGCTGTGTAACGCACACAAAAAGTGGTGCACATAGAGTAGGTGAGGCTCCAGTGCCCAAGATCACACAAACAGTAAAAATACACACATCAAAACACATGTAAGAGTGGGGAAAAAAAAAGGCTCACACTCTTAAAAGGTGAAAGAAATAAATCCTAGAAATCCAGCAAAACTGCTGGGGGACTCTTTAGGTAAGGGAAATCAGCCATTTATGTGAATTCTCCCTAGCACAGAGTACTTGGGCCTTCCTCAACCCGAGGTTGAGCAACCAGCAGAGGGGGTCCTCACCGAAGTCCTCACGCTACGTTTCGCAGCTAGAACGGGGATCCTGATGCAGAAGGATGTGGTCACTGTGGCCAAAAAGAGCTGGCTCAAGCCCCACTCAGTCCAGACGGTCAATCGACACCTGGATGCCAAGTACAGGTAGATGGAGGGGATACACACTTGCTATCGGCCCATCCTCAGGCGCACTCTACTGTGATTGCTGCGGAATCATTCTACTCCAAGCCTCAGTCCTCCTCTGCCCCATCATCAGCGGCACTGCTAGGTAAGGAGGAGAAGATCTTGGAGGAGTACGGGAAAGAAACTTTATTTCAACGCTTCACTGCATCTTCGTCAAGCCAACGCAGATGCCACGCTGGCAGCCGTTAACCAGAGGTTTAGCTGGGAAATTGCCGACTTCCTCCCAGAGCTTCTGGCGCAGAGCCAATTACGATTCAAGGCGGGACTGGCAGAGGCCAAAATGATGGCACAAGACATCATGGAGTCCACCGTGGCACACATCGACACCTCTTGTTGGACCATTTGCATTGCCACGGACCTGAGAAGAACGGCCTGGCTCCATGCTACTAAGTTCAACTCGGATGTCCAGGAACGCATTTTAGACTGGCCGCTCGAAGAGGGAGACCTCTTCCACTCTACCACGGACGAGGAGCTGGATAAAAAGAAACAGCAAAGTCTTTATCCATCCTTACAAAGACCACGCCCAAAACACATACCCAGTCACAGCAGCGCTCGGCCAAGGGGCATACATACTGAGGGTTCCGCGGTTTCCATAAGCGTATGTCGAAGCAGCTGGACCGTGCGCCGAACCAAACATCGGTGCAAGCAAAAAAAGGCGGGTGTGCTTACAGCACAGTAATATCTCCGTCGGCCAACACGGTACTGCCAGTTCGTAGATCAGCACCTTTTTCGGCCGTCAGGAGCCTCACCCTTTGAGCTACACTTGTGAGTGGTTTCCCAGACATTACACAGCACCCAGAAGGATAATTCAGAAAAAAGGATATAGTCGAGGCCGGAGCTCTCACTCAGATCGGCATCTTCGATGCTGCTCAACAGCACCCCCGAATAATGTATATTTTAATCCTCAAAGTTATGTGATGTTATTGATATTCGTATGTATTGTAAACATACTTTTTTTATAAATAAAATTGATAATAAAACATCCCCATACTTGCCAGCAAGGTCGAGTACTATGCAAGTGGTACTTGCCCTTCATAAAATCTCCTCGCGAATGCGAGTGGGCTAGTAGATTTTGTGAGCCCCGGAGTGGGCAGGCTAGTTGTGGAGGGAGTGGTCGGGTACGATTGAATAGAGTTTAAAGTAGGTAGCCGTAGAGGGCTAGGGAAGGTTAAAGACTGCCAGCATAGCAATGTGGATGTTGGTAGGAAGTGATTCAACAAGAAGGTGCAGATCAGGGAAGAAGGAGCTGAGAGACCAGGGGGTCAGATAGAGAGCCAGAACAGTAAGAGGCGTTGAAAAGTTAAACATTGAAAAGAGGATGATGTGATGTTAGATCGGGGTCGACGGCCAATGTTGAGGGCCCTTATTTTTTTATTTTTTATTGTATATGGTTTACAAAAAGAAACCTTTACAAATAGATTAGGTAACAAACATTTCAATATATTAAAAAGATACTTAAAGACCCAATTATCCCTTTTTAAAAATGAGAAACACATAACAAATCATTTAAATAAATACATTCAGTGCAAGTTAAAATATGAAATGATTTTGCAGTTTCTCTTTACATAACATCAATCTTAAAGAAATAGCAGTAAGATTACAACAGTTTCATAAAACAGATTATCAGACAGTTTAATCAAAGGGCAGGCGCATACAAATCTAAAAAGTTGATAAATCCAGCCACAGCAAGACCATCTTTAATATTAGAAATGGCAAGACACCGAGACCATATGAGATTTTCTGCCCCTAAAACACCCAGGGTATTGAATCTTCCTAGACAAAGATCCCTAGGACCTTTCAAAGCAGTACAATATAGAAAAAGATGTAGAGTAGATTCAATTACCCCAGGAGTATGACAAAACCGACATATAAGATCTGAATCACTAATCTCCTTCCTTCTATGAAGAACTTCCTTGGTGGGGAGGAGATTCCATCTAAGCTTAAGAAGAAGTGAGCGATAATGACGGTTAGGGAACTGAGTCAATATAAAAGACAGGCAACCTCTCTTCTTATGGTCAAATTGTAAATCATTAAGAGAAGGATAGACATGCAATTTTTCAAGCGTGTGGCTCCAATCAGCACTAAAAAGAGATTCCTTGACTTTATTGGGATTCGTTAACAGGGTTTCCCTATCTGTGGAGAGGTCTGATAGCGTCCTATCATAGAGATCACGGAAACTAGAAAGATATGGATTACGGTTTGAAGATCCGTTTACAAAGAGTTTTATCCACATCAACATATAGGGTGTCCTGTTTGAGAGAGAGCAAGGCAGAGAAAAGGGTTAAGACTCTCCAGAGACTTCTAACTCACAGAGAGACCAAGCCCAATTCGTATCTTATAGCTACTATTGGGACACTATTAGATAATTTCAGAATTTTCCTCCAATAAATACCCTCAAGTGTATCCCAAAAGGTCAAAAGGGCTAGATAATGCAGTTCCATTCCATAGATTAGTTTTGGGGTCACCTTACCCTTAAAGAAATCAACAATAGGCTTAAATGAGAATATACCATACTTATTATCAAGCTTAATCGATTGGGAAATAAGCGGGAGCATTTTATGTCTTAGGGAACGCCTTAATTCAATGGCTGATGGCTGAGCCAGAATAAGGAATCCCAAGTAGACAATTTTATGTGCTCTGATTATTTTTTCCCCGCCAATTTTCCAGATTTTTTTGTTCCCCTCTCTCCCCCTTGAGAAGACCATAGTACCAGTTTTACACGTGTTGATTTTGAAACCATTAAGGGTGGCATATTCTTCAAATTTGCATATGAGCCTCTGAAGGCCGACTTTAGTATGGTCAAAAAAAACAAAATCGTTGGCATATGCCAACCATGAGAGCCTAAGATCCCCCAATTTAGCATGAACCATGCCTGAATTTCAAAGAAATTCCTCAACATCAGCAAGAGAGGATAAAAAGGCATGGGGCTAAAGAACAGTCCTGTCTAACCCCGATACGAGTCCTAATCCTTCTGGAAAGAGTGCCTTCAAGATCAATCCTAATATGGACCCCGGAATTCTCATACATTGCCATTATTAGGGATAAAAGACCTGGGGGAATCCCCCACTTTGACAACTTTCCCCAGAGTCTTGACCTAATTACCAGGTCAAAAGCATTTGACAGATCAATTGAGGCAACATACAGAGAAGCACCATATTTTGCCCAGGTTGAGGTTTGGAGGGCAGATAGAATAAAACCATTGAGATTGGTAGAATGGCCAGCCCTGAACCCGGTTGGTTGCTTCTGGAGAATATGGTTTTCCTTAATCCAGACAGTCAGATGGGAGAGAAGCATAGAGGCGAAGAGTTTACAGTCCGCATCAATAAGAGAGATTGGTCTGTAATTTTTGACCAAAGTTCGTTGGCCTCTCTTAAAGATGGGGACAATATGTGCCATCTGCCAACTGGTTGGAACATTGCCAGAGACAACAATATCTTGGAATAACAAACATAAAAGTTTTGCCCAAATTTCCGTTTCCGCTTTAAAGGTATTATTTATTAAACCATTGGGCCCAGGGGCCCTTGAAGTCTTAGCTCTGGCGATGAGACCAAGTATTATCTCATTGTCAATGAGAGGGACCCAAGGAACAGTTAAATCATTCTGCCCCGTTGTACAAGGTTCTAGCCCCTCTCCCCCTGTGCCATAGAGTTCAGTGTAGTGCTCTACCCACTGATCCTCAGGAATGGCACCATCACATCATCTTGGCTAGAGAAAATGACCCAAAAAGCCCTAAGATCTCTTTTAACAAGTACTCTAAGCATAGACTCCGCATCATTTTGTAGCAGGCTAGATTCCCTAGATTTGCAATAATTTTTATATTTTTGGTGATTGTTTTAATTTTTGCTTTTTTATAATCCCAGTCAATGTTGAGTACTTGGACCTCTCTAATAAGTTTCCGAGTAAGTGCCTTTTCATTGGCCAACTCCTGATCAAACCTATGAGAGTGGGATTATTTAGGGAAACCTTTCCTAAGAGAACCCCAGATACTACCATGGAGAGCACCAAGAAAACTGTCAACGTTTTAAGTGTTAAACACTGCCAATTTCCACGAAAGAGAAGTATAATTAAACAAGGAAATCAATTTACAATTAAGAAGATTAATATTAGCAGGTGACCAACGTATCCCTGTCCCTTGTCCCACTGATCTAAGATGACAAGAGCCCCCAGTGGGCAATAACTTCATGGGTAAGGGAGAGGGAAAAGTAACTACCAAAGACACATGGTCACTCCATGGGTTAAAAGAAACCTCAACCTTAGGCGAGAAAGACTAGGAGTGGTCTACAAACACATAATCTATAGTAGACACTGAAAGACCTCTATGCCAAGTGGGACGAGATGGAAGAGTAGCATCAAAGTAACCATTAAGGTAAGTTAGCCCAACCGAGTCCAGGGCTAAATTCCAAAGTTTACCCCAATCAAATTTCTGTCCTCGCCGATTATCATCCTCCCCAATCAAGGCCAGATCATCATATTTGGCCTCGGATGAAATGGAACAGTCAGAGTTAAGATCTCCAGCCAAGATCAACTTCCCCCCTGGGATAGAAAGATCTCCATGTAAGTACTAGATCCGTTAAACTTTCCAAAAACGACTCAAGTGCAGCAATGCCCTTATGCCAATATACATTAATGAGAAGAATATTAACCAGGCCATCAAGGGAAGGGACATCCAAAGCCAGAATACCAAAAGGCGTATCCACAACAACCTTGCTCCTAAAGCCAAAAGAGGCTCTAGTTCCAATAAGAAGGCCCCCAGAGGCCCTCCCTCCTGAACTGGATTTAGCAATTTGGGAATGAATAACAAATCCATCGACAACGGGTGGGGAGAGCAGCCAGGTTTCTTGTAAGAAGAAACAATGTGAAGCCCTAATCATAAGTACTGTATGAGTATTAGTAAAAAGATGAATACTTCCCCTACAATGCCAGGAGAGAAAAATGAACTTATTCAGGGCCGGAGCATGTATAGATGTAACAGGGCACTTAGAGGAAAGATAATTTCCACAAACCAGAGGTAACCTGAGCCCAGCTTCTATCGTTTCCATTGAATCTGGGCAAACATTGCCTCCGCTGATATTGCAGAATTCTTTCTGGATGGTACACCATTGTAAGGTTTCCCCTATACTCTTCACCCCCTACATATTTACCAGGCGGATGATTAGTGTGTAATAAATTTACTTCAAAACCAAGCTGCATTAAACCATCCCTTTGAGCCATTATTAGTTCTAAGACCAGTCTAGATTTCAGAACAATATTGCTCAAATCTACGCATCCCTTAATGGGAAAGAAAATCCTCTCCATATCATAACAAGAAATGAGTGAAAGAGAGGGAAGTTGATGGAACATTTTTAATATATTTCCACGATTGAGACAGGTAGGCATATCCTGACCCCAAAGGCTAGTAAGCTGCAAAATATCAAGAGAATTTTTAGCCTCCACGGGATGAGGTAAAGAGTCAGTTATACGTTTAGTAAACTGACTTAACGAATCAGCTTCCAGATCAGTGCCCCTAGCACCCCTTAATATAGACCTATTTTGAGAGGTATATGGTCCCAACGGAAATCTTTCAGGCAAATGAGAAATATTCTCATTTTGAGAGAATTCAGGGCTGGTGGAAGAGGTTTGATGGCCATTAATTAAACCTCCATTTGGCACCTTAGACTGAGTTACGTTAAGGGAATTAGGAACATAGAGGCCCTCCACTGGTCTAAATCCAGTAACACTAGCCCCCGTTGTAGACTCTGTATTGGTCAGATGACCGTCAGAGTGACAGGAAGGAAGGCTATCTATAGTGGAAGAAAAGCTATTCGGGGCCCCATCCTTAGGCAAGCACGTAGCTGGAATAGGAACCCCCCCAGTAGATGAGTTTGTAGTAAATAACTCCTGAAATAGTTGTTTTACCATGTTGAGGTTGACCAAATTCGCTGATAACAGAGTAATAATAGGCTCAGGATCGGTAGGAACTAATGTAGATGAAACATTGCAAGGAGTGGTTAGGGGAATTGTATCAGAAACAGGTTCTGTCTGCTTACATACAGTTTGGGGATCCAATATAACTGGAGCGGTATTGTTTATAGGCTCCGGTTGAGTTAGAACTGTTTTTGGGAGACAGGTAACAGAAGTTTCCTCGATCTGCCCAGTAGAGGCAACCTCCACCCCAGGAATATTCTCCCCTAGTATAGGACTAAGTGCCAAAAGATCAGGCTGACTAGGTATAGCCGAAACAGATGGTAATGAAGTTACTCCAGCAGAAGCAGTAACTACAATAGAAGTAGCGGTCACAGGTACTGCTAATTCCACCGGATTCGTAATCCCCTTAGAAGGGGAGGGAATTGTTGCACAGACAGGGGCACCTGCCGAAAAAAGGGTTTTAAAGAATTGATTAGTATAAGTATTTATTTGTTTCATATTCTTCTGATTTTTTGTTTTCTTTATTTGTTGATTATGCTTTTTTTTAACTGTATGAGCAAAGCCCTTTGACTGAGCCGAAGCCTTAGTGAGGTTGATAATATCAGCCAGTTTTTCCACGGTAAAGTCAGGTTTAGAATCTAATAATGAAACAATATTATTTCCCTTAACTGACTCAGCCATTACTTGAATGGTAGGTTCTGAGGATAGACCCTTAGGAAGTGGGCTTAAAAATGTAGAGATCGACTCCTCTAGGGCTTTCTCTACTAGTAGTTTGGTAATTACTTTTGTGGAAGTAATAGCGGGATCTACATCAGAGGTATAACCCGCTTGTGTAGCCTCAGCCTTCATAGGGGAGATCATGGGGAGTTGATGGGAGATCCCCCTGTCCAAACCATGAGAGGAAGTTCCTGAGGCCCTATTAATGGGGTCCCCTGGGAAAGTAGCCGTTTGAACACTTAAAGGTATCTTGACCGAAGGTACTTCCGTAGTCAGATGAGTAGAGAGAACAGAGTCTGAAGACTGTTTTGTTATTAAGGGATGTTCTTCCTTAATAATTTTTACCAATTCTTCAAATCTATCCAGACCTTCCAGCCTGTTATAGATTTCAGAGAGTAAGAGAGAGTGTGATCTTACCTCTGACCATATATTGTCATAAAGACTCACAAAAGAACTAAGAACCATTTTCAATGCGGATAAAGTGGGTTGAGTTAATTTTATTCTGTCATCTGCCTCTTTAAGTGTGTGGTGCATAACAGACTGGCTAGCATGATCCTTTTGTAAGTCTAGAAGTAAACCCCTTTCCCGAAGCCAATTTTGCTTCTCAGTATACTCATCAATAAAATCAGTGAGTTCCGAAGGAGAGCCCCCATAGGAGGCATCACAGGTTTGCTGAGTAACATTATTTGTGTTAATGGAGTTAGGATCCAAATGACTCTCTGCTATTGCCTTATCTGTAAACTCTATGATACTAATATCATCAATATAATTGTCTCCAGGGTCTTCAGTGTCCAACTTCTTTACTACATCCACCAGATGTGTATGATCCAAAGTGGCCACTGATAAGACTGAGAGCGGAGGTTTGATAAGGGTACTAGTGGCTGTCCTTTTTCCAAAAAAATTAGAATTTTTTTTCCCTTGGATAGGTTTACTCTGAGAACCAGTGTGAGGTTTTATTTTAGGGGAATGAATCAAAGGTCTTGTAAGAGGAGTTTCACTATGGGAATGTTGGCAATGCCCACAGGTGTAGCAGAGAGAGTAACATGAATAGAGGAAGTATGGTTAACCTCCTTACCAGAGGAAAATGCCACAGTTGATATGTTAATACCAGAAGTACCACAATTCCGATCAGCCTCTGCTGGAGGCTATTGTTGCACAAAAGACTCTTTAGAAAGAGCAGAAGATTCATTAGCATTCATAACAGAATCATCCGACATTAAGGCAGGTAAAGGCAGCCTAGGTTGGAGTGGAACGGGGGTTTGGTGCACAGAATTCACTGTGCTAACATTGAAGTGATCAGTGTGTATCTTTGCCCTAAGTAGGCTGCCCCCTTCCTCCAAATTTGAGGCTATAGTAGTAGCCGCCAGACGATCCTCCTGTGTATCTATTGAAATATCTTGATTTCCAGTGAAGATGCAGCTATTATTGGCTAGAGTGCGTGGAGTAATACCCATCAGGTTAAATAAATCAGTCCTTTCTTGCGAATGAATTTGGGCATGAGCCATACATTGTTTGGAAACACAATCTTCCAGAGTATCTACTATTGTATGTTGTGACTTGCACAAAGAAATAGAGATGGGTTTTCCTGATGGAATACCATCCATTGAGGAAGGAGAAAGAGCCACCACTACGGGGGAATAGAATCCAGAGAGGCCTCCAAAGCTACCTGGCTCCTAAGTCCCTTAGGTGTCATTCAAACCGGTGTAGGTCACAGACGGACTAAGGCAAAAAACCGTGGGGATAAACAGTTAAAGAAAAATTTATTGATAATAGAGTAGAGGAACTCCTAAAGATAGGATCTGTAGCCAATACAAAAAAAATTTAAAAAAAATAATGTATAAAATGCACTGAATACAAAGATTAGCAAAAATACATGAAATAGCACAAAAAATAGTTTAAAACACTATGATAAAATACAATAAATATGGATCTCCTTCAAAAATAGGGATAAAAATCGGAACTGAGTATAGCAGCAAGTTTATCAATTGTAATATCTGTTTAAAAGGTCAGTCAATAAAAGAGAACCATTAGACAGCAAAGATCTTAAGAAGCTCCCAGTAATAGGGTAAGGAACGCCCGACAGCTCGAGGAGCTGCCAGAGTCCGACTCTCCCCCCTTACCCTAATTACTATTGAGTATTAAGCAGATGAAGAAGCGTAAGACCTTAAACTGGTGTACTCACAAGCCCGTTGTACAAGGACAAGTCACAACCAAACAGCAAAACAGCGGCTCCAGCCCTTAGTGTCTACAGGGCTTAACGCTGCAAGGGTAGTTGGGCCGGCAATAAATGCTGGGAAAAAGTCATGTGATTAGACACGTGACCGCAACGAGGTCCGCCTCTTACAGGAAGCAGAGTTGATCCAGCAAGAGCTCAGCTTGCAGTGCTGTTCCTGGATAGAATGCTGCAGGCAGTGGTAAGCGTTCGCACAACAGAGCGGTCCTTCAAAGCAAACAAAACACCTTATTGATAAGGAACCACACACTGCCACTCTTCCCAACAGGTTGGGAGAGTGGGAGAAGGTAGCAGAGTCACTGTGGAGTACTGCTATGGTAGCAGAGTAGGGTTGTGAGGTTTTTGTGATAGCAAGAACTGAAAAATGAGTGATTAATGCCAAAGTGGTCAGTGACAAAGGAAGACTTGTTGCAGAGGGATTGTGAATTCCAGAGGCCAAGTGAAAGAGCGATATGAGGTGGGGGACAGGAGCAGGTGTTCTGCAGTAGGTGAGAGGGATAGATTTGTTTCGATACCCTGGGAGAATGGCAGTGTCGTGTTTGAGCGGTTAGGGTGCACAGGAGAAGGGGAGAGAGATGGGGAGGCCATAGAGTGCAGCAGAAGTAAAACCAAGTTGAGGCTGAAGTCTACAAGAAAAGGCACACAGGGCAAGGAAAAGAGTAGGCAGAAGGAGGTAGCATTATAAAGGGTAGAAGAAATAGTCAAGTGATGAAAATGAAGAAAGGGTCCAGCACATTGGAGAGAGGTTAGGTAGGTGATCAGAGGGGTGGACTGGTTAGCTGACAGCAAGCAGGTGTACAATCTGAGTTGGGCTAGAATGGAGATAAGGGTAGACAAAAGACAATTAACAGGCCCAATTTTCTTGAGGTAACAGGAGCTCAACACTGACTAAATTGTCAAAGGTGGGAATGATCCATATGCGTTAACGCAGAAGTCTGGTAAAGGGTGAGCTCAGCGAAGATCTGGCTTGAGCAGGGGTTCTGCTTTAAGACCTTTGCAGCTCAAACGAGACCAAAAACCACTGACTAAACTACAGCTGTGTGGGTATTTTAAGTTGTAATTTGTTTTGACCATTATAAAAGGAGTTGGGGCTAACACCCCATACTCTACTCTCTTTTCCCCCACTAAAGGATATTACGCACTGTCCTTATTTTTACCAGCTGTTTTCCTCAGTGTATCTTCATACCAGTGCCTCATGCCCATGCCAATTTTCCTCCAGTACCTCCTCAAAACCATCTTTTATTAAATGAGCACAACTTCCTCTGACTCCCATCATTCACTGCGGTAGTAAAAACCCCTCTTGCAATTCCACTTTTTTACCAAACCAATTTTCCTAATCCCCCGCCATTTCTGACATCTGCCCCTTGCTACCGGGACTCTTCTTTATCTTTGGTGGTCATTAAATATAGCCACAAATGTCCTCCAAGTGGTTCCACCTGATTTTTCACCCAAAGAACAGACCCTCAAACAATATAGCATATTGCTGCCCAACACATCCTGTACATGAGAACCCCATAAGAGGGGTTCCCAATGACATTTGTAATAACACTCAATCAAAAACTAGTCAGATGATGAACGCTAAGTGCTACCCAATTACCAGCAAGTCTGAAATTCTGTGCCACTAACTTACACAACATTGCAGGAGGGAACCGGTCGAAAGCACATATGTCAGGAGTGTTTTAACACAGCTGCAATTCCAGTGATCAACAACAGCCAACTTACTTAGCAGATCGTTGTTGGGCTGCCGACATCACTCGATTGAATAATGGGATGCAAAAACATTGCTACACATTTCACCATGCGTTTCCTTAGATCTAAAAGTGACATATTTGAAAGAAACTGCGAGGAAAAGAATGCATGCAAATTGTTTTGTCAAATGCTGGCTTTACGTTTTTATTGCCTGCTACCTTTTCAGTGTCCAGATCACCGTCAGTGACATCAAGGTCACTGCAGTCTTCCTCTGATGAATCGCTGCTGCTTTCTTCTTTTTCATAGTGCTGTGCCTCCGAGAGAATGCACCCATTAGTCCTTTGACATGAGACAGGCTGTCTTGAATCCTCCTCCGATTTCACCACATTTTCTAGTTTTTCGCAACTAGCAGGAGCAAACAGTGAGTCAGACACTTCCTGAAGAATAGGGAATGCTTGAATACAATCCATCATGTCTGTCTCTTCAGTTTTAATTTTATGGATTTCAGGAGCAATTTGTTTGTCTTCGGTTTTAATTCTTTGCACTTCTGTAGATGTTCCCTTCTCTTCTGTTTCAACAGATTGTGCTTCAGAAATATTGCTAAGAAGAGACTCAGAACCACCATTCCCTAGTGAGATAGAAAGCATTGTTTTGTTAATACACTCCCTCTCACACGCATGCATCACCATAACCATGACATGCTCCCTGTATGGATTGCTGCACTGAACTTCACAATGTCATTACATTCTCCCCAACTAAAGATATAATCTAACAGCTCTCTAATTGAAAAAGTTGCAAGGTGCTGCAAATAAATGGTATGAGTATTTATTTTACTACAAAAAAGTTTACAAAGAATATCATTTGATTTTCAAGGCGAAAATAATTACATGTTTACGTATTGGTCCTTCCATTACACAAATCCACATGTTTGCAATAGATCAATGCTTGCTTTCCTACTCCCTCTTATTCCTACAACAACCACCAACACTCCTTAGAAATACCATGGAAAACATACTGGACCTTTGTGGTTAGTGTTAAAGACAATAAACATAGGGCATTTAATGTATTTACTTGCTAAAAGTTGGCTATTTATAAGGTGCTATGTCAGGATGCTGTTAGAAGCCATGGATTGGCGACTACACTTACCGACTGAATGTCATGCTAGTGGACACTTAATACATGGCATAACAGACACAGGGATGAGAAAGGTGAATAAGCGCATTACTGTGCCATGAACAAGTGAGGGATGTGCCGTGTTATCTAGATGAAAAATGTATTTTATGTTTTTACTTGGAACTATGGTACATTTATTTGACTAATACATGTTTTGACATCATGGGTCGCTCCTTGAGCTAGGTCTGAAGCAGAACATTGCATTATAAGAACAGGAGTCATACAAAGGATTACGATTTAATGAGCTGCTGAGAGTGTGGTTGGGTCACAACAGGTTTGATGGAGTCCTTTCAAACAGTTTGCTAACAATATGTTAAGATTAAGTGCCATTTTCTTTATTTAAACTTCCTTGAAACAGCAGACCCAAGTTAAACGTTTTACAAAATGTTTCAACAGTCCACAGGACTCAGGTGTGAAGAACAAAATTGGTTTGCCCAAGTAAAGGATCCGTGAATGAGCACTGTGTGACTGCATTGTCATGGGCTGCGTTTTAAGGTGCTAAACCCTTGTCGTAAAGCAGTGGCTCAGATAAAAGGTATGTTTTGGTTAGTGATATTACTAATGAGAAGGTTATTTGTTTATGACCCATTTAGACATAAGAAGCTATTAAGAATAGTTTGCTAATTCATGCCTGGCACTGCGGGATGCAGAATTGGTCCAGCAGATAACCACAACCTCTCCTGATACTGAGCTGGATCTTGGTGTCAACAACATATACGAGGAATAGGAGCTCATATCAAATGGGTGCATTTATGTGTTTAATAGGAGTAGAGAGAAGGCTGATCCCTTATACACTATGCCTCCAAAAATTAAGTTGTTGGGCTGCAAAACGCTAAACGCTGTTCGGTTCCTTCTGGCATGAAAGCACATCCAGTTCCAAGGATGTTCTGGATTCTTGTCTGTGGTACTTTCCCTTGGTGGGAAACCTAGTCGTCAGATGGATCATAGGATGTTGATGGGTTAGGGAAGAATTAGAGTGTTGCTTGCCATTACCTAGGTAAACATGAACATCTGTTATTGATGTGGGACCCCTGTATGGTCTAAACTGCAATTGGTGATTATAGAGTAGTTATTTCACAAGCATTGCTTGTTTTGGCATGTCAGCTCTGTTTCAGTTAGTTCAGCAACGAAAGCTAGTCGTTAATTTCATGTTACGTTCATCTTCAATAGTAACTCAAGTGACTCATACTTGTTTCGGCACCGTCAGGAGTATGCTTTGTGTTGTACATGACTGAAATATGCTCCTTCAAAATGTTGTGAGGGCATTGGGTAGTACAGGAGCTAGAGCTACATCTCTAAAGGGCATTATTCAAAATGCACTTTGTAAATAATATGCTAGAACCCTTTTCCCAAAAAGCAGTCAAATCCAGTCCTTCAACATACAATTATCAACTTTATTACCACTGCCAGATGCAGTTAAGTCATTCAAATCCAGCCAGTTGTCTTAGTCCTGAGATGACTTTAAGAATTACTGTTTTCTGTTAGATTCAAAGGTGATCAATATCGTATAGTCTACCTTGTTAGTTTAGCTTAACCTAACCAGCAGACGCAATTGTCAATGCATTGTTTCTAAGTATCGGCTATGGCAAAAGATAAATCATTCACGCTGCAAGAAAAACATTATAAAATGTAAATTCTTCCGGGGCGCGTAGCTTGGCAGCCATGGACTAGGCTGCTTTTCCTGGGAAAGCTCTGTGATCTGAAAGCCAATCCAAAGGTGCGCGTGCAGTTTGTATGGCGATTCCAGCACGAAAAGTTAACCAGAACAAACATGAACATATGGGGACCCGAATGTCTGTTCTAGCAAGGAGATCGAAGCAGCACATCAAAAGTTATGCAACTTTGTTGCCTCTGTTGGATGCCGTGAAGCTAGCAACAAAATGGCGGTGAGCTCAAACAAAGGAGCCCTTTGAAGTGAGGACCGCGAATGCTGAGAGCGCCGCTGGAGAAAAGAGGAGTCGGCGCGTCTTTGTAATGGTGCCTGAAAGCTAAGCAGCAGGAACATACCTGGCAGGGCGTTGGAAGTACAACGCAGTGCAGCAGTCCGTAACGTAGCGCTAAGAAACTGCAGGTGCATGGGATTGCTTTGGGGGCACGGAGTAGGTGACAGACTCCCCCGCTAGAAGCGCCTAACGAGTGCGCTGCAGAAGCTAGATGTGCCGAGAACGGGAGCATACAACCACCCGTAAGCGAAACGACCTCCGCGACCCCAAGCTGACACGAAGTAATGCCAGAGGTTTGGTGCAATGGGCGAATACAGAGGAATAAACGCAGAGAACACGTGAGGATAATGGAGTTAAAGACGTGCAGCGGAAACATCGGATGGATCTGGATTGACGGCGCTGCAAAGCGAAAAACATTGACACAGAGCCACCGCCACTAGTAACTGCCATCAAACACAGATAAACATGAAAATGGCATTAGAAGTCATTCCCACATCATCAGAAGTCATCATGCTGTTAAAGTCATCAGCAAATGTCTCAGAATGGTGGGTGATGATTTGGGGATGAGCTTAGGATGACTTGCTGATGATGCTAACATCATCCCTATTTTAGCAAACTCTTTGTTCCTGATGATTTTAGGATGACTTGCCGATTACTTCAAGAGCATCACCATGATGATTTGGGGATGAGCTTAGGATGACTTGCTGATGATGCTAACATCATCCCTATTTTAGAAAACTCTTTGTTCCTGATGATTTTAGGATGACTTGCCGATTACTTCAAGAGCATCACCATGATGATTTGGGGATGATTCTGGGATGACCTGCCGATTACTTCAAGAGCATCGACAGGTTTGCCCCGGTGATTCTGGGATGACCTGCTGATTACTTGACAAGCATGTTTGTCCCTGATGATTTGGGGATGATTCTGGGATGACCTACTGTCAAGAGCATCGTCATGAAACATGTTTGTTCTTGATGATTTGGGGATGGCTTACTGATTAATCACAGAGTTTGTAGGATGATTTGCGGTCTAATACGGATAGTCTTTCAGCTTTTGCTTAATTGCACTTGTGCTGAATGATTTTTTAATGCTTTGCTAAGCACATCTGTTTGGCATCAGTTTTAATTGCATGTAAAAAGCATAATATGGATATGATCATTTAAATTGCAACACCCAATGTAAAAGTGCTGAACCATTGACCAGGAATCACACTTAAAAAGCATACATGCCACAGAAATAGTTTTCTTGCAGTAATAAGTGACTAACGCATAAGTATGGGAATTCACCGCTAAGTACATTCTATAGTCAAAAATAGTCATTTTAATTAGTCATCATGCACCCTTCCAAACCAAATCCATGTGATTCAAGACACATATTGGTAGAACTTGCCATGGAGCCCAAATTAAGCCACAATTATCCAACCTTAACATTTGTTAGACAGTAATCAGTGCACTCATTTTACATTGGTGCCTATCACGCAATGACTACTGTTCTGCATGAGTACAGCGAGGAGTACGGTCTAAAATGATTACTCAGGCCCCACACTACTACAAACTTGGAGTGATCCCAATCATATGTTTGAATAAGGCTTCGACTGGCAGTCTATACACTTCCCGAAGACAATGTGAGCTGGCAAGATAAGCGACTGAAACAGGATTACTTCAATGATTCCAAAATGAAATCATGTCCAACCAAAATTTTTCCAAAAAAGAAAAATTGCATATATAGCGCTATTCTTTCACTTCTGCCAAAAATTCAATTACTTCAGTACAAGTTATGTGAAATGTTTTCACTGGACATAAAAGTAGTAATTAATAATGGGGGCTTTAACAAAACCCTTTATGTATTTTTGAAGATGATACATTGTTCGTATCATTCTGTTACTGGGTGGAAGAAGTAGGTAAATAAGATTAAGCATGTAGTTAGCAGCTTCATCACTCAAACGAAAACGAATCATAAAGCAACAAACTAGTAGAACAACCACTCCCAAACACCTGGTTGACCCTTCAAACATAGGTTGTTTTTCATCTGAGGGTAGCGTTTCATCAGCTTGTACTTGAACTTCTTCATAATCATTTTGAATGGTGTATCCAATTTGATCGGCAAGTACCTGCAAACCAGAACTATGCTCAGAATCATGACCAGAATCATGAACATGCCCATTCATTTCACCCATCAGGGTGCCACATAACTCATTCCACATAGTGTCAGTCATGTCTTCATCTGCTTGTGGTGTAGAATCTGGTAAGGTTGTACAGTCACTCTCGTCCATTTCCTCAGAGACACTAATGGGAGCTGTGTGTGTGCTTCTACCAATGATGTTCTCTTCAATTTGGGTGTGTTGCTCTTCACAGTATGCGGTAGAAGGATCTGCAATGCAATGCAATGCAATAGCGGGTCACTCACAGGACAAATTGATTAATTCAACTAGTAAAAATTGGGTTGTGCATAGGTATAAATAGAAATAGTAAACTTGTGTTATTTGTATGAGAATCAGCTAGCATCAGTTTAAATTAGTTTATCAATTCAGATCATTTATTATAAGTGGACCAAGGAGTAAGCGTTACAGACTACCAATAGCTGTTTGTGTGCAGTGAGTTTTTTAACTGAATGTATCAATAACAGTGTTTTGTGGTTATGTGCAATAAAATACTATAACATACATTTGGAATGGTTATAATGTACCTAGGAAGAAAAGGTCATCTGCTCTATTAAAAGTCTTGGCATGGTCTTCTATCGCCTTCTTGGATGTTCCACATACAGTGTTTGAAGAATCAGTTTCTACGATGAAATGTTCCTTCTGCAGCCACACATAAAACCAGTATTAGAATTGCATAATTGTCATACAGGTCTTGCTTTAAGAGCCAGAGAGTGTAAAGTATGAATGCACAGAATAGAGAAAACAGTGCAATCCATTTTTTGTAAGGTCCTCGTTTCTTTCCTTTTCCTCGAGGGGGCCTTTCATCCATTTCCATTTGTATGGCTGTGTTGGTTGACAGAAATACCCTAACCAGATTATACAAGCAATTAAAAGTTAGTCAAATAATTAAGATAACAGAACAGAATACAGGTGGCAAAAGGGGTGCCCTGCGTATTCATGGATACCAAGGTGCATTTTTAGCCGTCTAAAATGTTGGGCTAAAATGGAAGCCATGAGGCCTAAACATAGCATGCACCCCCTGGGTGAGAATCCTTTGGCATCCCAGTCAAAAACAAGCACCTAGCACCCTCAAAATCCCCATTGTGGCAAGGGTAAAGCTTGAGACTATGTTGGGCCAAAATGGAAGCCATGAGGCCTAAACATAGCATGCACCCCCTGGGTGAGAATCCTTTGCCATCCTAGTCAAAAAAAGGCACCCAGCGCCCTCAAAATCCCCATCGTGGCAAGGGGAACGCTTGAGACTATGTTGGGCTAAAATGGAAGCCATGAGGCCCAAACATAGCATGCACCGCCTGGGTGAGAATCCTTTGCCATCCCAGTCAAAAACAGGCACCCAGCACCCTCAAAATCCCCATCGTGGCAAGGGTAAAGCTTGAGACTATGTTGGGCTAAAATGGAAGCCATGAGGCCTAAACATAGCATGCACCCCCTGGGTGAGAATCCTTTGCCATCCCAGTCAGAAGCAGGCACCAGCACCCTCAAAATCCCCATCGTGGCAAGGGTAAAGCTTGAGACTATGTTGGGCTAAAATGGAAGCCATGAGGCCTAAACATAGCATGCACCGCCTGGGTGAGAATCCTTTGCCATCCCAGTCAAAAACAGGCACCCAGCACCCTCAAAATCCCCATTGTGGCAAGGGGAACGCTTGAGACTATGTTGGGCTAAAATGGAAGCCATGAGGCCTAAACATAGCATGCACCGCCTGGGTGAGAATCCTTTGCCATCCCAGTCAAAAACAGGCACCCAGCACCCTCAAAATCCCCATTGTGGCAAGGGGAACGCTTGAGACTATGTTGGGCTAAAATGGAAGCCATGGGGCCTAAACATAGCATGCACCCCCTGGGTGAGAACCCTTTGCCATCCCAGTCAAAAGCAGGCACCCAGCACCCTCAAAATCCCCATCGTGGCAAGGGTAAAGCTTGAGACTATGTTGGGCTAAAATGGAAGCCATGAGGCCTAAACATAGCATGCACCCCCTGGGTGAGAATCCTTTGCCATCCTAGTCAAAAAAAGGCACCCAGCGCCCTCAAAATCCCCATCGTGGCAAGGGGAACGCTTGAGACTATGTTGGGCTAAAATGGAAGCCATGAGGCCTAAACATAGCATGCACCCCCTGGGTGAGAATCCTTTGCCATCCCAGTCAGAAGCAGGCACCAGCACCCTCAAAATCCCTTCGTGGCAAGGGTAAAGCTTGAGACTATGTTGGGCTAAAATGGAAGCCATGAGGCCTAAACATAGCATGCACCGCCTGGGTGAGAGAGGGATAGGGCGGGGCCTGAGGCTTCATGTAGCCAAGTTTCGGTGACCATTAGAAGATCTAGATCTAGGGTGGTAATAAGGTCGTGGATGTCTAGTGCATGCGCATTGATGGAGCGGGCGTTGATGAGGGCACATTTGAGGTGCGGTTCAGGGGTGACATTGATGGTCGAGGGTGGCATATCCGAACCGGTGGGAGGCATGTTTTCTGGGGTCATAGACACTGATAAAGTGGCATTTGCATCATTAGGTAGCAAGGCAGTGGTAGAAGAATTGCAAATAGCGGTAATTTCATTCAAACCAGTGGGGGGCATGTTTTCTGGGGTCATAGACACAGATAAAGTGGCATTTGCATCATTAGGTAGCAAGGCAGTGGTAGAAGAATTGCAGATAGCGGTAATTTCATTCAAACCAGTGGGGGCATGTTTTCTGGGGTCATAGACACAGATAAAGTGGCATTTGCATCATTAGGTAGCAAGGCAGTGGTAGAAGAATTGCAGATAGCGGTAATTTCATTCAAACCAGTGGGGGGCATGTTTTCTGGGGTCATAGACACAGATAAAGTGGCATTTGCATCATTAGGTAGCAAGGCAGTGGTAGAAGAATTGCAAATAGCGGTAATTTCGGGTCAGGTTGCCTTGGCAGACCTGCTGGGCTGCAGGTGCTCCATTTTTAAAATGTAAACTGCTTTTCACTTTACAGAAACATGGGCCCAATTCTGAAGTCCATGTAAAATTGGAAAAGTATTGTTCCTTGGTGGAACAACACTTTTCCTAAAAGCACGGTATTCTGTGACATTAAGAATGTGGAGGTACAGACATCAAAGCTTCCAGTGTCCCTAATATGGCCTGACTATGTGCCTCTGAGGAGTCCAGGACAGGCACTGCCTGGGGATTCTCCTTGCAGAGCACAAAAAGGAGTTAAAATACGGTGCCTGTGAGGTATCGTTAACATCTATTGTGCAAGTCTTTCCTATGTAAACTGCACATTTCCCAGATGGCTGTACCACTTTTCTGATTTACTGAAAGCATAAAGACACTTTTGTAAGTCAGAAATGGCAGTTTTGAGAAATGCTCAGAAATTAGAAAATGGCAGTTTTGAGAAATGTACAAAGTGACACCTGAGAGAATTGTGTCTTTATTTAAAAGTTTTCAAGCTTCAGATTTATTTTTATTTTTTTCCATTTATTTTGGATTTGGGGGATTTTTTTCCAAGCAACGATTTGTTTGTCTTGGGCTGCAGGAGTTTTTGGGATTTTTTTACTGACTTCTTTCTCAGTAAAAACAAGCCACTAACACTACTTTTTATTTTAACTTAGTAAATATGTGTTTTCTCTATGTTTATGAATTGTGCTGTTTCTTACTTTTGAAACCCACTCATGGCGTTTACATGTGCGTAAGGCGATGCAGCGCGTTTTTTCCTTCCACCTGGGAACACTGGACAATGGAGGACGAGATTCGAGCGTGGATCATGCTGCTGGGATCGATAAACAAAGCCAGAATCATTGAGTAAGGAGCTGATGTACGCGTTTTAGGCTTTATTTCAGAGTGATGAGTGTGTCTCTCGGGAGTCAGACAGGTTGTGTTGATTTGAGGCAGACACTGCCTTTGTAGTGCGCGCACCCCACGTCCAGCGCCCCCATCCGCCTCCTTGGACCAGCGACGCCATTTCTCCGTGAGCCTCCAAGCATGGAGCATGCACGGTTGCAGACCCTTGGTGTATATCATATGTTCCCTGCTAAAGGCCGGCACAGTGCGTGTATCTGCAGGACACCGGGATGTTTTCCTTCCCTGGATAACAGGCTGCAGGCACATTTCATTACTTTCACACGGTGCAGCTCTAATACCTGCTTTACAAGTGATATTAGGCTAGAGCTTTACAGGAGAACATATAATATACACACGTGTCCGCAACATTGTGCTCCATTGTTTTCATACGACTTCAATGATCCAGCGTCATATATGCCAGCTATGGCTTTTGGGAGTTTCAGTCCAAAACACATTAACGTACCATATGCAGCTGCAATTGTACTCGGAGCTGGGATTGGGTGTATGTGTATCTCATAGGCAGTGTGGGAGGGAAGGGGTGCAGTGGGCGCGCCTAGACCTACTGCAATTGATTTACTGGCACAACTGCACTTTATCACAAAACCAGCTGAGTTTTCGAGAGGGGCCGTTGTATAGGACATGACTCATGGGTGGCACCTCAAAGAAAAGGAGCCTGCAGTCGTAAATCCTACTTTGGAAGCTGTGCAGTTAGAGCAGCATCTGTGGAGTTCGAGGGGGGGGGGGGGAGCTAATTTAATGAATATGTTGACCCAACTGTGCATTTTGAAAGCTCACTGGGGCCACGACTGTGTTCAAAACGACCACATCCCTTTCAATTTACCCGCATTTGGCTGTCCTCTAAGAAATTCATACAGATTAAGAAAGTTCGTGCATATGTAGCCCCTTTTTCCCCAGATCTAACTTGGGAGCCTGCACTTGAATGGGACAATAAGTGGGGGGGGGGGGGGGGGTTTGGAAAGATATCCACAAGGATAACCTGAGGCGTTTCACACGAGTACACATTAGCTCTACATCGTGTGCCATCACCTGGGTGTAGTTGATCACAGCTGTTTCACTACATTTGGTGAAAGGCCGTTTTGCCAGGTTTTTTTGCTGCATTTTTGTTATAGGGCTTGGGGTAGGGGAAAATTAAGTCATTGTGGGTGTTGGGAGGACGCCCCCATAGATAAATGGGGCAAAATGGGCAGGCGCCGTGGTGGTCCATCTCCCCTTGAATCATCTTCCCCTTCCCTGTTGATGCTCTACATTCATGGCTGCCTCTCCCTTGCCAGATGCCTTAGAAATATTGCCTCCTGCTTTCCTTAATCGGCTGTTGCAAGACCCCCCCCTGTGGCATGGAACATGAACATTCGCAACCACTGGAATGTAAACATGTCTGTCTTCAGCACTTAGCAATGGCTGGTTTGCTTTCGTCTTTGCAATTTTTTTTGGCAAATGGCCTGAACCATGGCACATGAATGCGGTTGCACATTGATGGTGCCATTTCACGACCAGGTCCATTCCACTGAATGCCCAGCACCTCTGAAAAGCTGGTGGAGATGATTGATCAAACCGCAGTCGCTTTGACATCTGTGCAGAGCCTGCTGACGCAGGTTCGAATCCCGGCAGCCCCAAACTCAGCCTTTTATCCTTGCGAGGTCGATAAATGAGCACCACACATGGTGTGTGGGGGGTTGTTCCTTGGTGCTGTTCAGGGGTGCCTGGATGCTGAACGAATAGGCCTTCTCTGAGGTATTGTTGCAGTTTGCAAAGTCCATGCCTTAGTTTCTAAGTGGTGGGTGGGGGGGTCTCTGCATAAGGCCTGGGGTGGTCACTGGCTTGCCGGAGAGCATTTTTGGCTGAGTGTGAGGTGAAGGCACCCGACTTCTCTTTTCATGCGCGTCTCATTGCAATTTAAGGAATGCAAAATCTTTCTTATTTTTCGAAACATTCAGTTATTGCATTATGAAATGCTCCCTTGCTGCCTGGGCTTATTCTAACCCCCTCTCCCCGGCCATTTTGTTACCTGCGTTCCGGTTGGGTCCCCTCCTCCCCCTTACTCCCACGCATGGCTTTGTGTTCTCCCCTCACTGACTCTCTTGCTCCATTGACCTGTATCCCTCCCCTTTGCGCCTGGGACTGGGTCTGCGTCTTAGCTGTTAGGAGAGATATTGCGCAGTTGGGGGAGGAGGGGGCTGTTGAGAGAGAAGGGGCAGTTGGAGAGAAGGGGGTGGGGCAGTAGGAGGAGATGGGATGGTTCGGCAGTTGACGGAGAAGGGGCAATTGAAGAAGGAGGTGGTGGGGCAGTTGAGGAAGTTGGACACTTGGAGAAAAGGGGCTGGGGCAGTTGAATGGGGTTGGGCATTTGAGTGAGAGGGGGTGGGATCTGTTGGAGGCGAAATCGGGCAGTTGAGGTAGAAGGGGCAGTTGTGGGAGAAGGGGCAGGGCAGTTGGGAGAGAAGACAGTAATGGAAGGAAATGGGGTGGGGAGCAATTGAGGGAGAAGGGACAATTGGGGGGAATGGAATGGAGCAGTTGAAGGGGCAGGGCAGTTAATGGAGTAACTGCAGTGAAGGGGGATGGGGGTAGTTGGGAAAGACGTTGTGTGTGATAGAAGGGTGTATGAGTCTGATGGGAGAAGTGGGCAGTTAAAGGAAAAGGGGAAATTTTATGGAGAAGGGGTGGGGAGCAATTGAGGCCGAAGGGCCTGGGGGCAGTTGAAGGGGGGGGCGGTTTCGGGCATTTGTGCAAAATGGGGAGAACAGGATGGGGGCAGATAGGGAGCAGAGGATGTGGCAGTTGGAGAAGTGGTGGGGCATTTGAAGGGAGAAGGTGTGTTGGGCAGTTTGGGGAGAAGGGTGGTAGGAGCAGGTAAGGGTTCTCCCTTACCTGCACCCACCACCCTTCTCCCCAAACATCAGTTGGAGAATGAGATGTGGGGCCAGTAGAGGGGGAAAAGGCAGTAGGGTCCTGTGGGCAGTTGAGGGTGGAGCATTTGATGGATAAGGGGGTAGTTGGGGTGAATGGTGGCTGGGAGTAGTTGATGGAGAAGGAGGCAGTTGGAGAAGGGGGTGGTGCAGCTGTTGAGGGAGAAAGGGGCAGTTGGGGGGTGGTGGGGTAGTTGATGGAAAAGGATGCACTTGGAGAGGCTGTTAGGAGAGAAGGTGTGCAGTTGAGGGAGAGGGAGCAGGTAGGGGATGAATGAGGTGGGGCATTTCACAGTTAAGGGGCAAAGAGTGGATGGGAGTAGTTGACGGGGAAGGGGCTGGTGGGGCAGTCGAGGAGGAGAGGCCATTTGGGGGTGAAGGGAGATGGGGAGTATGTTGGGAGAGATGGTGCACAGTTTCAGTGTCTTTATATTTCAATTTGAACTTCCATCTTAGGTCAACTAGTGTGGAGTAAAACCGCTCAAATAAACAAGGCAATATGTAGTACACACACAGGCTTGAATGCTTTTATTGTTGCTGGGAATGAGTGCAGCACTTAAATATTTTAATAAAGTTACTCATTCACCACACAAAGGGGGGGCCCGCATGGTGCTAAAATACACATATACACTGATTTAAAACATTTTCTTGGCAAAGGAAATCTCTTTTAATGGTGTTACGAGCACAAGAAGATTGTCCTAGTGGCTTTTTCGGGGGATTGCTCATTCCTCAGGGCTGTCTGTCCTTAACAGGAAGGCACCGAAAAGCGGAAGTTTTACTTTGGTCTCGAGGGATTAGAATGTCTGATCACCGTTTTCAAAACTGAAGATTACTGTTCTACTGGGTCATTCAGTTCAAGAACTACAGCCATGAGATGGATGTTCAAAGGGCCCCAAAGAAAAAGCAAGAGGCCAAGGCGACGACGAGAGAAAGGCACTCTGCACTGAACGTCCGGCTCTTTCTCAAGAAACTTTTCTTCAACCTCCTGGAAAACTGCTACAATCATCTCATATATATTGTGAAGGTGAGTTGGGCCTGTTGGGATTGGAGTACATTGAGCGTAATGGCAAGGGCAGGAACGGTGAGAGCGCACTGACACATGGGGGTTCACTCTTGCCAACTGAGACTAGCAAGACATAAGCGAAGAGCCCAATGTTGGAGCTCTGTTCCGCACTACACTGGTCACAGCACTGGCTATTCACCTCACAACTTGTCTCAGTGTGAACTAGCTGAAGCAGCAAGTTTGCTGCACCAGTTCTAAATCGAGTGGCTGAAGGCAGACCTGGTTAAGACATTTCTATTACACCAGTAGTGGGTTTACTACTCCAATTAAGTTATTAACGCTCAGAAGACTGCTTTGAAAAAAACACTGGCAGGCACTTTGAGTGCACCGTTTGATGGGATGGCTTGATTAATAAGAGCTCAAAGAGTTCCCATGAGAAGGTATTTTGGGGCAAGCGCAGGATCTGGGTGTAAATGGCTATGGGGATTAGCATGGCCATGGCCAGTCAATAAGTGGGCAAATAACCAAACATCTGCATGCTTTGTGTCCCTCCTTTTATGACATTCCCCCCTAGGTGTACTCTATTCCAATAGTTTCAGTGACACCCGATAGCCCTCAACTGACTCTCTGGGCAGGGTCAGGGCACCCATCCGACTTCCTGGCTGGTTCTCAGGTTCTCCTTCCCTGTTACTCCCTGGGCTGGATCTCCACCTGAAACCATTGCTCACTGGTAGGGGCAGTGGACCAAGTTGTAATTGTGTTCTTCTCCCACTGTTACCGCAGTGTGATATCCTGCGCAATTTGCCTTATTGTTCTTGTCTACGCTGTTAGTTAGTCTGATGGCCAGAAAGTAGGTGCCTTTAACTTTTGTTTTTTGTTTTTTTTTAAATTGTAGAACAGTTACAAGCCACGCAAAGACACAATCAGTTGGCAATACATCATTTGCAGGCATCACTGGCGGCGCTTACCAGGACCGATTCATTACCAGAATCAGTGGAGAAGTCGTTGGGAATGGACACTGGATCATCCACACAACAGAAGGTGATATTCCCCTCATAACAGAACCGTTCCCAATTTAAAAACTGTAGTTAACTTACTTAATTTTGAGAGTACCTTTTCCGCATTGAATGGACACCATAAATAGATGGTGGCCGTTACGCGAAAGCTGTTGGTGTATCAATTCGCTACTGCATGAACAAATTCTATTCTAGACTAATAAATCATTTGTTTCTAATACATTTTAAAACCTGTCCCTCACATTCATTGCACATTGGCCATTCCTGGTTTCCAAGCAGAATAGGGGTAATTAAAGGCAGGGAGTGGGTATTATCTTTGGGGTGTTATATATTTGTTAGTCCATTCGAGTATGTAACAAATCAGTGATGCATGGTTTTCAGGCAGGAGGCGTTGGGTCACCCATGTAAGCAAGGTGTGCTTTGGTATATCTGGGGTCATGTGTTTCCGGACCTTCTGGTTATGTTAATTAGCAAAGGGTTTAAAAGACTATTTCCCCACATCCACTTATGCTTTCTATTTCTAACTGTGTGATAGTTTCTAATTTAAAAGTCAAACTGTTGTATCTACACAATGAATCTGTCAATCTTGTTTCTGCATGATTGTCCTGTCTCCCATCCCCACCGACTCAGTGCCTGGCTCGACATCTCCTCAAAGACATATTAACCCCTTTGACCATTAAAGACCATAAATCTTCTGAATGCAGCCACAGAAAACCATGATTCATTTTCAGTTCAAATCTATCTTTTAAGCCTGTTTCAACCGTTGTGTACAAATGCATTTAAATGTAGTGACACATTTGTAGGTTTACATTTTAACATTTGTTAATCCTGTATTTATTCTACAATAAGTAATTTAACAATCCCTATTCTGATGTCCATTTATATTCATATATCCTTTCTTTTTTTTGTAGAATTTCTGAGATCTGTCTGCAAGGCTAACAGTTGTTCTACTATGGACAGCCAGGTGATGAGAAGGAAGCTTGCCACCAAAATCTGCAATGCCAGAAGAGGCCTAAAGAAGACACCGCCTTTCGAAATGCAGGATCAATGATTATTCGTTTGTATTTTTGCAAACTGATTTATTCTTATAGAATACAGCTATGCCTTTAAACTGCATTTGTTAAATAAAACATTTTTTGAACACTTTCTGAACCTATGTTTGATTGAAGACATCTTATAGCCACAGCAATACTATAATAAAATATCAACAATGTATAGCTGCAGTATTTTACTATCATAATAATGTTGGCTGCTCTCAGTGATATTGGGTGAAGTGACTGGCGGCAGTCTGTCATGCAGGTAGACCTTTAACAGATTCTGTTTAGGTCACTGGAAGTGTGTGTTTCAATGCAGTGCTTTGTAATTTTGGGTGTGAGGCCCTGTTGGCTACAGGTGAGAATTGAAATTAGGGAGTTTACAGGTTGGTTTGGGACATGGGATGGGGCGGTTGTAGTTTTGTGCACTAAATCGGTGAACTTGGTTAACAACATTTGGGTGCTCTAGCAAAGATGGACAGTGACAGCTGCAAAATTCATTAGATTTATTTCCAGTAAACTATCCATAAGTCTAACGAGTCATTCTAAAGTAATGCCTTCAATCTTACTCAAAAGGAATACATCCTTGGGTAATCAAACCCCTTTTCCTAAATGTTTTGGAAGCATCTTGAAATCTTTTAAACTCATCATGGAGTGGTCTGCAAGAATCATTCACAATTCAAAACCCATCCTAAAGTTCTCATGCAACCATCCTGAAGTAATCTCCACCCATCCTGAAGTTGTCATGGAGTCATCCTAGAGTAATCAAAAATCATCGTGGAGTAATCCCCACCCATCCTGAAGTTGTCATGAAGTCATCCTGGAGTAATCCTGAAGTTGTCATGGAGTCATCCTAGAGTAATCCGAAGTCATCCTGGAGTAATCCCAACTCATCCTGAAGTTGTCATGGAATCATCCTAGAGTCATCCGAAGTCATCCAGGAGTAATCCCCACTCATCCTGAAGTTGTCATGGAGCCATCCTGGAGTAATCCAAGATCATCACTGGAAGTAATCCAAACTCATCCTGTAGTAGTTTCTGTGATAACTCTAGAGTCATCATCTCATTACATATTTTGGCCTGTTGGAATACTTCGGATGATCTTCCTGAACTATGCATGGATGACTCTAGAATGGAGTCATCGGATGACTCCAAAATGATTCCAGGATGATCTTCCTTTTTGACTTGGGTAACGAACAGGCATTAGCATAAGACGCACAGAGAGTATGTCAAAACATGAAGGGAGCAGCCAGTGAAACAGAGCCCCTGACGGGCGACAAGGCAATAAGCTGTGAGATTGGGGGTCGCAAAATGGCAGACAACAAAGGACTGCAGCCGAGGACATAGCAGCGATTGTGCTGCATCGAGGAGACTGAAAGAGAAGCCTGGCCTTTTGGCACTCGCGCTGGGCTGCCCCTGGGTGCCTGCTAGGTTTCATGGTTGGCAGCGACGTGTGCTTGGGGAGCGCGCTGCGGAGTTACATTGTGGCAATATATCCCCGGGCGCGGGGGCCGAACAGCGCGACAGACATGGTAGCCGTGAATGGAAACTATCTAACACGGCAACAGTCTAAATCACACCATTGTGCCTGGAAAAGGTGCGAGATGCCAAGGGGGAAGAAGAGGACTTCCCACTCTGCCTAGGATGGATGCCTGAGTGGATTCTCTGCCATATGTACCCTGGGGTGTCAGGAGGGTGCAAGGGGTCCAGAACAGTGCGGGGACCGTGCACTGAGCGCGAATACTGGAGAGCACGAGGCACAGGGCCGAGCTGGGTGGCGGATGGCACAGGAGAGGCCTCAGCGGACATAGAAAATGGTGCGCAGAGTATGAGTCCAAGAGACAGGTGGTCCGACCGGGATCAATAATCTACAAGAAGCAGTTAGGACAAACGGAAACATGGGAGGACACAACCCACCTGAAGATAGCTCAGCGCATGTGAATCCATACGGGGTACTTCAAGGATAATAGCCCAGATCTGGAGTGACTCAGAAGCGGCACGACGGGACAGCGAAACAGAATCACCGCACCAAGAACAAAGCAACCTCGGATACTTGACCAAGATTGCAATATGGCAGGCAGAGTAATCAAGGGCAAAAGCAAACAACCCACGATGGAAGCGTTTGCCAAGATATAGTCCCCAGCGGCGTCGGGGCACAGTGGCGCAAATGCACCCAAGGAAAGTTCCCCGGGGACCGAAAACCAATGGATACTAACGCTATAACGGAGCTAAGAGACTCATGGGGGATAGCAATGGTGGACCTGCAAACCTCCTTGGAGACTAAAATAGACGCAGTGGGGATAGAAGTCAACCTGCTGAGATAAGACGTCAGGGCATTGGCGGACAGGACGAGCAGTCTGGAGAGTGCGGTCAAAACTAACACAGACACCAGCACTAGTAACGCCAAGGAGGTCAACATACTAAAGCAGCAAGTAGCTAACCTAGAGAATCGTGCAGAGGAAGCGAAGGAAGGGCGAGACGGAATAACATCCATGTGATTGGCCTGCCGGATGGAGAAGAAGGCCAGGACCCTACGGATTATGTTGAGAACATGATCCTGCAGGAAATAGGGGCCGACAAACTCTCGCAAGGATTCACAGTGGAGCAAGCGCATCGAGGCCTCATGAGAAAACCGAAGCCTGGAGCACCTCCCCGCGCAATAATTGCCAAGATATTGAACTATAAATACTGCAAGAAGATTCTGGAGTACTTTCGAAAAGGAGGTACGATCGAAAGAGCCTCGGCTACTATAACAGCGTATCCTGATTATACAATGCTGGTCCAGAGGCAACGGTATAGCTATATGGCGGTAAAGAGGAGGCTGCGCACGGCCGGCATCAAATATATGCTTCTGTACCCTGCAAGATTGAAAGTACTGCATAAAAGTACAATGTTCTTTTTTGACACCCCAGAGGAAGCCGCGACATGGCTGGACCTACAGGGCTGTCCGGAACGAGAAGCGGAACGGGCCCAAGAAGAGCAAGATAAGTGATTAAGATGTTACATGTATATTGGGGTATCACATAGCGGGGTATCCCAGTAGAGACTTGGTAAAGACACTGTTAGACGGGAACGGAGGGGTAGTGTTGAATCTAGGATATGGTATCCTTGATTTTGCTAAAAGTTGACGGAATGGAATAACACATGAGTAAACTGTATAGCGATGCGTGATTGAATTGAAGCAAATAGGGGCGGCAGGACACAGGCACCTTACCCCCGAGTAGCAGTAGAAGTAGCAGGATAGCCATTAGGGCGACCTCAACCTGCTGAGCTTCGAGTACAGGCTATTGCCAGAAAGAGCTAGATGCGGGGTGTCTGAGATCCAGGGATGGAGCTGGGCAACTTTTGGGGGAGGGGGGTAAAGTTGGGGAAGAAAAGGGAGGCGGGAGGGAGAGGGGAAGGGGTGTTTGTAGTTAAGGGAAGTTTGAATTGGGGAATGAGCCTATATAGACTGAGATGGAAGTGGGATCTGGACTGCACCGATGGGAGGGGAAGGGGAACTCTAATGGGCCATGGGAGACCTTAGAATAATTATGTGGAATGTCAGGGGACTTCATAGTTATCTAAAGAGGAACAAGGTTATGTTGTACCTGCGCAGACAAAAGATAGACATCGCACTGTTGCAGGAGACTCACCTGACACGGGAAAAGATGGAGATGGTTGTGAAGAAATGGAAAGGGGTTGTGGTGGGCTTGACATATTCTGCTTATGCTAGAGGAGTGCTCATCTGGGTGACGCCGCATGTCTCGTTTCAACTGTTGCAGGAAATGGCGGGAACGGATGGGAGGATGGTCATACTGAGGGGATTGGTGGAGAATAGAGAGATAAGCATTGTAAATACATAAGCCCCCAATCAGAATACGGCAGCATATTTCAGAACTCCGTGTACTAACCTTAGCATGTGTATGGGGAGTGCAGTGATCTTGGGTGGGGGTTTTAACTGTGTATTAAACCCCAGGGTAGATAGATCAGATGGAAAGATCGATAGACCCGCCCCAGCGGCTAAAGCGTTGCATACACTACTAGATGACTTTGGTTTGGCAGATGTGTGGAGAACGAGACACCCCCAAGAAAGGCAATACTCGCACTATTCCGCCCCGCAGCAGTTACATACGAGGCTGGACTATGTCTTTGCTACGTCGGAGGTAATAACAGAGATTACTCAGGCAGAATATAAAGCGAGGGTCCTCTTGGACCACTCACCCCTGGTTCTCGGATGGCAATATTGCCCCCCGAGAGCAAGGATTCCGACATGGCGCCTCCGGGCAGAGGCACTTAAGGATCCCTTGTTCAGGGAAGATATAAGGGAGGAGATTATAAACTACTTTGAGATGAATACGGGTAGCGTGGACTCGGCGAGCACATTATGGGAAGCCTTCAAGGTGGTGATGCGAGGCGTAGCCATAGCAAAATCAAAAGGCCTGCAAGGTGGGATCTTGGCTGACCTACAAGTAACAGAAAGGGAACTGGAAAAGGCATTGAGGGGAGGAGGTGACACAGAGAGACATGGAGCCGATACTTAAACTGCAGCAGAAATGTGTGGAGCAATGGGAAAGAATGTGTAACCTCAACTATAAAAACTATATAGAGAGACAGCATGCGGGAGGGGATAAAACAGGAAGGCTTTTGGCATAGTTATACAAGAACGAAACCCCCAGACCCACAATTAGAACGATAATGAGAGAAGATGGTAGTGTAGCTGACACTCAAGAGGGAGTTAATCAGGAGTTTGCAGATTATTATAGGTTACTATATGGGGATGAGAAGGGAAGTAGGTATGGTGAGATAACAAACACTGGAGCACATAGGACTGCGTACAATAAGTGCTGAGGAAAGATAGGAGCTAGATGCACCGATTACTTTGGATGAGTTAGAAGAAGTGGTGAGGCAGCTGCCTACTAGTAAGAAGTAAAACTCTGGGGGCGGACGGGTTCCCAAGTGAATTTTATAAAGTATATAGGGAGGAAGTGCTCCCCCCAATGTTAGAAATGTTAAATGAAGCGTTTGAGGTGGGACGGCTGCCAGAGTCACTTAGAGAAGCGATCATAATACCGCTTCCCAAACCCAAGAAGCCTGGGCATAGCTGTGGCTCTTACAGACCTTTGTCGATGTTGAACCAAGACAGCAAGATATTGACGGCTGTCTTGGGAAACAGACTGCGGAGAGTTATTGGCAAACTAATACACCCCGACCAGACGGGCTATGTCCCGAATAGAAATATAACTCCTAATCATTGACGACTCAAACGGGTTGTTGAATGGGGGAGCAAGAATGAGGGCGAAATGGCAATTGTGTCCTTGGACGCAGTAAAGGCTTTCGATTCGGTCAAGTGGCCATGGCTGCTGGCGGGCTATGGAATGGGGCCTGGATACATAAGGTGGGCGAAGATGCTATATAGTGAACCGCTGGCCAGGGACAGAACAGGATCAGTGATATCCGAAAGATGGCAACTTAGTAGAGGCAACATATATATACTAGCCCTGGAGCCCCTAGCAATATACCTCAGACATCAATATGATACTATAGGTATCGAGGTGGGAGGGGAACGACACTTGATCTCCTTATATGCGGATGACCTGCTGCTGTACTTGAGGCACCCGGAGGAAAATCTCCAGTACATCCTGGAAGTGATGGAGAGATATGCGAGGCTGTCTGGTATAGCGGTGAATCCTCAAAAATCCAATATTTTCCCATTAGGCAGTTATAAGGGAATCCCTGTGGGACTTTTACCAGTGTTACAAATACCATGGGCGGTTAGTACTTTCAGGTATCTTGGGATAGACGTGTACCACAAGGTGGAAGAGGAGCCCAGGCACAATACCGAGGTAGCCATTGAGAAAATCGAGAAGTGTATAAAATTCTGGGTGAAGTTGCCCCTAGCATTGATGGACGAGGGGCAATGCTTAAGATGGTGGTCCTACCTAGGCTCCTGCATTATTTTGGGAATATTCCATACTTGATACCCAAGAAGTTTTTCATTAAACTGAACAGCATGTGTAGGGATTTCCTGTGGCATGGTACCCGGAATAGGGTGGCACTATGGAAGTTGCAGAACATTTATGAAAAAGGGGAGATAAAACTGCCTAATTATGAGGTCTATTATGTAGCGAGCCAAATGCAATATATCACCAAATGGCTCTCAGATGAAGTGACCCCAGAATCCAGGTTGTTTGGACATGATTGTGCCCCATTTTATTTAAGAGAGATGATCTGGCTGCCCAAGACAGAAATGGAAGAGCGCCCTAAGATGATGATGCTTGGGTGGAAGATGTGGCGCCGGGCATGCCGGATGATGGAGAACCCATTCCTATGCTCCCCGCAGGTACCACTAGTTGCACTGGCAAGGGGAGATAAGCAGCTGAGGATGATAATCAGGAACCACTGGGAATCGGTGGGGTTAGTAACGATGGGAGATATCTGGCGTGAGGGGACTATCATAGATTTGGAAGTGCTGGGGGAGGAAACGGGGTTACACACATGCCAGTATATCACATATCACAGAATGGTGCAGAGAATTAGGAGAACATGGACCGAAACGGTCCTGGAAGAAGAACCAGATGCTACTATAGATACAATATATGATATAACAGAGGGGGGGCATGAGCTCTCTAGACTGTACGAGATGGTGATGTGTAAGGTCGGGAAGGAATTAACACAATTAAGACTAGACTGGGAAGCGGAAGTAGGAGCCCCGATAGAGAAGGGGATGTGGGAACGTGCCCTGGGGTACCACAAGAAGGTGTCAAGGAATGCAAGACTAAAACAGATACAACTATATATTACGTACAGGGCATATATGACACCCCAGAGGATATCTAGGTTTGAAAATGCTGGACGACAAGCATGTCCCAAATGCGATGAAGAAAAGGCTGGCATGGTACACATGTTTTGGTCATGCCCAGTAATTGAGCGTTTCTGGGACGAAGTAGCAAAGAAACTAGCGGAAAAGGGTGTAACGATTATTATAGATACAGCCTGGGCCTGCTTGCTGGGGGGGTTCCCCTGATCGCAGAAACTTAAGCATGTTAGCAAATTGAAAGATCTAGCATATGTGCTTGCAAAAAGAAGGATTGCCATGGGATGGAAGACATGTCACAGGCCACGGGTGGATGTGTGGTGGAAAGAGTTGCAGAAATAGGCGGAGGCAGAAACCATGGTATGGCAAGAGGCGAGCAATGTAGGGGGAGAGGAGGAGACGGGAACCCTGATGGCATGGAAATCATTAATAGCGGAATTGTTTGGAACGATACAAGATCTGACAGAATCCACGGAAAGTGAGACCCCCACCAGGCGAGGCAGATACAGAGCGGGTGGAATAAATAGGCTTGTAAGGGGGGGAGGGATAAGGGGAGCAGTGACCGAAATTAAGCAATGAACAATTGAGCTGTTGATATATGCACTGCGTGTTTGGTTTGTATTGTTTTTTGTTTGAATAAATCAATAAAATTGGTTAAAAAAAAACGTACATTCTTCCAAGTTTCTTTCTGTACTAATCAACTTGTAGATCAGGAGCCCAGAAAATGTTTGTTAGCAAAGACTTGTGTTATTAATACAACTCACAGTGCACAACTCGTGTTCTATCCAACAAGGGAGGCTTTGGTTACTAGTGTATTCATGCACAATGTGAAGCCTTAAGTTGGAATCAAATTACTCGTACATAGAGAAAATTGAGGAGACACCAGAATGGTTTAGCATGAGGAAACATAACGAAGGCAAAACATTAATTGGCCCTGTATCTGGTTCTAAAGTGACACAAATCAAAAGGCCAATGCTTGTAACAATGCTAGCAAGAGGAACTGAAGTCAGATTTAACCACAAGCAGTTTAGGTGGCAAAGCTGGTGGGGCTAATATTACCATTCTAAGAATTTAGCAACGCTGGCACAAATACACGTTTAAATGTTTATTATGGTTCCATTTACTTTAACCTCTGCACCATATGCCTCCAGCTACATGTTCATAAATAAATGGCCAGCCAGGAACAAGCCTGGGTGGAGGCGACTAATTTGGAGTGAGAGCAAGGGGAGGGAGAGTTAAAGCAAGAAAGGAAGTAAGAGAAAATTAACTCAAAGGAAGGATGAAGGCAGATGAAACGAAGGAAAGGGGAGTAAGGAAAGGAAGGACATGAAATGAAGGGAAGAACATGGAAAGAAGGGAAAGACGCCCCCTGAAGAAGGGAAGGAAAAACTGGTATGGGATGAGTAATGAAGGAAGGAAAAAAGAAAAGAACACAAAAAGTAAAACAAAGAAAGGAAGACAATCTAAGAAAATAAGGAAAATGAAAATGGTAACATGGAGCAGCAAAAAGGAACAAGTTATTTACCTGTAACTGTTGTTCTCCAGCATGGGTCTGGCATGGATTCACATGCTCATGAGTATTCCCCGTCGTCAGGCTGGGAATCCTTGGTAAAGAAAAAATCAGTTTCAGTTTTGTTTCTGAACTGTCTTTCTACTAATAACCAATCACTGGTCTCTGGGTCATACTGCTCCCAGCCAATGACTGCCCTCTACCTAAGCCCCTCCTCTGGCAGCCATCTTCAGATTTGGTAGCACGTAAAGTGGCAGTAGGACCAAGAGAAGAGCTGCAGAGCGGTAGGCGGGAGGGTTTGCATGTGAATCTATGCCAGACCCATGCTGGAGAACAACAGTTACACGTAAGCTCCTTCTCCAGCATGGGGTCTGGCATGGATTCACATGCTCATGAATACAAGAATACATAGCAGTACACACAAATGGACAACCACAGGAGGTAGCAAGGCTCAACATTAAGCATTTCAACAACTCACATTAAGCATCTCTTACCTCCTCGCCAGGCTCACCTTCAGGCGAACAGGTTGCGCAGCACTGCTTGGCCGACTCTGGACTCCTCCGTGGAATCCCGGTCGACGCAGTAGAATTTCATGAAGGTGTGAGTCGACCTCCACGTAACAGCCCTGCAGATGTCCAGCAGGGGCACACCAGACAGGAACACTGTAGCAGCATGGGCTCTTGGACGGCCGGGCACTGGTCGGCTTGCCAACCAGTGACAGTGCATGATGCAGCCAGAGAGCCACCTGGAAATGGAAGCCTTGGAGAGGGCCTTCCACTGGTTCACAGCACCAAAGTTCACAAACAGCTGTGATGTCTTCTAAAAACTCTTCGTGCGGTCCACGTAGAACTTCAGCGCTCTAGCCACATCCATCGAGTGCAAAGTCCTTTCAGCCGGCGACAAAGGCGACGGGAAGAAAACAGGTAACACCAAGGGCTTGTTGAGATGGAAGTCCAACGGCACCTTGGGCATGAAGGAGGGGTGCATCCTCAGCACTACCCTCGTCTCATGGAATGTCAGGTACAGAGGCTTACAGGAGAGGGCCTGGATCTCTTCCACTCGTCGTGAGGAGGTGATGGCCACAAGAAACGCCGTGATCCATGATAGGAACTTCAGCAGCGCCAAATGCAAAGGCTGGGGCCTTCACCGGCAGGAACAATCGGACCAGTGCTTTCATGAACTCCTTCACCAGGCGGTGAGACCACAGCGATGACCGCCCGGAGTTCTGGTGTAGCGGGAAATAGTCGCCAGATGAATTTTGATAGAGGCATGTGCCAGCCCTGCCTTGGCTAGTGACAGCAAGTACAGCAGCACTTGAGAGCCCGTAATCCGTAGAGGGTTGATCTTCTGTGCACAGCACCAGACAGAGAACCTCTTCCATTTATGTCCATAGCACTTAAGGGTCAAAGAAGCTCTGGCCTTCGCAAGCACCTCCTTGCAGTCTGCCGGGATATCGTAGCCTCCAAACTCTAGTGCTGCAGGAGCCAGGCCTGTAGGTTCAGTGATCCTGGGTTGTGATGCAGGAACGCGCCTCCTTCCCTAGCGAGAAGATCTGCATCCATTGGCAGCTTGACCAGAGGGGACGCTGACATGTCCAGAAGGTCCGAGAACCATATCTGCCTTGGCTACGCCGGTGCAACGACGATCATCCTGCACCGGGGCTGTCTGAGTTGCCTGATGAGTCGCAGAAGCAACGGCGGGAACGCATAGAGGAACATGCCGTCCCAGGGGAAGGAGAATGCATCCCCCAAGCTCCCGGCTAGGGAAACCTCCTGGCGAACCTCCTGCACTTGGTGTTCGTCGCAAACAGATCTATCTGAGGGTTGCCCCATCTTCGAAACAGGAGATCTACTTGATCTTGTCAAAGGTCCCACTCGTGGCAAGAGCGCAGCTCCCTGCTGAGGGAGTCAGTGATGGTGTTCTTCACTCCTACCAGGTGAAAGGGTACCAGGAACATCCCCTGAGCGACGGCCCAGTGCTGCAGATCCTGTGCTTCTTTGGAGAGAGCCGGGGATCTGGTGCCCCCCTGCTTCCGGATGTAGAACATTGTGGTGGTGTCGTCGGTGAAGACCCGTACCCCACTTTGCCCATGAGGGACAGAAGGAAGGACCTGAGGGCCCAGAACATGGTCCAGAGCTCCAGGACATTGATGTGCAGCGACCTCTCCTCCTGGAGTCAGAGGCCTTGCGTGGAGATCTCCGGTATGCGCGCCCCATCCCTCCAGGGAGGCATCCGTCGTCACCGTTTCCTGATGCGCTGGGGTCTGATGGCGAGTTCTCTCGACTTCGCTCGGATGAGCCAAGCATCCAGATAGGGGTAGACGTGGATCCCCTGGCGGCGCAGCCACGCCGCCACCAGTACCAGGCACTTGGTGAAGACCCTTGGTGCCAACTTCATCCCGAAGGACACTGCCTTGAATTGATAGTGCCGTCCCTGGACCATGAAGCGCAGAAACTTTTGATGCCCTTTGTGTATGGGGATGTGGAAGTACGCATCCTCCAGGTCCAGCGACGACAGGAAGTCCCCCTCTTGCAGCTGTCCCAGCACGTGCTTAAGGGTGACCATCTGGAATTTCTGAGATTTTATGTATTTGTTGAGGCGGCGGCGGTCTAAGATGGGTCGCCAGCCGCCGGTCTTCTTTCGGACGAGGAAGTACCGCGAGTACACTCAGGAGCCCCGGAATCTCTTTGGGATGTGCTCTATTTCGCCCTTTTTCAGCATCGCTCATACCTCCAGAAGTAGCTGTGGAATGTGGTTTTCTTTCCTGGCCACCAGTGGAAAATGTGGGCACTTCCTTTGGAACTCCAGAGTGTGCCCGTGGGCCAGGGCATCCAGAACGCAACGGTCAGTGGAGATTGATTTCCACACGTTGACAAAGTTTGCCAGCCGGCCTTCCACCACGGTGCTCAGGTGGGGGCGCGACATCAAAGCCGGTTTAATCCTGCTTCGCCGAGGCTTTGCCACCTTGGGCCCCTTGGCGACGACGACAATGTCCACCGGCCTTGCTGCGGCCTCTGTAGGCTTCTTGCGACGAAGAGCAGGCCGCTTGATGGTATGATGAAGACCTGCCGCCGAATCCTTTGGAGGCACCCTGAGACTTGCCTCCGGAGGTCTGAAATGACGGCCGTCGCTAATGAAGCGTGCTGAAGGCACGGACCGTCTCGGTGTCTGCCTTGATGGCCTGCAGTGACTCATCCACTGCCTTACCGAACAGGTTGTTCCCGTCGAAGGGCATATCCAGTACCCTGGTTTGTATGTCCTGACGGAAGTCGGTGGGCCTGAGTCAACCGCGCCAGCGAAGGCAAAACGCTGTTGCCCATCTGGCCAAACCTGGTGTCGGTGACGTTCGTGGCTACCGTGATGGTGTGGTCCGAAGCCACCTCGCCTTCTTGTAGGATTTCAAGTGCTTGCGCCCTCTTGTCGTCCAGGAGGAAGTCCAGGATGGGGCAATTTTAAACCTCAGCTCCCTATCGTAGTGGGCCATGATAGCGAGAGTGTTGGCCGCCTTGATGGTTGTCGCTGCTGACGAGATGAGCTGACGTCCCATGGCATCTAGCTTCTTCCCCTCGTCGTCCGGCGGGGAAGTGGAAGTTGATGCCATCGCGCCTGCTGCTTTCTTCTTAGCCGCCGCAGAGACCACTGAGTTCGGGGACGGCTGCACCCTGAGGCACATAGGAGCAGGATCTGGAACCCGGTACTACTTCTCGTACTGGTCTCTCTTCACAGGGGCCGTGGACAGGTTCTTCAGAAGGGACAGTCCATCGTCCCAAATGTCATCCAACAGAGGGAGTGAGAGTACAATCTTCTCTTGACCTCTTGTCGTTGATAAAGGAATCCCTCCTTCTTCTGCTCTTCGGGCATAGCTGGAAAAGCTCTGAGGCCCTGGCGATCATGGCATGAAACGAGCCAATTTCGTCGGGAGGGGAAGCCCGGGGAGGGGGCGATGGGAGATGTGTTCCATCATCTCGCCCTCACCCGTCCCTGTCGTCTCAATCTCCGTCTTATCCCTCGGCGGAGGGGATGGAGGTGAAGGATGGAAAGGTGGGGGTGGATGGACTCGCGTCCGCTTGGTTGAAGGACTCCCAGACGGTCCAGGCGCCGCTGGATCATCCACCGGCAGTAAGGGCAACCTTGTCCTGATCTCTGTGCACAGGGTGTGCAGCGCCAGTGTTAGGGAGAATTCTCTGTTTAGGCTGAATTTCCTAACCTAGTGAGTCCCCCAGCAGCTTTGCTGGATTTTTGGGGTTTCTTTTTTTTCTCCTGCCAAGAGTGAGACTCTTTTACCCTCACTCTTGGGCATGATTTGAGTGGGTTTCTTTGAATCAAGATGAGTTTAATGGGCTATGGGGTCTTTTACTCCATAGGGCTTCATGTGTTTTTGTGTTGTGTGTTACACAGCACCCTCAGTGCAGTGACACAGGGGTGTCATAGTGACCCCCCAGTATAGATTCCATACCCTGGGACTGACTACTGTCTCCCAGGACATGTAAAGTCACCAATGACTTTACTAGTCTTAAATTCTGAACAGAACCAGTACAAACCATCATATTGTGGACGTACTGGCTGGGGCAATTCGATTGCCCCAGGGTCTGTTAGTCGAGGGGGCACGTCTCCGTCCCCCCTGATCGAGTTTTGGCTGGTGGCAGTGGATACTACTTTTTATATTCAACCGCAAATATTTTCCTATGGGATTTCCCATTGTTTCAGGCTACTATCTTTATTTCATTATTTACGGTAGCCTCGAACATACCGCCGGTTTATTTAATTAATATTAATTCTCCGGTTGGTATTTTTTGCCAAAACTTGATTCTAAAATGGCGTTTGTGTTCTCTTCTGTGACTCCAACCCAAGTCGAGCCCTATGTTCCACTTTTTGGCGGGCTTCTCCACAGATGCCCTCCAAAGTGGTGCCACTCTGTCTGGGGTACTTAGGAGGGGTGGAGGGGGATTTAGGCACCCTGGACTGAGTTGCCTAGGCAACTCAAGTCGCACTCCGTCCTGATTGGCCCAAGTGGTGAGCCGACCGTTTGAGTGACAGCTAAGCTGAGTGAATGGGGGTTTTCTGCATAAAAGCAGGGCTTTGGGGACTGGAACTTCAGAAGTCGCCACAGGACCCAAGAATCCGACGAGGGAGAAGCTGAGCCGACCTGCCACGACACCACCACTGGTGGAGCCCTGCTGGACCGTCTCACCACTTTTCCCAACGACAGAGGAGATCTCCCGCCGGAGAGTCATCTTCCTTTGACTGGTGGGGATAACCAGTTTCACTGTCTTTTCGCCTTCCCGACGTACCTCGTGGCCGCCTTGCCTGTGCCAAGCACCCCAGCAACTGGGATACCACGTTTTACCACGACCACGAAACAAAGGTACCACCTTTAACCGGAAAACTCCACGGCTGGTTTCTTCCCTGGTAGTGCAATGACCTTCATCTTTGCTCCAAGTCGAGATCTCCTCTTCCCCTGGACGACGACGCAACTTGCACCCACTACCAGGAACAACTGCCACCGCTGGAGGATCCTTCCCACTTAAGGTACTGTGTCCCGCCTGGCTTCCCTTGCTACCGACTGTACGGGGTAGATTTAGTCCCCGGCTTTTGAACCTGGGACACCCTGGCTAAACTTTCCTAAGCCTCTCAAAACTCTTTTTGAACCCTCTGCAAGACTTTCAAAGCCTAGTGTAACTGTGTGATCTTGTGCGCATTTGTGCTCTGCTCTCTCTAAGAGTGGGCCCAGCCTTTGGACTTTGGCTCACCAGTGACTTTTTGCTCTTCTGCCTTGCTAACAGTGTTGAATCTTAGAGTGGTGTACCTTTCCATATTCTGTCTCTCTCCCCCCCTTTTTCACAAACTTATTGGAGTGCCATCTAGTTAAGCGCTCACCGCTGTATGAAAATAAGTGGTGTTTTACTGGGAGTTATCTGATAAGAGAAAAGGGGTGTATATATTACAATAGTAACTGTGTTTAGAATATTTTACAACAATAGTGCTGGAGTGTTTCAAACCGTGTGTTTTTAAATAAATAATTATATACTTTGATACCAAAGCTCTGGTCAGTGTTTGCTTGTATTATTGTATCTGGGTACCTATTGTGTATACTTTGCATACTGTCTAACTCTTCTTGAGGGAAGTCTGACTGCTCAGCCACAGCTACCAGGTAAATTTGGGTGGTGCAGACTGCTACCAAGTGGGTTTACTGCCAACACCTGTAGTCTTAAATCTTTTGCAGTGTTCCCTAAGGGAACTGCACAGGTTTCTGCCCAACAGCCAGCAAGATGTCTTCCGACCTGTCCGGCGGTGGTGGCATCAGTTGCGACGGGAGCGTTAGCAGAGTCTCCTCCGGTTCCTCGTCAACCTGCCATTCTTCGTCGGCTCCACTCTCGCTCTCCACATCCGCCTTGTCGGGATCCTTCCCATAGACCCTGACCTTGTCGAAGCACTTGTCCAGGACTGACTTAATTAATGACAGACAGCTTTTCCTCGGAGGTAGTCCGCTAGGACTACTGCGCCCCCCCTCCTTCTCAGCCCGGGCCTTCACCGTGGGGGGAGGGTCACCGCCTCACTCCTCTTGGCTTTCTCCGTCAGGATCGGCCGGGGCTTCTCCCAAAGCTTACCTGGGTTCTCCGACTTCCTTTTCACCGAGCTGGAGCGTTGGCTCGTGGTTGACGGCATTGGTGACTTTGTGCCCGGCCTGGCCAACGGTGCTCCCGGTGCCTGCAGACTCGCAGTGTTATGCCTTCTGTTGGGCCCCTGTCGCCAGAGCGCCCTCAAAGGTCTTAGAAGACCGCTCAGACTTCTTCTCACCTGCTGCCGGGCTCTTCGCCTCCAGCCAATCAGCGAGTCGTTTACGATGGTCCTTCATGGTGAAGACGGACATGGTCTTGCAGAACGCACAGTCCTCCTCCACGTGCGACTTGTCGGAGTACAGGCAGTAGAGACACCGGGAGTGCTCGTCTTCCTTGAAGACGTTCTGTAGTCCACATCCTGGGCAGATCCTAAACAGCTTGGATCCAACGGGCATCAAGTCTCCTTTGGCTTGAGCCATGACCAATCGGGGTAGGCCTCAAAGATCTTCTGGAATCCTCCAAGAAGTGAAATTCGAAAGATGAATCGGTGGAGCTTGAGGCTCGAATTGACTGAAAAAATGAGAGTAAACTCTTTGAAAAAATGCAACATGCAGTAAAAGCTCGAGAACTTAGCACGAGGATTCCCAACACTTGAACGTGCAGTAAAAATCTGAAGATGGCTGCCAGAAGAGGGTTTTAGGTAGAGGGCAGTCATTGGATGGGGCAGTATGACCCAGAGACCAGTGATTGGTTATTAGTAGAAAGACAGTTCAGAAACTAAACAAACTGATTTTTTCTTTACCGAGGAATCCCAGCCTGACGACTTGGAATATTCATGAGCATGTGAATCCATGCCAGACCCCATGCTGGAGAACTATAGAGCCGGGACTGAGAATGTAGTCATTCAACTGTACACTGGACAATGGCCCTCATTCCGAGTAGGGCGATAAGTATAGGCGATTACCGGCATGGCGTAAAGAGCGTTTCCGTGCTGGCACAAGACCGAAAAAATCGGCCTATTCCGACTCCGCGTGCATGCGCTTTGCGCCATGCCGGTAACGCACCTCAGCACCATGCCGTAAAAGGCCCCCAAAAGCCCTTACCGGCAACAAGTGCACCGTACATAACACTACCGACAGAGAAATTAGCGGTAACTGTAAATAGCGGTCCCCGCTATTTACGGTCACCGTTAAAAAACAGAACTGGAAAAAAAGTCATCGCACAGGAATGGGAAGGAGCACAGCGGCCATCTTTAAAATCACAATCCATTGCCATCCTCTCCATACAGGACCCCTAGCCATACAGTGATCAGAGAAATAGGCACTGGAGACCAGCATCATGCCCAAAGCATTAAAAAAGGGTGCTGCACGCATAAGAAAGGAGCGCTTTACCCACGATGAGCTCCAGGTACTGGTCGACACTCTGCAGGAACATGCAGACACTGTATTCAGCAGTGATATGCGGAGGCCCACCGTCGTCAGGAAGAAAGATCTGGGCCTTGGTGGCACTGAGGGTGAGTGCCGTGGGAAACACCCCCCGTACCACCAACGACTGCAGGAAACGTTGGGATGACCTCCGCCTCAGGGTGCGGGCCATCCTCTCGGCAAACTGAAGTCAGGCCCTGGAGACAGGAGGAGGGCCAGGTTCCCCCATCAGAATGATGCCGTGGGAGGAAACGTGTGCGGCCATGATGGGCACAGAAGCCATAGAAGGTGTTGGAGAAATGGAGTGCAGTGCAGCGTCATCCGCTGATGGAGGTGAGTGTCATGAGTCAAGACAGAACATGCATTCCTAACGTAAGTCACTGCCTAGGGCTGGGCAAGTTGTCACGTCATGGTTGGGCAACCCCCCCCCCCCCCAATTAAATCATGCTGTGACAAGTGGGACCCAGGCTGATGTCAGGTGCAAGCCTGTAACCCACATGGCCCATACCACACAAAGAGGCCGAATCTGTGAGGCACACGGGGCAGTGATTGTAAACATTTTGAATGTGAGTCATCACAGTACTCCGCCAACATGAGTGACCCAGACATCTGCATGCATTGACCATCCAAGCCCAGATCACTGTCCCACTCACCACCCAAATATCAACAAACCGCTGCAATCCTATTGTGACACCATAGGCATGTAGAAATGCTGACCCCCAAATCATTGCTCATGCCGTCTCTCTCTTCCCCCCCCACAGGCAGCGAGCATGACAGCGAGGACCAGGAAAGCACCGGGGCCAGTACCTCCAGGGGCAGAGTCAGGGGCAACTCCACCTGCTCCAGCAACCCCCATGGAAGGTGCACAACCCCTACCCATGCCTGCAGTGCTGCTGGACACATGTCCCACGCTGCACTCTGAGGAGTCCAGTGTGGCTGGTGAGAATGCAGCCATGTGCCTCCTCGATGTGCCAGACAGCCCCCCATCAATATCGGGAGCCAACGTGGAGGACACCATTGACATTGGCCATACTCCTGACACACCATCGTACAGCCAGGTGGCACACAGCGACTCCGGGGCGTGTGATACCCCAGGGCTCACAGGGCAAGGAGTACAACCTGCCTGTCCTGTATCCACTCCCCCTGCAGAATCTCTGGGAAGGCCTGCAGGCCCAATACCAAGCCTGCCAAGCACATCGGCCACATCGGCCATGGATGTAGTGCGCTCCCAGCATCTCACAGGCCTCATTGAGGAGTTCATCAGGGACAATCGCAAATCAAGGGTGGAGTGGTGCAATGACCTTCAGGCTCTGGGCGAGGTGATCACAGTGAACACAAACCGGCTCTGCAACGTCCTTGGCCGGATCGCAGATGCCCTGGAAGCAGCACACCCCACACCACAGCCCCAGCGGGAGGAGCCACCTTCACAAAGCTCCTCCACCCAGACCAGCCCGGTCCGTCGTTCACTGCATACATTGCGCCGCCACGACATGGATCCCCCTGGCTCTGGGAGTGCACATTGACCATGCCGGCACACACATGTGGCCTATGTTGCCCTAATTGAACTATTGTGGGGTTGTTGTGGGGGGAGGTGGAGGGGGGTGAGGGTGTGTGTGGGAGTTGTGGGGGAGGTGGAGGGGGGTGGTGGTGTGTGTGGGAGTTGTGAGGGAGGGGGAGGGGGGTGGTGGTGTGTTTGGGAGTTGTGGGGGAGTGGGAGGGCGGTGGTGGTGGTGTGTGTGGGAGTTGTGGGGGAGGGGGTGGTGGTGTGTGTGGGAGTTGTGGGGGAGGGAGTTGAGGGTGTGTGGGAGTTGTGGGGGAGGGGGAGGGGTAGGGGGTTGAGGATGTGTGTGGGAGTATGGGGGAGGGGGAGAGGGGTGGTGGTGGAGGTTTTGTTGTACACATTAGAACTTTATCATTCAATACACTGGTTGATCATCCAAAAAAAAACAGAGTGGACATTGATCATTGTGCATGTGTCTTTTAATGTTCCACAGTGCATGCTGTACATGTATCGCCACACCCAGTGCCTGATGTCCTGTCATCCTCACACCCTCTGCTGACTAGTGAGTCAGAAATATTGTCCGATCAATGATTGCCGCACGGCACGTCCCTCCTGTGCATCGGCAACCTGATGCTGTCCTGTCATTCCTTCATCCTCCCCCTCATCATCATCATCTGGTGGTAGCAGTTCCACGTCAGGGGGCAGTGGCAAGTTTCGACGGATGCACATGTTGTGCAGCATTACACATGACATGGTGATCTTGGACACCTTCTCGTGGCTGTAGATGAGTGCCCCACCCGACTGGCTGAGGCAACGAAATCGTGCCTTCAACAGGCCGAAGGTCTGCTCTATCACCACCCGTGTACAGGTATGGGATCTATTGTAGTCCTCCTCGTGCCTGTTCTGTGGGTTGCGGACCGGGGTCATGAGCCACAGCTTCAAAGGGTAGCCAGCATCACACCTGCATAAGAGTGGAATGAAGGTAAGTGTTTGTAAATTCATGGTGGAGAACTGTACTAGTCTTACATGGCAGCAGGTGATTACTGGGCATACACACATGTCCCAGGATGCATTCACCCCATTACCGGCCCGGCTATGTGTCCTGTGCAATGGAATGATGGAGGGGGTAGCTTCTTCATGATGGGTTATGGTGTGCACTCAGGTCTTGTTGCATGTGCATCGTATATGCATGCAGCAGTGTTGGACTGCATTCATTGATGTGTTGTGCGAGTTTCGGTGATGGGGGGGGGGTTGCCTGTAGTTAGTAGCATACTCATCATTCTGCACTGATCTGTGCCATGGTGACTTGCAGCAATCCTATGGGTGTGCAGGACCAGTCACACGCTGTGGGATCCCTGTTACACTCACTTCTATGCACTCCCAGGGATGACTGTCCTGGTTGGTGAGATGCAGGAGTCTGCGACATGGTGCTATTGCACTGCATGGTGCCGGATGCCCTTAAGGTGTGTAAGGGCCGCCGATGAGTGGTGCATGTGTTGTGGTATTTGGGCAGGTTTCCTGTTAGTCATGTTGTGTTAGGTGTCGGCTCTAAATCATCACTGTGTGGTTAGGTAGTCATGTGCCGTGTCACTTGCCTTGGGGCACAGTGTTCTGTGAGGTGAACATCGTGCACTGGCGTGAACATTCCCACACAGGTGGAGTAGGCATCTCTCCCCCCCCCCTTTCGCACCCAGGTGAAGTAGGCTACTCTCCCCCCCCCCTTTCGCACCCAGGTGAAGTAGGCATCTCCCCCCCCCCCCCTTTCCCACCCAGGTGAAGTAGGCAGCCAACATACTCACAGCCCCAATGCACTGACATGGCCCATTCAGGTTACTCACCAAGCAGCCAGGCACGTCGTCCGGCATGTCGCTCCATGTAGCGTGGAGTTCCGCAGGACCAAGCAGTCATGAGTTGATCCGGGGTATCGGGCATTGCAATGTGTGATGGCTTTACTGGCATTACACACCATCTGGACGTTGATGGAGTGGTATTGCTTGCGGTTGCGATACAGCACCTCCATGGCATGCAGGACCACCAATTCAACGTGGGTGCAGTCGAGGGCACCTATGCAATTTGGCATGCCTGCCAGTGCATGGAAGGCAACTTTTGTATCATATCTCCTGGGGAGTCCGGGGTAGGGATATGTAGTCCCTTGTGTGGTTGAGGAGGGCATCCAGCACTTGGTTGAGTATCCGGGAAAATATGGGCTGTGAAATGCCATGCATGTGTCCGACTGTATGCTGGTAGTTGCTTGTGGCAAGGAAGTGGAGCACAGACACTACCTTCAGTAGGGGGTATGGCAGCGCTGATTTCTATGAGGCTCACTATATCGTCATGTATCAGGTCCACTATGGTGGTAATGGTGTCCCAGTCAAGCCGGTACAGGGTGTGGATCTGCTCTGGTGTGAGGTTGAAGGGGGTGGCTCTGATGCGGGGGATTGGGGGCTGGCAGCATGGTAATGGTGGCTGCACCGGTAGGGCATGCTGGGCCTGTCTCACCCTCCTTCTCCTCCTGTGTATCCTCTGTGGTGGGGGCTGTGGTTGTTGTTGCTGTTGCTGTAGTTGCTGCCTTGCAAGCAGGGCCTCAAGCTCCAGGAATGCTGCTACAATTGGTATCATCTTGGTGTGGGAGGGGGTGTGGTGTGTGGGTGTGCTCTTTTTGTGCTGTGCCAGACTCCATTGCCTCCACCTGTGCTGATTGAGTGCACCTGTGCCTCTTGGAAACACTGCTCATGGTTCTTAACACCTTCTCAGCGATGTTGTTATTTACTCCATGCCGGTAAGGTACTTTGCGGCCTTGTAGAGGCTGTTTTTTGCATGTCTTGGGATCAGCTCCGGTTTACGCCATGCTGCTGATTTCGGCATGGAGTGTCGGGCGCGCGCAACTAGACCGCCATTTATGACCTCGTAATTTACGGCGCTGTAAATAACGGTCTGGTACGGCAGAATAGTCCGTAACGGGAAACGATGACGGTATTCATTTTCTGGCATCGTTTTCCCCTTACCTCCTAACTCGGAATGACCCCCAATGTCTGGAATAACTCCTTAAATGATGATCCTGCATTTCTTCATGCCTGAGGCTCAGGATAATAGCTCATATTTTTGATTAGACTCAAAGTAATCCTTTATCAGTCCCATGATCTGTCTTCCCCCCCACAGTATACTTTAAGATATGTGCATCAAACATCAATATTTCTGTATTATATTGATTATGATTATTAGAAGGGTATTGGCTGCGATTTTGGGTTAGGTGGTGAGTGGAGAGTATGTGGAAAAAGGTGTTAGAGAGGAGACATTCATTGAAGAGGAGGTCTATGAGCTCTTTGTTGAAATGTAGAAAGGAAGGGGCAAGTTCTAAGGTGTAGCATGCGTGTTCAACCTGACTGCGAGTGATCACAACATTTAAATGTATTAATGTCAACTGATTCCATTAATGATAGTAAAATGTACACCTTTAATCATCTGTGTGTATGACTTAAAAAAAAAACCTTGAGCCTATATCATGCAGTCACATTTCTATTTGTGTGAATAGGAGAGCGAACAACTGTTCTCCCAGGAGAGTTCAGTGTTGGTTTGTAAAACAGAGCATACACAATCTTCCGTTCCCTATTAAGGCAATAGGCTGATATCACAGTTATTTTCATGCCTCGCAACCATCTATGGACTATAGCGACCATAACCTTTAGGCTCAATTTTGTTATCACCTATCTGAAAAAAGAATCTATTCTTGGATCAAAACTGTTATATCATCAGCCTTGGAAACTGCCAATTAAATTCACGTTGGTCTTCTCTCAACAAAGGTGAGCCTTAAAGATATTCTGTATCTGAGTCATTAACACACAACAGCTTATTCATATCAAGTCTCTAACTTTCAGTGCTGTATTTTTTTGCAGGTAATGTGAACCTATATTGATCAGGGGAAAGGTGTGTTCTGAATCACCTAAAAGGCAGGGAGTTGTTATTGGCTGGTCTATTGAGATGTATTAGCAAGACGATTAATATACCATTTCTTTAATGCACTTAGTATGTAGTGAAAGCAGGAGATTTTAATAAAGCTCAGATGAAAAATGGCTACTTGGCTGAAGGAACAGATACATTAGCTTCTGGCATTCATTAGCCAAAGAGATGTGTGCTAACGGACTTCAATGAAGTTGTAAATTAATAAATTACATATTTGAAGGAACCGATTATTTTTCCAGGGGTCACATTTAAACAGCCACAGCTCAAAAACAGTTGATTAATTATTTGGCTAAAACAAACCTTGGTCCTTTGGAAAATTATTTTTGAAACTTTTGTAAGAACAGAATAACCTTAAGGTGTGATTAATGTGTGACCATCCACTATCTTCACAATCACATTGCAAATGTGGTTGAAAATCTTTCTACTTCTGTGCCATTTCTATGAAGGTTCAACTTATAAATACCACCAAGATGGCATTACATAAATCTAATCCAAGATCAAAACTGTTTCTCAGTGGATATTTTTCTATTTACATAATGTCACATCAGACATTGCTAAGGAAGTATTGCCATGTAATGTCCCATGAATGGGTGGGATATATTTGGGAGGCAATAAGGTGTTGGTGTCCCACAGCCACAGGGTCATAACCTCTCCTATACTAATACATCAACTATTGTTTGCATTCATCCTGTGCTTTGGCTGGCCTAACCTTATCTGAGATTAAATGTAGGGATGCACAAGAATGTTCTTGGTACTCAGAGCAACCCACAAGTGAGTCAGAATGCATCAACTCACAGCCTTCAGATCAAGATCTTCAGGGGTGGATGATAATTTGCAAAAGAGGACAATGGCAAATAAACTGAAAACAGCAAAGGGAACAGGTAATCCCTGCAGACCTCACAGCACCATGACGGGGACAAGGTCAATCCACGTCTGAGAAGGTAGTAACATCACTAGCAGTTAATAGCTGAAATAAAATGAAATTCAAGTCTAATCCGCCACATACATACGGCACTATAACAGTGGCAATTTATCAGCCTTTATCACAATTTATTTCTTATCTCACCTGTAGTGTGGCTATTATCCAATAACTTGTCTTTCTGCTGCACTTGTATATGGCTTTTCTCCTCGAATTGAAGCACATCTGTGTCTTCCAGCTTCACTTTTAATGAAGGCTCACCACTGGTTAAACCATTCGAAGATGCTTCAGTAGATAAGATTTCAGTACTGGGAATTATAGTACATTTCTTGCCCTTTGTAGTTGTACACATTTTTGAGTGGGATCGGTTATTTTGTGTGCTGTTAGAGAATATACAGTTGTCAAAAGAAAATACTCAGAATATACACATCAAAATGCTATTCATAACCTTATTGTAGGGTACTTCTCAAATGCTGTATTTTGAATGTTTGAGATAGCATTCAAAGATTAAAACATTAATTATACAAAGAAACATTTGTAAACCAAACAGCTACAGTAATACAATTAAATAGGCATAGTCTTCTTAATAAAGAAAAAGTAGTGGGCCATTTACCTTTAGAAACAGCTTTTTTAAAACTCAAAATGAGTTGAATTGACACATTTATAGCTATTCAGAAAAGTAAAAAGCACGAATGTATGGCCCTTTTCTGCTAGATAAACAATTCTGCTTGGGAACTTCAGGGTATATACTACATGTGATGACACAAATGGTGTAAAGTCGGAGTAGGGCATAAATACTGATTACATTACACAATTAACTTGAAGAAACATAAAGTGATGATATAAAAGAAGACTGATACCCAAACCCAAGTATGAAAAACACAGCTGTCTCAATGATATGTTTGGGTCACTGTCCACTTATGTCAATTTCTTTTGTTATACTTTATAGTTTTTTTTTTTTACTAAGGATTATTTACAAGACACAGTGAATTAAATGTATTCCAATTATCAAGAAGTTAGAATCGAGTTCTCTGGAAACATTTATGAAACAGAATAGAAATCTGATGCTAATTTAATCATTTGCTACACCGACAAAAGAACAACCGTGAGGAGATTTCTTTCACATATTCTACAAGTAGTTTTGATATTGATTATGGTTTGCCAAAATTGGTCAGCAGAAATTTCTCTGACAAAATACGGAACAGGTGCAACAATTGTTTATATCAATTAAAATAAAGGATAATTAGAGCAAAGATGTATAAGGCTTTTTTGTAGCATGAACAATGAAATGGTTCACTAAAGTTACTGTATTAATTACATGCTTACGCAAAGACATTGTAAAAGGTAATAACTAAGCATATCTTTGATAACTGTCTCTATATGTTATGTAGGATATGGCTTATAACTCATTGAAGCGAGCACCAGTCCGATATATTCGAAATATTTTTAATTTGACAGGATTATGAATGTCAACAATGAGAAGTAAGTATCCAAAATCTTAAAGCGTTGTCTACGACTGTTGTGACAATTCCCTTGCTCTCGTCACTTCTCCCAAAAGGGGAGCCCTTTTTCCATGAGACCAAGGTGGTGAGGCCACTACCAGATATCCCCCTGGGGTTGGTGTAAAGAGTGGGATATCATTGGGAGGGACTCCGCCCACCCAGGGAGAAGGAAGGCCATCTAAGGTACAGCCCTATTGAGAACATTACACCCCACATACTCTAACCTCTCCCTCATCTGCTAACCTCTTTGTAGACCTATCTAGATTACCTCAAGATCCTGAAAAGTACTGAAATGAAGAAGAGCATCAGAATCATAAGTAATCCAAGTACCAAGACAAAGTGAGACAGAGGAACAATGAAGAGCAATATGTGAGGGGTCAGTAATGTAATACTCACGACTGCATTGAGTTTTGACAGGATTTGCCTATTTATTGCACACAAAATAACAGAAATCCTAACGAAACCTACTCTAACAGGGGATTCCCTACCTATTCTAAGTTCCATGGAAAAACCTCCTAGCATTCAAAATACTAACCTCTCACCTTAAATAAAACAAACGTTCAAAACAACATAAGTACAACAGAAAGAAAAGGTTACCAAACACCCAGTGTCTTGGATGACTTTTCATGATCCTGGGCAGATCGTGCTCGCCAAATAATGTTCCGAAGTCAGTTTTCACCAAGGAGCAAGAAGTCTTAACCAAAGTCATGAAAAGTTCCAAAGAAACAAAAAGTTCCCACAAATAAAATCAAATGGTCAAAGTCTCTTTGTTTAGTGAAAACCTCTGGCTTTACAGTTCCACAAAGAATCAAGCGCATTAATGGAGTTTCTTTGACAACTTCCTTCCAAGAAAGAATAGATTAAGTTGCCAGAAGTACCTTCTCCCACTTTGACGGCAACTTCTTTCAGCTTCTGCAGTGTCTTATATATGAATTGCCAGGATGTTTCCGCTCAAGATTTACTTCTCTCTCTCAGCAACTTCTCTATATGCTGCAACTGTGAGAACAGGGTCCTTTGCCCTGATATGACATTCATCCATTGCCAGTTTACTTTTGCAGCACTTTTTGACTCTGGACTCCTCCCTGGAATCCCAGTTGACGTAGCAGTAGAACTTTGTGAAGGTATGCATGGACCTCCACATTGCAGCCTGCCGATGTCGAGAAGGGGCATTCCAGATGGATGGAGCGGGTTGTAGGACGGCCCAGCTGTGGCCGATTCGCCAGCCGATGACAGTGCATGATGCAGCCGGAGAGCCACCTTGAGACGGAAGCCTTGGACAAGGCCTTCCCATGGTTCACGGGACCAAGGTTCAAACAATTGAGAAGTCTTCTGAAAACTCTTTGTGCGTGCCACATCCAGTGAAAGCAAGGCCTTCTCCGGCCTTCTCCGCCGGCGACAAATGTTTCGGGAAGAACACAGGCAAAACCAAAGGCTCGTTTAGGTGGAATTCCAATGGAACTCAATGCATGGAAAGTCAGATACGGTTGCTTGCAGGTTGGGGCCTGGATCTCACGCACATGTCTGGCAGAGGTGATGGCCACAAGGAAAGCCGTCTTCCACAAGAGAAACTTGAGAGGGGCCTGAAACATAGACTCAAAGGGGCCCCCCATGAGCCTCATCAGAACCACGTTGAGTTCCCACGCTGGGGCAGGAGCCTTCACTGGAAGGAAGGGTCGGGAAAGTCCTTCGAGAAACTCCTTGACGAATCTGTGGGACCACAGCGAGGATCTCCACGCGGATCTGGTGTAGCATGAGATCGCTGCCAGATGCACCTTGATGGATGCGTGAGCCAACCCAGCTTTTGCCAACGACAGCAATTATGGAAGAATCTGTGGAGCCGTGACCCTCAGAGGGCTGATCGTCTGCGACCAAACGCTTCCACTTATGGCCATAGCATTTTAGCGTCGACAACGCCCTGGCTTTGGCGAGGACCTCTTTGCAGTCTGATGATAACTTATAACCACCAAACTCTAAGGCTGCAGGAGCCAATCCTTCAGGTTCAGCAATCCTGGGTCGTGATGGAGGATTGCGCCTCCCTCTCTGGTGAGCAGATCTGGAAACACTGACAACTTGACTGGAGGAGACACTGACAGGCTGAGAAGATCCGGATACCAAATCTGCCTCGGCCACACCGGGGCGATGACTATCATCTTGCATCAACACTGAGTGTGTTGATGACACATAGCAGGAGAGGGAACGGCGGGAACGCATACAGAAACAGCCCTTCCCACGGCAAGGAGAAAGCGTTCCCCAGGCTCCTTGGCTGGTGGAATCTGCTGGCAAACTTCTGGCATTTGGAATGTTCCGTCGTGGCAAATAGATCAATCTGGTGTCATCCCCATTCGACGAACAAGCGGTCCAACCTGATCCTGATGGAGTTCCCACTCGTGGCAGGAGCGCAGTTCCCTGTGAGGGAGCCTACAATGGTGTTCTGGACTCCTGCCAGGTGGAGAGGGACGAGGAACATCCCCTGTCCGATGGCCCAGTGCCAGAAGTCCTGAGCTTCCTTGGACATCGCTAGGGATCAAGTGCCCCCCATCTTCCTGATGTAGAATATGGTGGGAGTGTTGTCCGTGAAGAGCTGCACCACCTTGCCTTCAAGAGAAGGTAGGAATGACTTGAGGGCCTAGAATAATGCCCGTAGCTCCAGGATGTTGATGTGCAGATACTTCTCCTCCGTCAGCCACAGGCCTCTAGCATGCAGATGTCCGGTGAGCGCCCATAACCTTCAAGCGAGGCGTCCGTGGTGACTGTCTCATGGTATAAGGGGTTCTGAAATCCTGTGCTTTGGCCGATGTGGGAGCGGATCCCCCACCACTATCGCCTGCCGGAATTCCTCATTCAGAGGGTTCTTGTCCGGGAAACTGCAGACACCTAAATCCAACAGGCATCGAAGAATTCCTTTAGGGGTAACATCCACAGCCTGCAGAGACAGACGAGGTAGATGAAGGACGACCTCATGCCCAGCAACGACTATGTCTTCGCTGACGACAGCCGCTGCTCCTTCCCTTGAATGGCTGCTAGCCTCTCTTCCGAGGGCAATGCCATGCAAGCCACTGTGTTAAGTCTGGCGCCGAAGAACAGCACGTTCTGTAATGGCCGTTAAGCAGGACTTCGGATAATTGACAGAGAATCACAGATCCATCAATAATCGGACAGTCGTCTTCGTGTGTTTGTCAGCCAGCTCCCGCGAGCAGGCGCGTATCAGCCTGTCGTCCAGGTATGCGTATACATGTATGTCCTGCAGACGTAGATGGGCCGCAACCGGTGCTAGGCATTTTGTGAACACTCTTGTGGCAGACTTCAAGCCGAATGGCAGGGCCTTGAACTGGTAGTGCTGGCCCTGCACCACAAAACTTGACATTTCTGATGTTTCTTGTGAATGGGGACATGGAAATAGGCGTCCTCCAGGTCCAACGTCATCAAGAAATTGCCTCCTTCCAGTTGGCCGAGCACGTGTTGCAACGTGGCCATCCTGAATTTTTGGAATTTTAAGTATTTGTTCAGACGGCATAGGTCCAGTAAGGATCTCCAGCCCCCTGTCTTCTTTCTGACCAGAAAGTATCTGGAATAGACTCCAAAGCTGCGGAGTCGTTGGGGAACAAGCTCTATCGCCCCTTTTTGTAACATAGACCAGACCTCTTCCAGGAGCTGAATGATGTACTGCTCCTGCCGGGGAACCGGCGGAATACGAGGACACCTACGTTGGAACTCCAAGGCGTGCCCCTGGGCGAGAGCATCCAGCACCCATCTGTCAGTGGTGATCTTCCTCCACTCGCTGAAGAACTTAGTCAGCCTGCCTCCCACCGGGTTGCACAAGTGGGGGCCCGACGTCTTGGCTGGTTCAGGCTTGCTTGGGTGCCATGCGGGCAGCGGCGAAGCTGTCCTCCGCTACCGTAGGCCTGGGAGCTGCCCCTGTAGGCTTTTTGCATTGAAGAACAGGAAGGCTGTCTGTATGATGTGGAGAAAGCCTTTGATTACTTGCTCGATATTCCCCTGGAGGAGCGCAAAGACGACGAGCGATGCTGCTGAAGAGTTCCAAGGGAACGAGCTGTCTCAGTATCTGTTTTGATGAACTGGAGGTACTTGTCGACCGCCTTTCCAAACAGACTCTCACTGTCGAAGGGCATATCCAGCACCTTTGCTTGGACCTTGTGACGGAAGTCAGTGAGCTTAATTCAACCCTGCCGACAAAGGCAGACACCATTCCCCATTTGCCGGAAACTCATGTCGGCGACGTCCACTACCACCGTGATAGCATGGACCGACGTTACTACGGCTTCTTGAAAAAGGGCGAGGGCTTCCATCTTTTTATCGTGGGGGAGGAACTCCAGGATCTGGGCTAGTTTGCACCACAATTCCCTGTCTTACCTGGTGTGAGAAACCTGAAGCTGTCTCCCTAACTAGACCCAGGGGATCTATCATCCAGGTGGGCAGGTCACAGCCATCGCTATTGGAACCAGTTCCTGGGGGTGGACCAGCGAGGGAGGATTACCTGGATGGGGGGTCCTCAGGGAGTGGAACGGTGAGATGCAGTATTTCCTTTCTGTAAACACCTCATTCCCGTCTTATTACATAGGACACTCAACCTCTCTACAACCCCCCCCATTTACTAACACGAACACCTGTGCACACCTCAAAAGACGACAGACTAACGTTAGGGCCTGTTATCTGACGTGTCCCAACACAAGGGTCAGGCAAAGTCCGGCAAATGACCTGAATCCCACACACCTGACAGCACTTTCACTTCCCCACAGGGATAACAGGTGAAGCACAAGAGCACAATACGAGCAAGGCAGACCGCACGACGAGACCGCTATCCAGATACGGCAGTGCAAGAGGAGGACAAAGATGGCGCAAACCAAGAGGATCACAAGGAGAGAAGCTACCTTGCCCTTTTCACGCCCAAGTCCTGTGAGACCTCCGTTGTAACGAATTGTAAGACCGCAAACAATAGTCCAAGTGTGTTGCAGCAGATGTCCACAGTACACAGATTATGCGTACGCTGATGAGCAGGACAGAGGGAGGCGCCTGAGGAGGACCGATAAAGAAACCAAACTGTGTTTAACAAAAGTAACAAACGGCTGATTGAAGAATGCTCAAAGAACTAATGATGTAAAAGGGTAAAATGGCAGCTGCAGATGAGCCAGGCACCATGTTGGTGCTCACTCGAGAAACTCTGAGCGATTACCCGATTGTTGAAACTACTATTACCAGTAGGCCTTGGGAAAGGCGAGAAGAGGGTCAAAGTGGTCATATGGGCGTCTAGTAAAATCCTCGAATGTCTTCGACCGGCAGATAATCGTGAATAAGGGAACTGAATCCTACATCATAAGAAAGTAGAAGGAACTGTGCGATTGGCAAAAGTAAACCCGAAGGAGAGGTGTTGATGAAAAGGGGCAAAGTCTAAAGTCCCAAAGTGAACAGTGTGTTGACTAGAGTGAAGTCGGCAGAGTGTGGTCCACACTGAATGAATACTAGTGAAACACTCGGGAAAATATTGCGCTTAATAAGAACGAAGGAAATCACTGTGAGGGCAAGAGTGAACCGACAGAGGGGCGTCCAACAGTGTGTTGTTTAAAAAGACATTAAGACCTGTGAAGTACAACAGGTGAATATGTTTGCGAAAGACCAGGGGAAGTGGATTGCCCCCCTTGGCACTCAGCAAACAGAAGAGTGAGGAAAGAAAGCCAGAGTGAAGTTGACGGGAGGGAGGCTGATATCCAAGAGGGGTCTGCGCCCGGAAGAGGGGGACCCAAGGGTGAATAATCGTCACCCAAGTGCAATCCGAAATAACCTTTTGTTTGATTATTTGAACTAACAGATCCTCAAAAGCAGGAGAGACGAGCCCTGAAGATCCCGATATTGTTGGGAACTGTTTGAGGGGTCTGCGACCGAAAGAGGGGGTCTCAGGGGTGAAAGCATCACCCAACGTGCAGGCAGAAAGAAAGCTTTGTTGTTATTTTGAACGTATCAGGCCCTCGAAGGCAAGAGACTTTTTATAGAGCAAGAGACTAAGCCATTGAAGATCCTGATAGCTGAAAACAGAACTGTCGTCTTGTGCTAGGAAAGCTCAAGCATGTGCTGTGCTCCAGAGTCCCGGCTTGTCCTTTGCTCAAAACATGGGGAAGGGAGACCACGACTATCGCATCCTGACATATTGTTTGTGAAAAATTCTTTATTTTTTATGAGCCCTATCCCACACTCTTTTGTATTTTAGCGCAAGGATTGGTCATAGGTTTTTCTTAGTATAGGCCCTTGTTACTTGACAAGGCGCCACTAGGACGGCCTTCTTTTGATTTAAAGGTCGTAGCTTGTTCCCATCTTAGATTTAGGTTTAGATTAGGTGTTTTTCCACCCTACCTATACAGTTTAATAAACACCCTTGAACTGTGATCACTTGTGTCCGTCTTGATACCATGCCTTCCTTACACTGGCTAGCATCGCCAAGGCATTGGCCGCCTTGATTGTGGACGCCACCGTGCAGTTCACATTCTTTCCCATGGCGTCCATCCTTTGTCCCTGGCTGTCCGAAGGGACGGACGATGATGAGGCCGGGTTAGCCGACCGTTTCCACGCAGCGGCCGCCACCACCAGAGTCAGGTGACAGTTGCGACATCAGGCACTTGGGTGCGGAGTCCGGCACTCTATGCTTCTTCTCCAGCCTATTCCGCATGGCTGGAGCCATGCAAGGGTTCTTCATGAGGGCCAAGCCCTCCTCCAAAATATAGTCCAGAAAAGGCAACGCCATGATAGTCTTTCTTTAGGCCTCTCGCCTTTGATACAAGAAGCCCTCCTTCTTGGTTTCCTCGGGCACCAGCTGGAATAGCTTGTAGGCCCTGGCGATGATGGAGTGGAACTATCCCACCTCGTCCGGTGGGGAAACTACGCGGAGCATCCAAATGAGGAGATTCATTGTCAGCTGGGACAAAGTATTTGCCATACTCGTGGCCTTATCCGTCCCAGTAGCCGTCTCTGGGTCGCTAGGGGATTTGGGGCCCGGTGTAGTGGAGGAGGTTGATACGGGGGTGTCAGATGACGCTTCCTCTTTTTAGGTGGAGGCTGATCAGGAGCCTGGGGTACCCTGGGTGCCCATGCCAGGGGCATCCTCAGTTGGATCTCCGACACCAAGGTGTGGAGAGTCGATAGAATGTCCAAGGAAATGTCCCTTGGCTGAGAGGGCAAGGAAGAAAAACTAGGCCCTGCGCCACCGAGGATTCATGGACCGTATGCACGGACTATTGATCATCATAATCCATGGACGAGACATCCATCGGTTGAACAGCAACCTGGTAAGACGTTTTCTGGGCCTCCTCGCCCCACCCCCTTTTTTCCTCCCTGAGGGTTCTGAATCGGTACCTGTGCCGGTACATTTTACCCCTTCTGGAGTGCCTGTAGCCTTTGTCAAGGACTCTGCGGTGGTGTTACATTGTGGGGGCAGGGACACTTTCTGCACTGCAGGAGTCACCCTGGTAGGGTCCGCGCCCGTCGCAGCCGTAATGGATGTTGACGTAGTCGCCGACAAGGACTTTGTCTGTGCTGGTTGAGCCTGCTTGGGCTGCGTGGCCGCCTTCTACCTGTAATGTCCTTGGCCTATCTGATTTCTCCCCTAGCTTAGCCGGGATGGATGACTTCCTCTTTGAAGAAGAGCTCGATGGTAGGCTAGCTATGGAAGCGGAAGGTAATGCTGATCGTGCCTGATCCAACTTGGGACCTGCATCAGCGGCAAACCCAGTGGACTCTGACTTGTGGATCTTGGCCTTATCTTGGACCCCCACAGATGGGGCGATCTCAAAGGACTTAGAAGAACGCTCTTCAGACCGGTCAGTCCTGGACGAGGCATGACCCTGCTCGGAGCACTGAGCAGAGGCCTTGTTCGGGTTAAGCCACGCTGCTTGCCTCCTATGCCTGTCTTTCGTGGTTTTCTTTGAGAAACCGAGGAACATTTCGCACTCTACTACCAGTTTATTGTCCGGGTGTAGGCAGTAGAGGAATTATAGGTGCTTGTCGTCCACAAACAGATTTCATAGCCCAGATTCGGTGCAGGTTCTCAAGAAGGACCTTTCCCCCTTCTCCGTCATGGTCGGAGGGCACCAAGTAGGCTCAAGATGGCCTTCTAGAAACTTCCATCAATTTTATTTAGCCTTTTAACGACACAGAGCTTCACCGACAATGGGTCCTTGTTGCCGGCAGGTGAGGAAAAGAGCACACAGGCTCTTTGGAACAAAAAATTAACAGCTACTCACCGTAGTGACTAACGTACTCTTAGTCCATCCACTCTTAGGCGTCTAATGATATTTTCTATACATTTTATAGTGAATTGTATCAGAATTAGCAGAATATTCATGGTGAAGATACACGATTTCTGCAAGAGCTACAGATTCCTGAAGTCTCTCAGAATGATTCTCATAACTTTGAGGAAGACATTTCAATTGAAGAGATTAAAAAAGCTATTGGTAAACTGAATTCAGGAAAGTCACCGGGACCAGATGGGCTCCCAGCGGAATTTTATAAACTACTTCCAGACTCTGCCCTGGGGTTGCTTAAGGATATGTTTGAGGCTTCATTGGCCTCTGGCTTTTTAACTCCTACCACTAGACATGCCACAATCTCAGTTTTCTTAAAGAAGGGCAAAGATGAAACTTCCCCATCAAGCTACAGACTGATTTGTTTGATCCATACAGACAACAAAAGTTTGTCAAAAGTACTGGCCCTAAGGCTGGAAACATTACTACCGAATTTGATTCATTGGAAGCAGTCGGGTTTTGGTAAGGGCAGACGAACATCAAGTAACATTAGGAATCTGATTCAGACCATATCTGAAGCAAGTGACTCATGATGACATTGTAGTGCTTTCGTTAGACGCGGAAAAAGCGTTCGATAGGGTGAACTGAGATTATCTATTTATGGTGCTTCGAAAGATGGGGTTGGGAGAGAGGTTTGTATCTTGGATTGAACTTTTGTATGCTGATCCTACTGCGGATATTAATACTAATGGCATGAGGTCTGGATCTTTTTTTTTTCAAACTTTTCTTTATTGGCAAGAAGCAGTAACTGGCCCGTTACACATTACAGCAATGTTTCACATTACATATCTGAATCATGGACAACAATGCAAAGACTCAACAGAAGGTCACACATATTCATAGGAACAGGTTGATTACGACATGGCCATTCGCAATCCGGCTTGCTCAGTCGCCTGCACAGGTGACGTAGGCGAGGAAAGAAGCTCTAAGTCCACTCTACTGTTCAGATAGCTACAAAACTCCGTCCATACGTTTTTGGGGCGAGCATTCACGGGTAGGGTGTTAATATAGTCCTCTTCTCATATTTGTGTCCAGGTAAGGGCCTTCAGCCACATCTCCAGTGATGGGGTGAGGGGGGGGATGTCTCTTCCAGCACTGCAGGATGCATTTCTTAGCCACAATTGCCCCCACATTCAGGAATCTAGCGACACGCCTTGCCTCGGTCCCCTCCCACAGCCCGAACAATAGAGCCAGGGGGTCAGGGTCAATCCGGAACCCCACCATCTCAGAGAGGGCCCCAAGCACCATCTCCCAAAACGGAACCAGTGCCCCACAGGACCAGAACATGTGGGCGTGGTCCGCATCACTGGATCCACATCTCCGACAGGGGTGGGGTTGATCCCGTGCAAATTTCCCAACCACATGAGGAGTATAGTACAGGCGATTAAACAACTTGTATTGCATACATCTAAACCTAGAATTGAGGGAGACCTTGCGTGTGTGTATGCACATTTTTGCCCACATACCATCGGTGATGTCCAACCCCAGCTCACGGCTCCAAGCATCACGGATCACATGGGGAGGTTCCACAGCTCGTGCCATCAACATTTTATACAGGGCGGACACTATACCCTGACCCCCTGCGGAACTGGCAATATAGCAGATCTCGGGGGACTCAGGGTGTTCGTCCGGATAAGAAGGCCACATGTCTTGAACTGCTGCTCTGAGTCTAAAGTATTGTAGCAACACCAATGAGGACTTGGAGTGCCCTGGCCTCCATGTCTGCGGGGTGATAAATTTCCCCTCAGGTAACAGGTCGGAGAGTGAATAGTATCCCAGGGCCTGCCAATGACGCACAAGGAGCCTGTCATGTGTGGGGGCAAGGCCCGGGAATGACCACAAGGGTAGCCATTTGTAGTACGGTGGGGGGGTGTCAGAGAGGGGTAGGAGAGCCCGTTTCCATGCCCTGATAGTGGCGGCCACAGGGTCGGCCGGGGCATCCGAGCTGTACGAGTGGAAGAGGATCAGGGACATAACATTTACCTCCCTAGTCACGAGGATCTCAAGCTTGACATGCGGGGGAGGGTCCTGGTGACAGTACTAGTGTGTTGCGTGCTGAGCCTGTGCGGCAATCCAGTACAGGGTTAGATCAGGTGCGTTGAAGCCCCCTCTCTCATAGGGTAGTTTCGTATGCTGCCACTTCCTGCCTACGGCCCCAGAGTGCCATAGAAAGCGAGCGCACCCCGCATGTAGGTCCGCGAAGTATTGTTTCCCGGGCCAGAGTGGGACATTAGCAAATATGTAAAGGAGTTTTGGGACTATGACCATTTTGATTAGAGATAGTCTCCCTGATAAAGAGAGGGGGAGGTTACACCATCTCTTCATGCTGGCCTCAGCATATTGCGCGGCAGCCCCATAGCTATCAGCCAATAAAGAGGGTTTCGAGAGGGATACCTGGACCCCCAGGTATTTGATGCCCCCGGGGTGTCACTTGAGCGGGAATTTGCATGCCGGTCGGGGTGTTGTGGGCGTGAGGGGAAAGATTTCAGATTTGGTGTAGTTTATGGTGAAGCCCGAGAATGTACCTATTTTAATTATTTTGCAAATGATTGAGTCAAGATGGACCGAAGGATCCCTAATGTACAGTAGTACATCGTCCGCGTAAAGTGATATTATTTCGGGGTCATCCCGTAGGCGTATTCCCTTGCGCATATGATTGTCCCTCACGCTAACCGCCATGGGCTCGATGGCCATCGCGAACAGCAGGGGAGAGAATGGGTATCCCTGATGTGTCCCTCTGTGGAGGGCGAAGGAGGCCGACAAATGAGAGTTAACCAGGACTTTGGCCACAGGGTTGGTATATAGCAGTTTAATATAGGACATCATGAGCGGCCGATTCCCATCTTCTCGAGCACTGCCCAGAGATATTGCCATGAAACCATGTCAAAAGCCTTTTGGGCATCTAGTGTTACAGCCACCGCGTTGGCCTTAGGGTCGATCCTAGAGATAATATTGAACAATCGCCGAATGTTTAAGGCCGTAGAGCGGGCGGGGACAAAACCACTTTGATCCGGGTGGATCAAAAATTTCATGATGGGGAGGAACCCATTTGCTATGATCTTGGCGAATATCTTGGTGTCGGTATTCATGAGGGACAGAGGCCTGTAGGAGCCGCAATCATTGAGGGGTTTACCCGGCTTAGGGAGCACAGTGATGACAGCCTCTAGCAGGGACTGGGGAAGGGTAGCGAGGCGTAACGACTCGCCCCACACCTCATGAGGTCTGGATCTTTTAAACTGAAAAGAGGGACGAGGCAAGGATGTCCACTTTTGCCTCTGTTATTTGTGATTGCTACGGAGCCCTTAGCAGTAGCTTTGAGATGCGATTGTAGATTGCTGTGGATGACGAGTTGGGATTTAGAGCAAAGGTTGTGTTTGTTTGCTGATGACCTGCTTCTGGTGCTCAGGAAATTGGAGTATTCGGTACTAGCACTCATGGAGATTCTGTCTGAGTTTCATCAATCGACAGGTTATAGAATAAATTGGTCTAAATCCGAAGTATTGCCACTAACGCCGTCCTGTGATAGAAATCTTAGGACTTCTTTTGGTTTCAAATGGTGTACAGATAGAATGAGATACTTGGGAGTTTGGATGACTTCTAAAATCATGGAATATACGAATGAAAATTTGAGGGTTGTCCGTTTTGCTTTTAAGGTTGATTTGGAGTGATGGGGTTTGTTGAATCTATCTATGTGAGGTAAAGTTAATGCTTTAAAGATGACTGTGGCTCCAAAGATCAATTATGTATTGAGTATGCTTCCTCTGACGGTTCGCCCCCGGTATTGGAAGGAGTTGGATAGACTGATAGAAGAATTTATTTGGGATCATAAACAGTCCAAGTTGAAGCTATAGAAATTGCAACTTCCATTGGAGAAGGGTTGGTTAGGAATTCCCAACTTTAGGGCTCATCATTTGTCATTCATGTTGCATCTTTTTGTACCTTTTCTTTAGGATGATCAGGGCGAATGGGTGATAGCGAAGGCTAGTTGTAGTAGACCTCCTTCGCATAAAGCAGTTTTATTGACGGCTTTTGGACTTAGAAGCTTTAAGAAACCAATTACTGGATTCTTGAGAATTTTGCGGAGGAAGTTGTGTGAGTTACTGAGGGTGGATGCCTTATTGGACCCATGTTCATCGATATGGATGAATCCTGGAATTAGGATTAATGGCAAACCGAAATTCTGGCCAGACTGGTTCCTGGGCGGAATAAGGTTGGTCTTTGATCTTTTCAAAGATGGGAAGTGGGTATCAGCCAGAGAAATTCAGGGAAAGTGGAATATTGTGAAATGTTCAGTAAATGATTATCAAAGACTCAGGAAGGAGGTGGGATAAGTAGAATTGGAGTCAGGGCTGGATGTAGATCTTTTGATGAATAATCTCACACAAGGTGTTGGAGGATTAGCCAGCAAATGTATCGTAAAATGGTATCAGAGTACAAAGGAAATAACTGTTTGAAGGATGATTGGAGTCGTTCCATTGGTTGTGAGATCTAGACTGTGCAATGGTCGAATATGTGCTAGAATGTTAAGCTCTGCTCGCTTAGTCTTGGTGAAAGATCACGGCAGATCAAAATTCTAAATAGGATTTATTGGACGCCTGAGCGATTGTGGAAAAGAGGGATAAATGATAGAAGTGACTGCTGAGCATGTGTTCATGAAGTGGGGACTTTGGAGCATACACTATGGGATTGTTTGAGGGCGAGAGGGTTTTGGGCTGAATTGGATACAGTGTGTGAGGAAGTGCTTGTTGAACAAATTGACTATAACTTCAAAACTTTGGTGCTGGGATGTGACGAACTTCGGTTTATAGTGATAGTTTTGAAAACAAAGCGTCGACAAACAAAAGTTTCGAAAAAAAGCATCTAAAGTAAAAGCATCGACAACACATAGGAAGAATGCAAAACGTCATTCCGTCGAAACCAAAGCTTCGTAAATAGTAATTAGACCCGGTACAAAATGACAACGTTAATTTTCCAGAAAAATGTGCACGTTATGGTGGGGGGGTCCCCCCCAAACCCCCTAACACCTCTCCCAACCCTCGAACCCCCCTCCACGAACATACAAAGTATTCAGACTACCAAAACCACAATACTTGAAATACCGATCAACTAAGGGTTAAAACCTGGAGAACAGACCACGAGTAAAGAACCTTATGTAAACAGTGACACACAGCTGACGGTTGAAAACAAATGACAGTGTGGGACAGAAATGGAGAAAGAAGACACCTACCAAAAAGAAAGCAATACTGTGTGACAGAAAAATACAGGTAACAGTAATGAATGTCAAAAAAAGAATGACAAAAGAAAATGTGTGACCTATAAGTAGGACATGCGACAAAAATTGACCATCATTTTCCATATTTCAGATACGAGATGACCGACACGATCGAGTATGTCAAGTCGCAGATGGGAGGAAACCAGTTAATATATGGAGGCTACACCTACAGTCGCGAAATGGTACAAAAAGAAAAAACATAATGGAAGTGTACATAATACCACAAGACAAAATGTATGGATAGAGCGATTACTGAGGGAGGGAACGTAAAAATCAGCGGGGAGCATAATCACATGCCCGACAGAACAGCTATACTTATAAGAAAGACACTAAAATGAGATTAAAAAAACAGCTGATAAAAACCCGAATGAGGCAAGTGGATCGGTAATAGGTCGTACATGTGACAAAATCCCATCGCATGTTGCGGCTCAGATGCCGAAAACCAAACTAATCCAGCGTTGCATAAACAGAAATAAACAACTCAAGGAAAACATGCCGATGGCACCGCAAACATATGAAGAAATGGAAATTCCAGCAATATTTAAAACAACTGACAAGGGTGAACAGTTTCACTTCACAACAATAGAAACAAAAAAAGAAAAGATACTAATATATACAACAAAAGATAACTTATCACACCTTGGAAATTCGAAAGTGTGGCATGGCGACGCCACGTTTAAAGCATGCCCTCACCCGTTTGCGCAGTTTTGCAGTGTGCACGGCACGATAAACCGACACTTATACCACTAGTATATATTAATGCCAAATAAAATGGAAGAAATATACAGATCTATATTTGGGAAACTAAAAGAAGCAATTCCAGATAAGAAGCCTACAACCATGGTGATGGACTTCGAACAAGGACAAATCAAAGCATTCAGATCAGTATACTCGGACACAAACATCCAGGGATGTTTTTTCCACTTTAGCCAGGCCATTCGGCGAAAAATTCAAAAACTGGGACTTCAATCCAAATATATCGAAAACAGCTAATTCCAACACAGTATTAAACAGTTATTTGCATTGGCATTTGTAAAGGAGGAATAGGTGATTGAATATTATGAAAAGTTAATTGACACAGACTACTATAAAGTAAATGAAGAGCATTTTACAGATTTACTGGGCTACATCGAAAACACCTGGGTAGGGCAACTGACACGCAATGAAACAAGACGACGTGCAAAATATGCAATTTCAATTAGGAACTGCTACCTAGCAGTCAAAGAAGAAAGAGACCCAACATGATAGAGGGGTGGCACAACAGAATAAATACACAATTTAACACAAGCAACCCAGCTCTCTGGCATTTTTTAAAGCACTTAAAGATGGAACAATCAGCCCAAGAATTTAAAAAAGCACAAACCATTTCGCTTGAACATACCCATACAAAAAAGAAAAAGTACAGAGATTATGAGGAACGTGTACTAACTATAGTAAAAAGATTTGAAACAATGGATTCTATTAGCTATTTAGAAGCAATGGCATATAACCTAAAATGTTAAAAAAAGGAAATACTCACCAAAAAAGTCCAGTTTCACCAGAATTATCCAATCCAAGTAATCCAAAATACAGAATACAATCCAAGAAGTAGAATCCAACACCCAAAAGAAAAAATAAATCCATCCAGTTTTGCAAAAAAAATCCAAGATCCAGCCAAGTAAAAAACATAATCCAATCCACGATGCAGAATCCAAAATCCAAGGAAGAAACCGAAATCCGTTGAACAAAATCTATCCAGTTTTGAAAATAAAATCCAAGATCCAGCCAAGTAAAAAACATAATCCAATCCACGACGCAAAATCCAAAATCCAAGGAAGAAACCGAAATCCGCTGAAAAAAACACCATTTTGTAAAAAAAAAATAAAAAGAAAATCCACAATCCGAGCATGAAAAAAAACAATCCAAGTTCCAGTCCCAAAAAGGAACAATGCGATCCGAAGAAAAAAAAAACATCCAAACAAAGGAGAGAGCTCCAGACTGTCATGATGCCTACCCCAGGGGACCCAGACCAAGTCCAGAAACCCCGGAAGTAGGCATCAAATTATTCTAAGCAAGCCCAACAACCCCTTCTAGGGGCTATTTGGGTGCAGTCCTGGCGCCTATGGCGCCAGGCTCATATGAAGAGTCAATCCTGGCGCCTATGGCGCCAGGCTCATAGATTAAAACTTACCTGATGCAGACCATGCTGCAAACTCACCTGATGCAGACAATGCTGCAAGAGCTCCAAGCCAAAAGAGGCTTGGAAGGGACTACTTTACCTATGGACTATTTTTTTACTCGGGTGGGGCTGGGGAGGAATACTTACCTGGGACTACTTTGGGGGCTATTTAAACCACGCCCAAAGAGCAGCACACGTTTCGCGTTATTCTGCATCCAGCAGCGTAACGCTCACTGTGCCTGCAAGCCTGCATCCAGTCTTCTGCCACGCCCACCTCAAGTCTGGAGCTCCTAGAAAAAGGGAGAAAGGAGGAGAAATGTTAGAACAAGAGCAGTACCTTTGGTCCTTACCTGAATTCCCGATCCATCGCGCCTTCGAGCTGGAAGAAAAAAGTTATTTTATACGAGTCGCCTCGCCTGCTGCAGCGCCGCGCTGAACTCACCGGCCTTCGCAGCATCTTCACATTCTACTGCATCCTTCTGCATGTTCCCGCCGCACTCCGGCACCTAAGGGGAAGACGAGAACAGCAAGGTGAGCCAAGGGAATAAAAAAGAGGCAATATTAGTTACCCGCCATAGACTTACCTGATTTTACCACTGGGGGTACTATTCCTCTTCAGGGGTCGGCGCAGCTTCCACTGCATCCTCGCCGAACCCCGGCCCCTAAGGGCAAACAAAAGGACAGCAAGGTGAAACAAAGGGACAGACAAGGGGAAACCTCCTCACCACAATAGACTTACCTGATTTTACCACCTGAGGCATTATTCCCCGAGACTTCCTACTTTCTCTCATCGCCTGAATGAAGGAGAAAGCAACAGGTTACATATTGACATTATTTATCGAACTGTGTTGGATAATACAAATCCTTACCTGAATATTACTGGTTGCCACGAGGAACTCTTCGCTAGGGTCAAGCTGCAACCTCAAAGGAATCGGACAACAGTGAAAGTCAGACATTTGAACTCTTACGAACTACATACTTAGGGCGTCTTGCTGGGAATCTCAGAGTCAATATTGTTCTGGAACTCACCAATTCCTTCGAGCCAGTGAAGCAACTGGTTATCTACACGCCCCTGCGCTCAATGAAGGATGGAGAGCTCATCTTTCCAAACCATCAAGTGAGACTATAAGAGGGGACATCAAAGGTGATGAGTGGGGAGAACAGCGGGACAGGGGGGGGGGGGGGGGGGTTAACGCTCAACTCCACGGGTGGTTAATTCCCTTTCTCCATTTGCAGAAGAATATTCCTACGGGCCAAGCAAACAAAGCTAGGTGGGCCAGTCCAGTCCGTCATCTCGGCACTACGCGTTCCATTGGGGGAGACCGCAGCTGTCCAGTTCAGATCGACGCCCCTGTGGGAGCCAGGTGAGCGTAACAGAGACGAACCAACCGACGCGAAGGAAAGAACTTATAAAATGGCGTCCACGTACGCATTACGTACATCTCATACGTTGTACGTTAGATAACATTAACATACAAATGGACAAAAGTAGAAATAATACAAAAATAATACAAGGGCGCCATCTACTGGTGAAATAAATTACACATTTAGAGTTACAATAGACTAGCTTTAGATTAGAAATTAGTTATCAAATTAAATAAATAATTAGATATTAAATACAATTAAAAGGATATAATAAAAATGTTACATAAGTTGTAAATTAATAATTAAATGTTATAAATTACAAAAGTATTTGAATTAAATACATTTAAAATAAAGAATAAAGTTGTAAAAAATAAACAAGCCTACCTTGATTTTTTTCACATGTGTATTAGATATGATATTCAAATTGTTTTCAAAGCACTATTTGAAAGAATGGCTTTTCGATAGGATGGATGTATTCTCAGGATTTGTATTTGAAGGTTTGTATTTCGAAAAAATGACTGGATACCATGAACTTCTAGATGAATTGACTACAAGTCAGAAGAAATTGCTGTTTTGTGGTGCGATGATTGGTAAAAAAAATGATTTTGACTGGTTGGAAATCTACATTACCTGTGAAATTGGATGCATGGATTAAGGGGATGCATGAATTGGCGGATACTGAGAAAGTTATTTATAAAAGGGAACGGAAATCCTCCTTGTTTGAGAAGGTTCGGGGGAGATTTCTAGCACTATACTAGACTTTGAAGCTCAATGTATATACTTGGTTTGAAGGGCGGGGTGGTGGATGGGGGGGTTGGAGAGATCTGTTAGATTTTAGGCATGTTGATATGAGAATTGTTTGACTACTAAGATGTATTAATGGTGATTGTGGGGTATCAGATTATTCTTGTATATATGTATATTTGTGTACATTATGTATATTTTGAAAATAATAAATATTCAACAACAACAAAAAAGAATGGATGTTATTTGTTTGACCTTCTTATTGTAGTAGAAATTCAAACCATAACATCTAACTGGAAGAATTTAAATCACCTTCATTATAAAATATGGTGGAACTCCATTTGCAACATCCATAGGCTGGAAAGATGCAATGCGTCCTCTCCCTTCTTACTACTAACAAATGAGTTCAAATGGCAGCTTTTTTAATGAATAGAGTAAAGATCTGCTCATAATGTTTTCTGCAATTATCCCCCTCCCTTCCTTTTGTACATGTCTGTCTTTTCTTTTGACGTTCTTGTTTCATTGTTTGTCATGTTGATACACTCATATAAAACTAGGTTTTATAGGCATAGTCTTTTTTCCTCCATACATGGCTGTATTTATCACTATTAAGAAATGTGTCCTACTATACGTATGCCTTAAAATGTTTGCTGTATAAGTTATATGCTGTGTATGCTTTTTGGTTTAAATAAAACTCTTTCAAACATAAAAAAATAATTTGAAAGTGATGGTAGCTAGGTTTATCTGGCAAGGCAAACATCCCAGAGTCAAGAAGACTATGTTAACTTTACCAAGATTTGCACAGGGTTTTGTCTTCCCAGACTTTTATTATATGTAGCCAAACTGAGGGTGATGCTTGAACACATGCAGGATTATATGGGTAACTATTACGGGACGTATTCACCCACCCGAAGAAAGTTAGAGACCTCTTGTGGTTGCACCGCTAAGCTATACCGAGCGGGGTGAGAGATCACCCGACCTTGGGGGTCATTTGATCGGTTTGGAAGAAAGGAGGCATGAATGGCCGGCTCTCCTCCTGGCCGTCTGCGCTTTATTCGGTGTGGGGTTCTCAGTGGAGCTTAGGATCCTTCTGCTTTCGTCACACCCAGTCGTGGTCAGATGGTTGGCGAGGGCTGGGCAGCTCTTGTTGGAGGGCAAGTTCAAAGACTACGAGACAGTAGCAGATATGTGGGGCCAGAAGGCGATTAGCATGTTTGACTATATCCGCCTAAGGGGTATTTATCATGACCCTAGATAGCAGGCAGAGCTCTCCCACTTCTTGATCCCCTTGGAACACACCATAAGGAGTGCTGACTCAAGGAAGGGGATAATATCTTAGTTATATAAGGTTTTGGTGTCTGCTTACACGCCATAGAGGTAAATAGTTAAAGATTATTGGACCCTTCAGCTCTGTGCAAATATTGCAGAGGACACCTGGGGAAAAGTATTTAGGGTTATGTTTCATGGGAACCTTTTCACCTCAGCTATTGAGCACAATTTTAAGATGCTCCACAGTTGACATCTTGACCACTTAAAGTTGTCTAAAATGTACAGTGAAGTTTCCCCCGTCTGCCCAAGAGCATGTGGTCAGGGGGTACGCTGTTCCACATGTGGTGGGAATGCCTGTAACGCTCACCTGGCTCCCACGGAGGCGCGGGCGTGGCTGTGACTGCTGTGACCTCTTCTGCAGAGATGCGTAAGACCCGGAAGATGGACTGGACTGGATTCCCCAACCTGGCATTTCTGACTCGGAGGAATATCCCACTGTGTGTGAAAAGGAAGGGTTAATAGTCTGCGGGTGATGTTCCGACCTCCCACTTCCCTTCTCTCCCTCCGTGAAACCCTTTTGGGATTCCCTGCGAAGACTCACCTTAGGGACCAAAATGACAAGCTCTCCATGCTGCTTCTGATGCAGGGGCGGGTTGTGATTCCAGTTACTTCACTGGATTGATGAGTTTAAACTAGTTTGCCAATGCCCGTCGTACCGCAAATGTTTATGGCAAGTTAGGGTTTATATTCACTCATATGTTCTTTTCTTTCGCAGGTGTTGGAGAAGATTCCGGGCTGCAGGCGATTTGGATGAAGCCAAATTCTGGTAAGAATTCCGATGAGAGATTCCTTTGCAGTTTTAAGTATCTCTTTTAATGTCCAATGTCTTTTTCCCCATAGGGGCCGGGGTACGGCAATGCCGGAGGTAAGGCGCCGACCCGAAAAGAGCTGCTGTGTCTCTCTTGCAAATGGGTAAGTCTTGAGTGAGCATATTGCTAATGTTCTCACATGCTCTCACTAATACAATGTCTGTTTCTTTTCCCCTTAGGGGCCGGGGTGCTGAGATGCCGAAGGTATGGCACAAACCCGAAGGCGGAGAGGGAATTGAACCACAGGTAAGTTCTACTTAGATTCGTGTTTCCCTTCTCACCTCTCTTTCTCCTTCCTTCCAATAGGTGCTGGATGGCGGTGGAAGCTCCGGATGGACGTCGCAGGACTCGAAAACGCCACGTGCAGGTGAGTGAAATGCAGCGTGCTGCGCGCGACGCGATGCACGTTTAAAATGTTTGCCTTCTTTGCAGGATCGTCGGCGTGCAGAATCCGGAGTGCAGATGTATCAGGTAAGGTTCTTGTTTTCACCTGTTCTCTTCCCTTTTCTTCTTTAGGTGTTTCCAGGATGCTGGCAGGCGTGATGGAGGACCAAGGCAGGAGCAGGCACGGTGAGCATCCAGCTGCTAAGTGCAGAACAACGCAAAGCGTGGTCTGCTGCTTGGGTGTGGCTTAAATAGCCTTTCAAGTAGTTCCAGGTATGTATTCTTCCCCCAGAAATATGTATTCCTCCACCGGTCACACCCTAGAGATCAAGTAGTCCCTAGAAAAATAGTTCCTTCCAGTCTTGGAAGTTGCAGCATGGTCTGCACAGTTAAGTTTACACCAAGCACTACTCCCAACCTACTTCTGAATGAGCCTGGCGCCGATGGCGCCAGGACTGATGTCTCCCATGAGCCTGATGCCAACGGCGCCAGGACTGAGACCAAAGGGCCCCCATCTGGGGCTGCTGGGACTTCCCTTGAATGCATGGTGTCTGTCTCTGTGGGTGCCGGGCCTGGTTTGGCTCCTTGGAGGCAGGCATCATGACAATGCCCCACGATAAAGGTGTACAAAGGCAGAGGTTCTTAACTGGATTAGCGACATAGTAGGGGTGACAATCAACCTGGGCCCGATTCAAGTGTTGTTGGGTGTCCCCACAGGGGATGGGGAGGAGTATTGATTCCTGAAAATGTGGGAGGCTATGTTGAGGGCAGAGAGGTTGGCCTTAGCCCAGAAGCTGAAGAGTCACACCACGCCCACAAAGGCGCATTGGATGGACATGTTTATCGTGGAGAAACTAACTCACAGCATTGGTTAGCAACTCTGTTTCCAGCTTCCATCAGGACTGGGGTCTGTTTCTGTTGAAATGGGGCAGTAGTAAACCAGTTCTGCAGATCTGTGGAATTTAGTCGCCAAGGGTGTAGTGATGACATTGGTTTGGGGTATCCGGATGTGTGGTTTACCCTAACCACTGGTATAGGGGATGAATGTAATGAAATAGATGCCTTGAAGAAAAAATAATAAGGACTGAGTTGCATGGATCACTTATGACAGAATATCTGAGAGCCCATGCAGCTCTAAATGGGTTGATTATAAGAGTAGAACAAAGGATTTTCTTAGAGGATTTACAGTTCCGTAAAGATTGGTCATATATAGAAAAAAAATGCACCAGAGACTGGTTGATTTTAATAATCAACACAGCAAAGAAGATGTCTGAAGATGTGGTACGAGACATCCTTGAAAAACAAGAAGGCCTAAAAGGAAAGGTTGTCATTGATACATATAAATAAAAAATTGGAGGAACCCGAAGTAACCTTGAAAGATTTCAAAGAGTTCAATTTGAACAAAAAGATTTTGAAACTGAAAAGGGATCTGAGTGTGTTCTCACATGAACACGCTTATCTGTATACAACCGAGACCTATTATATGGATGGATAGACACAAGATCAGATGCCAATTCAAAACCAGGGCAGTTACAGACTGAAGAACAATCAAAACCGTAGAAAGTATACCACAGGGCCTAACTGGAGTTTCCCTAACAGTATCTCGGATGATGATAACAGACCCAGTACGAGAGGGGTAAGCGCCAATCCAACAAGGAATACTGGACGAACGTTGCACTTTCAAGGAGTACCCAATCAACAGGGTAGACATTTCAATACCCCTGCCCTGCCTTTTTAGGGCAAGGTGGAGTGCAGGATGGCAAACATATTCGCTGTGGATAACGAGGAGCAAGGGAGTAGCCAATTCAACAACAGAACTATTAGTAAATTTATCAACACACATACTTAGTGATGCAGAGGAAAAGGTGTTACAGAAGAGACTTTCCTTCATTCCAACTGCCCACTATGACTCATTTGCACATATTCCCACGGACACAGATGCTATATGTAATACCTAAGATACACAAAGGTATTGACCCCTCTCCCCACCAGGGGGACCCATTGTGTCAGGGATAGGCACTAGACTAGAGCCGTTGTCACAATTTATTGACTTTTTTCAGAGAGACCTGGTACCCAATTGCAGGTCCTATATCAAAAAAAACCTCATCAATGTTAGTGCTGTTAAAAGATCGACAATTCGATGAAAAAAATGAATGGTTGGTGACTTTAGATGTGGAGTTTCTTTATACCAAGATACCACAACTGGAGACCCTACTTGTAATCCAGAGGGTCTTAAAACAAGGCACTCCAGCTCTGCAGGTCCCGATACGATTGATCTTATAGCTTACAGAGATTGCGCTCACAAGGAATGTTTATCCTTGTTGATTGGCAATTCTATCAACAAATCTCGGGCACAGCTATGGGGGCAACCTTTTCCCCTAGTGTGGTGAATCTTTACGTCAATGCTTTTGAGTAAGATTGCATTTATGCTAATAACCCATTTAGTCAGCCTATAGGTATGTGGCGATGTTACAGTGATGACATTTTGTCAAATTCAAGGGGTCAGAATTAGAACTCCCAACCTTCTTTGAATGGCTGAACACAGAAAACCAACATTTCACATTCACAGACACATAATAAGGGATCCATCCAATTCTTTGACCTTTGGATCACAGTAGATAAGGTAGCCTTGCGACTACTGTGTATCACAAGAAAACTGACAGGAACTCTCTTCTGCGATATGACAGTTATCACCCAAGAAATGTGCGTGATAATTTACCTTAAGGACAATTCCTAGGTACCAGCTGAATTGCTCCACTAAACAGGAATATTTGACACAAGTGATTGAACTGAGTCACAAGTTACAAGTGCGAGGCTATCCTGCTAAGGTGATTAAACAGGCTTGTAAGAGAGCAAGCAATATCACGAGAGACATAACACTACAACAACATCCAAAAGAAAAGACAAGGGACACAGAGATAGTGGCTGTTATAAGCAATTCACCTTTGGTGAATCAGATCAAGAAGGAGATCTATTTCTTGTGGACGCTCTTGAATGTGGGTATGGGGAACATTGAACAACCCAGGTTTGCTGTAAAGAGTTGTAGAAGTGTAAGTGACATTCAGATTAAGAGCTTGCATATCACTGGTACTGGCCAGGTGAATAAACAAAGGACCTTGTGGGCGGCTGGGCCCTGACAGGACACACACTGTGTGGAAACAACTAGAAGCCAAGAAATAAATATTGGGCTCCACACTCCGTGGCAGCAAAGGTTTTTTTTTTACCAACTGTAATAACCAGAATGTTGTTTATGTGATTACTTGCCCGTGTGACCTTCAGTACGTGGGGATGACTACATGGAAAATTCGACAGAGAATAACCGAGCACAAATCGTGCATAAGAACAAAAAAGTGACAGTTCCGATGGTAGCACAACATGTGGCGAAGGGCCCCTCAGAGAATGATCTACGGTGGACCATAATCAAACAGGTTAAAGTTCCAACCAGAGGTGGGAACATTGCAAACATGTTGCTGCCGAGGGACCAAAACTGGCTCTTTAGACTGAAATCTGATATTCATGGTCTTAATGACAATGGGCAGGTTACCGCCGGACTGGTATTACCATTCCGCCTCCGTGATTGCCGGAATCACCGGGGCATTACAACCCCGGTGACCCAGTAATTCCGGAGGTGGAAATCGGTAAATCCCCATTCCCATGGAGTCAGGACTCCATGGGGATGGGGACCATGGAAACACCAGCTCCGTCTATGACAGAGCCGGTGTTTCCATGTCTGCCTGCAGGTGGGTCGTGTTAAACCCGCCAGGTCAGACCTGGCGGGAGTGACACCTCCCGCCTGCAGAACTCTTAATCGGCTGGTCCGGAAAGAATGGTGGTGGCGGATTTACCACCACCGTTCTTTCCGGACCGGCAGGGTCGTAATGAGGCCGAATTCCTTGGAAATATTTCTTAATACTAGCCACATAGGATAAGAGTTATGTATGACTATTGGAATCCATACAAACACTGACACCAGTGATTGCAAGTGGATGACACTATCGTACACCAGGCTTAAGATTTATGGTAACAAAGAGGGTTCCATAGCACCAGAGCAAAACTGGTTGTGCTTTCGGTGGTTTTGAAGAGACTGACCGGCTGGCTGACTAAGCCAGTGCACAAGTGAAAAAATGAAAGCACATTATCTCGTTATAATATGAAGAGAAAAAATACAAAATGAAGTGGCTGAAAATAAGAGAAGTATAACTTGCACCAGGGACAACATACTGGGGTAAGCGCGAGTAATGAAAGTTATAAAATGGCCACCAGTTTAGTGACACCCCATGAAGGGCCTAGCAAGACCGTCATCACTTGCTACAGCCCTGGAATTGCATTGAGTTGAAAAACAATGCAACGCGGCAGCAAGGTAATCATTGGAACGGAAGACACGATTGCAGACACGGCGCTCACCTGTATGCTGCAAACCCATTAGCAAGGTAAGAAAAGATACAAGGCAGCGAGTCAAGGTTTACCGTGTTTGGAGTTTGGTGTGAATAACAAGTAAAGTGGCGCCAGAGCTATAACATGTGCCTCATTTGAAGTCATCAGAAAAGCGAACTAAGGATGGCAAAATCATAGAAACAGAGTGCAAGTTATGTTCCTGTTTATTCACCATAGTTTTGAGATGGTAGAACAGTTGGCTGCGTTAACATGCAGTCTTAGACACTAGACGTTATGCACCTAACTAATAAGTCTATGTGCATCAGCCACATAAAGAAAATAGTGGCGAGTGATTGCACACTTATACAATAACTTTGTGAGACAGAATGGCATGCCATTTTATCGATGATGGTGTGGTTTTTTATTTATTGATTGGTAAGCGTCAATGTTTGGATCATAAGGTATTGATCTAAGTAGCAACTGTGAGAATTGAAGCACTGATAAGTGCTCCTTTTGAGTGTCCCTACAGGTGACGAGTGCATGAACCAGAGCACACAATAAGAATGTGGACTGTTCTACCAACATTGGGAAACGAAAATGAATGTCTGGTAACTATCCCAGATATATATGTGTGATTTTGTTTGAAGAAGGTGGTTTAATAAGGTAAACTCTGCTGAAACCAGTTCACGTAAGGCAATGAGCAGAAATATATGCGCTCATATGTCAAATAATCACTCTCTCAGTTATTTTTTAGTAAAAAGTTCGGAAATGAGTGGTCTGGTAACAGCTCAGTGATTAGAGAGTGTTCCGACAAAAGTTGTCGGTCCACAGTTCTGTTACATGTTTTTTTAGTTAGACTCCTTTATAATATAAGATAGACTGGGCTGTACATGAATAACATTGGGTGAAGTTACAAGTCCAGCCTCTATTGTTTCAAATGTTGTATACAAAGTGGTTTTGAGTACTTACATTGAGATAACAGATAGTTAAGGAGAGAGCTAGACGTCCCATTTTTCACCTAGATAGGCCGCCCACCAGCGCAGACTAGGTTTAGCCATTCTATGAGATCACTTAGAGCCTTTTGTTAGGGACATGTACCTAGATGGCAGGCTACATAAGTTAGGAGGATCCCTCTCTTTGTGTGCGAGTGTGGTTTGTTTCAACCCCTTCACAGGGGGAAGTTGAGAGGGGGGTTGGGGAGACATGTTATTAGCCGGTCCTAGAGGAGCTGCCACATCATTGAGACAAGGTCTTTCTAAGTGTAGGATGTGTTGACCTCAAGGACTGTGGGATATATGCCCTATGCGCAAGATGTAATTGGAAAAACATTAAAGCAGTGTTACGTTAAGTTTGGAGATCGGAGGGGGAGAGGAGTGGGGAGAAAATGCAAGTTACTCATTGTGTGCACTATGAGGTCTGTATTCTTAGTCTTGTGTAAAAAAATGATCAACGTTTAAAAAAAAAAGAAAAGGATTGACAGATGGCATATCCGTCCGCCTTCTGATGAAGGTGAGGAAAAAGTGCCAGTCCACGACAAAGATGTTCTTCAGGCCACAGCCTTCAAAGGCCCTAAAGAGGTTCTTCTTCATGGCATCAGCCATGGTCGAGGTGTCGAGGTGTAGGCCCAAATCTGGGCCTGTAGGCGCCACAGGTTGAAGATCGGATGGAGCATGTGAATCCATGCAAGACCCCATGCTGGAGAAGCAAAGAAATATGAACAAAACCTAACATTCAAGGACTGACTAGAGCAAAAGTGCCAACCCACTCAGAAAGAACCAACAGGTACATTAGCAGAGGCGATGTCTTCAGCACATAAGCACGCTTCAAATGGCAATTGACTTAATGCCTGGCTAAGTACTTGCAACTTGAAATTCTTACAAGATACAATTTGTACTCCCACGCTTCCTCCTAACACCCGCATTTACGCATCAGTTCAAAATAGTTGGAAGTGTAGTGTGGCTGCAAGTAGAAGAAAAAATAAAAGTTCTAGCAGAAGAATTGAGATAACTTCCTCAAACTGAGGCATTCCTTCAATGGGTTAGAGATTATTTTGACAGATGGAAATGGTGGCAGACTCAAGGCGGTATAATTTCTTGGCGGGCGGTGGTAGAATGGGTGAGAGACCGAGAAAGCCTATGCTTGCACCATGTAACGTAGTAATTTTGTGGCACTTGTACTTGAAAAATAGGCTACAGTTCTGGGTGAGTAATCACAGTTTCACAAATTAGTAGATATTTGAAAGCGTTCCAAATGATCTTCTGCCAATCTCTTGTGAAAAGTACTGAAATGTAACTTCTTCAGCCCTTTCACACACATGTTCCACCAATTACCTTTTTCGAGACTTTGTTTTTTTCCTTCTTTGCTGCCACGCCTTCAACTCTGGGGTTGTATCAGGAGTGGGCTTTGTATGATCGATGGTGTAAACATCTTTCCCTTCTTTCCAAAGCTGATATTTCTCTGGCTGAAATTTTCTCACAAAGATATCCATTGATATTTGCACCATATCATTACTGCAAGAGCACTGTAAGTAAAAAAAAAAAAATATGTGAACTAAGGGAACAGTTCTCTAAAATAAGTAGGCTACTCGCCAGAATCAACATTAGCTTCATTCCCACTAGAACACAGGACCTCAAAACATTTATTTATTAGAAAAATTAGGTTTTATTATTTTTTCCCTTAACATATCAAAATTACAAGTTACTCACCGTAGTGACTAATGTACTTTTAGTCCTTAGTCCCCCTTCCTCCACACTTTATGGGCGGCCCTTCCTATGGCCGGGAGACTGGACCTTTTTTCCCCTTTAAATTTAGAGGCATGCTGGGGTGCGGGCCTGGGAGCATGCGCTACCCTGACTGCTCAGTCCCCATTGACGTATCAACAATATTTATCATTGCCTAATGACACCAGAATAAATAGGGAGGAGGATGGTGGGACGTATGGAGGAAAGGGGACTAGTAACTACGGTGAGTAACTTGTAATTACTCTTATGTCCCGTCCCCTTTCCTCCATACTGTATGGGCGATTACAACATAATGTAGCCCCAGGGTGGAGAGGAGACCCTCCTTAAGCAAACAAGTTCCTTAGAACCGCCTGTCCGAAGGTCACGTCTGAGCTGGCGTCCAAAAAGTAGTGCTTGCAAAAAGCTGAATGGGTGGCCCAGGTAGCTGCCCTGCTTATGAGCTGCCGCGGAACATGCCGCTGGAATGCGAAGGCCCTGACTTTGGCCCAGACGGCATGGGCGTGCATGTCAGCTGGCAGCGGCTTGCATTGCCCCTCAAAGGCCTCTTTGATTGTGCAACCATCCACCTTGCTATGGAGGCCTTGGATGCCTGATAACCTGGTCTGGAGCTCAAAGGTGACAAAAAGTGTATCCGACTTGCGGAAGCCCTAGTCCTATCCAGATAGAATTTCAGAGCGCGTCTGACATCCAGACAGTGCAAGACTCTCTGAGCCTCATCCTTAGGGTCAGCGAAGAATGTAGGTAGGACTAGTTCCTTGTTTAGATGGAACGCAGAGGGTACCTTAGGTAGGAACGCCGGGTGAGTCCACAGGACTACCTTATCCCTGTGGAAAGTGGTACAAGGTTCAGAAGCCACCAGAGCCTGGATCTTGCAGACTCAGCAAGCGTCTGCAAGACCTACTAGCAGAGCTATCTTGATGGTGACCAGCCTGATGGCCGCGGACACCATTTGCTCGACGGGATTGAGCACCAGGGCGCGCAACACCACATTGAGGTCCCACACAGGGTATGGCTTCTTGATGGGTGGGTAAAGCCTGGACAGGCCGGCCAGATGTTTCCTGACCATCAGGTTGGACGAGGAAAATACCTCCTCCTCCGAATTTCTGTAGGCCCCTATGGCTGCGAGATAGAAGCAACATGTGTCCCGCTGAGTGGGCAAGGTGCGCCGAGAACGCAAGCACATCGTCCAGCGTGCACCTCAGGGGTTGATTTTCTTAGAATATTCCCAGTGGCAGAACCTGCTCCATTTGCTCCCGTATTGGCTCCTAGTGGCCTTGCTCCTAGCGCCCTGGATGACCTCCAGGTTAGCCTGCGATAGGTTCAGGTGCTTGAGGGTGATCTGCTCAGGAACCATGCTGTAAGGGCTAGCTTCTGAGGAGTGTGGTGGAGCACCGTCTCTCCCCCACCCCCCTCTGCTGGGTCAGGAGAGGTGCTGAGCCCAGCAGAAGGTGAATGGGTGGTTGGTCCGAGAGGCTGAGCAATTCGGAGAACCACGGTCTCGCCGGCCACCAAGGCGCCATCACTATGATGCGGAGGTGACAAGCCTCCTTTATCTTGCGGAGTACCCTGGGGATAAGGGGTGTGGGCGGAAAAGGATATGCTGTCATGCCCTCTTATTGAATCTGCATGGTGGCGCCTAGACGTGCGGTCCACGTAGAACTTCAGCACTCCAGCTACATCCAGCGAGTGCAAAGTCCTCTCGGCCGGCGTCAAAGGCGACGGAAAGAAAACTGGTAACACCAAGGGCTCGTTGAGGTGGAAGTCCGACGGCACATTGGGCATGAAGGAGGGGTCCCTGCCAAGACGCAAACTGATGGCACTTCCTGTTCCTCCGGGAGGCAAATAGATTCACCTGAGGATGGCCCCATGTGTTGAAGACCTCCAGCAGCACCTGGTTGTTCAATTGCCACTCATAATTGTCCACACCGAGCCTGCTGAGTCTGTTCACCTTCAAGTTCAACTCCCCCTGGAGTTGGACGGCCCTGAGGTGGTGTTAGGCAGAATCTTGTGCAGTGCCCTTAGGGACCACTACACACGATTAGGACTACAAGTGGTAATACAATTTCACCTTTGATACAAGCCTGTACTACACAGAAAAAGTGCTAACAATGGCTGAGCATCCAGACTTATCTCAAGAGCAAATGAGCAGTAGTAGAGATTACACAAAGGAAAATTACTGTGACTAGAGCAGACACTGACTCAAGGTTTTTGGTTAAAAAATGTAAGTACATTTATTTTTAAACCATCTTTTCACAAAACACTTCACTTCTATTAAATTAAACCACACTTTAAATACACTACACACAACCAATTCCCCTTGTGTAGATAAATTCTAGGTAAGTACATTGAGATTTGACAGACAGTGTTGTGAAACAAAGACAGTTCGGTCTTACTAAAGATAAGAGTACCCGCGGGAAGAAATGTAACCGTAGTCAAACACTTAGCACATGAATTCACACAAAAAAATGGGGATAAAAATCATAGGCAATACTTTTGTCAAGGCAGATAGAATCAGAGGGCACCTTCTAACCAGTAGATAAAAGTCAATAGGCCTGCGCCAGTGTCAAGTGTAACAGGGGTCCCGTTACCGAGGATCACACGGTTAGTACAGTTCATGATTCGAGATTGCCAGGAGTAGGAACAAGTTACTTACCTGTAACTGTTGTTCTCCAGCATGGGTCTGGCATGGATTCACATGCTCATGAATATTCCCCGTCGTCCGGCTGGGAATCCTGGGTAAAGAAAAAAAAATCAGTATCAGTTTCGTTTCTGATCTGTCTTTCTTAGTAGTAACCAATCACTGATCTCTGGGTCATACTGCCCCCAGCCAATGACTGCCCTCTCCCTAAGCCCCGCCTCTGGCAGCCATCCTCAGATTTTGTAGCACTTTAAGTGGAAGTATGACCAAGTGAAGAACCGCAGCGGGGTAGGCGGGAGGGTTCGCATGTGAATCCATGCCAGACCCATGCTGGAGAACAACAGTTAAAGGTAAGTAACTTGTTCCTTCTCCAGCATGGGGTCTGGCATGGATTCACATGCTCATGAATAAAGAATACATAGCAGTACACACATGCACAACCACAGGAGGTGGCAACAGGCTCAACATTAAGCAATACAACAACTCAACATTAAGCATCTCTTACCTCCTCCCCAGGCTCACCTTAAGCAAACAGGTTGCGCAGCACTGCTTGGCCGACCCTGGACCTCTCCCTGGAGTCCCGATCGACGCAGTAGAATCTTGTGAAGGTGTGCATCGACCTCCACGTAGCAGCCCTGCAGATGTCCAGCAGGGGCACACCAGACAGGAACGCCGTGGTAGCAGAGATCGCTCTAGTCGAATGGGCTCTCGGACGGCCGGGCAGCGGTCGGTTTGCCAACCGGTGACAGTGCATGATGCAGCCGGAGAGCCATCTGGAAATGGAAGTCTTCGAGAGAGCCTTCCCTTGATTCACAGTCCCAAAGTTCACAAACAGCTGTGGCGTCTTCCGAAAACTCTTCGTGCAGTCCACGTAGAACTTCAGCACTCTAGCTACATCCAGCGAGTGCAAAGTCCTCTCGGCCGGCGTCAAAGGCGACGGAAAGAAAACTGGTAACACCAAGGGCTGGTTGAGGTGGAAGTCCGACGGCACCTCGGGCATGAAGGAGGGGTGCGTCCTCAGCACCACCCCCGTGTCGTCAAACGTCAAGTATGGAGGCTTGCAAGATAGGGCCTGGATCTCTCCCACTCGTCGTGCGGAGGTGATGGCCACGAGGAACGCTGTCTTCCACAACAGGAACTTCAAAGGCGCCGAATGCATAGGCTCGAATGGGGCCCCCATGAGCCTGGTCAGCACCACATTAAGCTCCCACACCGGGGCTGGAGCCTTCACCGGTGGGAACGATCGGAATAGTCCCTTCATAAATTCCTTCACCAGGCGATGAGACCAAAGGATGCCCGTCCCGTAGTCCTGGTATATCGGGAGATGGCAGCCATATGTATTTTGATAGAGGCGTGAGCCAGTCCAGCTTTGGCCAGCGACAGTAGGTACGGCATTACTTGAGGGGCCGTAATCCGCAGAGGGTTAATCTTCTGTGCACACCACCAGACAGAGAACCTCTTCCACTTATGTCTGTAGCACTTGAGAATTGAGGACGCCCTGGCTTTTGCAAGAACCTCTCTGCAGTCAGCCAGGATATCGTACCCTCCAAACTCTAGTGCTGCAGGAGCCAGGCCTGCAAGTTCAGCGACTGCGTGTCGTGATGAAGAATGGCGCCTCCTTCTCTGGAGAGAAGATCTGCGTCCGCCGGCAGCTTGACTGGTGGGGACGTTGACAAGTTCAGAAGGTCTGGGAACCGGATCTGCCTCGGCCACACCGGTGCGACGAGGATCATTCTGCACCTGGACTTCTTGAGCTGGTTGATGAGACGGAGCAGCAACGGAGGGAACGCGTATAGAAACAGGCCGTCCCAAGTGAACGAGAAAGCATCGCCCATGCTTCTCAGCTGCGGGAACCTGCTGGCGAACCTCTGGCACGTGGAGTTCGTCGCTGTCGCGAAAAGGTCGGTCCGGGGTTCGCCCCATCGTCGGAAGAGCCGATCCACCTGGTCCTGACGTAGTTCCCACTCGTGGCACGAGCGCAGCTCCCTGCTTAGTGAGTCGGCGATGGTGTTTTTTATTCCTGCCAAGTGGAAGGGAACCAGAAACATCCCCTGGGCGACGGCCCAGTGCCACAGATCCTGGGCCTCCTTGGATAGGGCTGGGGATCTGGTGCCTCCCTGCTTCTGTATGTAGAACATCGTGGTGGTGTTGTCGGTGAAGATCCTCACCACTTTGTCCTTGAGGGACGGAAGGAACAACTTGGGCGCCCAGAACACTGCTCGAAGCTCCAGAATGTTGTTGTGGAGAGACCTCTTCACAGCAGCCCGTCGCCTGAAACCAGCGGGCCTCGAGGAACTCCTGTAGCGGATGCATCCGAAGTCTGCAAAGGGGTACAAGGTAGATGCATGAGGACATCATCCCTAGGAGGGACTTGATGGACCTCACCCTGGCCACGTCCGTGGCTAGCAGGCGTTGCACCTTGCCCAAAATGGCCTTCGTCCTCTCCTCCGACGAGGAGGCCAATTGCCCCAATGTATCGAGCTTCGCTCCCAGAAACAGTGCTACTTGCGACGGAACCAGGTGGGATTTGGGGTAGTTGATGGCGAATCCCAGTTCCGTGAGCAGCCGGACGGTCCTTGCTGTGTGTTCGACGGCGAGTTCTCTTGTCCTTGCACGGATTAGCCAGTCGTCCAGGTAGGGGTAGACGTGGATCCCATGCAGGTGCAGCTGCGCCACCACTGGTGCCAGGCACTTGGTGAATACCCTGGGTGCCGACTTTAATCTGAACGGCAGGGCTCTGAATTGGTAGTGGCGTCCCTGAACCACGAACCTGAGAAACTCTGTGTCCTTTTAGGATGGGGATGTGGAAGTAAGCATCTTCCAGGTCCAGCGACGATAGGAAGTCGCCCTCCTCCAGCTGTCCCAGCACGTGCTGGAGGGTGACCATCCTGAATTTCTGTGCCTTGATGTACTTGTTTAACAGACGCAGGTCCAGGATGGGGCGCCAACCGCCTGTCTTCTTTTTGACGAGGAAGTACCTTGAGTACACTCCGGAGCCCCGGAGCCTCCTGGGGACGAGCTCGATGGCACCTTTCTTGAGCATCGCCCTTACCTCCAACAGCAGTTGAGGGACGTGATTCTCCCACCTGGCCACGGGAGGAATGCAAGGACACTTCTTTTGGAATTCCAGCGAGTGCCCGTTGGCCAATGTGTCCAGCCCCCAACGGTCGGTGGAGATTGACTCCTACAAGCTGACGAACTTCGTCAGCCGGCCTCCCACTGAGGTGCTTCGGTGGGGGCCCAACGCAACGGCCAGTTCAGTCCTGCTTGGAGGAGGCCTTGCCTTGGCCTCCTTGACGACGACGGCGGGATCCTCCTTGCTTGCTGCAACCTCTGTAGGCCTCCTGGGACGAACAGCGGGCCGCCTGGCGGTATGTTGAAGAGCCACCGCTGGATCCCTTGGAGGCACCCTGTCTGCCTCCGGAGCTCCGAAAGGGCTGTCGTCGTTGAAGTACCCCTAGGGCCCGGGCTGTCTCCGAATCGGTCTTGATGGCCTGGAGTGACTCATCCACCGTCTTCCCAAAAAGGTTGTTGCCGTTGAACAGCATATCCAACACTCTGGTCTGAACGTCCTGGTGGAAGTCCGTCGCCTTAAGCCACCCTCGTCGTCGTAGGCAAACCCCGTTGCCCATCTGGCGAAATCCGGTATCGGCAATGTCCGTTGCCGCCGTTATGGCATGATCCGACGCCACCTCGCCTTCCTGAAGAATCTGTAGGGCCTCCGATCTCTTGTCGTCCGGCAGGAAGTCCAGCAGGGGAGCTAACTTGAACCAAAGCTCCCTGTCGTAACGGGCCACGATCGCCAAGGCATTGGCCGCCTTAATCGTCGTCGCCGCTGACGAAATGACCCATCGCCCCATGGAGCCCAACTTCTTGCCCTCGCTGTCCGGCGGGGAAGTGGAAGTTGATGCTGCCGCACCCGCTGCCTTCTTCTTGCCGCTGCCGAGACGACCGAGTCCGGCGTAGGATGGGCCCTGAGGCACAAAGGGGGTGGCGTCGGGGACCCAGTACTTCTTCTCGTACCTGTCCGTCTTGGCGGGCGTCGTAGAATGGTTCTTGAGGACAGCCAGCCCTTCGTCCCAGATGTCGTCGAGCAACGGCACTGCCAGGACAGTCTTTCTCTTGGCCTCCCGTCGTTGATAAAGAAAGCCTTCCTTCTTCTGTTCCTCCGGGCAGAGTTGGAAGAGCTCGGACGCCCTGGCTATCATCGCGTGAAAGGAGCCAATTTCGTCGGGCGTTGAGGCACGAGGGGGAGGCGATGAAGGAATGTCTGTCGTATCATCGCCACCGTTGTCGTCCGTCCCTGTATCCGTCGCCGTATCATCCCGAGGGTCAGGCGAGGGGGATGAGGGGTCCACAGGCCTTGTAGGCACGAAGGGTGGAGCGGGATGGACTCTCCTCACGGTCCTGGCTCAGGATCCTCCGTCGGGGTCCGTGGTAACCTCGTCCTTATCTCAGTACATAAGGATTGGATTGCCAACAAAACGGCCACCGAGCTATCCTGAGGCTCTGGCAATGGCTGCGACGGGTGGGACGGTTGCTCCACCGGGCCTTCGTCGCCATCCTCGCCATCTTCGATCTCCTCAGCAGGCTCCTTCCCCTGGGATCGAACTTTCTCAAACCTCTCGTTGAGGCCCTTCACGGTTTCCACCAGATCCTCATCAGAGGCTGGTTCCGAGTCTGTAATGGCCACCGCCCCCCCACCCCCTCTTTTTCCGCCGGGGTCTTCACGGGGGTCTTAACGATGGGCTGGAAAGAGGATTCCCTCCGCAGTGGCAGGGATACTCTGGGCCCAGAGGCCGTCTCCACTGGCGTAGTCTCAACCGGCTTCACCAGGGCCGCAGCGACCACTTCGATAGAGGCCTTTGCTGGCTGGATCAAAGCCCTCACCACCTTAGGCGCGTCCTGGGCCTTCGCCTTGGGGGGAGGGTCAGTGCCTCGCTCCCCCTCGGTTCCCTTCAAGATCGACCGGGGCCGCTCCAGCAGCTTACCCGGGTTCTCGGACTTCCTCTTCCCCGAACCAGAGCGCTGGCTCGTGGTTGAACGTGCCGGGGAAGTCGCGCCCTGCCTGGCAGCCGAAGAGCTCGACCTTTCGGCGCTCCTGGTGCCCGCAGACTCGCGGTGCTTGGCCTTCTGTTGGACTTTTTCTTCGCCTTCTCACCTGCTGTGCCCTTCTCCAGCCAGGCGGGAACGACGATCTTGCTTGGTCCGTTCCGAAAGGTTCTTGCAGAACGCACAGTCCTTCTCCACGTGCGTCTTGTCCTCATGAAGGCAGTAGAGACATCGCGAATGCTCATCCTCCTTGAAAACATTTTGTAATCCGCATCCAGGGCAGCACCTGAACAACTTGGATCCGGGCGTCGAGCTTCCCTTGTCCTGGGCCATGACCGTTGAGGTAGGCCGCAGATCTTCCGGAATCCTCCAAGAAGCGTAAACTCGACGAAAACGTCACCCTTGAGGGGCGTAGAAGAATTCCGAAACGGTCCCCGTTATCGGAAGTAGAAACGGTGGAGCTTGAGGCTCGATTAAACCGAAAAAATTATAAAATCTCCTGAAAAAGCACAAAAACGCAGCAAAAACTCGAGAGCTAAAGCACAAGGACTCCCAACACTTGAACGTACGGTAAAAATCTGAGGATGGCTGCCAGAGGCGGGGCTTAGGGAGAGAGCAGTCATTGGCTGGGGGCAGTATGACCCAGAGATCAGTGATTGGTTACTACTAAGAAAGACAGATCAGAAACGAAATTGATACTGATTTTTTTTTCTTTACCGAGGATTCCCAGCCTGATGACGGAGAATATTCATGAGCATGTGAATACATGCCAGACCCCATGCTGGAGAATTTAGATATTGTCACGAAAGGAGGCAAAAGTTATACGAGGGAAGGAAGAAAAGGACAAGCCTTTGGAGGAAGAAGGGTTCACCCCCAACTCCTCGAAGTCAGACACAGTACCTTATTCGTTGAAGCAAGCTGGTGCCACGGCAGTTGTTCATGGTAGTTCCTACAGACTCAGGGTTCCTGTAGCTTCAGTCGTGGAGACAAGGACGACGTCTGGAGCGATCTACACTACCCAGGGATGAGGCCAGCAGCAGCGAAACGACAGTGAATAAAAGGTGCGCTCCTTTAAAACAGGAGAGTCTCTTCAGATGGCTATCCGGACCACTACAGCAGGGTGCAGCGATTTCGACCACAAAGAGGATCCTCTGGCTGTGTAAGATGAGCTGGTTGATCCGACCAGGCTCAGAGGAAGAAGACTCCGGACTGGATCTTCTCTTGTTGCTGAAGGGTAGATAGCTCAAGACTGCAGCAGGGCTTCACCGGGACTCGGGAGTTGCAGCAGCCGTCTTCACCTCCGCTTCACTTCGGTTCTTTGCAGTTCCAGTGGTGACTATGACTTCCAGCCCAAGAGTCCTGCCTTTTATGCCAAAATCCCCCATTCACACCGCCTGGCTGTCAATCACTCAGCAGGGGGGGTTGTCCGGCCCGGACAACCACCTCAGCCAATTGACACAAAGTGCGACTTGGGTCTCCAAGGAGACCTTGTGCAGGGGGTGACTAAACCCCTCCCTCACATTCAGCCCACCTAGACACCCAGACGCCAAAGGAGGGCTTCTGCACAGAAGCCTGACAAAGGTCGGCGAACAAAGAAGGCAAACCTGGTTTGGCGCAAAAAGTAAAACACAAGGACGACTTTAACAAAAAGAAATGGCGACTAAACCCGACCGGAGCCAAAATAAAACGTATTTGGTTAAGCGGGTTTAAGTTCGAGGCTAATATAATAACCTAAAACAGTACCACGTTTATATAGTAGAATCACGGTAGAAATGTTAGGGTAGATACCACTGCCAACAGCCAAGCCTTAATGTTAAGAGAGCAAAACAAAGCTCAGAGAGGCACAGACAAAAAGGGGTAGGAATTAACCCTTTCCAATACTCCATGTAAAATGGGGTGTACTGGGCCTGTAGTTTTAAGTGACTATATAAAGTTAATGGCAACTTTACCTGTTTCAGGGGGACAGTAGTCAGCCCCAGAAAAATGGAGTCAGTGGGAAGTCTCAAAGACAACCCTGTGTCACTGCACTGAAGGTGCTGTGTAACCCACACAAAAGTGGGGCTCATGGAGTGATGTGGCTCCAGAGCCCAAGATCACACAAAAAGTAGAAATACACATGCCAAAACACATGCAAGAGTGGGAGAAAGGCTCACACTCTTACCAGGTGGAAAAAATAACCCCCAAAAATCCAGCAAAACTGCTGAGGGACTCACTAGATGAGGGAAATTAGCCATAAATGAGAATTCTCCCTAACAGGTAGATGTTGTTTTCCGTGCCCATTTTCATATGCTGATCCCTAGGTTGCACAGCGGCGGGGACCTGGTACCCCACTGCTTGTTGACATAGTACATGCTGGTGGAGTTGTCGCTCTGGATCAGGACGGTCCTCGCCCTGATGAGCGGGAGGAAGGACAAGAGGACTCGCCAAATGGCCCTGAGCTCCAGCGAGTTGATATATGACTCCGGCTCCTGCCGGGTCCAGACTCCGTGGACGCTGTGGCTATCCAGAGAGGCTCCCCAGCCCTCTAGGGAGGAGTCCATAGTGATGGTGAGCTGCAGAGTTGGTTGCCGAAATGGCATGCCCGTCTGCAGATTGCAGCCTTTGGACCACCACGTGAGGTCAGAGTGGAGAGAAGGCGGTATACTGACCAGCTCCGCTTGGGAGCCCCTCTCCCGATTCCATGAGGCTGCGAAGTGCAGTTGCAGTCTCCTCATCCGGAGCCTTGTGTGTGGCACGGCCAAGAGGACCGCTGCCATGATACCCAGCAGGTGCTGGAACCACCAAGCCGAAGTAACTGGTCTGGTAAGGAAGTGCGTAGTAGCCCTCTTGATGGCCGTAATCTGGTCCTCCGAGGGAAATACATTCACGGAGCTCATATCCCAGATGACACCCAGGAGGGAGAGGCTCTGCATGGGCTGCAGCTGAGACTTCTTGAGGTTGATGGTAAACCCCAAGCTGTAGAGCGTACTCATAAGCAAGGTGTGTGCAACCCCCTCCGGGGAACTCGCCCTGACGTGCCAGTCGTCCAGGTACGGGTAGACATGGTAGCCCTGGGCCCTGAGGAGGGCTGCCACTGCATTCATGAGTCAGGTGAATACCATGGGGGCTGAGTTGAGGCCAAAGGGTAGCACCTTGTACTGGCAATGACAGCCCATGATCCTGAAGCGTAGGAAGGAGTGATGGGACTGCCAAATCGGGACATGTAGGTAATCGTCCTTCAGATCCAAGGAGCACATCCAATCTCCCGTCTCTAGTGTCTCTGCGATGAGTGCTGGCGTAACCATCTTGAATTTTTGAAGAGGGAGAGAGAGGTTGAGGGCGGAGAGGGCCAACACAACTCTCAGACAAGCCTGGTTCTTCTTTTGCATGGCGAAAATCCTGGAATAGAAGCCTAATCCTCTCTGGGAGGCTGGTATTTCTTCCACTGCCTGGCTCTCGATGAACGACCGGATTTCCGCAAACAGAGCTGCCATCCTAATTTGTGGGAGGGGAGGGGAGGAAAGAGGAGAGGGAGGTATAGGTAGGTGTTAACCCGTGCATACTATTGAGAGCATCCACGAGTATGTGAAGTTCTGGCACCAAATATGCATGTGAGAGGCTAGCCTGCCCCCCACTGGAGACAGGTGGACCTGGAGGGACGCGTCATGCCTTTGTGTTCTCTGAGGCTGCTGGTGGAGAGGGGGACTGGAAGAAGCCCATGCTTCCCCACCCCCACTCCCTTTTTGTTGCTTGTGCCGGTGCTGACTCAGCAATTGGTTAGGTTGTCTCGACCTCCGTTCCTGGAATCCCTGGAACACGCCAAACGCCAGCCCCTTATCTGAGCGTTGATGCGACTGGGTGTACGCCTTGGGCGTGGCCTTCATCAGGATAAAGACTTTGCAGTTTGCAAACTCTTCTTCTTATCTAATGCCTCGTCGGTGGTAGAGTGGAAGGGGTCACTACTCTCGAACGGAAGGTCCAATATGCGATCCTGGACATCAGGGTTAAAATTAGTAGCCCGAAGCCAGGCCGTCCTTCTCATGTCCATGGCGATGCAGATGGGCCGGCAAGAGGTATCGATGTGGACCACTGTGGACTCCATGTCGTCCTGCGCTACCAGACTGGATTCTCCTAGACCTGCCTTGAAGCGTGCCTGGCTTTGCACCAGAAGTTCTGGATGGAAGTATGCTATTTCCCGCCACAACCTCTGGTTAGCTGCTGCCAGCATGGCATCCACATTGGCTTGACGCAGGTGCAGGGAGGCATTGGAGTACAGCTTTTTCCTGTACGCCTCCAAGATCTTATCCTTGCCTCGAGGCACAAAGGACGACTGAGGCTTAGAGAAGAGTGACGCTGCAGCGATAACTGAGAAGTGCGGCTGGGGGTGCGTTGACAGCAAGAGTGTATCTCCCCCGCCCCCCTTCTGTCTATACTTAGCATCGAGGCGCTGATCGGCCGAGTGTGGCTTGAGCCAACCTTTCTTGGCAGAGCGACAATGTCCTTCTGCATCGGGATACCCGTCTGGGTAGGGGGTCCAAGGGAGAGCACCTCTGCCAAGACCCCCTCCTTGTGCTGCTCCACCTCGGGGTGAGGAAGGCCCAGATATCCGGCCAAACCTGCAAGCCTGCCGTGAAAGGCCTTCGCTGACAACAGCGTGTCAGGGTCCTTCTCCTCGTCTGTATCCACCTGGGTGTCCGGGTGGTCCGCGTGGGAAGAGGAGTGCTGGGCACTGTGAGCTGCGGTGTGGAGACCAGAGCCGGAGGCTGCTGTGGAGATTGGCTCGGAACCGGCTGAATTGGGGGCAGATTCAACGGAGCCGGCAGCGGGGGCTGCGCTGGGGCCAGCGGTGCCGGAGCCATGGGAGGAAAGACTATAGGCGCCGGTGGAGTGACCGGAGAGAGCAAGTACCTTACTGCATCCCTTAGGAGGGCACCCATCTGCGGGGTTCGCATCAGCCCAAAAACCTTTCCAAGAACCTGTCCTCGGAGGCTGAAGAGGAGGCAGGGGATATCGACAAGTGGCTGGGGGCTGCCTGGGAACCTGCCCTGCATTACTGATGGATACACCGTAGGCCACATACCTGGTTGACATCAGTCCCACCTTGAAACTCGTTCACCCGCCTGCTTTGTTCCTAGGAGTTGCATCAGACGAGTGGCCATGTTGTCTGGCACGGCTGCCATTTTTGTCGGGCTGAGTGCCATGTGCCAAAGTCGTGGTGCATGGCCCTCCGGACAAGGCCTTGCCCAAGACTCTTGGTGTTGGAACATGAGGCCAATCCCGCACCTGCGCGCCTGGAATGCGTACCGCCCTCGGCATTGTCGCCAGAAGTGCTGCGTGCAGGCGCCCCCTCGGACATGGTGCCGGTACTAGGGCGAAGCCCATCAGGTGTAAGGGGACTGAGGAGTGGCGCTGGTGGGCAGAGTCAGGGTAGCGCATGCTCCCAGGGCCGCACCCCGCGTGCCTCTAAATTTAAAGGGGGAGAAGGTTTTTCTGGTGAAAAAGGTTCCGTCTCCCGTCCCTAGGAAGGGACGCCCATACAGTATGGAGGAAAGGAGACGGGAAGTAAGAGTAAGAAAGATGTACAATGACCGATGCCCCAGTGAGCAGGAAGGCGTAGTTGCAGCACCAGTAGTCAATACTGTTGTTGCTTTGTCAAATGAGAAATGCAGGATATTCGTGAACATGTGTATAGGTTGGGGTGAAAATTTCACGTTTTTTGTCTTACCCTTGCCTGAATCAAGGGATACTTTGTATTCTCTTTTATTCTGATACGAAGACAAGAGTTGGGATCCGCCACTAACAGAAAGTACACCATTCATCTTACCACAAGAACTACCAAAATATTGTCATCTAGTGAAATCCTTACATATTTGATCAGCAATACACTATTAGAAAGACGTAAGTGTAATTAAAATAAAGATTACCACTATTAAAATAAGCGCCCTAAAGAAAGAGACTCATAAAGGGACCAGCTCAAAGTACATCAAAGCTGAAGGGTCGATCATCACATGACGATCATACTGTTACCCTTTGCTTATTAAATCCTCCTAACATTTTAAATTGGCAAATGAAGCCTGAAGCTTACACATCCTGCTGAAAAGGCCCATTAAATAGTTTTAACCTTTACCATCCACACCATGGCATCATCAATTATTTTATTGTTATCACAAACGCTTGAATTCCAACACACTTGAATTGGACACCACCTTCATGACGGAGACCAGGAGACCAGGATGACGCCCACATCTACACACATCCTAGATGTCCTCCTCACTGACAGCTACTGAATTCTACAATAAGACCTTCCAAGCAAGATCGGTGGAGACCTCACCAACTGGAAGTCACCACCATTAGCTCTTCCGAAAACCTTTCCTGTCACTTCATGATTGCCCAACCGGCAATATCACTTTTCACCTCATCTACAGACCACCCAAGCCCAACACCACCTTCATCAAAGACTTCACATACTTGGTCAGCACCATGTATCTCATCCATGTTAAAAATAAATCTTCCTAGATGACTTCAACCTCACCGGCAACCCCGCAACCATGTCAATGAAGGAAGATCTTGACAGCCTACTTGACACTCTGAACCTCACACAGCACACGAAAGACCAAACTCATAGGAAAGGTAATATTTATTTATTTATTTATTTATGGATTTATTATAGTGCACACACCTTGGGTGTCTAGGCGCTAGCTAGATTGAGGGAAATAAGAGGAGGGGGAATGCATTAGGAGGAGTGATGAGTCTTGGGTATCCTCAATCTCATCCTCACTGGCCTGCCCACCCTCCATCACAGCTCTCCAATCCTGTGTGACTGGTCAGACAATCTGTCAATCTCCTCCGACATTAATCACACCACATTGGAAACTCTGCAACCATGCCTTCAGACCATTCAAGAAATTCCCAGTGCAGGCTTTCACAGACCGACCTCTGCTTAAGGAACTCTGTGCTACACGCAGACAACTGATCACCACTGCCAAGGCCAACTACTACCAAAACCCCATATCCAAGGCCAACAATAAAAGCAGAGCCATTTGAGACATTAGCACTGCATCAACCCTTTGCCTGGCTCACCTGTATAGCACTCCAACGAAAGATCCACGACCATCAATGTGTTGATCAGCATGATCCGCCAACACACAAACACCAATGCTACAAATGACAACCCAGAACATATCCCACAACATATCTCACAAAACCACAGCTAACAGGACAACCTTCAAGACACACATTATGGAAGACCTTAGTACCACGTTAGAATACCCCAAGGCCACATTGTACGTGGGTGAAATCCTTCCTGCCTCAATACTCGAGACCTTTCCTACAGAATGACTCCTCCCATGCCTGACAATCACACAAAGCTCACAAACTCAAAACACCTTCCCCTCAACCCTCAAGATTGTACAAATCCTCACGTATCTCAAGAAAAAAACACTGAACCCTGATGACATCAGCAATTATCGCCCCATACTCATCTTCCCTTCTTAGGTAAGATCCTTGAGAAAGTAGTAGCCACAAAAATCCTCTAAAAGATCAAATCCAAATACCGTCTTCAGTCCTGCCCATCTGGCTTGAGAGCCAGATGCAGCACAGAAACAGCTTTGATGATGGTGATAGACAATGCCCTTAAAATTCTCGATGATGGGAATCTTTGCCTCTTGGTTCTCCTTGACCTCTCAGCAGCATTTGACACAGCAGGCACTCACCACCAATCTACATTGCTGCATGGGGATCAGCAATGTTGTCCCCAGCTGGTTCAAACCGTATCTTGCTAATTGTACAAATGGATTCCACCATACCACTAACTCTACCCATCACCAGGGAAGCCCCACACAGATCCATCGCCGCCACCATCAACATCAATCTTTACATGGAACCGCTTGGAGCCCTCCTTGCTCCAATACCCCATAAACATCCACCAATATGCACATGACACAAAGCTCAAGATATCCGCCATCGAAGATATTCACAGGCTCAAGGTCTTTGTAAAGACTAGAAGGAGGTATATGTACTTCTGCCCCTGTATGGTAGGGCAAAGGAACAGAACATCTGAGCCAAAGCTCTCAAGTTGGTAGCAATGGACAAGAAGCCAGGCTTAAACTTTAAGGAGGTGATGCAGGCTGGTTCTTAAGTACAGTGTTTCCCCAAACCCCCCCAAAACAGAATGTCCACACACTATGTTAGGTGATAACACAGTTTCTTTATATAAAATAAGGTCCAGTACTCTAAATACATTTAAATAACAACACTTTGTACTTTGGCAATACTTATTGAAAGAATGGCAAATATATACACACTATGTGGTAAAACCCAATACTTAAATTCAGTAATAGATGCACTAACTGCAGACAGATTGAAATGGTATGTGAATTCTTAAGTGACGTCTAACAGCATAGATTTGGGAAGAATGGCAGGTTATTTATGAACAGTGGCAGAATGCTTTCTTTAGTCTATATACACAATTCTGTGTGAGGATCCCCTCACATGGGCAACCTGTAATGGAGTAACTTACCTTGTCACAAACCAGCCCATTAATGTTCAATCACCTTGTACTTTCTTTTAAAAGGTTCTACCACCCCAAAGTACCTGAGAGGCCACATGGGAACAGGATCCAAGATGAATCTGGGACCCCTGTACGACTCCTGAGGCTAGAAGATGCTCTTCCTTGTCAGATTACCTTTGGTGCCTTGGCAGGCGAAATGGCAGAGTTTCTCAGTTTTACTTGACGATTCCCTCCGACGATGGAACCCCATTGGAAAAAGGAGCCACTGGGATGCGGAGTCCAAGAAGAAAAATGGAACCAAAGTCTTTCTGGTCTGCAGCAGTTTGGCTCTTCACGGTGCTCTCCTTTGGTCAAAGTCCTGTGAAGATGAAACTTGCTGTGGGCTCCATAAATGTTTGGCAGATGAGAATAAGACCGCTAGGACCTTCTGATGACTTCTGGCGGCGACAGTTGCATAGATCACTTTTGGTGTCTGGTTTTGGATTTACACAGTTGTCTAACTTTCGGTTCTTCAGTGCTGCTACTGCAGCACGGACCTCTGGATGACTTCTGGAGACCTGGATTCGACCACTCGAGTGGAACTCGGACCCTGACCAAGTCTGGACACTCAGGCAGTCTTTGTTAGCTTCTGGTGGCAAAAAACCCACCAGCGGACCTTTCTCAGTGCTCAGCGACTCTGGACTTTCTCCAGAGTGGGAAAAGTGGTCAGTTATAATGGCAAGGATGTCCTTGAAAAGTTCTTAGGCAGTTTGGAACTTTCACAGCTCAGGTTTCCATCAGCCCAATGCCAGGGTACCCCCTCTTCTGGGTGGTAGACAGCGGTCAAGAAACGCACCACTGGACCCTGGGTGATACCAAAGGACTTCTTCGACTCGAGATGTCCGGGCACTCCTCATCAGGACTCACCAATACCCCTTCTCCAGACGGCAGGCACACGGGACTGGCTTCCAGTGTACTTCAGGTGAAGAGTAGAAGGTTGTAGGATAGTCCCTTATAGCTCGGGTAGAGGTCTCCATTGCAGGTCATTTCTGGATCAGTCCTTGGAAGAATGTGGCAGCCTTTGGATTACAGAAAGAAAATGCAGCAGCACACTTGACCTCACGCTGGGCTTCAAGGAACAGCTTCTTCTTGCTTCAGCTTCGACTTCAGCTTCTGAACAAATTAGTGAGTGAGAGGTCCCCTGTTATACACATTGGCTCCCATTCACTCAGGCTGAGCCAGTCTCAGTCAACCAATCACGCAGAAGGGCATTCATGCAGGCAGGCTGCCAATCAGGCTCACAGACATTCAGGCCATTCACTTCACCCAGACACCCATGACAAAGAATGTGGATTGGGGTAAGTAACCAGCCTTTCAGCACACCACAATGCACTCTTGCCAGTTTCAGTCAGGGCTGTCTCAGTCATTGTGTCACACACAGAATCCAGACACCCATAACGCAGAATGTGAGTTCACGTCAAAATCCATTTACACAGGCCCCACCTCTAGGGTGTTCCCACAACACACAGCCCCTGGGAAGGCTCGAGTCAGTCTAACAGGAAGCAGCCCCAAAGCCATATATGGTATTGCTGCCTAACAGCCAGTCAGGAAGATGCTGTATGTGATTATATCTGCTCACTAAAACAAATTCAAACAAACAAAACCAACCAGAGTTGGCTGGGGAGATGTTCCGGATCCTTCCTTTCTGAGGTGTACTAACCAATGATGCAGCCCTCCATTTTCAAGAATTCTAACTACAGAGAATTCACCAAACAGAGTTCTTACGTGGATTAGAGTTTTTGTGATAATTCCCTGAGAGGGAAAACTGCTGGGGAGACTGAACTGTTGTTGAACACCTCAAAACAGCAAAGAGATCTTCTCAAAGGGTTGGTGGGAGACGGCAAACAGCTAGTTCAGGCTTTGTTAACTGACTTGTATGAAGGACATTATGCTCATCATACACTTTGTGAGATGTCTGCAAGAAAGTACTGGAAAAAAACTACTATAAATGCAAATGTTTTGGCCTTAGGCAAACTACAACATTGAAAAGTGGTCTGGTTGTTCATCGACAGTTTCTTGAATATATTATACTTTTCTCTTTCCATAGACAGAAGGTTCCCTTTTGTAGGTAAAGCATATGTCTTTGCTTGCATTAGGTGTGATGGAAAATGGGATTAGGAAATGCATTTTGAAGACAAAGCTTTTTGGAAGAAATATACTCTGTGGTATGGGCCCCCTTCTTTGTCAGAAATGTGTTATCAAGGTGGCTTTATATGTTCAGAGCTTAACAGATCAGACTGGCCAATTTAAAATAAATTGGAGCACAAGGATTTCTTCAGCATCAGAAATGATGTGCAGCTACCCCCCATGAGATTTGCAGCTTTGTCATTTAGGTTGTGCCTAAATATCGAGTAAGAAAAGCTGCAGGACCATCAACAGTTCAAATCATTGTTTGCTGTAAATCCTGATCAAGCATGCAATTTAACTTCTGACCAAAACAAATGTGATTATACGTAGATGGGTAATACTGTGTTTTTGTGGTAGGTGTGGAATGGTATTTTCCAGCAGATTGGAATTAGCTATTTTCGTTCACCCCTAGTCTCTTTGCCTGCCACTTCCCCTTCCTCTGACCTCACCCAAGCAACCAACAACTTTCTGCCTCCTGTTGCTCCTCCTAGCCTTCTGCTCCTTACCCTACTGGATTAATGGCCCTGGCTTATCTGACCATGTCTTCTCAACCTCAGAGATGTTACAAACAGAAGAGGTTTCAAATAGCGCATTAACAACCACCCCTTCTGCGCTGGGCTGCCGTGAGATGACATTGGTGGTCCGTGCCGTTGGGTGTTCGTGTTACGGGGCCTTGGCAAGGCTTCCCTTAAGGCAAGTACAGTCTTGTTTGGTGATTGTCACTCTGATTTAAGTTCCAAGTCCCTGGTGGTCTTTAGTGACTGCAGCTGCTCTGCACACCGGCGCTGGGGAGCTGTGCACAGCATGTCAGGCGGCCATGTAAGATTTCAACTCTGCTGCCTCTCGGCTCGCTGGGCTGGAGATTCAGGCGCTGAACTGAAGATAGCACGAGACGTTGGGTTGTGCTCTCTCAACTGATCTCTCAATATGGCTGCAGCATTGACTTTGGGGCTTGGGGGAAAAAAGAGAGAAAACCTTACCAGTATTACCGTCAAGAGTAATGGGGTGATGAGAGTGGGTACTGCCCATATATAATCTAATACTTGGGGAGGGGACAGAAATTGAGGCCCTCTCAACAACCACCATCCCCCCCCTCTGGGGTAGGACTGGCATTGGCTTCCACCCAGGTGGGCCTTCAGGCCCAGGCTGAGAGAGGTCCCTACCCCCATGTGACAATGTCAGATTTCTGACCATGTCATAGTAAGTTTGTACGCTAATTAGTACTAGTTTGGGGGGGGGTTTCATCCAACCTAAATCAGGCATGCAAATTAAGTTCTTTTTATGAACTTGAAGCCCCCAATTTAACAATATTGATTCCCTACAGCCTCTGCCCTATTTCAGGACAAGAAACACAGAGGGTTGCATAAGAACAAGTTACTTACCAACTGTAACATTCTTTCGATTGGATGTTCCTCCCACGTATTCCTCATCTTAGATATATCCTTCCCTTTAGGTTTCGCCTTGGAAAATATTTCCTCTCTCCAGCAGAGGGTGCTCCACTCGAGGCGACGACGTCGATGTCCCTCGGCAGCCTCCATCGAGCACCGACGTCATCCATTGTATAAAGGCCCCGAGCGCGCCCGTTGGCTTCAGTTCTGTTTTTTCCGTATATCAGAGTCCATGACCATTGTTAAAAGCGTGCCTCTTTTGACCCCAGCCTCAAAAGAAATCAGGTGTAAACCACGTAAACTGTGCTGTGGGTTAGGTTGGGAGGGTCGATGAGGAATACGTGGGAGGAACATCCAATCGAAAGAACGTTACAGTTGGTAAGTAACTTGTTCTTCAAATGGATTGTGTCCTCCCACGTATTCCTCATCTTAGATAGACTCCCAAAGCAGTTTTCTATTGGAGGCGGGAGTACAGATATCTTTTTAGTCATGTACTGAATGTAACACAGATTTGGCAAATAGACCTCCTTGAGAGGTAGTTGAGTCAACGCATAATGTTTTATGAAATTATGCATGGATGACCATGTGGCTGCTGCACAAATATCTTGTACAGGGACACCCCTTTTAAGTGCTGTTGAAGTAGCAATGCCGCTAGTTGCATGAGCTCTTAAACCCTCAGGGGGATCCTTTCCAGCTAGCCTATAACACTCTGTTATGGCTAGGATTATCCATCTTGATAATGTTTGTTTAGTTACAGGTAGTCCTAACTTACGACCGGTGTATCCCACAAACAGTTGGTCACACTAACATATTTTTGACAATCTTGAGATATAAAAGCTAAGAGCCCTTCTAGGATCTAGCCTATGTAGTCTTTCCTCTTCCTTACATGTGTGAGGAGGAGGATAGAACGTAGAATTATTTTCTGTGACAGGTGAAAGTCTGAAACTATTTTTGGCAGAAAAGAGGGCTTGACTCGAAGGACAACTTTATCTTTATGAAAGATGGTGTAAGGAGGACCACTCGAAAGTGCCTGCAACTCACTCTGCGGGCTGATGTCAATGCAATTACAAGTATAGTTTAGGAGTAAGAAGCCTTAACGGGCAAGAATGTAAAGACTCAAAGGGTGCACATGTCAGAAATTTCATTACCAAATTTAAAATCCCACACAGGAACTTGAAAAGGTATTGGTGGAAAAGCATTGTTTTAACCTTTTAGAAATTGTATTATTAAAGGTATCTTAAAATAAGATTTTTCTTCTGACGAGTGCTTGAAGATAGATAGCTCTGCTACATATCCTTTTATCGTCCTAACCTGGAGCCCCAGATTAGCTAAATGTAACAGAAAAGATAATACCATTGGAATATCACATTCAAAGGGATCCACGTTCTTATCCCTGCACCAGTTACTGAACTTGTTCCAACGACACCGGTACAAAGATTTTGTTGCTGGCCTTCTGGCCGAAAGCAAGATCTCCATAACAACATCATCCGGAAGGTCCCAATCCTTGTATCTCAACCTCTCAGAAGCCATGCATGAAGGTTGAGTATGTTGACCTCTGGATGGAGAACCCGACCATCCTCTTGCGAGAGAAGATTCTCTCTTTTTGGAAGACGTATTGGAGGGCAGATGGACATGTCGAGAAGGTCCGGGTACCACGCTCTCCTGGCCCAATCCGGGGCAACTAGGATCATGGTTTTCCCGAACTTCCTCAACCTCCTGATTACTTGAGGGATCACAGGGACTGGAGGAAACGTGTATAGTAGTGGAAACTCCTAGTCCACTACGAATGCGTCTCCTAGAGCTCCTCTCGGGGGAAATTCCCTTGAGCAAAACAGTTCGCATTTCCTGTTGACACTGGTCGCAAATAGATCCACTTGAGGGGTTCCCCAAAGGGCAAAGATCTCCAGAAGGACTTCCTGAGCCAACTCCCACTCGTGGGAGACTAGGATCTGCCTACTCAGAGCGTCCGCCACAATGTTTTGCTCTCCTGCAAGGTGAATGGCAGATAGAGAGATCCCTTCTTGTATTGCCCAGAACCAGAGCTGCATTGCCTCTCTGCACAGTGGTAGTGACCCTACACCTCCTCACTTGTTGAGGTAGTACATGGCCACTGTGTTGTCCGGCATTATCAGGAAATGTTTTCCCCGTACAGCTGGCAGGAAGGCCTTCAGTGCTAGTCTGATTGCCCTCAGCTCCAATAGGTTGATATGTAGTTTGGACTCCGATGGAGACCAACGATCGATGATCGTCAACTCATTGGTGTGAGCTCCCCATCCCCTTAAGAGAAGCGTCCGTCACTACTGTTATCTCCGGCCATGGTTGCCAAAAAGATTCCCCTCTGAGGATGTGCTGTCTGCAAGTCCACCATTGTAGATCCTGTTCCACCCTGGTTGGAACTTGTAAAAGATGGAACAAGTTACTTACCTGTAACTGTTGTTCTCCAGCATGGGTCTGACATGGATTCACATGCTCATGAATATTCCCCATCGTCAGGCCGGGAATCCTCGGTATAGAAAAAAATCAGTATCAGTTTTGTTTCTAATCTGTCTTTCTTAGTAGTAACCAATCACTGGTCTCTGGGTCATACTGCCCCCAGCCAATGACTGCCCTCTTCCTAAACCCCGCCTCTTGCAGTCATCCTCCGATTTGGTAGCACGTAAAGTGGCAGTATGACCAAGTGAAGAGCCGCAGAGGGGTAGGCTGGAGGGTTTGCATGTGAATCCATGCCAGACCCATGCTGGAGAACAACAGTTACAGGAAAGTAACTTGTTCCTTCTCCAGCATGGGGTCTGGCATGGATTCACATGCTCATGAATAAGAGAATACATAGCAGTACACAAATGCACAACCACGGGAGGTGGCAACAGGCTCAACATTAAGCAATACAACAACTCAACATTAAGCATCTCTTACCTCCTCACCAGGCTCACCTTAGGTTAACAGGTTGCTCAGCACTGCTTGGCAGACCCTGGACTCCTCTCTGGAGTCCGGATCGACGCAGTAGAATCTTGTGAAGGTGTGCGTCGACCTCCACGTCGCAGCCCTGCAGATGTCCAGCAGGGGCACACCAGACAGGAACGCCGTGGTAGCAGCGATCGCTCTGGTCGAATGGGCTCTCGGACGGCCGGGCAGCGGTCGGTTTGCCAACCGGTGACAGTGCATGATGCAGCCGGAGAGCCATCTAGAACGGAAGACTTCGAGAGAGCCTTCCCTTTATTCACAGTGCCAAAGTTCACAAACAGCTGTGACGTCTTCTAAAAACTCTTTGCGCAGTCCACGTAGAACTTCAGCGCTCTAGCTACATCCAGCGAGTGCAAAGTCCTATCAGCCGCCGACAAAGGCGACAGGAAGAAAACTGGCAACACCAAGGGCTCGTTGCGGTGGAAGTCCTACGGCACCTTGGGCATAAAGGAGGGGTGCGTCATCAGCACCACCCTTGTGTCATGAAAAGTCAAGTATGGAGGCTTGCAAGATAGGGCCTGGATCTCTCCCACTCGTCGTGCGGAGGTGATGGCCATGAGGAAAGCTGTCTTCCATGACGGGAACTTCAAAGGCGCCGAATGCATAGGCTCGAATGGGGCCCCAATGAGCCTAGTCAGCACCACATTAAGCTCCCACGCCGGGGCAGGAGTCTTCACCGGCGGGAATGATCGGAATAGTCCCTTCATGAATTCTTTCACCAGGCAATGAGACCACAAGGACCCCCGTCCCGTAGTCCTGGTATATCGGGAGATTGCAGCCAGTTGTATTTTGATGGAGGCGTGAGCCAGTCCAGCTTTGGCCAGCGACAGTAGGTACAGCAGTACTTGAGGGGCCGTAATCCGCAGAGGGTTAATCTTCTGTGCAAGGCACCAGACAGAGAACCTCTTCCATTTATGCCCGTAGCACTTGAGAGTTGAGGACGCCCGGGCCTTTGCAAGAACCTCTCTGCAGTCGGCCGGCATGTCGTACCCTCCAAACTCTAGCGCTGCAGGTGCCAGGCCTGCAAGTTCAGCGACTCCGGGTTGTGGTGAAGAATGGCGCCTCCTTCTTTGGAGAGAAGGTCTGCGTCCGTCGGCAGCTTGACTGGTGTGGACGTTGACAAGTCCAGAAGGTCCGCGAACCAGATCTGTATCGGCCACGCCGGGACCTCTTGAGCTGGTTGATGAGCCAGAGCAGCAATGGCAGCGGAGGGAACGCATAAAGAAATAGGCCGTCCCAGGGGAACAAGAAAGCATCGCCCCTGCTCTTCCGCTGGGTTCGCCCCATCGTCGGAAGAGTCGATCCACTTGATCCTGGCGTAGTTCCCACTCGTGGCACGAGCGCAGCTCGCTGCCGAGTGAGTCGGCGATCGTGTTTTTTATTCCTGACAGATAAAGAGGCACCAGAAACATCCGTTGGGCGACGGCCCAATGCCACAGATCCTGGGCTTCCTTGGATAGGGCCGGGGACCTGGTTCCGCCCTGCTTCTGGATGTAGAACATCGTGGTGGTGTTGTCGGTGAAGATCCTCACCACCTTGCCCTTGAGGGACGGAAGAAAGGACCTGAGGGCCCAGAACACTGCGCGGAGCTCCAAGATGTTGATGTGGAGTGACTTCTCCTCCGGGAGCCAAAGGCCTCTCGCGTGAAGATCTCCGGAGTGCGCTCCCCAACCTTCCAGGGAGGTGTCTGTCGTCACCGTCACCTGGTGAGCTGGGACCTGAAAGTCCGTGCCTGCCGACAGATGGGAGCCGGTACCCCACCACCGGATCGCCTGACGAAACGTCTCGTTGAGAGGGATCCTGTCCTCGAAGCTGATCGTCGACTGGACCCAGCGGGCGTCGAGGAACTCTTGTAAGGGGCGCATCCGAAGCCTGCAAAGGCGCACCAGATAAATGCAGGAGGACATCATCCCGAGGTGCAGACGCTGCGCCTTGCTCAGAATGGTCCTGGTCCTTTCCTCCGACGGCGAGGCCAGCCGCGCCACTGTTTCAAGCTTGGCTCCCAGAAACAGGGCGACTTGCGACGGACCCAGGTGGGATTTTGGAAAGTTGATGGAGAATCCCAGGTCCGTGAGCAGCTGGACGGTCTTCGCAGTGTGCTCCACGGCGAGCTCCCTTGTCCTTGCCCGGATGAGCCAGTCGTCCAGGTAGGGGTAGACGTGGATCCCCTGTAGGTGCAGCCATGCCGCCACCGGTGCAAGGCACTTGGTGAACACCCTGGGTGCCGACTTCAATCCGAACGGGAGGGCCTTGAACTGGTAGTGCCGCCCTTGGACCACGAACCTGAGGAACTTTCAGTGTCTTTTTAGAATGGGGATGTGGAAGTACGCATTCTCCAAGTCCCACGACGACAGGAAATCGCCCTCCTCCAGCTGTCCCAGCACGTGCTGGAGGGTGACCATACGGAACTTCTGTGCCTTGATGTACTTGTTCAGTCGTCGCAGGTCCAGGATGGGGGGCCATCCTCCGGTCTTCTTTTTTACGAGGAAGTACCTTGAGTAAACTCCGGAGCCCCAAAGCCTCTTTGGGACGAGCTCGATGGCACCCTTCTTGAGCATCGCCCTTACTTCCAACAGTAGTTGAGGGACGTGATTTTCCTTCCTGGCCACGGGTGGAACGCGAGGGCACTTCTACAGAAACACGAGGGCGTGCCCTTGGACCAGGGCGTCCAGCACCCAACGGTCGGTGGCAATGGACTCCCACACGCTGGCGAACCTCACCAGCCGGCCTCCCACCGGGGTGCTTCGGCGGGGCCCGACCCACGGTCGGTTCAATCTTGTTTGGAGGCCGCCTTGCCTCCTTGACCTCCCTGTCGACGACGACGGGCACCACCTGACTTGCTGCGCCCCCTGTAGGCTTCCTGGGATGAAGATCTTGCTGCTTGGCGGTACGTGGAGGAGCCACTGCCGGATCCCTTGGAGGCACCTTGTCTGCCCCCGGAGCTCCAAAAGGACGGCCGTCGTTGTTGGAGCATTCCCAGTGCCCGGGCAGTCTCTGTGTCTGTCTTAATGGCCTGAAGGGACTCATCAACCGCCTTCCCAAACAGGTTGTTCCCGTCAAAGGGCATGTCCAAAACCTTGGTTGTACGTCCTGGTGGAAATCCGTGGCCTTAAGCCATCCTCGTCGTCTCAAGCAAACATCTTTGCCCAACTGACGTAAACCGGTGTCGGCGATGTCCGTTGCCACCGTGATGGCGTGGTCCGAAGCAATCTCACCTTCCTGTAGGATTTCAAGGGCCTCAGCCCTTTTGGCGTCCGGAAGGAAGTCCAACAGAGGGGTGATTTTGAACAACTCCCTGTCTTAGCGGGCTACGATAGCCAGGGCGTTGGCCGCCTTGATAGTCGTCGCTGCGGATGAGATGATCATCGTCCCATCGTGTCCAGCTTCCTGCCCTCGCCGTCCGGCGGGGATGTTGATGTCGAGGCCGATGCCCCCCCCCCAGCTTTCTTCTTTGCCGCCGCCGAGACGACCGAATCCGGGGTAGGTTGCGCCCGAAGGCACAAGGGGGCAGCGTCGGGGACCCGATAATTCTTCTCGTACCGGTCCCTCTTTGCCGGTGATGTGGCAGGGTTCTTGAGGAGGGTGAGCCCCTCATCCCAGATGTCATCAAGAAGCGGTACGGCGAGGACCGTCTTCCTTTTAGCCTCGCGCCGTTGGTGAAGGAACCCTTCCTCCTCCTCCTCTTCTGGGCAGAGCTGGAAGAGCTCGGATGCCCTGGAAATCATGGCATGAAAGGATCCAATGTCGTCGGGCGGGGACGGCTGAGCAGGGTGCGACAGGGGACACGTCCCGTCGTCGCCTCCGTCGTCATCTGTACCTGTCGTAGCCGTGTCCGTGCCTGTATCATCCCCGTCGGTAGTAGACCGGGGGGAAGGCAGAGCAGGCCGCAGAGGTGGCGTAGGATGCGTCCTCCTCCTCTTATGCGGTGGACTTTCCGAAGGTCCTGGCTCCGGTTCCCCCGTCGGGTCTGGCTCAGGTACCTCCGTCGGGGGGAGGGGCAACCTTGTCCTTATCTCCAAGCATAAGGACTGAATCGCTGACAAAATGGCCGAAGTGTCCTGCGGTGCCGGATACGACGGGCGCGAGGGCTCTTGAGGAGCCTCACCGGCAACACCGTCGCTCTCGTCGTCGCCCTCGTCGGGATCCCTCCAGATGGGCTGGGCCTCTTCCATGACTTCGATGAGCTCTTCTTCAGAGGTCGTGTCCGTATCCACGATGGCCACCAGCCCCTCCCCCACCTTTTCCAACGAGGACTTCGTGGGGGTCTTCTCAATGGGCCTGAAAGATGACTCCCTCCGCGGTGGCAGGGAGACTCTGGGTCCTGAGGTCGCCTCCACTGGTGTAGCCTCCACAGGCTGAACCAGGGCCGCAGCGACATCCTCAATCGAGGTCTTAGCAGGGTGAATTAAGGCCATCGTCACCTTCTGTACGCCTGGGCCCTTCACCTTGGGTGGAGGGTCCGAGCCTCGCTCCCCCTCTGCCGGAATCTTCGAGATCAACCGGGGCCTCTCCAGAAGCTTTGCCGGGTTCTCGGACTTCCTCTTACCCGAGCCAGAGCTTTGGCTCGTGGTTGATGGCGCCGGTGAGGATGCGCCCTGCCTGGTAGCCAAGGAGCCCGACCGTTCGGCGCTCCCGGTGCCCGCGGACTAGCGGTGCTTAGCCTTTTGTTGGGCCCCCGTCGCCGGGGCGCCCTCACAGGACTTAGAAGACCGCTCGGACTTCTTTTTCTTCTTCTCGCCTGACGGGCTCTTCCCTTCCAGCCAGTTGGCGAGACCGAGGTGGCGATCCTTCATGGTCCGCTCCGACATGTTCCCACAAAACGCACAGTCCTTCTCCGTGTGCGTCTTGTCCTCATGGAGACAGTAGAGGCATAACGAATGCTCGTCCTCCTTGAAAACATTCTGAAGCTGGCATCCAGGGCAGGTCCTGAACAGCTTCCCGGGCGTCGAGCTTCCTTTCTCCTGGGCCATGTCCGGGGTAGGCCTCGGAACTAATGGAATCCTCCAAAAGCGTAACTCGACGAAATCTTCACCCTTGAGGGGCGTAGAAAACTCCGAAACGGATCCCCATTGATCGGATGTAGAAACGGTGGAGCTTGAGGCTCCATTTAACCGAAAAATGAGAAAAATCTCCCGAAAAAGCGCGAAAACGCGGCAAAAGCTCAAGAGCTACAGCACGAGGACTCCCAACACTTGAACGTGCGGTAAAAATCAGAGGATGGCTGCCAGAGGCGGGGCTTAGGGAGAGGGCAGTCATTGGCTGGGGGCAGTATGACCCAGAGACCAGTGATTGGTTACTACTAAGAAAGACAGATCAGAAACGAAACTGATACTGATTTTATTCTATACCGAGGATTCCCGGCCTGACGACAGGGAATATTCATGAGCATGTGAATCCATGCCAGACCCCATGCTGGAGAGCTGACATTTCCCCTGAGAACTGGGACCATTGAGTCCTGAGAGCCCAATTCAAGAGACCTCATTCTCAATCTGGCCTCTGGCACCAAAAAAATGCAGGATACCATGAGACCGAGCAACCTGAGAAAGTTGAAGGCCGTCGATACTGGGCATTCTGGAATTTTGTTACCATCTGCAGAATGTGGTGAGCTCTCTCTTCGGGAGGCGAGGCTTTGCCCGAACAAGTATACAAGACTGCTCCTATGAACTGGAGTTTCTGTGATTGTATCATGTTTGACTTATTTAAATTCAGAGAAAACCCTAGTTTGTGAAGGAAGTGGCAAGTCTTGGATAGATCGTCCCGGGCTTGTTCTGGGGAACGTGCCCTGATCATCCAGTCGTCCAAATAAGGGTAGACATGAATCCCCCTCTTCTGAGACTCGCTGCCACTACCGCCATCAACTTGGCGAAAACTTTTGAGGCGGAGGTCAACCCGAATGGCAGAACTCGAAACTGATAGTGAGAATTGCCAATCGCGAACCTCAGGTACTTTCTGTGCTCGAGATGGATTGGCACATGAAAGTAAGCACCCTGAAGGTCCAATGATACCAACCAGTCTTGAAGTTGGAGAGCCTGAAGGATCTGAGAAAGAGTGACCATCTAGAACTTGTCCTTCCTGAGGAACTTGTTCAAATTTCTCAAGTCCAAGATAGGTCTCAGTCCTCCGTCCTTCTTTAGAAAGAGGAAATATGGGGAATACCAACCCTTGTTCCTCTCCGCTACAGGTACATGTTCTATTGCACCTTTCTATAGCAGGGTTAAAAGTTCCTGCAAGAGGAGCGGGTCTGGAATTTTGGTAGAGTTGTGTTCCGGTGGGTGATTCTAAGGTTTCTTTAGAAAGGGAAGGCAGTAACCTTGTGATACTGTTTCCAGCACCCAAGCATCTTAAGTAATGCCCCGCCATTCTTTCAGATGCTGTGAAATCCTGCCTCCCACTGGGGTCTTGTGAGTCAAAACCTCAGAGTGGTTTTGCGGCAGCTCCAGCAGCGGCTGAAGGGGCAGATGCCGCTGCTAGGGCAGATCTAGCACCTCTTCCTCGCCCCCGAGGAAATTTCCTTTGCCCTCTTTGACTGGCCTGTCCCCTTCCTTTCCCAAATGATGAGTAAAGACAAAAGGGACGACCCCTCCAGGAAGATGAGCCTGTGTAGGGGAGTTACTGAGGTCGTCTTCTAGCGGCACTGAGTGACCTTGCTGCTGCCTTGGAGGTCTGCAGCTTCTCCAAACTTTCATCCGCCTTGCTGCCAAACAACCTTGAGCCGTCAAATGGCATATTAAGAGGTCTAGATTGAACATCTGGTGCGAAACCTGACTTCCTTAGCCACGCAAATCTGCGTAGCACTGCGCTAGACGCCATGGACCTGCTCATACTGTCAGCAGTGTCCAAACCTGCTTGAAGGCATTCTTCTGAAGCCTCCTTGCCATCCTTAATTATGGACAGGAAACCATCACATTTCTCTCCTTCCGGGATGTGTTGAGCTGGCGCTGACCTGCAGTCACACAGAGTACAAGTGAATCTAGCCAGAGTACAAGATACATTTGTGGATTTTAGAGCCATGCTCTCCGATGTAAAAACCTTTTTCGACCATACATCGATCTTTTTGTCACCGCTATCAGGGGGAATTGTAGGGTATGCAGCATTTTGTGTTGATGTGGCTGCCTCAACTACCAGACTCTCAGGAGATGGATGTTTACTGAAATAATATGGATCAGAGTTACAAGGTCTGTATTTTGCCACATATTTTTTATTCACTGCTGGAATGGATTCAAGTTTTTCCCAAGCAGCATTTACTGTCCTTTGCAGGGCAATATGAAAGGGAATTATGGGATCTGGTTGAGGACCTCCTGACAGAATATCTGTCATATCATCATCCTGGTATACAGGTGAGTTCCTACCCCATCCCATAAACTCTGTTACTTTGTTCATAAGTTTTCTATAGCCCAAATCAGCATGTTCTGCTGGATCTGGTCTTTCAAATTCGTATTCAGGGGATGTATCTAGTCCACTTGCAGACTGTAGACATTCATATAGGTCTTGCATTTTTGATTGAGGATCAATTAATTCCTCAGGGACATCCCTTGCACCATATTTTACCCCTGCTGATGAAACCTGAGATTCATCTTCTTCTTCATCCTCCTCATTTTCTGAAGACATTTCTCCATATACAGATGACATAGTTGAACAAGTTACTTCTTACCTTGTAACGTTCTTTCGATGGGATGTTCCTCCGACGTATTCCTTATCTTAGATATCTCTTTCCAGCTTTGCTGGCCTCGGAAATTTTTTCTCTCTAGGGGGCGCTGCGCGTCGACGTCCGCCGAGTCGATGTCCCTCGACAGCCGCCGTATCGACGTCATCCTGCCTATAAAGGCCGCGCGCAGCGTCCGTTGCTCAGTTCCGTTTTGTAGCCCACAATAATTCTTTCTGGACTAGACTAATCACCCTGAAGGAGAGTAAGCTGCTACAACAAGGGAAGTAGTACTGCGGGGATGGATGGGAGGGTCGATAAGGAATACGTCGGAGGAACATCCCATCGAAAGAACATTACAAGGTAAGAAGTAACTTGTTCTTCGAAGGGATTGTGTCCTCCGACGTATTCCTTATCTTAGATAGGCTCCCATAGCAGTATTCTGTTATTGGAGGTGGGAGTACTGACTTCATGCTTCCTCTTATTGATGAATAGAGTGCAATACTGCCCTTCCAAACCTAGTTTCCTGACTGGAGGAGGAATCCAAGTTTTAAAACCGTGTAAAGGTATGGACGGACAACCATGAGGCAGCCGCACATATGTCTCGAACCGGCACTCCTCTTTTGAGGGCCGATGAAGCTGCGATACCTCTGGTCGAATGAGCCCTAAGATTTTGAGGGGGCTCTTTCCTGCCAGTTTATAACATTCCAAAATGGCTAAAATAATCCATCTGGAAATGGTCTGCTTAGTTATCGGTAGCCCCAGCTTGTGACCTGCGTAGCCTACAAACAGCAGGTCTGCTTGTCTTATCCTAGCCAGTCTACTAATGTAAAAACTTAAAGGCCTTCTTGGGTCCAGCCTGTGTAACCTCTCTTCCTCTTTCCCCGGATGGGGAGGAGGATAGAAAGATGGAAGGGTAATCTTCTGTGTGATATGAAATTCAGAAACCACCTTTGGGAGGAAATTAGGCTTCACTTGCAGAACAACTTTGTCTTTGTAAAAGATTGTATGAGGGGGTTCACAAGAAAGAGCTTGTAACTCGCTCACCCTTCTAGCAGATGTAAGTGCTACTAATAAAACAGTCTTAAGGGTAAGAAACCTTAACGAACAAAAGTGGAGTGGTTTGAAAGGTGTGCCCATCAGGAAAGTTAGGACTAAATTTAAATCCCATAGGGGAACCTGGAATGGTCTTGGGGGATAAATGTTAGTTAACCCCTTTCGAAACTGTATTACCAAGGGTAACTTGAAATAGGGTGGTTCTTCCGCAGTGCACTTAAAGATGGATAGCGCTGCGAGATAGCCCTTGGTAGTGCCAACTTGAAGGCCTGAATTTGCCAAGTAGAATAGAAAGGATAACACCGTTGGTGTACCACATGAAAAGGGGGCGATATTCTCTTCTCTACACCAGCTGCAAAATCTGTTCCAACGGCAGCGGTATAAAGATTTTGTTGCCTTCTTGCCGAAAGCAACACCTCCATAACGTCATCAGGGAGGTCCCAATCCTTGTACCTCAGCCTTTCAGAAGTCAAGCGTGAAGGTTGAGGGTTTTGATGTCTGGATGGAGAACCTGACCTCCCTTCTGTGAGAGCAGATTCTCTCTGAGTGGAAGTCGAATTGGAGGGCAGATGGACAAGTCTAGAAGATCCGGGTACCACGTTCTCCTGGCCCAATCCGGGGCAATTAGGATCATGGTTTTCCTGAATCTTCTCAACCTCCTGATCATTTGAGGAATGACAGGTACCAACCAGTCCTGGAACTGAAGGGCTTGAAGGATCTGAGAGAGAGTTACCATCTTGAATTTGTCTTTCCTGAGGAATGTGTTTAATTCCCGCAAGTCCAAGATGGGTTTCAGTCCTCCGTCTTTCTTTGGTATGAGAAAGTAAGGGGAGTACCAGCCCTTGTTCCTTTCCGCTACAGGTACCGGTTCTATGGCACCTTTCTCTAGCAGGTCTAAAATTTCCTGCAAGAGGAGCGGATCTGGAGCTTTTTGAGAGCTGGTGGGAGGCTTACTTAGTTTTAGACCTTCCTCTGTCCCTTTTTATGTGCGTAGAGGCATGACCTTCAACAGACATTTTTGAGGGGGTCTGGGCCGCATTCTCAAAAATGTTCATCATTGATGCTCTAAATGCTTCCCACTTTTTAGGGGAGCCATGTTTTGTTGGACAAGTAATAACTTCCTCCGATGTAGTCGAGGAAGAGGGAGATCAGTGTCGTCTTTTCTTCGTTTTTTTGGACGAAGAAGAAGAGGACTTTCTTGGTCTACTCCTCGATCTGCATTTTTTATGTTTCTGGCATTTCGCCGAAGACTCAGCCGAGTCTTTCTTCCCTCTTGAAGAAAACTTCGAGGATTCCTCCCCCACTGCCAGTTTACCTCGTCTTTCTTTCAAGGCCTTATGGGTCATAGAATGACAAGAACGGCAGTCGTCGATCCGATGCTCGGTCCCGAGGTACCAGAGGCAGTAACGATGAGGGTCGGTCAGCAACATTTTTCTTCCACACCTTCGGCATTTCTTAAAACCAGTTTTTGGAGTATTCGGGTTCGAAGAAGACGACATAATTTGCTGTGACTGAAGTGCCGTTTTATTTCGATCCGAAGCGAAGCTAACGGAAAAATGGAACTGAAGCCAACGGGCGCACTCGAGGCCTTTATACAACAGATGACGTCGGTGCTCGACAGAGACTGCCGAGGGACATCGACTTCGTCGCCTGGAGTGGAGCACCCTCTGCTGAAGAGAGGAGACATTTTCGAGGCGAAACCTAAAGGTAATGATATATCTAAGATGAGGAATACGTGGGAGGACACAATCCATTCAAAGGTCTATTTATTAATAACAGAAATAAATGAATCCTTTGAAAGAAATTAAACATCATGGTGACTCCCATGAAGAATGATCAATACACTAGTCATTTCAATTTTCAATGATACATTTACAGGAATAGAGACTATTGTAACACATCACCATCTATACATTTGTTCTACCCTGAGCACACATCCACCATGGATTGAAAAATGCATGAGAGTTCAGGAAAAAGTTTCATTTGATACAAACTAAATTAAATCAGAACATCCCTGCCTATCTCAATCTCTCTACCTATATCATATAGACAAACACCTTCCCTCTACCAAACAGACATGTGGGTGTCTCAAACAGCAGTCCTGAAACTCGATTTAAAAGACAGTCTACTTAACTTGCACATGCAAATTGCTTGCAAAAAGGAACCTGTATCTAACGTGTATAATTGCTAGCTTGCCTTCAGTGGTGTTTCTCTAGCATTAATGTGTAAAAGTCCACAATTGTCATTTTCGACTGACAACTTAAAGATGGGAAAATCAATAGCAGTTAATAACCATTTTCTCTGATTCTTGAATGGTTCAGCACCAGTAACAAAACTCTGCTTGATGATGTAACCAGGAAATGAGTTCAATTACATTATTTCTTGAGGTATGTACAGGGTGAGATATCCTTTTAGTTACCAAATTATTCTTATGTGCTTGTAAATTGCACAGAGAAGGAGTAAATGTTACGCTCACCTGGTTCCCACAGAGGCGTCGATCTGAACTGGACAGCTGCGGTCTCCACCAGTGTGACGCATAGAGCTGAGATGACGGACTGGACTGGCGCACCTAGCTTCGTTTGCTTGGCCCATAGGAATATTCTTCTGTAAATGGAGAAAGGGAATTAACCACCCGTGGGGTTGAGCGTAAATCCCCCCACCCCCGCTGTTCTCCCCACAGATCACCTTTGATGTCCCCTCTTATAGTCTCACCTGATGGTTTGAAAAGATGAGCTCTCCATCCTGCATTGAGCGCAGGGGCACGCTGAAAACCAGTTGCTTCACTGGCTCGAAGGAATTGGTGAGTTCCAGAACAATATTGACTCCAAAAAGTATGTAGTTCGTAAGAGTTCACATGTCTGACTTTCACTCTTGTCCGATTCCTTGCAGTTTGCAGCTTGACCCCAGCGAAGAGTTCCTTGTGGTAGCTGACGAAGTTCAGGTAAGAATTTGGCTTATCCTACACAGTTCAATAAAATAAGGCCAGAATGTAACCTGTGGCTTGCTCTCTTATTCAGGTGTAGAGAGAAAATATGAAGTTCGGGGAATAATGCCTCCGGCGGTAAAATTAGGTAAGTCTATTGTGGTGAGAAGAGTTCCCCTTGTTTGTCCATTCGGCTCATCTTGTTGTCCTTTTGTTCCCCTTAGGGGCCAGGGTACAGCGAGGATGCAATGGAGACTGCGCCGACCCGTGAAGAGGAATAGTACCCCCGGCGGTAATCAGGTAAGTATATGGGGATAGTTACTATTGCCTCTGTTTATTCCCTTGGCTCACCTTTGCTGTTCTTGTGTTCCCCTAGGTGCCAGAGTGTGGCGGGAATGTGCAGAAGGATGCGGTGGATCGTGAGGATGCTGCAAATGCCGGTGAGTTCAGCGCAGTGCTGCAGCAGGCGAGGCGACGCGCGTAAAATGCTTCTTTCTTCCAGCTTGAAGGCGGGGTGGATCCGGAATTCAGTTAAGGATCGAAGGTTTTGCTCTTATTCTAACCTCTTCTCCTTCTGTTCTGACCTTTTTCTAGGAGCTGCAGACTCGAGGCGGGCGTGGCAGAAGACTGGATGCAGGCTTGCAGACACAGTGAGCGTTACGCTGCTGGATGCAGAATAACACGAAGCGTGTGCTGCTCTTCGGGCGTGGTTTAAATAGCCTTCAAAGTAGTCCCAGGTAAGTATACCTCCCCAGCCCCACCCGAGTAAAAAAATAGTCCCTAGGTAAAATAGTCCCTTCCAAGCCTCATTTGGCTTGGAGCTCTGCAGCATGGTCTGCATCAGGTAAGTTCTACTCTATGAACCTGGCGCCTAGACTGACTCTGCATATGAGCCTGGAGCCATAGGCACCAGGACCGCACCCAAACAGCCCCTAGCAGGGGTTTTTGGGCTTGCTCAAAATAACTTGATGCCTGCTTCTGGGGTTGCTGGACCTGGTCTGGTTCCCCGGGGGTAGGCATCATGACAGTAAAGGGATCTCCCAATGTACTTACCATTAGCTCTAATCAAATCCATAACTTTAGAAGCACATACGCTTCTGAAATATTTACTTATTTCCCAGGATGTAGAGTCTATGGATATACCTGCCACCACTCAGTACTTTCACAAATAAAAAGGGGACAGGATTTTATCTATTCCCCTTAAGAGTATATTTTCCTTCCATTATACTTCCCCTGTGGCTTTACACATAGGTGTTTCTTTTGTCTGTCTCATAGACAGGTGGGCACCCTCTTAAGAACGGGTTAAAATTCTCCCACTCTAGGGTCAGCTGGCATCAGTCAGCAAAATGGGGTCAGCTTCCCTGCACAGCTTAGTTTCCCCATGTTCTGTATTGGGCCTCCCTGCTGTCTTTCCACTGAAGGAGGCCTGGGGCTTTCGCTCTTCTTGTAGGCATTTCTTACAGTGTACAACTAGTAATCCAAAATGGGTCCAAAAAGGAAAGCAGTCTATTAATTCTTCCTTGTTGTTGACAGTCTGCCAGTCAATCCATCCCAGTCAGTGTGTGAGCCAGTGTCAGTCAGCAGAATGTATGGCCCTAAATGTCTTTGTAGATTAAAAACCCCTCCTTTTAGTGGTTGGTATAATCTCACTAACCTAATTGGTCAGTGGATGTGACTGGAAAAGTTTCCACAATTGATATTGCACTAAGCCAACCCCTCCATACACATTGGGCATTTTAATGAAGAGGGCTGTGTAATGGGAGTAACTTTCAAACTCCGTTCCCCTCCCATTTGATGCGATGTCCTTTTGGACATTTGTATATTAAACAATTGTAATTTCCTGAAACTTCATGCTCCTTGCATAAGATCATTTTACTAATCGGTTTGTCAGATTGTTCTTACATAGGTGAATCAAATGATGCTAGTGTGATATCGACATGACCTTTGATACAAGTGTGCCCAATTTTTTGGTTTTACCCTCTGGTAGTTGCACATAAAAATTTATTTGACATGTCAGAGTAACAGGCTTGCTGGCAAGGACACTGATATATGAATCGGTGACATGCAACGTTTCTAAATTCGTCTAATTTGCTTACTTAGAAAAATGTCAAAACAATATCATTGTACATTCAGCTAATAGAACCTTTCACCCTGAACAATTTAAAAAAACAATTAAGTCTCTATGACATTTTGTCCAAATGTTATACACAGAAACATTATTTCATAAGTTAAATTTACACAGTGTATTTTATTTTAAATTACATATATATGATTAGATGAATGACATCCTGAAATGGCATACCATCGCCTGCCTGAAAACATAACATCTGGTGTCTTATAATGTTAGTTCCTTTAAAAGTGAGAGCTGGCCCATTTATGACTCAGAGGGGCATGGTCGTCATGTCACGTAGTGTCATGAGGCTCTTTGAAATTCGGCTGCCTCAGCCATTTGTTAATACAGGTCCCTCCACATTGAGTGATTACAGCCACTTTCTATTCTCTGAAGGTGTGAAATGCATCCCTCTGGAAAACTAGCTGATAGGAAGATGAGATTATTTAGAGAGCAGTCCACTGCTCAGAATCTTTTCTGTGCATTTATAAAGCATTTGTCTTCCTCCGCAAGTCCAATCTTCGAGAACCCAAGCAATGATTTGCTGATGGATAACATGAGGAGCGCCTGGAAGGGCTTGTGTCGTTATTTGAAGGTGGACGCTTTGAGGGAGCCCGGTGCCTCGGTGTGGCTAAATCCTACTATCAAAATAGATGGCAAGGTGGTCTTTTGGGCAGATTGGTTTCTGGGTGGGGTGAGGGGGGTTGCTGATCTGTTTACAAATGGTCGTTGGATGAATGCAAGGGAATTGCAGCAACAATATGGTATAGAAAACTTTAGACCATCTGATTTTGTGAAGCTTAAACGTGCGATTGGAGTTGTGGATTTGGAGAGGAGAATTGCATTGGATCTGTTTGCAAGGAATTTGGTGGGTTCGGGTGGGGGACTGGCCAGTCGCCTGTATAAAGCATTTGTGTCGTGTTATCAGGGGAATGATTCTTTAAGAGAGGAATGGGGCAGGAGAATCAGATTGGATATCACAGAGGGCTTATGGCAAAACATGTGTGTGAATGAAGTTGTGCTCGCTGGGACTCACGGAAAGATCAAGACGCCTGAGAGAATGTGTAACAGAGGGTTGTTGGAGAGTGCAGATTGTTGGAGATGTTTGGTAAGAGAGAACATCTGCTATGGGATTGTAGGCTGGTGAGACTGTTTTGGGGTGAGATTGGACGTGTGTGTGATGAAGTGATTGTTGGTCTCCCGGTCTTGGATTTTAGTGTGATCATATTGGGGAGTGATGAGTCTTTGGATGATATCACTCAAAGTGAGAAGAAGTGGTTGTTCAGAGGGGCGATGACTGGTAAAAGAATCATATTGAGGAACTGGAAGAATGCTTTGACATTGAATGTGGAGACGTGGCTGTCTGAGATGCATGAATTGGCAAATATGGAGAGAGTGATGTATAGGAGACTTGGTCAATTGGCTTTGTTTGAGAAAATATGGGGTAGATTTTTGCAGTTGTTTTAAATTGACATTATAGTTGTTTGGTGGGGGGGGTAATTGAGAGATGTATTTGAGATGTCGGGGATTTAGGGTATTGTATATCTCGCTGTGTACATAGTACTGTGTAAAATGTTGTGCTTTTCTGGTGTTTTTTTTTTCATGTGTTATTTGATATACGCTGATTGTATTGGGATTTGTTATGGATGTTGTGTAAATAAAGTTTCAAAAAAGAGAACCCAAGCAATACATGTGGTTCTTTGTTGAATTCCAGAGAGCGTTCAAGTTTTATGAAAGTTGAAATTAGAAGTGTGCCCAATAACTTCTATGTGAAAGTTGAATCTAGAAGTGCATTTAGAATTTGAATCGAGAGAGTGCCCAATAGCCTCTCTGTGAAAGTTGAAATTAGAAGTGTGCCCAATAGCCTCTCGATGAAAGTTGTAATTAGAAGTGTGCCCAATAGCGTCTCTGTGAAAGTTGAAATAAGAAGTGTGCCCAATAGCGTCTCTGTGAAAAGCTCAATTAAGAAGTGTGCCCAATAGCTTCCATGTGAAAGTTGAATTTAGAAGTGCATTGAGAAGTTTAATCTAGAGTGTGCCCAATAGCCTCTCTGTGAAAGTTGAATCTAGAAGTGTGCCCAATAGCATCTCTGTGAAAGTTGAAACTAGAAGTGTGCCCAATAGCCTCTCTGTGAAAAGCCCAATTTAGAAGTGTGCCCAATAACTTCTTTTTGAAAGTTGAAATTAGAAGTGTGCCTAATAACTTCTATGTGAAAGTTGAATCTAGAAGTGCATTTAGAATTTGAATCTAGAGAGTGCCCAATAGCCTCTCTGTGAAAGTTGAAATTAGAAGTGTGCCCAATAGCCTCTCTGTGAAAGTTGTAATTAGAAGTGTGCCCAATAGCGTCTCTGTGAAAGTTGAAATTAGAAGTGTGCCCAATAGCGTCTCTGTGAAAAGCCCAATTAAGAAGTGTGCCAATAGCTTCCATGTGAAAGTTGAATTTAGAAGTGCATTGAGAAGTTTAATCTAGAGTGTGCCCAATAGCCTCTCTGTGAAAGTTGAATCTAGAAGTGTGCCCAATAGCCTCTCTGTGAAAGTTGAAATTAGAAGTGTGCCCAATAGCGTCTCTGCGAAGAGCCCAATTTAGAAGTGTGCCCAATAGCCTCTCTGTGAAAGTTGAATCTAGAAGTGTGCCCAATAGCATCTCTGTGAAAGTTGAATCTAGAAGTGTGCCCAATAGCCTCTCTGTGAAAGTTGAATCTAGAAGTGTGCCCAATAGCATCTCTGTGAAAGTTGAATTTAGAAGTGCATTTAGTAGCTGAATTAGAAGTACATTCAGAAGCTGAATTTAGAGGTGCGCCCAATAGCCTTGCTGTGAAAGTTGAATCTAGAAGTGTGCCCAATAGTCTCTCTGTGAAAGTTGAAACTGAAGTGTTCCCAATACCTTCTATGTGAAAGTCGAATCAAGAAAGTGCATTTAGTAGTTGAATTAGAAGTACATTCAAAAGTTGAATTTAGAAGTGTATCCTATAGCTTTTATGTGAAAGTTGAATTTAGAAGTACATTTAGAAGTTGAATCTAGAAGTGTGCCCAATAGCCTCTCTGTGAAAGTTAAATCTTGAAGTATGCCCGATAGCCTCTCTGTAAAAGCTGAAATTAGAAGTGGGCCCAATAGCGTCTCTGTGAAAAACCCAATTTAGAAGTGTGCCCAATAACTTCTAAATGAAAGCCGAACTTAGAAGTGCATTTAATAGTTGAATTAGAAGTGCATTCAGAAGTTGAATTCAGAAGTGTGCCCAATAGCTTCTATGAGAAAGTTGAATTTAGAAGTGCGACCGATAGCCTCTCTCTCTGTAAAAAGTTGAATCTTGAAGTGTGCCCAATAGCGTCTCTGTGAAAAGCTGAATTTATAAGTGTGCCCAATAGCTTCTATGTGAAAGTTGAATTTAGAAGTACATTTAGAAGTTGAATTTAGAAGTGCGCCCAATAGCTTCTATGTGAAAGTTGAATTTAGAAGTACATTTAGAAGTTGAATTTAGAAGTGTGCCCAATAGACTATGTGAAAGTAAATATCCCTTCTATGCAAAGTCTAACTTAGAAGTATACCTAACAGCATATCTGTGTAATGCTGAATTTAGAACTGTGCCTAATTGTCCAATATCCCCGCTATACAAAATTGAATTTAGAAGTTGGCCTAATATCTCTGCGTAAAATTGAATTTAGTAGTATACCTAATAGTCTAATATCATCTCTATGTACAGTTGAATTTAGAAATGCACCTATTAGTCTAATATCATCTCTGTGTAAAGTTGAAGCCTAAAAGTGTCTGTGCAAAACCCGAATTAGAAGCGTGCCTAAATATCTGTGCCTAAATACCTGTGCAAAAACTCAAATTTAGAAGTGTGCATAAAAATCCCCTCAGCCCAAAGTTGAAGTTAGAAGTGTCCCTAAATATCCTCTCTGTGCAAAGCTAAACTTAGAAGCGGTCCTAATAGCGCACCAAATTTAGAAGTGTACCTAATAACGCGCTCTAGCCGATTTCAGAAGTATTCCTAATACCCTCTCTGTGCAAATCGAACTTGGAAGTGTGCCTAATAAGCTCTCTATATACACTGATCTTGGAAGCATGCCTAATATACTGTGTGTGCATAATATCCCTCTATATGCTATAGTGTGGCCAGTAGCGTTAAGTTATTAGCTGAATATAGAAGCAATCCTAAATATCCTATCGGTACAAAACTAAAATTTAGAATTGAGCCGAATAGCGCTCCTTGCTTGAATCTAGAAGTGTGCCTAATAACGTGCATTTATTTAGAACCACAATTAGAAAGCCCTCCTAAACTGCACCTAAAAGTTCAACCAAAACCATACCTGGAGTGTTGCTACATTCAATTGCTCCCTAATAGCTTACCTGTATTCCAGCTTACTAGAAGAAAGCCTACCCAGCAGTGTAACTGCTGTAGCTGCAACTAAACAGGCTGCCTAATCAGCATATCCTAACGTCTAGCTACATTTGAATACGGCCTAATATCTGCAACCTACTGTACAACTAGTACACTAAAACCTAGAATAAGTAAATAATATCACACGGCTTAGTTAACCCTGAAACCAAGACTAATCACACCCAGCGATTTAGCCGAATTTATAAAGTCCAATAAACGGTAAATTGCACCTGAAACTACACCTAATTGCTTGTACTAATCATGAGTGCACCCACTCCACCAGGGTTTGCCAGAAACGGCCACCGTGGACCGCTTGCACTCCCCGGCCTGCCTTCCCTCCCGTTCCAAATCACCCCACCACCCTCCACATTCCCTACCCTTCCCCTTTCCAAACACCAAGCCAGAGGGGCTCGATGGCGAGCCAACCACCCTAAGACCACTGCTCCTCCGAACCCCACCACCAAACAGCCTACGTTGATCATGCCCGCTCCCCTCACTATCATACCGGGCACACCCCGCCCTGCAATCATCCACCCTCTGCCTTTCCCATAAACCCCCGTCACTCTCCCCCCAACTGCACCCTTTCCCCTCCCTAAAAACTGCACGCCTAGCCCTAGCAAGGACCGAAAAGCCTCATCCCTCTCCCCTTCTAAACCTCCTACCCTCTCTCACACTCCAATCGCAACAGACACTAAAGAGGAAACGTACCTGGTCCCCCTCAATCTCTCTGCACTCTTTGCCTCCCCTGTCCCGACCCACCACCTCTTGCCCCAATCACCTCCTTCCCCCTTGCTTCACCCTTCCTGAAACCCCTATCCCTCGATATCTCATGAACTGCAACTCCTAACCTGCCACACCCCACCCTCAAATCCCCCGAGCCAAACCCAATCAACCAAACTCACGCATCAACCCACTCCCGACGAAACCTGCCAACTTTTCTGCTCACCCACTATTCCTATCGATCATTAACCACCCTACCCCTCTCCAGTTTCCACTCTCTCCGCCCCCACCCCCCTCTGCTCCAGTTCCAACACCAACCTCGCCCGCCGAAGTGAACTGCATCCTATTTAATGCCCGATCCGTAGCAAAAAACAGACACTGCATCTTTGACCTCCTCGCCTCTGACAAACCAGACCTGGTTTTCATCACCGAAACTTGGTTCTCTGATGTCTTCGCCCCGACCGCCAATGAGGCCCCCCCCCCGACTACTCCCTCATTCCACTGAACCGTCCCTCTAGAGGTCGCAGAGTAGAGTAGCATTCGTCTTCAAGTCTCACTTCCACGCCTCAATCATCGACAACCAACCTTCCATTCCTTCCTGCAAATCGCTCCTCATTGAACTATCCCTCTCTCTGTCATTCTCACACAGCTTCCTAATAATCTACAGACCCCCTGACGACGAGAGACAATTCTCAAACAACCTCTGCGACTCTATTGACACCCTTCAACTAAACCATCCCAACCTCACCCTTCTTGGAGACTTCAACATATGGCTCGACATCCCCACCAACCCTATGACACACTCTCTGGTTGACGGTCTAGGCGCAATTAACCACCATCCTCACATAAACAGCCCGACTCACTATAAAGGACACACTCTTGATGCCATTTTCAGCTCCCACAACCAGATTCATTTAAACCCCCCCACCCCTATCATCTGGTCCGTTCATTTCATTTTTTCTTTCGCCAATCGCTCACCTGACCCTCTTCCCGCTCTCGAATCTGAACCTCCGAATCTACGCAAATGTTGGAAAAAACTAATAATCGTTCCGAACCAAGCCGACACACTCCTCCAGTCTCCACCACCTACCTGCCAACCCAATAAACATCTAACCCCTGACGCCTTTGACTCATGGCTCAACGCATCACTAATGCGGCTCACACCCCCTTGCAAACCATCAACCCGCCGTGGCCTGTTCCCAGATGGTTCACTCCTGAGCAGAAGACCACTAAACATCTATATAAATACCTAGAACGCAAATGGCAGAAAGACTAAACCCAGGAGAGCAGGGCCACCCTGTCCCGACACCTTCATCAGGCCGAAATCCGGAAGGCAAAGAAAGCCCACTACAACGCCTGAATCCTAAACTGCAAAAACCCCAGCAAAGAACTTCACAAAAACATCTCAGAATTCACCAAACTGGCATGCACCATGACTGTCCCGACCCCCTCACAATCACTGTGCGACTCACTCTCCCTCCACTTTTACACCACGGCTCACGAAAGAACAAATGCTCTAGCCACCAAACTGGCTCTCTCACATCCACCAGGCAATACTCCCCCCATAACAGCCAACCCTCCGCCAACGACCACTACGCAACCAACGTTTGAATCCTTTAGTCCAATATCACCAGACCAATTTTTCAAACTTCTACCTGCCCGCAAACCATCTGACTCTCCGCTGGACCCTTGCCCGGCCACAACCCTCAAAGAAATTTTTGCTTCCACCTGCACAGGAGAACATGCAAGATCCATCATAAATGACTCCCTTTCCTCTGGTATCTTTCCTGATGCATTCAAAACGGTTCATGTCAAACCTCTAATAAAAAAACCTTCCCTCAACCCTCTCGAGCCCAAAAACTACCGCCCCATCTCAAACACCAGGTTCCTTGCCAAACTCATTGACCGAACCGCCTACTCCCAACTAAACGCCTTTGTCGAAGCCAAAAATCTCCTACACCCCGCACAATCAGGTTTCAGAGCCCGTCACAGAACTGAAAGCATCCTAACCTCGATCTGGGATGATCTTGAAATGACGGCAGACTCCGCGGGATGCGCCGCATTAATCCTTCTTGACCTATCCGCCGCCTTCGACACAATCACTCAATCCTCGTCGACCGCCTCCACTCCCTAGGAATTCGTGGAACCGCCCTTAAATGGATAGCTTCATTCCTCAAAGATGGGTACCAAATAACAATGCTCTCCACCTATTCCTCACAAGCCCGACCAGTCGACACGGGAGTCCCACAAGGAGCATGCCTATCTGCTCTCCTGTTCAATATCTGCTTGATCACACTCCCACCAATAATTCGTTCACACAACATCCTGTGCTACAACTATGCCAACGACACGCTAATTCTAAAACTCCTGAACTCAAAACCCAACTTCCGACCTGACCTGGCCCCCTGCCTCCTTGACATAAGAGCTCTGGATGACCCAAAGCCACCTCTTGTTAAACCCCTCAAAAACGGAAATCATGGTATGTGGCAACTCCGAACTTCTGCCGCACCCACTACCCTGGCCACCCGCCATGGGCAACTCACCGACCCCCTCCAACTCAGTGAAAAATCTTGGATGCACCCTTGACTCTGACCTAACACTCTCGCGCCAAGTCAACAACGTCTCAAAGTCCTGCCACTACCACCTTAAAACCCTTAGGTGCATCTTTCCATATCTCTCCTTCCCCCAGACTCTCCGCAGTCCAATCAATCGTTCTATCAAGACTGGACTACACAAACCCCCTATACCTCGGACTCCACGCGTACCAACTGAATAAACTCCAAAGGGCACAAAACGCTGCAGCCAAACTGCTACTTGCCCTCGGCCCAAGAAACCACATCTCCCCAGCCCTTAAGACGCTGCAATGGCTTCCAGTTGCCCATAGGGTGACTTTCAAAACCTTATGCATCTCACATCGAGCATTGCATAAAACCGGACCTCAATATCTTCAAGACAAGCTAAAACCCCACCACGCACCCTAAGATCAAGCTCAGCCGGCCTCCTAGTCATTCCTAAGACCAACTCAGTCAGGTTAGGCGGATCATCATTCTCAGCATTGGCCCCCACGCTATGGAACGCACTCCCGCCCCACATCCGCCTAACTGAGGATCTAATGTCTTTCCGCAAACTACTGAAAACCTGGCTCTTCCCCTAAAACCAACCTGTACGCAAACTAACCAAACAGACTAACAGCATCTCAATGACACCAATCCAACAAACTATCTGATGCGAGAAATCGACAGCTAATAACCCCTAATGTAAACTAAAAGGACAAATAGAATTAAACGAGTAAAGTAGATCAAAGCAGTGAAGTAGATAATAAGAATTAATCATACGGAAACAGCAAGGAGATTTAAACTAATGAAATGGATATAATGCATGATGAACGAAAGGAATGGCGTGGATGAAATAGTTAGAATGGATGAAGCGTGTGGAACGGATGAATGCGCTGAGAGGAAGAATGTGTTGAAAAGTTGAGTATGTAGATCAGATATGTGTGTAGATCGGATGAGTGCGTAGATCAGATGAGTGTATAGAATGGATGAATATGTTGATCTGATGTGTGTGCAGAGCGGTCGGGTGAGTAGTGCGGATGAGTGTGTAGAACGAATGAGCATAAACCGGATGAGTGTGTAGAGCGGATGAGTGTGTAGAGCGGATGAATATGTAGAGAGGATGAGTGTGGATAGTGGATGAGTATGGAAGTGCGGGGAGTGTGTAGATCGCTGGTGCAGATGAATGTACAGACCGACGAATGTATAGAGCGGATGAGTTTATAGACTGGATGAGGGTATAGACTGGATGAGAGTATAGAGCGGACGAATGTATAAAGTGGATGAATGTATAGAACGGATGAGTGCATAGAGCAAATAAGTGTATAGAGCAGATGATTCTGGGGAACGGAGATGTGCGGCGAGCAAAGTAATACAGGGAGCGAACGAGTGCGGAGAGCAGACGAGCGCGGAGAGCGGATGAGTGCGGAAAACGGAGGACTGCAGAGAGCGGGTGAGCGCAGAGAGCAGATGAGCGCAGAGAGCGGATGAGCGCGGGGAACGGATGAGCGCGGGGAACGGATGAGCGCGGGGAACGGATGAGCGCGGGGAACGGATGAGCGCGGGGAACGGATGAGCGCGGAGAGCGGATGAGCGCGGAGAGCGGATGAGTGTGGAGAGGGGATGAGCGCGTAGAGGGGATGAGCGCGTAGAGGGGATGAGCGCGTAGAGGGGATGAGTGCGTAGAGGGGATGAAAATGGACTGGAGAGCATAGAATTGCGTGACGTATACAGTATGGTTTGGAGAGCAAGGAACATTTCAAAGAGCATATAACCCATCATATCACACCACCACGCTTACTCTCTTCTTTACACCACCACTCAACTAGAACACAGAGATACTATGACACCATTCGGTATAACTGTTCTCATACCAACATCTGCCGCGCATTCCCCATCATTCTAAGTAAACACTGCTGGTTACACAACCCCCAGCCAGGCGTTCTCCTCAGGCCTAACGCAGCCACATTCGGTCTGGATAAATCCTGCCAGAACGAACACGTACTCCTGATCTCTCAACCACCACACCTACCGATAAGAAGCAGCTATCACACGCATACTGCACCAGCTGCACACATATCCGGTGCGCACACGCACCTTTGACTCCCTCCACTCTCGCTACTGATCTGAACTTCGGTTCCCAAGGGCGTTCAACCTACCAGCGCCTTCAGACCATACCAATGGTATATAAGGTGCTATATAAATGCAAAATAACATAACATACAAGGTGCAGTACCTATTTTCTGGATTTGAAACACAAGCCTTGAAATGCTTTAAATCTAAGTCTTTGGTTAAACGATTTTAACCTTTGAAAAACAGTATTACTATTTTAAAATGAATTACTATTGCAAATTCCCTTCTACAACATGTGGTGCTACATTAGAGCAAATTCCTTTGTACAGTGAGTCTAGATACTTATGTTAACTAAACTCGGACAGTCTGATCTGGCTACCATTTATCGTGTCATCAGTTGGAAGGAATATAGCCTCTGTTAGAAGAATTACGTGCTAAAACCATCAGGCTGCCATATGATACCTTTACGCTCAGGCTGTTTTACAGCCAGGACCTGCACAAAACAACTCTGTTGAGGGTGGGTCTGAAACAGGGAGGCCCATCCAGTTTGTGGTGCTCAAAAATAAAATGTCATAACACCTTGGCTGAAGACTGAAATTAGTCTGTCTTTTTCATCATCAGACTCTGCATACTGGGCCTTCAGATGTGTACTTCTAGATGCCTCACTTGGGGCTAAAGTCTTATTGAAGAATAAAGCAAAAGAAAACCTATATTTCCCCATTCCAAAGAGGTGTTTCTCTGCCTCAACTAAAGATCTAAGGTAACTGTTACTATGTCTGTTAAAGTAAAAGTGTCCACTGTCCTGTGAAAAGAAAACCTTACTTCTGTCCCTTACCCTATAAACTAAGTACTGTTCTGGTCCCCGGAAAATGTCTCACTTCTCCTAGATTTTGCACAAATTTCCACACAATACTTCCTTGGTGGTCCAGGAGAATGCCTCCTTTCTCCTGACATTCAGCCTCACAAATAGCCTGGGGAATTACTCCCTTAACCAGGTCACAAAGTTAAAAACAATATTTATTTCCTTGGTGGGCCAATAGAATGCCTCCTTTCTCCTGGCGTCCAGTCTCAAAAATAGACGGGGGAATGACTCTCTTACCCAGTTCACAACGTTTTAAACAATATTTACTTTCTCAGTGGGCCAGGAGAATGCCGGTATACAGTGATTATATTGAATACAAAACAACAAATGAAAAAATAATGAATGAAAAAACAACTAATACCAAAATAACTAATTTTAAAACAAAAGAAAAATGGGGTTCTGAGAGTGACTACTGGGGAAGGGGGAAAAGTATTATAAAAAAGAGGAGAGGACCCCCAAAAAGAACGAAAAACGAATTAGTTATTTTGGAATTAGTTAATTTGTATTCATTATTTTTTCATTAGTTATTATTTCATTAGTTATAATTGCATGTAACCGAATGTCTCCCTTCTCCTGGCGTTTGTTCACAGTCTCAAAACCCGAGGGAAATGACTCCCTGGCCCAGGTTTGTTGGATCTTCCTCCTGGTTAGAGTTGCCAGGAGAATGACTCACTTCTCCTGGTAATTACAAAGCAACCTCTTGCAACCAGGGGAACTGACTCCAATCCCCTGGTCGATGACTTCTTTGGTTTGGCCAACTTAGTTCACTTCCCTGCCAAGTACTGCCACGAGGAAGATTACTCATATGATTCTCTTGATTTGGGTCCTTGGCTCTCGATTTTCTCCCTTTCTCTTTATGTCCCCTTGACTGCTTTGCGTGCCAAGTACTGTCACGAGGAGGATGGTCCTGGCCGTTATGTCCGTACAGGGTTTTGGCCTCCTGTACCTTCCAGTTCCTACCGGTACCCAGGCTTCTCCCATTACCTTGTCTGTTCCTGGGATACACGGACGGTTCTTCCTGGGGTCTCTCCCCTGCGCTGGCGTATGCTGCACAGGTGTCTCCACGTCTCGTGCGTTCACCTTGCGGTTCTCTAGCCCGGCCCTTGGACCGACGGTATGGACACTGCCTCTTGGATTCGCATCACCATCTGCCAGCCTCCAGGTACCGTCTGGATGCCCTCAGGCAAAGGAGTCCTGATGGCCCCTTGACTCTGGGAATGGGCTGCTCTGGGTTCCCACCTGGCCTTATCAGCACCTCCTTCGTGCTCCCCGGGCTTCACGGACTCTTGTCCTAGTCAGCTGTGTGTCTCTGACAGGCAATCCTTCAGTTTTAATGCATAACAGGAACCAAGCCTTCGGGAAAGTCTATCCCGCTGCCGTTCCTTCTTGGTATTTCTCTTAATTGTTCCTGTGTCCTCGTCTTTAAGTTACCTTATACAATACCATCAAGGGTGTTAGCTCACAGATCCTGTTGTTGCTTGCCCTGTATGTGGGCTTAGCGCCGACAGTACCTGTAATAGCAATTGTGGAAAAGAAGCTTGCCGACTTTCTTTGTAATCGTGAGGACCTTTTAAGTGCTTACCCCACAACCCTTTTCATATATTTGAATTCTTATCACGCTCTGAATGCACATCTTGGGTTTTAGTGTACATGTGTATTGGTTCCTGAGTGTATGCTGTTTAACTCAAAGCTATTCACTGTGTGCTCTTGTGCACATTTCCCATGCCATATTCACTGCCTCTGTCCTCTCATGACACGAGTACATAGGTCTACTGTCCAAAAGGAGGTCAGAGGGAGAGGTCAGTGTATGTGGGGGTGTTATGTACCCAGTAGGGCTGAACCCTAGATGGAGCAACTGGGGGCACTTATATTCCGAACCCACTGCAATTGTCAAACAATATAATCTGAGTATATGCACAAATCTGCTGCGGGTGACAGTGAAAAGATGAGTCCCTATACCCAACTAGACCCTGACAACATAACCTTTGAATTGAACACTGTCACACTGTGCTGACTTGCAAAACAAAATATGATTGTTAATCAAACATAACAATTACGTGCACTGTGCCCATGTACAGAGTCTTTGAGACACACAGCCAACACGTGTTTTGACCTGCATGGTCTTCCTGTAGGTAATAACAGTACTGTGGTGTTTCCAAAAATTGTAGATATTTAAGTATAGTAATTATCGATATACATTTCGGAAGGTTTCTGTAAGGCGTTGTACGGCAGATTGCACTATTATTTTGGAGGGAACTCCTTGCGCAAGTTAATTGAGAATTTGAGGTCTATATTTACAAGTGCAATTGGAATTGATACAGACAATTTTTGAAAACAACACAGTACTATTATTGCCTAGAGGAAGACCCTGCAGGTCGAAACACATGTTGGCTTTGTGTCTCAAAGACTCTGTATATGGGCACAGCTGGCTGTGTGTCTCAAAGACCCTGTACATGGGCACAGTGCGCGTAATTTATATGTTTGATTAAAAATCATATTTTTTTTGCCAGTCAGTGCAGTGTGACAGTGTTAAATTAAACTGTACCCTAGGGGGCTTGGGGGGCCTTCCTCATGACATCCTGGCTCATTATATCTCCGCCAGGGTGACTATCGGATAGCGACCTTACCTCCCTGGCCTCGTGGGAAAGGGCTCCTCCTCGGGGCAAAGTGAAGACATGGAACAAGTTACTTACCTGTAACTGTTGTTCTCCAGCATGGGTCTGGCATGGATTCACATGCTCATGAATATTCCCCGTCGTCAGGCTGGGAATCCTCGGTAAAGAAAAATCAGTATCAGTTTCCTTTCTGATCTGTCTTTCGTAGTAGTAACCAATCACTGATCTCTGTGTCATACTGACCACAGCCAATGACTGCCATCTCCCTAAACCCCGCCTCTGGCAGCCATCTTCAGATTTGGTAGCACGTGAAGTGGCAGTATGACCAAGTGAAGAGCTGCAGAGGGGAAGGCGGGAGGGTTCGCATGTCAATCCATGGCAGACCCATGCTGGAGAACAACAGTTACAGGTAAGTAACTTGTTCCTTCTCCAGCATGGGGTCTGGCATGGATTCACATGCTCATGAATAAAGAATACATAGCAGTACACACATGCACAACCACGGGAGGTGGCAACAGGCTCAACATTAAACAATACAACAAGTCAACATTAAGCCTCTCTTACCTTCTCACCAGGCTCACCTTAGGCGAACAGATTGCGTAGCACTGCTTGGCCGACCCTGGACTCCTCCCTGGAGTCCCGATCGACGCAGTAGAATTTTGTGAAGGTGTGTGTCGACCTCCACGTAGCAGCCCTGCAGATGTCCAGCAGGGGCACACCAGATAGGAATGCCGTGGTAGCTGCGATCGCTCTGGTGGAATGGGCTCTCGGACTGCCGGGCAGCGGTCGATTTGCCAACCGATGACAGTACATGATACAGCCGGAGAGCCATCTGGAAATGGAAGCCTTTGAGAGAGCCTTCCCCTGATTGACAGGTCCAAAGTTAACAAAAAGTTGTGACGTCTTCCGAAAACTCTTTGTGCGGTCCACGTAGAACTTCAGCGCTCTAGCCACATCCAGCGAGTGCAAAGTCCTTTCAGCCGGCGACGAAGGTGACGGGAAGAAAACAGGCAACACCAAAGGTTTGTTGAGGTGGAAGTCCGACGGCACCTTGGGCATGAAGGAGGGGTGCGTCCTGAGCACTACCCTCGTGTCGTGAAAAGTCAAGTACGGGGGCTTGCAGGAAAGGGCCTGGATCTCTCCCACTCGTCGTGCGGAGGTGATGGCCACAAGAAACGCTATTTTCCACGACAGGAACGTCAATGGAGCCGAGTGCAGAGGCTCGAACGGAGGTCCCATGAGCTTGGTCAGCACCACGTTGAGCTCCCACGCCGGAGCCGGAGCCTTCACCGGCGGCAACGATCTGAACAGTCCCTTCATGAATTCTTTCACCAGACGATGAGACCACAAAGACGTCCGTCCCGTGGTTCTGGTGTATCGGGAGATTGCAGCAAGTTGAATCTTAATGGAAGCGTGCGCCAGTCCAGCCTTGGCCAGCGTCAGTAAGTACGGCAGTACTTGAGGAGCCGTAATCCGTAGAGGGTTAATCTTCTGTGCATGGCACCAGACAGACAACCTCTTCCATTTGTGTCCGTAGCATTTAAGAGTTGCGGACGCCCTGGCCTTTGCAAGAACCTCTCTGCAGTCGGCCGGTATGTCGTAACCTCCAAACTCTAACGCTGCAGGAGCCAGGCCTGCAAGTTCAGCGACTTCGGGTCGTGATGGAGGATGGCGCCTCCTTCCCTGGAGAGAAGATCCGCGTCCACTGGCAGCTTGATTGACGGGGACGCTGACAAGTCCAGAAGGTCCGGGAACCATATCTGCCTCGGCCACACAGGTGCGACGAGGATCATCCTGCACCGTGACCTCTTGAGCTGGTTGATGAGCCGGATCAGCAACGGCAATTGAGGGAACGCGTTTAGAAACAGGCCCTGCCAGGGGAACGAGAAAGCATCGCCCATGCTCCTCGGCTGGGGAAACCTGCTGGCGAACCTCCGGCACTTGGAGTTCGTCGCCGTCGCGAACAGATCGATCTGGGGTGTGCCCCACCGTCGGAAGAGGCGGTCCACTAGATCCTGTTGTAGTTCCCACTCGTGGAACGAGCGCAGCTCTCTGCTGAGCGAGTCGGCGATGGTGTTTTTGATTCCTGCCAGATGAAACGGCACCAGAAACATCCCTTGGGCGATGGCCCAATGCCACAGATCCTGCGCCTCCTTGGACCGGGCTGGGGATCTGGTACCGCCCTGCTTCCTGATGTAGAACATGGTGGTGGTGTTGTCGCTGAAGATCCTCACCACCTTGCCCTTGAGGGACGGAAGAAAGGACCTGAGGGCCCAAAACACTGCACGGAGCTCCAGGACGTTGATATGGAGGGACTTCTCCGTCGGAAGCCAAAGGCCTATCGCGTGCAGGTTTTCGGTGTGTGCTCCCCACCCTTCCAGGGAGGCATCCGTGGTCACTGTGTTCTGGTGGCCCGGGGTCTGTAAGTTCATGCCCGCCGTAAGATGCGCGCGGGTGCCCCACCACCGGATCGCTCATCGGAAGCTCTCGTCGAGTGTGATCCTGTCCTCGAAGCTGCCCGTCGTCTGAATCCAGCGATCGTCCATGAACTCCTGTAACGGGCGCATCCGAAGCCTGCACAGGCGGATGAGATAAATGCAAGAAGACATAATTCCGAGGAGGGATTTGATGGACCTCACCCTGGCCGCGTCCGCAACCAGCATCCGCTGCACCTTGCCCAAGATGGCCCTCGTCCTTTCCTCCGACAGAGGGGCCAGAAGCGCCACTGTGTCGAGTTTCGCTCCCAGAAACAGCGCGTCTTGCGCGGGCACCAGGTGGGACTTGCCGTAGTTTATGGAGAATCCCAGGTCCGTGAGTAGTTGGACGGTCCTCGCCGTGTGCTCCGCGGCGAGTTCCCTTGTCATTGCTCGGATGAGCCAGTCGTCCAGGTAGGGGTAGACGTGGATCCCCTCCAGGCGCAGCCGCGCCGCCACCGGTGCGAGGCACTTGGTGAACACCCTGGGTGCCGACCTCAATCCGAACGGAAGGGCTCTGAACTGGTAGTGACGGCTTGGACCACGAATCTGAGAAACCTTCGGTGTCCCTTTACAATGGGGATATGGAAGTAAGCATACTCCAAATCCAACGACGACAGGAAATCGCCCTCCTCCAGCTGACCCAGGACGTGCTGGAGGGTGACCATCCGGAACTTCTGTGCCTTGATGAATTTGTTCAGTCGTATGTCCAGGATGGGACGCCATCCTCCCGTCGTCTTCTTCACGAGGAAGTATCTTGAGTAAACTCCGGAGCCCCAAAGCCTCTTTGGGACGAGCTCGATGGCGCCTTTCTTGAGCATCGCCTTTACCTCCAAGAGAAGTTGAGGGATGTGATGTTCCTTCCTGGCCACGGGGGGGACGAGCGGGCACTTCTTTAGAAACTCGAGCGCGTGACCCTGGGCCAGGGCGTCCAGCACCCATCGACGAAGCTCGCCAGCCGGCCTCCCACCGGGGTGCTTCGGTGGGGGCCCGACCTCACGGCCGGTTCAGTCCTGCTTCGACGAGGCTTTGCCGCTTTGTCCTCCCTGGCGACGACGGCGGGGTCCGCCCGACTTGCCTCATCCCCTGTAGGCTTCCTGTGACGATGAACGGGCCGCTTGACGATAGGTGGAAAATCCGCCGCCGGAACCTTTGGAGGCACCCTGCTTGCCTCCGCCGCTCCGAAAGGGCGGCTGTCGTTGCTGGAGAACACCAAGAGCCCGGACCGTCTTGTAGGGAATCGTCCACTGTTTTCCCAAATAGGTTGCTCCCATCGAACGGCATGTCCAAGACCCTGGTCTGCACGTCCTGCCGGAAGTCCGTTGCCTTGAGCCATCCACGCAGTCTAAGGCACACGCCGTTGCCCAACTGGCGAAATCCAGTGCCAGCGATGTCCGTCGCTATCGTAATGGCGTGGTCCGACGCCACTTCTCCTTCCTGCAAGATCTCTAGGGCTTCCGCCCTCTTGTCGTCTGGTAGGAAGTCCAGCAGGGGGGCGATTTTGTACCACAACTCCCCGTCGTAGCGGGCTACGATAGCCAAGGCGTTGGCAGCCTTAATCGTCGTCGCTGCCGATGAGATGACTCTGCGTCCCATCGTGTCCAATTTCTTTCCCTCGCCGCCTGGCGGGGAGGTTGACGTAGAGGCCGAGGGCCCCCCCCCCGCTCTCTTCCTGGCCGCCGCGGAGACGACCGAGTCCGGGGTCGGCTGTGCCCGAAGGCACAAGGGAGCCGCGTCCGGGACCCAGTACTTCTTCTCATACCAATCCCTTCTCGCAGGCGTTGTGGATGGGTTCTTGAGGAGGGCGAGACCCTCATCCCAGATATCGTCCAGTAGAGGTACAGCGAGGACCGTCTTCCTCTTGGTCTTGCGCCGTTGATAAAGTAAACCTTCCTCCTTCTTCTCTTCCGGGCAGAGCTGGAAAAGCTTGGATGCCCTGGCGATCATGGCATGAAACGATCCAATCTCGTCGGGCGGGGAAGCCCGGGGAGGAGGTGACGACGGGAGATCCTCGTCGTAAACCTAGTCGTCTGTTCCCGTCGCGGCCGTATCCGTCCCCGTAACATCCCCACAGGTTGTGGACGGGGAGGAGGGCTGAGCAGGGCGCGATGGTTGAAAAGGAGGTGGAGGATGAATCCTTCTTCTCTTAGGAGGAGGGCTCCCAGAAGGGCCTGGCTCCTGGTCCCCTGTCGGGAGCGGTTCCTCCGTTGGTGGTAACGGCAATCTCGTCCTCATCTCCGAGCAGAAGGACTGTATAGCCAACAAAATGGCCGCTGAGTTGTCTTGCGGCACTGGTTGAGGGGATTCCGACGTCGGGGTCCCTCCCGACGAGCTGGTCTTCTTCCACGCCAACGCCATGGCTTAAAACTTCGATCAGCTCCTCTTCAGAGGTTGAGGCCGAATCCATGACGACCTCCTGCCCCCCTTTTTCTTCTCCGCGGTGGCAGGGAGACTCTGGGCCCCGAGGTCGCCACCACTGGTGTAGCCTCCACAGGCTGAGCCAGGGCTGCCGCGACTGTCTCGATAGAGGCCTTGGCCAGGTATCAAGGCTTTCACCACCTTAGGTGCGCTCACCGCCTTCTCCTTGGGGGGAGGGTCACCGCCTCGCTCCCTCTCCGATGGGACCTTCGAGCTTGACCGGGGTCTCTCCAGGAGCTTCGCCGGGTGCTCGGCCTTCCTCTTACCCGAGCCAGAGCATTGGCTCGTGGTTGATGGCGCCGGGGAGGATGCGCCCTGCCCAGCACCCGTACAGCCCGACCGTTCGGCGCTCCCGGTGCCAGCGGACTCGCAGTGCTTGGCCTTCTGTTGGGCCCCCGTCGCCGGGGCGCCCTCAAAGGTCTTAGAAGACCGCTCGGACTTCTTCTTTTTCTCGCCTGACGGGCTCTTCCCTTCCAGCCAGTTGGCGAGACGCAGATGGCGGTCCTTCATGGTCCGCTCCGACATATTGCCGCAAAACGCACAGTCCTTCTCCACGTGCGTCTTGTCCTCATGCAGGCAGTAGAGGCAAAGGGAGTGTTCATCCTCCTTAAAGACATTCTGAAGCTGGCATCCAGGGCAGACCCTGAACAGCTTTCCGGGCTTCGAGCTTCCCTTCTCCTGGGCCATGTCCGAGGTGGGCCTGAGACACTTCTGGAGTCCTCCAAAAGCGTGGCTCGACGAAATCTTCACCCTTGAGGGGCGTAGAAGAATCCGACACGGGTCCCTGTTGATCGGATAGAGAAACGGTGGAGCTTGAGGCTCTTTTGACCGAAAAAGAGAAAATGTCCTATGAAAAAAGCGCAAAAAAAGCACTAAAGCTCGAGAGCAATAGCACGAGGATCCCAACACTTGAACGTGCAGTAAAAATCTGAAGATGGCTGCCAGAGGTGGGGCTTAGGGAGATGGCAGTCATTGGCTGTGGTCAGTATGACGCAGAGATCAGTGATTGGTTACTACTACGAAAGACAGATCAGAAACTAAACTGATAGTGATTTTTCTTTACCGAGGATTCCCAGCCTGATGACGGGGAATATTCATGAGCATGTGAATCCATGCCAGACCCCATGCTGGAGAAGTAGTGAATCTGCACCGTAGGCTTCTTCAGTGAATCAGGAGGGTGCTGTCTTCACTGCCCGCAGTAGGGTCATAATTAACATATTTACTTTGTTCATGGATTTAAGGGCAACCACAAGCTCTCCTTCTAGGCCACTGATTTGGTGTAAGTGCACTAGATTTGAGGGAAGTAGACATTACAGGGAGCACTTTCCAAAGATTCTAGATGGTCGAAGAGAAGTATGAGGACAGTAGCTTACCAAGCTTTTCTTCCACAAGAAAAGCGGCTCATGGTCGCATGCCTCAGAGCATTGGAGGCAATGACCAATCACTGTCAGTCACATAGGAGACCAAGGATACAGACTTGTCATTGGAAAACACATTTAACAGTGCCATAGCCTACTTTACTGACAATGGTAATGTGGATCATGGAAGAGCGGAGGATATACTTCAGTTAAGAAAATACTCAGCTGAGATGACATTGCATGAAAAGCTCTTTCGGAAGAGAAAACATCTTATGGGCCGCAGACTTGCCAGAGGATTCACTCTTTACATTTGTTTTGTTTAAAATGCATTCCAGAAGAGATGCCAGGTGAGGATGTTTGCACTCTATCTTTCTCAAACAATAGCCCCGGTGGGCTGCTTGCACAAACCTATTAACCATCAAATAGTGAAGTTATTGCAGAATGAGAGTTGGAGAAACCAACCTTAGCAAAACATTCACTCATGAAAAAAGATTCATTGCAATCTCCACTTTGCCAACACACCAACACCACACACACACACACACACACACACACACACACACACACACACACACACACACACACACACACACACACACACACACACACACACACACACACACACACACACTATGTTAATCTTACTTCACAGTATTGCTGCTGTTCTACTGGCCTTGACTATATTTCCACGAGGCTCAAACAAAAGCCAACGCCCTACCTGTATCGATCGCGCCTTTTTATTTCATATGAGGCCAGCGCTGTTCACATCGCTTGCCAACCATCAGATGTTACAGGTATTAGGCATAATCAAAAGCTCTAATTGCCTTCACTAGGGACCAAAATCAGTGGGAAAATGTATTTTAAGAAATGTACTGTTTGCAGCATTTCTGCTCTTACAAACACGAATCACAGATCAGAACAGTGTAACTTTACTGCCAGTTCACTGTTACCAATAGGTCTTAGAATAAAATTTGGCTTCGGTTTCCATGGCTTTGTGCTGGACTATTTGTTGCAATGATAAACTAAAATTACATTAGCAGTTCTCTTCATTGCTATTCAGGCTGAGACGTATATCCATAATGGCAATGTTATTTATTGGCTCAAAAAAGATGCAAGTGTTCTGTTGCAGAAAGCACTCAGCATTTATGGGCTCTGGGAAGCCACGAGTCCCACAGCTGAATCAGAATATTTTGCCTTATACATTACAGAAAGAAGGATGCATTTTGGCATGAAAGTTATTATAATGCAAATGAAAATAAATCTGGAAAAAGATAAGCAGCACACATTTTAGATACAAATTACCTGTATTAATAACACAGCTAACTATGTGTCTTCAGTGTTGTCATAATTTCCATATTCATTTGCCATGGATAGGAGGTGCTACTCAGAGATAATACTTTTTTTTTACAATCCCCTTCCTCAGGTCTGCTCTCCTCCCCCCTCCAGCCCAATGAAGCAAATTTGACACCACTACAAAGTTCCGGCTGATGGATCCCCCAGCATCCAAAAGATCATTTTGCATCAGAATGGGTTCCAACAGTGTAGCCTAGGGTGTGAAAGTGGAAAACAGATAGGCTCTACATATTTTAGAATGCTATATTTCAGGAAGTCCAAAAAAAACAAACAATGTGCACCACTACTGTGTCTTCAATTTAGTCGTAGTGCCTTGAAATATGAAAGAAACCTAGCGACGAGAAAAGTATGCTGTTAACGAGAAGGGTTTGGCTTGGCCCCCTATCATGCTGCCTACTGTCATAAACCTAACAACGGACTGATATTGTGTTTTCAGACAATTAGAGTGTATGAAGAATTTGAAATGAAGGGGAGCTCGAATATTCTACTGCTATGGTTGGACAAACTAACACAGGGAATTCAATTGCTTAATATCTACAGAGGCGAAGTGAATGCGATACAATGAAGAAGAGCAAGTCATTTTGATGTGAACTAGCTACAATATTGTTTTTTGAATGTGTGTTTAAACGGGAATCCAGATGGAAATTCAAATTGAGACCGTTTTTCTCAGTGCGTTTTAAGGCAGAACTAAAAATCCATTTTGATTAGAAAAAAATTGGCTTTTTGGTTAAGTATATACTTTCTCGTTGGCAACAATGCACACAATGTATCTAACCCTTAAATACATTACAAGTACATTTCTCAGTTGTGTACATCTATTTTCTGTTTTGCTGCTTTTGGTTCCACCTCACGTGGCGTTCATTATTGCCCCTACCCTTATTGCTCTTCCTCATTCTTAGTTTTGCAATACACGTATATAAACTGAGCGTTGTGCTCCTGCACACGACTGCCCTTATGTACAGACACAATGTGCTATGCTCCAACTCTTTTCTGTGAGGAGTCCTGTGCCTTCAACTCACGTGTCAAAATGCAACGATTTGCTCATTGATGCCCCAATCCCCTCTCTTGTGGAAAGCCAAAGGCTTGGCTCAGCGTGCAATATGGGTCAAAGGATGCAGCAGCATAGCATAGCAGGTCAGCTTTTTGCAGGAGTTACTTCGAAGAGGTAATGGGTCAGTTTCAATCATGTTGCCAACTCTTCATATTTGCTTGCCATTCACTTTTTATTAGTCTCACTTCATACAGCCGTAACTGCTTTACATGAATATAAAATTGTAGTATCAAAAAATATCTTATACTTCATAACAAAAAAAAATGAAAATGTAAATTGTAGAATACTTGCAAATGAATTTACAAGCCACTCATACGTTAAGGGTTTAATTTACATACATCAGGAAAATAGTACTACATAGCTTGTTCTTAAGCTTTCCATTATCTAGGTCATAAAGTAAATTAACGTTAATCGTGAGGTTTATGATGCACCCCAGGATAATCATGTAATTGAACATACTGAATAAAGGGGGTCCAAATCAATACATATTTCGGCATCTCACCCCTAACTTAAGGGGGGCTCCAATTTTACTCACTGCAGAACCAAACCAAATCCTAGCCAAGCATTCTCGAATACCTGATGCAGCATTATTTTTCCAATTGTGAGCCATCGTGGCACAGCCACCCGCTACCAAGAAATGTGTAGGTAATTTGGAAGATTTTCAATTCATCTTATATTGGCCCCCTGGATCTTCATTACCAAGTAGAACCACAAGCAGGTCCTTCGGAAGATCAATTCCAGATAGTTTTCTTTTGGGTGGGCACCTCCATCCATCCATGTTTGAATAGGAACGCATGACCAACATATTTGGTAGAGTGTGTCTAGAGCCTGACTACACCAACAAACAGAGGGAAATGTTGCGTTGATCTTATGGAGCCTCTCTGGGGTGAGATACTAACAAAACAATATTTTATAACTATTTTTGTTCTGTTGGACACCATTTGGTGTCTTTGCTGCTCTACTCCAGATGTTATACTAGTCAACTCATCAACTGGCCATCCCAACTCCTCTTCCCATTTAGACATGTATGTATGTGGAGGTCCAAATCGACTGCATTGAGGAGCTTATATAATTATACCATCCTGGTCGGGGGGGGGACTCCTAAAAATAGGTCTTCCAGCTTTGTTGTTTCTCTGTTAGCATTACGAGTCACCGTGGTGTTGCTAATCCAGTGTCTAAGCGGTATGCATCCAAATGTATCAGCTTTGCATAATAGAAATGCCTGTTTACAGTCATCAAAAGAGAACAGTCCTCCCCCCACAAACAGCTGGCCCAAGCTTATCAGACCCCCATTAAAGTAAGAGGTAAATTGTCAGGCAAATAACCTTGGAAGAAATTCTGGATTAATCGGAGTAAGAGTCAATGGGAACGTTGTACCACCATATTTCTTAGTTGCCCCAACCCAACATGTCATAGTTATCCTAGTCGCCGTGAGCCTTCCAATACGGCCTCGCTGGGCCCTCGGAGAGCACTATGAGAAACCAGAAGGTGTCTCACCAGCTAGTCTCCGGGGGTCTGTCATCTAGGTGGCCCGGACACGGCCATCGCTTTTGGATCCAGTTCCTGGGGGTGGACCAGTGTGGGAGAATTACCTGGATGAGGGATCCTTGGGGAGTGGAAGTGGGACACCGGAGGGTGAGACGCTGTATCCACTTCCCTAACACCTTTTCCCCATTTTACCACGTAGGATACCTAGGAATTCAAGCCTCCCACGCCCTTCTCCTACAAAAACACTTTCTCACGGACAGTTCACCGTGAACGAAACCACACAGGGAAACAGCAGCTCCAAGATGGCAGTTTAATACAAGGAGAAAGACGGTGAGACTAGAGAGTCGCAAGGAGGGTAGTACCCGTGACCTATAAAGACTGCTACTTTCTTGAGTCTTGGAAAGTAAGAAACCAAAGACCAGGAACGAAGGCTGATCAAACCTGCACAGTGTGTCAGAGGTACCCGGAGCTCTCCCGTGTCGATAACCAAGGCGGGGAGGAGCAATTGCCGCAGTGGTAGTGTCCTTGGCTCCTATAACAAAGCAGTGTCAGAAAAGACAGCAAAACCGGTTAGTCGGAGACTGATATCAAACGAGCTTGTGTTTTGAAGCAGGGTTGCAAGCGGCAACATTTTATAAAGAGAACAGTGTGTGAGATGTTTGTAATAAGCAACGTGGATATCATTGGAAACCAAAGTAGTAGTTGAACTTTATAATTAAACTTTGGGAGGCCAAGAAACGATACTATAGACAGAGTGTTCTGGGGCCACGTCGGTGCTCATTCGAAAGTCTGTTGGGTATCCAACTGATGCTGAGTGGGAGAAAAAGGAATATTGTAGGTAAGATTTACACAGAGCTGGGAAATCTTCCTTTCCTGGTTCAACTCCAGAACTTTTTTGCTTTTCTAGTGGGATATTTTTCATTAATACCTCAGTGAGTGGGAACCTTTTTCCACACTCACCTGTCTTTAACTTTTTATGGGTGTCATATTTAAGACTCTCCATAGTGTCTTTTTAAAGTTATCACGTCTAACAACTTATTGGCAATAAGTGCCTGTTGTTGCTGGGTTGTCCTAGGGTTCCCCATTTAACTTTCTTGTGCTAACCTTCAGTGAACTACAGTACCCAAGGGTAGAAAGGATCTTTGGATCCCTTTTACATTTTATTCTGTGAAACCAGCACACCCCACCTTATGTGGAGTGCTGGGGAGATGCAATGTATCCCCTTTGACATTTAAACTGTAACAATTCTGTTACAGTGACAAGCTTACCTTTAATGGCTGATACCTTTTACTAATTTGGTGCACCTTTACCGAGGGCTGTAATCACAGCTGCAGTAAAGGCACCCAAGGGTGCTCATTTTACCAAAATGGCCCCTGTCTTCTTTTTCTGCCATTTTAGTATTTCTTGTTGTTTCATGTTCCTTCCCCTGACATCAAGGGCGGGAAATTCCTTTGTTTGAGTTTTGTCTTTGGCGGGAGTCCCCTAGACACCCCGCCCAGGCTCCAGTCAGTCTGTAAGCACAGGAAGTGGGGGAGGAATCCAAAACGTCCCCCTCCTTTGTCTTAGGCCTTCCTTCAACTGGGCCAAATCCCAGTGGGGTTTGGCTGTCCCGATTGGACAGCCAGACGCCCCTTTCTTGTAAAATGCGGGGAGAGAATGCAGAGATTGTGTTGCAGTTCCTGATAACTACTGGAAACCTGGAAGCTGAGTCATGTCGACCACTGGAACAGAAAACCGAACAGGATGACGAAGGGAAAGCGGCGGGAATGATTTCCAGCGACCGGAGAGCCTGCTGCAGCCCTTCCTTCCAATCGACCTGGGGCCTCCGAAAACGAAGACCCGAACCCAGAGCCTGGTGAGACCCACTAGACTCAGGAAGACCTGCATTTTGAGCCATCCCACGGGTTCCTGCGACCTTGCGTTCTTGCAATACCCCAATACCCTGGGACCTCCAGCCACTGTGCGGTGCACGTCTTCCGAATTCCGAATCTCGCTGAAACTTCGTGGGCATCCAGGTGTATCTCCAGCGACACAAATTGAGTCCAAAAAGTCCCCTCACAAGAGTGCTGGACCTTTTAAACGACGAGACTTCAACCACGATTTTCTGTCTTCTTCTGTGCTCCTTGAAAAGGCGCCAAACCCACAGAACTGCATTCAGCCGTGAGAGAAATCTTGCCTAGAGCCTTCTTCATCGATCCCTGCTGCAAAGTCCCTTCTGAGGTCTTGTGTTCAGTCTTCAGGACAAGGAATCCACTGACCGGGTATTTGGCTGCAGTGCTTGAAGTTCTCCTGCTGCAATCTCTTCTTCATTGATGAGGTACTATGTTGGCTTGGGTATATACTTACCTTAAGCCTGTTGGGATTTCTGTGTAGTCCTGGGGTGTTTTCTGTGATTGGGAGGTCCCTCGTCCAGTACACTCAGTCCCACTGCTAGAATCCTGCTGGGGTGTCTTCTGTGAAGCCCCTGGACCCTCTTCTAACCCTAGAAGTAAAGTACTCACCTGTTTGCCCAGTTTTCCTAAGGAACTCTGACTTTTGCTACTAAAGAACTTATTCTAACACTGCCCGTTGGTCACTAGTCCTAGTGACTCCCCTTCTGCCACTGAGACCACTCATGCTCTAAGGGAAAGACTTTGAAGGGATTGGGACTCCTGCCTAGAAAAGAAATCAAGTGTTTTACTTACTTGTAAAGAGTTGGTGGGTAACTGTAATTCTCAGATTGAACAGTTACAAGAGTTCTTACTGATCTTGAATGTGTGATGCACTATTCTTAAAAGTATGGTTAACATCTTTTCTTCCTTAGCCACTGTTTTACCAGTCTAAAAGAAAGTAGATGTAAAGGTATTTTACTCTCCTGTGATTAGGTTGTGCCTCTTAACAAAAGTAATGTGTTGGTTTCACCAGATTATTCCTGTAGGGTAATTGTATGAGTATCCTCCAAGTGTTGGTATCAGCAGGTTAGTCCTGTTAGGATAACTGTATGTGTGTCCCCCAACTGGGTCTTGCTTCCCCTGACTTGCTGCTAGCCTGTCCTTAATAAGTCTACATTAGGTTGTTGCCCACCTAGAATAACTATTCAGTAAAGTGTGACATTGGGTTTTACTTTCCCCTTCATGGTGAAGTTAAAGTAAGTGGGTTTTACTTACCTTGTGTTAGCTGTGTGCCATCCAAAACAAGTTACCAGAGTTACTGCTTACCTCAATCTGGGGTTCCCTGATTTCCAAAGCATCTGTAATTGCATATTACATCCTTAGGTTTTACTCACCTGGTATAACTGTGTGTTATGACAAAAGTAGTTATAGGTTTTTACTGCACCTAGAATAAGTGTTTCACTATTCACCAAAAGTATATTGTCCAGTTGACTGTTACGCTCACCTGGTTCCCACGGGGGCGTCGACCGGAACTGGGCCGCTGTTATTTGCATCAGCGTGACGTGTAGCGCCGAGATGAAAGACTGGACTGGCCCGCTCAGCCTAGTTTGTCTGGCTCGCAAGAATATTCTTCTGCAAAGGAGAAGAGGAATTAACCACCTGTGGAATTGAGTGTCAACCCACCTTCCCCACTCCCGTTGTCTTCCCACTTATCACTCTTGATGTCCCCTCCTTAGTCTCCCCTGATGGTTTGGAAGGATGAGCTCTCCATCCTGCGTCGACCGCAGGGGCGCGTTGATGACCAGTTACTTCACTGGCGTAGAGGAATTGGTGAGTTCCAGTATTGACTCTAAAGTCCAATTGTTCATAAGAGTTCAAATGTCTGCTCTTCACTCTGTCCGATTCCTTGCAAGTTGCCGATTAATCCACTTGAAGATTTCCAAATGGCACTCGGTAAGATTCAGGTAAGTCTATTGTGTTTTTTCCCCTTAGGGGCCGGGGTACGGCGATGAAGCAGAGTTGACTGTGCCGACCCGAGATGAGCTGAGACCCCCGTGGTAAATCAGGTAAGTTTTGTGCGGGGCAACTGGTATTGTCCTGGCTTTCTCCCCTTAGGGGCCGGGGTACGGCGATGAAGCAGAGTTGACTGCGCCGACTCGAAATGTGGCGAGTACCTCCCGTGGTAAATCAGGTAAGTCCTTGGGGTAGCTTGTATGGCCTTAGAGAGTCCCCTTGCTCACCTTGCTGTCTTTGTCTCCTTAGGTGCCGGAGGGCGGCCGCGAGATGGAGGGAGCTTGATGGAATGCTGAAGTACCACCAAGCAGGTGAGTTCAGCGCGGCGCCGTAGGAATGCGAAGCGATGCTTCAAAGACTTCGGTCTTTCAGTTCCGTGGCGAAATGGATCAGGATTCAGGTAAGGATTAAAGTTAAAACTCCTGTTCTAACCTTTATCCTTTTGTCTTCTTGTTTCAGGAGTCCCAGGACTGAAGCAGGCGTGGCTGAAGACTGGAGCTGCTGAAAACACGGTGAGCGTTACGCTGCAGCAAGCAGAATAACGCGAAGCACGTGTGGCTGTCCGGGCGTGGTTTAAATAGCCTTGGAAGAAGATCCAGGTAAGTATTCTTCCACAGCCCCACCCAAGTAACAAAATAGTCCCTTCAGTAAAATAGTCCATCCTAAGCCTCATTTGGCTTGAGTCTTCATGCAGCATGGTCTGCCTCAGGTAAGTTATCAATAATGAGCCTGGCGCCCATGGCGCCAGGACTGACTTTATCTTTATGAGCCTGGCGCCAGGACTGTACCCAAACAGCCCCTAACTGGGGCTTTTGGGCATGCTCCAAGTGGCATGATGCCTGCTTCCGGGGCTGCTGGGCCTGGTCTGGTCTTCCGGGGGCAGGCACCATGACACTGTTTATGTGATTTGTTCCAAGAGTCATTGTACAACTGGAAGGGCCTACTGTCTTTGTATTACCAAAAGTAATCTAAAAGTAACCATTGGTCTTTTACTCCCAAAGAATAGGCTTGACCTATCCTAAATGTGTATAACAAGGTTTTGACTTCCCTAGAACTACTGTTAGGTGTTCCAAATAAGGTTTATACTTGGGTCTGTGTACTATCAAGTATAGTGTTGTGTTTTATATTGTGATTCCATATAATGCGTTAGTACTTACTTAACCCCTAGATTTATCTGGGCCTACCTGTATTTAAATAAATCCTTTATTTTTACAATACATAGTGTTTCAGTGTTTCTTTGGATCATCTGTATGACAATTTCTTGTGTACTGTATCCCTCTCTCCCTCCTAAAATAAGCCTGGCTGCTCTGTCTACGCTACCCTGAACTCAGGTGGTACAGCTTTATACTAAGAGTGGAGTCTTGTACTGCCTCAGTATAATGGTTTTGCTAGGCCCTTAACTGGACTTCAGAAACACTGTCCTAACAAATATTGAGATCAAAGTGGTCATGCAACGAGTCAAGCTAAACCCTATGCACATTCGAAAGTCTTCGATAGTTTAAGTACATCGTAATTGGTCCGATCCCAGCTGAGGGAGACTAATTCAGTGAATGAAAGGGATCCAAGACCGACTGAGAGGGATCCAAAATTGAACTTTTGTTTTGAAAGGGATCGGAACCGACTGAGGAGGATCCATGGTGAACACCCAAATTGAATACTGGAAAAGGAAAATAATGTTTTTTTATACCAGGCCCTCTGAGTCAAGAGACTTGCAAGACTTAGAGAGGCTTGGACACAGAAGATCTTCAACTGTGAAAGTGGAACTGTATCCTCGTGCCGCAGAAGCCAGAGTGGGTGCTTTGCTCGAGTGAAGCGCCTTGTCCTGTGCTGAAAACGTGGGGAAGGCAGGCCAACGACACAAACATCCAGACTTATCATTTTGTGAACACTTTCTTTTTCATGAACATGACCCCACATTATTTGTAAATAATTTTGTAAGGATTGCCAATAGTTTTTTTAGTATAGGCCCTTTTGATTTGACAAGACTCCACTAGGACAGCATTATTATTATTTGAGGGTCGTAGCTTGCTCCCATCTATAGATTTAGGTTTATCTCACCTTTGTGAAAGTTCAATAAACACCCTTGGACTGCAGTCACTGTCCCCGTCTTACTGTTGATACCATGCCTTCCTTATAGCACCAACATCAATAATGAAGAGAAACCCCTAACCTAGATTGATCAATCACTACCCATCATTTGCCTTTGTGGCCAAATATTTTACTCTAGAAGTGGGGCCAATTGTGCTGCATATAAATAGCTCTCCAAGTCTCGTACTCCCAGGCCTCCATTCTCTCTGGTGGCTGCCATTGTGTGGCGGAAAAACCATAAGAAACCTTTTGGCCCAGATAAACTTGAAAACATGCGCCTGTAGATCCTGAATAATCTTCGTTTGGAATTAAGATCAGCAGAGCCTCGGGAACATACAACCACCTCAGCAAAAGGGTCATTTTCACTGCTGCAGATTCCCCAACCATAAATATCATCTTTCCCCCAACGCATAAGGGCATCTCTCAGATTCATAGATACATACATTCATAAGCCCGGAATAATATGCAGATACAATAAATCCTGTTTTTGAACAAGGTGAACCCCCAAGCACTTCAAAGAATTGGGGACCCAATGAAAACTAAAGTTTGTCTGCAAAACATTGACTACTCTGGGCAATTCAGACACATTAAGTATACATGATTTAGTATACATGATTGCGTAAAACGGATACTATGTGGTAGCGTAGTTTCTGAATCCTGCATAAAAAATAAAATATCATCCACAAGCAACACTATTTTATGATGGAGATGAGCTAACTCAATCCCATGAATAAGCTTGTGTGATTTATTTATTTTAAAATGTTTTTATTGGCATTTATGATTTACATTCACAATTCGTCATCATTGTCAAGTATGTGCATAATCACCATTTAACAACAAATAACATCATAACAACAAACTTCAACAGTCTTCACTGTTATGTCAGTCTGTAGGGGCGCTCGTCTGTGCTCTGAAAGAGCCCTCCTTTGTAGGGCGTTATTGTACCTGTTGGAGGCAAAGTTGGGCTTTTGCAGACATCAGTTGTGTTAGGCCAGTGCTTAGCAAGTCCCAGGCATCGCTATTTTGAGCCCTAATCATTCATTGTGTGGTACCACTCACGATTTTTTGCAAGCCTGTTCTATCTAGGCCCAGAAGCGCTGTACTTTCAGGCACCCGCAAAACATGTGCATCATCTCTGCTCCCTCTGACCCGCACCAAGGACATAGTGGGTGCGTGCTATTGCTAGATTTTGCTATCCAGCCCAGCGCCATATAGGTCCTGTACAGTACATTTAGGTGGATCAGCCTAAATCAGGCATTTTTGGACACCCCCTGGAGGTACATTAGGATCCTTTACCATTCCTTCTCTGTTATATTGATACCCAGGTCTGTTTCCCACCTTTGTTTCAGTCTGTCGCTTTTGGGGTTGGGCCTGTCTGCCAGCTGATTACAGTCTGGACACTGGCTTCCATCCATCTCCCAGGTTGTGGAGGAGAGTTAGGACTGGGTCTGCTTCTGGTACCTTAGGCCATTCTTTCAATGTTTTCCTTGCTACTTTTCAAGCTCTCTGGTACCATAGGAACTGGCAGTTGGGTAACCCTTCTTTCTCTCCCATGGATTCAAATTCCCTGAAAACTCCCTCCTCGTACATGTCCCCCTAGGTATATATGCTATATCTTTCCCATTGCCTTACAGGTCCGCCTTGACTGTACAAACATCAGCTGCAATCGGAGTCTCAGGGGAGTAGGGGCATTCTCGTCCCTCCAGTTTCAGGACCCTACTCCAAATTCTCCTGACTAGCGTCACAATCAGTGGGGTGCTCTCGAGGCACCCCAGTGGTACCCACAGTATTCCCTTTAGACGCAAGGGTGCCACAAGTTGTTTTATTAGCTTTTTTTCCAAGTTGGCCTCGTCTGCAAGCCAATTGGCTACAAAGCTGAGTTGTGCAGCCAGGTAGTATTGCTCGAGGATTGCCACCTGGACCCCGCTGGCCTTGTATGGCAGCATAAGCGCGGTCAGAGACAGTCTGTGTCTGGCTGGGTCCCAGAGCAGCTCTTAGCAGCTTTTTCCAGCATGCGAAAGAAGGAGGCCGGGATATAGTAGCGGACATCAGTGGAGTAACGTTGCTGAAAATGTTGGGGGGGGACATGTCATCTGAAATCAAATGCCCCATTCAAATGAATGGGGACAAAATCGTGTGCCATGAAAGTTGGGGGGGACAAACACCCCCGTCCCCCCTAAAATTACGCCCATGGTGGACATTATGAATGAAATATAAGAACCTCGGTTGGACTATCAAGTTAGTGATGGCAACCCTACCCATTACCGACAGGAGCAATTTAGACCAAAACTTTATGGACTTCTGTAGCCCTTGCACCCCTAACACTTTATTGCCTGCATGCATTAGTTCAGGAGTGTGCCAGATATTTACCCCTAGGTATCTGAATGTGTTCAATTGTTACTCGTATCCCGATCTCCGGGAGTTCCTTTACTGTTTTCCTAGCCAAGCCCACCAGTGGGAATATGCAAGATTTCTCTTTGCTAAAGGAGATCCCTGATACCTGTGCAAAGTTCTCCAGTATTTCCAGAATTACCAGCACATTAAGATGTGGATTCCTTAGGTACAGCAGTACATCGTCCGCATATAATGATACAATCTGATATACTTCTCCCACTCTGATTTCCGCATCAAAGAATTGGTCCGTGAGGTATATTGCTATTGGTTCTAGTCCCACTACATAGAGCATTGGTGACAGTGAACAGCCCTGTCTGGTGCCCCTTTGGATGTCCCAGGTTGCTGACACTGTTCTTCCAGTTTTCACCCTGGCCTCTGGTGCCTCAGAATAATTTAATCCATCCAATGAATTGCTCACCCAACCCAAATGCTCCCAAGACAGCTATTAACCATTCCCTGTATATGGAATCAAACACTTTTATAGCGTCTAGTGAGACAATTGCATATTGTTCGAGCAAACCAGTTGTCTGCGCCATGATGTGCTTCGCCTGGTATGAAACCATTTTGGTCTCCGTGTACTATTGTCCCTATAACCTTTGATAGTCGTCTGGCTAGTATGGTAGTCAGTATTTTGACACCGTAGTTCAGCATTGCTAATGGCCTATATAAATCACATTCCTCTGCCGGTTTGCCAGGTTTAGGTATCAGGATCACTAATGTCTCCCTCATGCTCCCCGGGAGCACCTTCTTTCTATATGCCCCCTTAAATACCTCGTGTAGGACCGGGGTTAGTTCTGAGCTGTATGCTTTGTAGTACTCAGGGGGTAACCCATCGCTCCCGGAGACTTGTAAGTGGTTAGTGATTTGATCGCCCCACTTATGTCTTCAGCCGTTAACCGCCCCCCCCAACATTTCGCATTGTGCATCATCTAACGTGGGCAGGTCTATTTCCTCTAGCATGTCCGCTATGTCACCCGGTGGTATTAGCGCGTCGTGACTGTACAATTGGGTGTAAAATTTCTTAAAGATGTTAATTGATTGCGAGGTGTGTACCGCACCTGTCCCATCGTTAATTTCGGTGATCAGGTGCCTCGGGTTTTCCCTCTTGCACAGCCACAAGAGCAGCCTGCTTGGCTTGTCCCTTTCCGAGTGTGTTCTAGTGGTTTTTGCAATATGATCGAACTTTGATAGTCTAGCCCAGGCAGTCTGGCAGCTGTCTCTAGCTGCCAATAGTTCTAGCTCTGCTTCCCTGGTTCTTTGGGCACCAGCCTCCCTCTGTCTGATCTGTCTGATCTTCACCTCTCCCACCTCCAGTTCTTTTCTCAGTGACATTCTGATGCCCCCTGCACTGGCAATGACTTCCCCTCTCACCACCGCTTTTAGTGCCTCCCAGACTGTGCTCCAGCTCTCTACTGTTAGGCAGAAACCCGTGCAGTTCCCTTACGGACCACTGCAATATATTTAAGACAACAGGCGTTTGGCAGTAAACCCACTTGGTAGCAGTCTGTAGCACACAGATTCACTTGGTAGCTGTGGCTGAGCAGTCAGAAGAGTTAGGCAGTATGCAGAGTATACACAGTAGTACAGAAAAACACTGACCAGAGCTTTGGTGTAAAAAGTATATAATTATTTATTTAAAAACACACTTGTAGTTTACACTAGCAAAAACGAGGTGAGTAAATTCAGCACACAGTCACTATCATATATATACAACCCTATTCACTTATTAGACAAGTCTTAGTGAGAAACACCACTTATTTTCAGACAGAGGTGAGCGCTTAACATAGGATGACATTGTAATAAGTTGTAAAGAAAGGAAGGAAAAGGGCAGAGTTAAGGAAGCACACAAGTTTCAATACTTTTACAAAGAACCAGAGTAATGCAGGATAGGCAGAGTTCTACTGGAAAGCAAGGAAGTCAATTGCAAGGCCCACTCTTGGAGAGAGCAAGCAGAAGGGGTCCAGGTTCATCCAGTGGGGTTATGCCCAAAGAGTCTTGTAGATAGTTCGCACAAAAAGGATGAAATTTAAGTCAGGAAAAGTTAGCTAGGTTGTCCCAGGCTAGCCCAGGTTAGAAAGTCGAGGCTTTACTGTCACCCCGAATGATCTGTCGCAAGGGAAGCCAGGCGGGACACAGTACCTTTTAAGTGTGAAGGTAGCTCCAGCGAGGGTAGTTGTTCCTGGCAGCAGGTGCAAGTCGGTGTTTCGTCCAGAGGAAGAAGAGGTCTCGCTGTGGAGGAAAGATGACGGTCGTTGCACTGCCAGGGAAGAAACCAGCCACAGAGTCCTCCGGTTAAAAGGTACTACCCTTCTCTTCGCGGTAGTGGTAAACTGTGGTATTCCGGTTGCTGGGGTGCTTGGCACGGGCAAGGCGGCCACGAGATGCTCCAGGAAGGTGAAAAGAAGGCAAAAGTGGTTATCCCCACCAGTCAAAGGAAGAAGACTCTCCGGACTGGAGATCTCCTCTGTCGTCGGGAAAAGTGGTGAGACGGTTCAGCAGGGCTCCACCGGTGGTGTCGTCGTTGCAGGTCGGCTCAGCTTCTCCCTCCTCGGATTCTTAGGTCCTGAGGCGACTTCTGAAGTTCCAGTCCCCAAAGCCCTGCTTTTATGCAGCATACCCCCATTCACTCAGCCTAGCTGTCAATCAAACATGCTAAGTGGTGAGCCGGCCGGCTCACCACTTGGGCCAATCACACAAGAGTGCGACTTGAGTTACCAAGGTAACTCAGTCCAGGGTGCCCAAACCCCCTCCCACACCCCCTGTGGTACCCAGACAGAGTGGCACCACTTTTGGAGGCTTCTGTGGAGAAGCCCGCCAAAAAGTGGAACAAAGGGCTCGACTTGGGTTGGAGTCACAGAAGAGAACACAAACGCCATTTTAGAATCGAGTTCTGGCAAAAAATACCAACCGGTGAATTAATATTAAATAAATAAACCGGCGGTATGTTCAAGGCTATAAGAATTAAATAATTAAAGTTGGTAGCCTCGAACAATGGGAAAATCCCATAGAGATATATTCGCGGTCGAATATAAAAAGTAGTATCCACTGCCACCAGCCAAAACTCGATCAGGGGGGACGGAGACGACCTCCCTCGAACAACAGACACCGGGGCAATCTAATTGCCCCGACCAGTACGTCCACAATATGATGGTTTGGACTGGTTTCTGTTCACAATTTGGGACTAGCAAAGCCAAAGGTGACTTTACATGCCCTGGGAGACAGTAGTCAGTTGGGGGGTCGCTACGACAGCCCTCGGTTACGGCACGGAGGGTGCTGTGTAACCCACATCAAAAAAACACATGAGACCCTATGGAGTAAAAGACCCCATGGCCCATAAAACACATGGACATTTAAAGGAACACCTCAAATCATGTCTAAGAGTGGGAGAAAAGGAATCTCACTCTTAGCAGGAGAGAAAAAAATAAACCCCAAAAATCCAGCAAAGCTGCTGGGGGACTCACTAGGTTTGGGGAAATATGCTTGATGTATTCCACTAGTCTACCCCGGAGTCCCTCTTTGAAGGCACAGTCCGTCAGTGCGTCCGCTGGCATACACCACACTTCTTCCAGTCCAAATGTAGCAGTGAATGATGGGATAATGATCTACCTAAAAATCCTGCTGAGTCTACCTGGGGCAGGTGCATTTTGTCTATCAATAGGTAGACTATTCTGGTATATAGCCTGTGGGGCGACGAGAAATAGGAGAAATCCCTGCTCCCTGGGTGTAGTTCCCTCCAGACATCGGCAAGGTCTAGATTCGTTATCACCTTGCTCAATGCCAACAGGGTCGCCCCCCCCCCCTCTATTGGCGAGCTACACCGGTCTAGGCTGGGATCATGGACACAGATAAAGTCCCCCTACATGAAAAAGCAGTCACAGTAAGGGGCTAGGTTCATACTTAGTCTATTTAGGTACGATGGGGTCCCACAGTTGGGAAGGTAGGAGTTGACTATGCAGACCTCCAAATGTTCAATGCTGCCCCTGAGAATCAGGTACCTCCCTCCAGCATCAGCTTCCTTTGATAGTAGGCAGAAGGGTACTCTTTCATCAATCCACATGTACACACCTTGCGCATACTGAGTATGGTGCTCCAAAACCTTGTCCCCCCCAGTGCCCCACTACCTTGTCAATGTTATCAGCAGTGAGATGGGGCTCCTGCAGTAGTGAAATTGAAACCCTTTTCCTCTTCAGGAAGGATTTGATCCAATTCCTACGCATGTAGGTGCCCATTCCTCTAACATTCCATGTCAGAATTCTTATATCAGCCGCCATTGCGGTGTGGTTTAACCTCTTTCTGAGCCCAGCCCCCTCATTGTTTCCCCAAAGCCCTTTCCCCCCTGTCGATTCACATTTCCTCCTCTCACTGTTTCCCAGACAAGCGACCCTTTCCCCATCGTGTTAATGAATGTGAAGACCTTATAACATTTGAAACAACAACAAACCAAACTTAATCAACCGCACCCAGCAGTTGCACTGATCTGGCAACGCTCAGGTGCCCCCGCACCATCTTGGCCCGTCCGGGTCTTCATGTGCGGGTCATAGGGAGTTAGCAATAGGCCGACTCCAGTCCCTTCGTAGGGTTGTGCCTGTTGGCTTGGCCAGTTAGCCCAACAGTGACCCCGTCCTTCAAGATCTGACTCTCGGCTGTGGTGAATATAGGTGTCTGATGTGTCTTGTCGTGACGGAAAGATCTCCAAGGTGCTGTAGTCAGCAAGCGCCCCCACACCTTGCCCCAGTAGTTCAGTCTACATCACAGCTTCTTTGCCCTCCGCCATGTTGTTATGCTCCAGCCACATGGTGGCTGCCGCCGGGGGTCCAGGAAGACGTCAGATCCCTTGTATATCAGTTTGATTCTTGACGGGTACATAAATATGTATTTGAGGTTTAGCTGCTGCAGTCTGGCCTTGATCGGGACAAAGGAGTTCCTGGCTCTCCTTACTGCTGGGGTGTAGTCCAGGTAGTTTGCCTTTTTGGCATTATGTCCTTATTTCACCCCCTTCTCGTGAGTAGCGCAGTATGATTTCTCTGTCCTGGAAGTTTAGGATCGTTGCTAGTATTGGGCAAGGATGCAATCCAGGTGGTGGTCTTTTCTGCAGGGTTCTGTGGGCCCTCTCCACTGCAAATCCCTGCGAGAGTCAACCAATACCAACCTCTTGTTGTAGTAGTGTTTCCACAAAGTTCGTGGGGTTGGAGCCTTCCATCCCATCTGGAATCCTAGTAGGTGCGCATTGTTGTGTCTAGAGTGCCCTTCCGCATCCTCTGCCCTCTCGTCTAGAACTTTATTTCTCTTCTCCAGTTCGTGCACGCTGGAATGGATATCTTTCAGCGCCTCTACTTTGTCTTGGTGCCCAGCCTCTGTGGCCGATGAATAAGCTTGCATGATGAACCCTCCCATTTTAGAGATTTTCCTTCTCTTCCTCATGCTTCAATGGCATATTGGCAGAGATAGTTTTGCTCATTGGCAACACGCTCGTCTTGGAAGCAAGACGAAGGAGAGCAACACAGGTTCGAATCCTGGGTCAGCGCTTAGAAACCTCTTTGGTATTAAGCGCACTATAAATAACCAATTATATTTAATTATAATTATAACCCTCTCCCTCAAACCCTTGCCAGGTCTGCTTCATACAGCCCCCAACACCAGACAGGGAGTGATATGTTAATAACTGAGACGAGGAAGAGGCAGGGAGCAGTAGTGATAACACCGAGTGAGAACCATTGTCAGCTTCCTCAAAATTATACTAACGACACTGTGACCACAACTAAGACGAGAAAGAAGAAAAGAGCAATGAAGATGGCTGGAACCGATAAGCAAACTCAGCGAGCCAGTTTTGGAAGAGTATCAAAAAATTATACTAACGACACTGTGACCACAACTAAGACGAGAAAGAAGAAAAGAGCAATGAAGATGGCTGGAACCGATAAGCAAACTCAGCGAGCCAGTTTTGGAAGAGTATCAAAAGATTGTCAGAATGACAATGAGAGTGGCTCACCACTCGCTTCCCCAAGTTCAGTTCAGTGGGGTTCTTACAAAGTTCCTTCAAGGTGGGTAGAATGCACAGTTCAAAGATTTCCCATAAATCTGTTAGGCTTCCCTTGCCGTTTTCAATTTCAGTTCAATATGCATCACAGTTCTCTTCAACGGATTCTTCCGGGCTTTCCTCAACAATATTGAACACTTGTCAAACAAATAGATACTCACAAAGTTCCTTCTCAGTTACTTTCGCTGGTGGCCCTTGCTTGCCTTCATACACAAACATTGCTGAACCACTTTCCAGCTAAACAGCTCCGCCTCATTGAGGTTGGGGGGAACTCCCTTCCCCAACAGTTGTACTTCTCTTTCACAATGTTCACTTGCTGAAACACATTCCAGCTAACAACTCTGCTTCAAAAAGGTTGGGGAGAACTCCCTTGCCCAGCCTTTGTACTTCTCTTTCACAATGTTCACCTGTCAGAGACCTTTGTACCCACACAGTTCATGGGAAGTGTCTGAGGCCCATGTTGCTTTCAACTCAGCCCTGGACGTTTGTACTTGTATAAATAATCTCTGTGATCCCCTCGCCTTATTTGCGATTCCAACACGTGCAGTGCACCCTTCTCTCAATTTCCAATCTCTGTCCCATCAATATAATTTTCTGTGCTGAGGTTAGGCTAATAAGTCCTCCCCACAGCATTGGTTAAAAACCCTCCCAAAGCGTTTCAACCGAGGTATCGCCCCTAGCATTCTCCTGAAAGTACAACAAAATCCTCTTGCAGATCGAGGAGCAATAAATCTCATCTGCTAGGAGGGAGTCATTTATCTTCCAAAATGCTAAACTTCTCAGACGACCATTCTAAACCTAAATTTGCCATGTGATGGGAGTGTGATGCGAGACCAATGCAAGTTCAATAGAAGGATTTGAGACCAGTGCCAGTAACGGCAGAGATACCAAAATATTGTCCAGCCTAGAGAATCTACGATAGACATGAGTAAAGTGTGAATAGTCCTGCATTTGACAGTGAAAAAGCTGCCAAGTGTCCACCAAATCGAGATCATCCATAGCCTGTCGTAGGGAAATCGGACCCGGTAAAATCAGAGGTATTCCTATGGCCAGACCTTTCAAGATCAATATTTAACACCACATTGAGATCCCCCTACGATCAGCTCACCTTTCTGGAATTGGGCTATATGTGGGTGGTAATTAGGGCCATAGATTGAAAACAAGGAGAGCTCCGACTCTCCAAAATGTAAAAGGAGCCCTATAAACCTCAACTGATTATCCTTAACCTCAATTATCTTTTTAAAATTCACCATTTTATTCATCAGGATCACCACTCCCAGCTTCTTAACATGAGATGATGCAAACAATTGATGTGGGCACCATCTACATATTAGTATAAGTATGGCAAAGGATTGATGTGGGCACCATCTACATCTCAAAACAGGTTCACCCTGTTCCTCCAAAACCATCAAGGACCATATTGACACCCCGGCTCCTGCTCTGGCCGACTTCTGCAACCACTCCTTCGCCACTGGAGTCTTCCCTTAGCCAATCCCTTCTGTACCCTCTTCTTAAGAAACCCTCTGAAGACCCGTCCTGCCCGGCTAACTATCGCCCAATCTCCAACACTCCTTTCCTGGGAAAACCCTGGGAGAAACTGGCCATCTTCCAGCTCAAACGTCACGCTGAATCTGTTGGTTGTCTCCATGACCATCAGTCTGGCTTCAGAGCTGCCAGAAGCACGGAAACCGCTCTGCTGAACATCTTTGAAGACCTGCTCTCCAACCTCAATATCAACACCCCCTGTGTCCTCATCTTACTTGATCTCGCTTCTGCCTTTGATACGTCAACCATGCCATCGTGCTCAACCGTCTCAGTGATAACCTGGGTATCACCGATCAGGCCCTTGCTTGGCTGACTTCTTTTCCTCTCTAACCAACCCTCCCAGCTCCAACTTTTCTCCTTCCTCTCCTCTATCTCTACCTGTGGTGTTTGAGTGGAGTGTGTTTTTTTCCCCAGAATCAGGATACATTCAATGATGTGACAGAATCCATGTGAACGAAAGGTGTGTGGTGTATACTTCCATGCATAACCAAGTGTCCCACTGTGGACTAGCATCATTTCACACTGTGTCCGTGAGGAGGACTGTGAGTTATTAACACTTCTAACAAACTGAATTCTGATACCTATTGTGATATCATGCACAAAGTATACATGGCACAACAAACCACTTCAGCAAGGACTATGCTCTCTGGGGTAAGCAGGTGTGGGCATGTGATGTGCTGTCCTTGAAGTGGTGTGCATCATGCACAGAACATGGAGCGGGTTATGCATGTACAACATGTGTTTAGGGGCTCTTCTACCTCTCTTTGACATTTCCCTAGGAGGTTGTCCCTTCTTCCACAGTGGGGGACCCTTCCCAGGGGGCCAAGGCAGTGTGGCCACAGTCCAATAGTCCCCCCCCTGGGGATAGTGCACCAAGAGAGGATCTCTTGGGGAGCGAACACCCTTATGGGACAAGGGATGACATTCTGGGGAGAACGCGGTATACCTCTAACCCTTCACAACCTCCCTGACCCTCCAACTGGAGCTGAAAGGACCAGGGTGAGTCCAGAGTGAAAGAACCAGATGACCAGCTGGCAGAGAGAAGCTCCTAGTGTTCACAAAGCCTGGGAAGCGTGTGAAGGGAAGACTGCACTGCTCAGAGGAAGACTGAGACTGTGGTGTTCCTAGGTGGATCAGAGCCCACTGAAAGGATCCCAAGCGGTAGGGGGAGCACACTGGTTGGCTGGTGGGAAACTAAGAAGGTACAGTCAGCATCTTCATAGTCACAGTGCCTGGCAGGCAAGTGAGCTAGGTCTGTCCTGCAACAAGAGAAGCTTAAGGGTCTGGGACCCACCACACAAAAGCAAAACAAGTCATCTTCCTTGTGGTGGTACTTGGGAGAAAAGGTCTCCAAGTACCCTAACATAAAAATTAGAGGTCTTGGATAAACTCCAATGAGAAGGGAAATCACAGAGCAATTTACTAAGGACCATACTTGGCAGGGAAGTGAACCAAGTTGGCCCAAGCAGAAGGAGAGAGAAGCAGAGGTCTGGGACCTACAAGATAAATGACAATTGGTAATGAAAGTCCAGGGGGAAGGGAGTTATTTCCCTTGGTGTGATATTAAGGACACTGTGAAGAGGCCAAGAGAGGAGAGGCATCGTCTTGGCTTTGTGAAGGCGGAGAACAGACAAGGGAAGAAAGTAATTCCTCTGACATTGGGAAATATGTTAAGAAGCCTTGCATTGTTAAGGATGCTAAGAAGCCTGGCATTGTGAAATATGTTAAGAAGTCTGACTTTGAAAACCTTGTGTTGTACATTTTTGAGAGCCTGAGAAAGGTCTGGGGAAGGGAGACATTCCACCTAGCGTAGAAAACATTGTGGCGTACCTTGGAGATCCCGAGAAAGACCAAGAGAAGGGTGACATTCCACCTGGTATAGGGAATTTTGTTTTGTAAAGCATACAATCCTGCAGAAAGGATTAGAAACAATCGTTTGTGTTAGTGGGAACTGTGAACCGTGTATTCTGAGACATTGAGTACCTCCAGAGAGAAATGTCTCTGCCTGCTGAAGGGAGTCATTCACGCAGATCGAAGAGAACCAACCACCTTCAAGACGTCCAAAAAGGGAGTCATTCTTTTAGGCTGGACTCCCCCTCACCCCCCCTTTCTGTTAGTTTACTTATGAATTACGTGTAAGGGACAGAGTGAGGTTTCTGCATACAGGACACTGGACCTTTATGATTTTGGACATCCAGACAAGGCCCATAGAATTTACTTTTTGGCAGGTAAACCCCCTCTTAGAGTTAGAGATAGGTAGGTTTTCCTTTTCCTTTAAAACGTAAATAAAGTTGATTGTTTCAACATTCCACCTGTGTGTCAGCGTCCTCTCTCCGCACCCATACAATTACCAAAGTCCAAATACACTGTCCTCTCTGGGTGTTCATGTATCATGGCAAGGAGCTGTTCTGTAGCACCTTGTTGATCCTGGAAATTTGGCAAATGTTAAGGATCCCAATCGGGCGTCACACACTGGACCAGGACACTTGGTCTTAGCCTGGGATGTGGTGCCCAATAGGAAAGCTTTTTCTTTAATTTCAACGAATTCAAATTGAGCCGGTACCTGACCCGTCTCACACCCCCTTTTACAAATACCCTGTGTCACAATGGACCATGAACCAGGCCGGTTGGTGAAATTACAATATTTATAAAATAAGAGGCAAAAACCCTTTGCATAGGCCTAAAATGACACCCGGATTTTGTAAATAATTAATTATATGTGTGTTTAAATAATGATATGCATATGTTTTATCACAGTATTAGGGATGTTATATCACTATCAACCATCAGGCAAAGTATCACAAAAACATTCAGTTCACAAACAGATTGAAATTGAAAACCCAGTGCAGCCGAATTCACACATGGAAAAGTTGCATTTTTTCTAGTTTACAGTTTTAAATGCAAACATGATTTTCTTTTTTTACACGGGTGAAAAACACTGAATCGAAATGCGGTTTTTGGGTAGGGGAAGAGATGCACAGCACAGTGATAATGTAGAGGTGAAAGGAGGGTTATAGCTGGTGAATTGAGAGAGATTTGGAAGGTAGAATGAGGTTTGTCTTTAAGAAAATAAAACAGTTAAGAATGAGAAATCAGTTTTGAAGAACAGACAAATTTTACTTAAACTAAATTATTTAGACTATATTGTTAAAGAGGGATCTAGTAAGATCCAAGGTTGATTCGCAACGTCAACCTTGACACCCCAGCGTACAACCTTATGTGGAAGTTAGTTTGATTACTCAAAATATGACTAAGGAGTTACTCGAAAAGATGAATGACAGAATTGTGCTAACACTAGAAAACAAGAACAGGGTGCACAGAGAATTAGAACAGTCTATACAAGTTATCAGGGTATGGATAGGGCTGCTTAGAGAGTGGAACAAAGACAAAAGTCAAGATGGGGTAGACTATGTGTCATGGGATGTGGCATACTCACAGTCCACTTTTGAATCTGGGATTTTGGACAGTCAATCGGTTCTAGTCACAAATGATTCTGGTCACCGGATAGCGGACTCTCCTGGCAAAAGCCAGCTGGCAAAAGGTCTGGTCACCGGATAATCAGGACAGCTGGATGGCAGGGTTGCAGCATGCATGCAGTTAGTGGGCTGATCTCAGGATGCTTCCCAAAAGAATACCATAGCTTCTCTGTTTGGGTATTGGGATTTTCAGTGGGGTTTCAGGATTGAGGCCTTGCTGGGATGGTCAGCAATGCTTTGGCCTTGCTGTGGGATCTGGAATCTGCTATGCTTTGGCTTTGCAGTGGGATCTGGAGTCTGGCAAGATGAAGTTAGAAGATCAGGAACGCAGGCGCAGGAAATTCAGGAAAGAGTCTACCTAGAGTTCTGTCAACCACCCTTTTTATAGAGCATGGTGACATCATAGAATTATATGACAGGGCAGGCTTAGCTAAGCATGCCCCTAAACAACTGGATTGGTCAGGGGAAATGACTGATACCTTGCTCTCCACTGGTTGGGTTTCAAGGGCATGATGTCAGATTTATGATGTGAGTTTTACAATGTCCAGAATCTCCCACAGTTCCTTTAGCTAAAATCCAGTTTTGCCATAAATGGCACATTTGTACAGTTGGGGCCTTTTAACAAATTACATAAGCAGGTTACATATCTCCTGCAGAACATGCCAGTCCAACTCTGCAGCCGACAAAACATTGTTTCGCCCTTCTAATAATCTTTAGTCATTTTTTGTGTGAAATATTCGGCCTAACATTTTACAACTTTAGGTATGTGTACATATTATCATGGGGCCTATGTCTGTTAATTTTTAACGTTCCATCATGTGTCCTTCCCCCATGATTCACATTCTTCTTCTTTTACATGTTTGCGAAGTCCTGTTGCAAAAATAATCGTCTTCATAAATAAAATAGTCTTTTGAAACAAATGGGCATCCTATCCTTTGTCCTTCACTAGAACCATTTTGTTTCCTTCAGCTACCACCAACTGTCAATTCAGCCCAGTGTGGGGAGGGGAGATTCCCAATTTGATTGAAGGTTTATGACTTCACAGGTTGGTGTCCCAGAAGTTCAATTTTAAGAGGCCTCAGCCCAGACAAAAGTCTGATGAGTATGTGAACTTTCTTTGTCTTGGTCAAAGTTATTCAACCTAGTAATTATCAGCCAAGTGTCCTGGATGTGTATGGTGGTTCCCCTTTGGGGGAAGCCTTATCTTTGCCAACAGGAAAAACCTGTTCTGGAGCTTGCAAAATCCAGCCATGCAGTTTAATTCCTTATTGAATTTATTTTTGTTATAAATCAGAATAAAGCCTGTTGAATAAGATCTCCCATATTTTTTTCACAGCACAAACCCCCTTCACATTGCTAGACCTGGGCAGGGCCTTAACTAACATACACTTTTATCCAACATACACTTTTAAACAGTTATTTTCCTTATTTGCAAAAGCACACTTAAACAGGGTTTGTGGCCTGCTGGCATTTTCCTTTCAAAAAGGCTCCATCTGAATTTCCCACATTGGTCTGTATCTATAGTTAGTTTCTTATACACAATAGTCTGTACAATGCCGAGATCTCTTGAGATTGACATGAGCGCAGTGAGATAGAATTTCTTTTAAAGCAGTGATTTTTGACATTTTGTAGCAAAAGTCCAGCGTTTTTCCATGCAGCTGAAGTAAAGCTTTTGTTGATTTTCCCAGATTTGGCTGACAGAGCCTGTCATTCAGGGATCATGCTTTCTTCTGCTTAAGCACAATGTGGATATGGATGGGCATGGCCAGACCTTATTAATAAAAGTAGTTTGATGAAAAACAGATGAAAATTGCATCAGAGCAGCATCCTTTTCAATGTGAAATATTCCCTTTTTCAATGGGAACTTTGGGCTTGCAGCAAAGCAGCGCTGCTTTTTCGCTCCCCTTATTTTGTACCTGTAAGCAACACACTGGCATGCTTTTTCAGTGTGCCCCCTTGTTCCATCTTGCCCAATATGTGCTTGGCAAGATGGTGCAGCCATCTTCTTTTGTAGTTGCAAAATACAGTTTTGGTGTGAGGCAGTGGTGCTCAAAGGTGCCAGCGCAGACATTTTGCTGTTTCTGGTGAAATGCAGCTTTGTTATGGATGGGAGTACTGCTGAGTGGGTCAAAGTAGCCCCCACACAACAGTGATTTGCAGTCAGATCAGTGTCACACTGTACGGAATATGTATGTTCATGAAATATACGGTTTCGATTATGGAGTGCTACTCCACTGCCTAGGGGGGCATCAATGTCACATGCATATGACACAAGGCTGCAGTCACCTTGTAGGTGTGGGCTGTCACACAAAGGAGCGCCTTTACAGCATACAATTGAACCAGGACGGTAGGCAGATAACTGTGATTTTGCTAATTTCTCACGAGTGCATCCAGGGCCTGAACCAGCACTTTGTAGACAGCTGACTGGAAGATGCCATGCAGCATTTCCACAGTGTACCAAAATGTGCCTGTGGCACAGAAGTGCCTGACAGCCATCAGATTCGTTAGAGGTAGAATTGTAGTCCTGATGTTGATCCCACTTTGTGGGTCTGCCTGAATCAGGGTCAGTAGGTCTATAGTGGTGCCGAGCTCAGGCAATGGGGGATGATTGTTTGGTCAGTGCCCATGGGGAAGGTCAAGGTATGGGTGGCCCTCTCAACACACTTCTTCTCTGGCATTGGCATCCTTAAAAAAAACTGTTGAGTCCCATGTCTCTGCGCATTGATGAACAGTGGCCAGTTGTGGATATACCCTTTTGAACCCAATTGGTTGCATATGTGACATCATTTTCATCAGCTGGATGCATTTACCTCTAACTGTTTGATGGAGGATACCACTGTTTTGTTTAAAGGAATTATTGCCTGTTTTTGGCTGCATTTCAGTGGTATTTCACCTTGTATTATTTCAGATTTAACATGTTCATTTTTGCCACCAACTCCCCTGGAGAAATTACTAATGTTTTTGGCAGTATTTCCTCAGACGTCAATTCCTCTGGAGGAATGAGTGACAGATTTATGCAAATTGGAATTAGGCAAAACATAAAGTAGCAGAAATTCATTTCTTGACACTTTTTGATGTTAAAACCAATCTCGTAATGAGGCCCAATGTCTTCAAACATATTGTACTCTGACAAGCCCAACCTGAGATGATCAATTGGTCCCATGAGTTTGAGATATACATGCAACATTGCAGTGCTTTCTTTTTCATCCGAGTATCACTCTATCTTGGATGGTGTGTAGTCTTTAAAATATTTACTCAGAGGCACAATCCGGCCTACGGCAAGGCATAAAATAAGCAGTGTTACATAGCAATTTTCTATGCAATTCTGTAGATTTACTAATCAAATTGACACTTGTGTAGCAAAGCTAGCTATTTAAGTTGCTCTGCTCACTGAAGCACAGCTCGCCCTGTATTCCTCAATTCCCCTTAGGGGTCCCTTCGCCTTCTTTTCCCTGTTCACTTCAAGTGCTAATGGAGAGAAAGTGCAGCAGTAATCCAATCTTAAGTGCCACATGCCTGTGTGGAAGGGCTAGGCAAACATTTATTTTTCTTGATAAATGCAAACCAGAAGTAAATCAGGATGATACTTTTAGTGATACTTTCATTAAGCTTTCCATATCCTGTCTGGCAAAGACCAGTATGTGTTAACTTCATATTTTTTTTAAAGACAAAAGACAGTCATGCAATTCTATTCCTAAAGTGTAAGTTGTTACATAATTCTTACAGTTTTGATACTGTAAAACACTGCATCCTCTCCATGCTTTACAGTGAAGTTTTGGTTAGTGTATCTAAATCTCAAAATGTCAACTATATTTTATTTTATTGGGGAAGATGCGTCATAAGGACGATTGAACACTTTTGAAAATGTACATGACCACACATTCAAATGCTTCTGATGGCAAACCTAGTGCTGTAGTACTTAGTCTCTTTCTTTCCTATTACATAATGAATACAAGGAACAAGTTACTTACCTGTAACTGTTGTTCTCCAGCATGGGTCTGGCATGGATTCACATGCTCATGAATATTCCCCGTCGTCAGGCTGGGAATCCTCAGTAAAGAAAAAATCAGTATCAGTTTCGTTTCTGATCTGTCTTTCTTAGTAGTAAACAATCACTGGTCTCTGGGTCATACTGTCCCCAGCCAATGACTGGTCTCTCCCTAAGCCCCGCCCCTGGCAGCCATCCTCAGATTTGGTAGCACGTAAAGTGGCAGTATGACCAAGTGAAGAGCCGCAGAGGGGAAGGAGGGAGGGTTCGCATGTGAATCCATGCCAGACCCATGCTGGAGAACAACAGTTACAGGTAAGTAACTTGCTCCTTCTCCAGCATGGGGCCTGGCATGGATTCACATGCTCATGAATATAAGAATACATAGCAGTACACACATGCACAACCACGGGAGGTGGCAAGGTTCAACATTAAGCATTACATAAACTCAACATTAAGCATCTCTTACCTACTCACCAGGCTCACCTTAAGTGAACAGGTTGCGCAGCACTGCCTGGCCGACTCTGGACTCCTCCCTGGAATCCCGGTCGACGCAGTAGAATCTCGTGAAGGTGTGCGTCGACCTCCACGTAGCAGCCCTGCAGATGTCCAGCAAGGGCACACCAGACAAGAACGCGGTGGTAGCAGCGATCGCTCTGGTCGAATGGGCTCTCGGACGGCCGGGCAACAGTCGGTTTGCCAACCGATGACAGTGCATGATGCAGCCGGAGAGCTATCTGGAAATGGAAGCCTTCGAGAAAGCCTTCCCTTGGTTCACAGGTCCAAAGTTCACAAACAGCTGTGATGTCTTCCGAAAACTCTTCGTTCGGCCCACGTAGAACTTCAGCGCTCTAGCTACATCCAGTGAGTGCAAAGTCCTCTCGGCCGGTGATGAAATGCGACGCGAAAAAGACTGGTAACACCAAGGGCTCGTTCAGATGGAAATCGTCCAGCACCTTGGGCATGAAGGAGGGGTGCGTCCTCAGCACTTCCCTCGTCTCGTGGAAAGTCAAGTATGGAGGCTTGCAGGATAGGGCCTGAATCTCTCCCATGCGTCGTGCAGAGGTGATGGCCACAAGGAACGCTGTCTTCCACGACAGGAACTTCAACTGAGCCGAATGCAAGGGCTCGAATGGCGGTCCCATGAGCCTGGCAGCACCACGTTGAGGTCCCACGCCGGGGCTGGAGCCTTCACCGGCGGGAACAATCGAAACAGTCCTTTCATAAACTCCTTCACCAGGCGATGAGACCACAGGGACGACCGTCCTGCAGTTCTGGTGTATCGGGAAATCGCTGCCAGATGTATCTTGATGGAAGCATGAGCTAGTCCAGCTTTGGCCAGCGACAGTAAGTATGGTAGCACTTGAGGGGCTGTAATCCGTAGAGGGTTCATCTTCTGTGCACGGCACCAGACAGAGAACCTCTTCCACTTGTGTCCATAGCACTTGAGAGTTGAGGACGCCCTGGCCTTTGCAAGAACCTCTCTGCAGTCAGCCGGGATATCGTACCCTCCAAACTCTAGTGCTGCAGGAGCCAGGCCTGCAAGTTCAGCAACTCCAGGTTGTGATGAAGAATGGTGCCTCCTTCTCTGGAGAGAAGATCTTCATCCGTCGACAGTTTGACTGGGGGGATGCTGACAAGTCCAGGAGGTCCGGGAACCATATCTGTCTTGGGCACCTCGGTGCAACGAGGATCATCCTGCACCGAGACCTCTTGAGTTGGTTCATGAGCCTGAGCAGCAACGGCAACGGAGGGAACGCGTACAGGAACAGGCTGTCCCAGGGGAACGAGAAAGCATCGCCCATGCTCCTTGGCTGGGGGAACCTGCTGGCGAACCTCTGGTACTTGGAGTTCGTCACTGTTGCGAACTGGTCGATTTGGGGCTTGACCCATCGCTGGAAGAGTTGATCTGGCGTAGTTCCCACTCGTGGCACGAGCGCAGCTCCCTGCTGAGTGAGTCCGCGATGGTGTTATTTATCCCTGCTAGATGAAAAGGTACCAAAAACATCCCCTGGGCAACGGCCCAGTGCCACAGATCCTGGGCTTACTTGGACAGGGCTGGGGATCTGGTTCCTCCCTGCTTCCGGATGTAGAACATTGTGGTGGTGTTGTCGGTGAAACTCCTCACCACCTTGCACTTGAGGGACGGGAGGAATGATTTGAGGGCCCAGAACACTGCCCAGAGCTCCAGTATGTTGATGTGGAACGGCCTCTCCTCCGGGAGCCACAGGCCTCTCGCGTGAAGATCTCCAGTGTGCGCTCCCGACCCCTCCAGGGAGGCATCCGTCGTCACCATCACCTGGTACGCTGGGGTCTAAAAGTCCGTGCCCGCCGCGAGATGCGCGCGGGTGCCCCACCATCGAATTGCTTGGCGGAATACTTCGTTGAGCGAGATCTTGTCCTCGAAGCTTCCCGTCGCTTGCATCCAACGGGAGTCGAGGAACTCCTGCAGAGGGCGCATCTGAAGCCTGAACAGGTGCACCAGATAGATGCAAGAGGCCCAAGAAGGGACTTGATGGACCTCACTCTGGCCACGTCCGTGGCCAGCAGACGCTGTACCTTGCCCAGGATGGCCTGTGTTCTTTCCTCCGATGGCGAGGCCAATCGCGCCACTGTATCGAGCTTGGCTCCCAGAAACAGCGCAACCTGCGACGGAACCAGGTGGGATATGGGGAAGTTGATGGAGAATCCCAGGTCCGTGAGCAGCCGGACGGTCTTTGCTGTGTGTTCGACGGCGAGTTCCCTTGTCCCTGCTCGGATGAGCCAGTCGTCCAGGTAGGGGTAGACGTGGATCCCCTGCAGGCACAGCCACGCCGCCACTGGTGCCAGGCACTTGGTGAACACCCTGGGTGCCAACTTCAATCCGAACGGGAGGGCCTTGAACTGGTAGTGCCGCCATTGGACTACGAACCTGAGAAACTTTCAGTGTCCTTTTAGGATGGGGATGTGAAAGTACGCATCCACCAAATCGAATGATAGGAAGTCGTCTTCCTTCAGCTGGCCCAGTATGTGCTGGAGGGTGACCATCCAGAACTTCTGTGCCTTGATGTATTTGTTTAGACGACGCAAGTCCAGGATGGGACGCCAACCCCCTGTTTTCTTCCTGACGAGGAAGTATCTTGAGTATACTCCGGAGCCCCGGAGCCTCTTTGGGATGAGCTCGATGGCTCCTTTCTTGAGCATCGCCATTACCTCTAACAGCAGTTGAGGGATGTGGTTTTCCTTCCTGGCCACTTGAGGATTTCGGGGGCACTTCCTTAGAAATTCCAGAGTGTGCCCGTGGGCCAGTGCATCCAGCACCCAACGGTCGGTGGATATGGACTCCCACACGCTGATGAACTTCGGCAGCCGGCCTCCCACCGGGGTGCTTCGGTGGGGGCCCCGACGCAACGGCCGTTTCAGTCTTGCTTGGAAGCTGCCTTGCCTCCTTGGCCACCCTGGCGACGACTGCGAGATCCACCTGACTTGCCTCGTCCCCTGTAGGCTTCTTGCGACGAGGAGCGGGCCACCTGACGGTAGGTCGAGGAGCCGCCACCGAATCCTTTGGAAGCACCTTGCTTGCCTCCAGAGTTCCGAAAGGGCAGACGCCGTTGCTGTAGAATTCCCAAGGCCCGAGCCTTCTCTGTGTCGGTCTTGATGGCCTGCAGCGACTCATCTACTGTCTTTCCAAACAGATTGTTCCCGTCGAAGGGCATGTCCAAAACCTTGGCTTGCACATCCTGGCGGAAATCTGTCGCCTTCAGCCACCCCTGCCGTCGAAGGCAAAACGCTGTTGCCCAACTGGCGGAAACCGGTGTCAGCAATGTCCGTGGACACAGTTATGGCATGGTCCGACGACACCTCACCCTCCTGTAGGATCGCCAGGGCCTCTGCCCTCTTGTCGTCCGGGAGGAAATCCAACAGAGGGGCGATCTTGTGCCACAATTCCCTGTCGTAGCAGGCCACAATCGCAAGGCGTTGGCCGCCTTAATCGTTGTCGCCGCCGACGAGATGACTCGTCCCACGGCATCCAGCTTCTTTCCCTCGCCGTTCGGTGGGGAAGTTGAAGATGAAGCTGATGACCCCCCCGCTTTCTTCTTGGCCGCTGCTGAGACGACCGAATCCAGAGTTGGCTGTGCCCTAAGGCACAATGGGGCGGCGTCGGGGACCCATTACTTCTTCTCGTATCGGTACCTCTTGGCAGGTGTTGTGGACGGGTTCTTGAGGAGGGCAAGTCCCTCGTCCCAGATGTGAACCAGCAACGGCACCACGAGGACCGTCTTCCTCTTGGCCTTGCGTCGTTGGTAGAGGAAGCCTTCCTTCTTCTCTTCAGGGCAGAGCTGAAAAAGCTTGGATGCCCTGGCAATCATGGCGTGGAAGGAGCCAATCTCGTTGGGCGGGGATGCCCGAGGAATCTGAGACGGGAGGCCAGTCCCATCGTCACCGCCGTCGTCATCATCCGTCCCAGTCGTGGCTGTGTCTGTTCCTGTGTCGTCCCTAGGGATCAGGGAAGGCGACGAAGGCTGAGAAGGCAGGGAGGGCTGAAGGGGCACTGGATGAATTGTCCTCTTGTTTGGAGGGCTTCCCGACAGACCCGGTACAGCTGGGTCATCCGTCGGGGGTAGGGGCAGCCTCGTCCTCATCTCCGTGCATAAGGCTTGGATTGCCGTCAAAATGGCCGCCGAGTTATCCTGAGGCTCGGGTTGCGACGGGCATGCCGGGAGCGACGGTTGTTCCTCCACGGGAACCTAGTCGTCATTGCCACCTTCGCTCTTGTCGTCCCCCTCCTCGGGATTCCTCCCGTGGGACCGGGCCTCTTCCAAATTCTCAGTCAGTTCCTCCTCGGAGGTTGTGTCCGTGCCCGTAACGGCCACCGGCCACCCCTCTTTTTCCACCAGGGGTCTTCTCGATGGGCTTAAAAGAGGATTCCCTCCGCGGCGGCAGGGAAACTCTGGGCCCCGAGGTCGCCTGCACAGGCTTCGCCAGGGCCGCAGCGACTCCCTCGATAGAGGCCTTAGCCGGGTGAATCAAGGCCTTCACCACCTTGGGCGCGCTTGAGGCCTTCACCTTAGGTGGGAGGGTCACCGCCTCGCTCCCCCTCGGCCGGTTCCTTCGAGATCGACCGGGGCCTCTCCAGAAGCTTAGCCGGGTTCTCAGATTTTCTCTTCACCAGAGTGTTGGCTCGTGGTTGATGGCGTCGGTGAAGGTGCGCCCTGCCTGGCAGCCGAAGTGCCCGACCGTTCGGCGCTCCCGGTGCCCGCGGACTCACGGTGCTTTGCCTTCTGTTGGGCCGCTCAGACTTCTTCTTCTCACCTGCTGGGCTCTTGCCTTCCAGCCAGTTGGAGAGACGGGTCCAACGATCCCTCATAGTCCGATCCGACATGTTCATGCAAAATGCACAGTCCTTCTCCACGTGCGTTTTGTCCTCGTGGAGGCAGTAAAGGCATTTCTGAAAGCTCGTCCTCCTTGAACACATTTTGTAGGTTGCATCCAGGGCAGATCCTGAACAGTATGCTGGGAGTCGAGCTTCCCTTCTCCTGGGCCATGTTCTTCTCGTCCGCGAGGTAGGCCTCAGAAACTTCTGGAATCCTCGAAGAAGCATAACATGACGAAAGCTTCACCCTTGAGGGCCGTAGATAAATCCGAAACGGGTCCCCGTTGATCGGAAGTAGAAACGGTGGAGCTTGAGGCTCGATTAAACCGGAAAATTAGATAAATCTCTTTGAAAAAGCGCAAAACGCAGTAAAAGCTTGAGAGCTATAGCACGAAGACTCCCAACACTTAAACGTGCAGTAAAAATCAGAGGATGGCTGCCAGGGGCAGGGCTTAGGGAGAAGGCAGTCATTGGCTGGGGACAGTATGACCCAGAGACCAGTGATTGGTTACTACTAAGAAAGACAGATCAGAAACAAAACTGATACTGATTTTTTCTTTACCGAGGATTCCCAGCCTGACGACGGGGAATATTCATGAGCATGTGAATCCATGCCAGACCCCATGCTGGAGAAAAAGCTAACTAGATGTTTACGTAAAGTACTGATCAATTGTTCCATCCATCTGTATGTTAGGCAGAAACCTATGCAGTTCCCTTAGGGACCACTGCAAAAGATTTAAGACTACAGGTGTTGGCAGTAAACCCACTTGGTAGCAGTCTGCACCACCCAGATTTACCTGGTAGCTGTGGCTGAGCAGTCAGACTTCCCTCAAGAAGAGTTAGGCAGTATGCAAAGTATACACAATAGGCACTCAGATACAATAATACAAGCAAACACTGACCAGAGCTTTGGTATCAAAGTATATAATTATTTATTTAAAAACACACAGTTGAAACACTCCAGCACTCTTATTGTAAAATATTCTAAACACAGTTACTATTGTAATATATACACCCCTTTTTCCTTATCAGATAAGTCACAGTAAAACACCACTTATTTTCATACAGAGGTGAGCGCTTAACTAGATTGCACTCTAATAAGTTTGTGAGAAAGGGAGGGAAAAAGACAGAATATGTAAAGGTACACCACTCTAAGATTCAGGAACACTGTTAGCAAAGCAGAAGAGCAAAAGTCACTGGTGAGCCAAAGTCCAAAGGCTGGGCCCACTCTTAGAGAGTGCAGAGCACAAATGCGCCCAAGATCACACAGTTAAATTGGGCTTAGAAAGTCTTGCAGTGGGTTCAAAAAAGAGTTTAGAGAGGCTTTAGGAAGGTTTAGCCAGGGTGTCCCAGACTAACCCAGGTTCGAAAGCCGGGGGCTAAATCTACCCCGTACAGTCGGTAGCAAGGGAAGCCAGGCGGGACACAGTACCTTAAGTGGGAAGGATCCTCCAGCGGTGGCAGTTGTTCCTGGTAGTGGGTGCCAGTTGCGTCGTCGTCCAGGGGAAGAGAAGATCTCGACTTGGAGGAAAGATGAAGGTCGTTGCACTACCAGGGAAGAAACCAGCCGCAGAGTTTTCCGGTTAAAGGTGGTACTTTTGTTTCGCGGTCATGGTAAAACGTGGTATCCCGGTTGCCGGGGTGCTTGGCACGGGCAAGGCGGCCAAGAGGTACGTCGGGAAAGCGAAAAGACGGTGAAACTGGTTATCCCCACCAGTCAAAGGAAGAAGACTCTCCGGCGGGAGATCTCCTCTGTCGTTGGGAAAAGTGGTGAGGCAGTCCAGCAGGGCTCCACCGGTGGTGGTGTCGTGGCAGGTCGGCTCAGCTTCTCCCTCGTCAGATTCTTAGGTCCTGTGGCGACTTCTGAAGTTCCAGTCCCCAAAGCCCTGCTTTTATGCAGCAAACCCCCATTCACTCAGCCTAGCTGTCACTCAAACATGCTAAGTGGTGAGCCGGCCGGCTCACCACTTGGGCCAATCAGGATGGAGTGTGACTTGAGTTGCCTAGGCAACTCAGTCCAGGGTGCCTAAATTTCCCTCCACCCCTCCTAAGTACCCCAGACAGAGTGGCACCACTTTGGAGGGCTTCTGTGGAGAAGACCGCCAAAAAGTGGAACAAAGGGCTCGACTTGGGTTGGAGTCACAGAAGAGAACACAAACGCCATTTTAGAATCAAGTTTTGGCAAAAAATACTAACCGGAGAATTAATTTTCATTAAATAAACCGGCGGTATGTTCGAGGCTACCGTAAATAATTAAATAAAGATAGTAGCCTAAAACAATGGGAAATCCCATAGGAAAATATTCGCGGTTGAATATAAAAAGTAGTATCCACTGCCACCAGCCAAAACTCGATCAGGGGGGATGGAGACGTGCCCCCTCGACTAACAGACCCCGGGGCAATTGAATTGCCCCAGCCAGTACGTCCTCAATATGATGGTTTGTACTGGTTCTGTTCAGAATTTAAGACTAGTAAAGTCAATGGTGACTTTACATGCCCTGGGAGACAGTAGTCAGTCCCAGGGTATGGAGTCTATACTGGGGGGTCACTATGACACCCCTGTGTCACTGCACTGAGGGTGCTGTGTAACACACATCACAAAAACACATGAAGCCCTATGGAGTAAAAGACCCCATAGCCCATTAAACACATCTAAATTCAAAGAAACACACTCAAATCATGCCCAAGAGTGAGGGTAAAAGAGTCTCACTCTTGGCAGGAGAAAAAAATAAACCCCAAAAATCCAGCAAAGCTGCTGGGGGACTCACTAGGTTAGGGAATTCAGCCTAAACAGAGAATTCTCCCTAACACTGTACATCTACAATTTTATTTGACATTGACTGAAAACAAAGTAAAAGTTAAATAAAAGTTTCAAACTTCCCATTGAAATGTTAGTCTCCTTCATAAAATCTACGACTATGTGAGGGGGCAAAAAGACTTTGCGAGCCCCCGGTGAGTGTCTGTAAAATGTGTCCTGTCATTTTTTCAACTGCAAAAGTTTCGAATGGCAAACTTTTGAATTTTTTCTTTCGAATGAAAATTTGTTGAAAAAAATTTGAAAGTGCCGTCGACAAGGGTTAGGGTTCGGGCTTGGGTTTGGGTTGGAGGGTGACATGGAGGTTGGGGGGCCTGGAGAGGGGACCCCCCCAATATACACTAAAACTTTGAAACGTTACACTTACGTTTACTTAATCCCTTCCCTGCTAACGTATAGCACTGCCACCAATACTGGTGGGCTGGTTCCTCATGAACCTCACAGGTATCTAGTCGACACCAGTAAACGCCCCCATCCTCAAACCCCTTCAGCACTGCCCTTGTGGGTCTACCGCCTGGAGGCTGTGTACCACACCTTTGGGACTCCGGTGCCGCAGCAGGTAGCTAGCGGTGGTCCAACCTTGTCATGTGTTGGCACTTTCCTTCGGGGCTGCTATGAGCACTTGGTAATCAGTACTTCTTTTTCCAATCATGCACTTGTTTTACTGCACACAATACATATGGTTATTTATAGCAGCAGTGTGTATAATATTTTGGGATAAGCAAGGGAAATGCATATGCAAAAGATTTGTACAGCATTTTTAAGGGCCAATATGTGTGCAGAAGTTTAATATGTTGATAGGGTTATATGTAGAGTTTTTTTAACTGATTGGTTTGGTCGATTTATGTGCGACTGTTTGTAAGCAGGCAATGAGGGAGTGTTACAAACATAACAATAAAAATGGTAGAAGGGCTGTCTTCTGCGATGGTATGCAGGTTTAGTCTGTGTTTTTTAATAATGCATGGCGTGGAGATAGAAGTGCAGAAACCGTGGATAGTCATTATGGTCCTTATTATATGCTAGAGAAAAGTGTTTGGGGCAGAAGACTGCTCTATGCTTTTTCTTTTTTCTCTAGTATATAATTGTCCATTATTTCCATTAGCATAGTATAAAATGCTAATGGGAATATTGGATAATCTTATTGAGTAACTACTTTACTGAAAAATGTAAAGTGCCTGGAGTCTATAAGCTTATTTTTTTTACTTCTATTTTTCAACTGTGAAAGGTTCTTTTTTTGCAGGAGAGGTTGGGAAGTTAGGTGGGGGAGCGAAGGAAGGGACACCAATCACAGATATGGAAAGGCAGGTGGACAGGTGAAGATGTTAGGTGTGCGTTAAATCCAAGTTAGGGGGCAGTGTTTCTCATGCTCCTTGATTACAGCCTCAAAAGCACTTTGAAACTGCTCTCCCAGCACAGTGGTGTGTTGCAGTATATACAGAGTACTGTTGTATTGGAAAGATATCGAAGAACAGGCTCTTTTATGGCTTGCAAGGTAGCTTGTGGGATATTCTGCCCCATAGAAGTAGCCTGTGCGGTGGCAGTATTGGTTGAGGAAGATGAGGTAGTGGAAGACAGCATACTAGTTCCTGAAAAAGGAATAGCCTTGCTGAGAGCATTCCGGTGGTTGGATTTGGTTGTGCCAGCGCATAGGAGGTGGTCCTGTAGGAGTACTCCCCAGGTTTTCCGTGACTCGTTGCACTCAGTGCCTTTCACCTTTGTAGCCTTAGCCTTTGGTACATCCCCAACGGTGGTAAAGAACTGCCACAGCCATGATTCTCTCTGGGGGCTGGAGGTAGGCATTTTCTCTACCTCATCAACCTGGTCCTTTTGAAGGTTTTCTGCATTATTGCGGTTTTTTCATTGTCTAGGCCCTCCAGCAGGTGGAGGACCTAGGGGAGGAGAGATGGTAATAGCTGATGCCATTTTTGAAGATAAATAGCATTTGTGCTAATATTCTTGCAAGTATATGCTCTGTTCTAGATTGCAAATAGAAAATAAGTAAGAATAGGTGTAAGAGCTGTACATTTTTAGCTTGAAAGTTCCTTGACCAGCTAAAAATGCAGTTTCGACCTGTTAGCGAAGAACGGAGAGGCCGCGAAGCGCCAAACCTATCCACGTACACGTCTACATGCCGCACGTGCACAGTCACATGACACTGTCCCGAAAGTCTGCAAATGTTGGTGAACACAAAAACAGTGGAAAAAGTTTATAGTAGTGTTAAAAATGTTGCTAGGTGGGAAATGGCACAGTTTAACTTTAAACTTTCTACATCAGTCGAAAATGCTGCTATATTGGGGGTAAGTATAATATTAGGAAGTTGTAGCAAATTAGCATGAACTGGTAAAAACCCATAAAATTCAGTGGAAAATCTTTGCTAAATGGACGTTATGGTTAAGATGCGCTAATAAAAACCTATGAATTTCTATGAAAAAAAAACACTAAAGGAAAGTTATGGTTACAAGTAAAACCAACAACAACAAAAAAAAAAAATCAATGCATCAGTTATGGTAAGCTAAGCAACCATAATTCGGGTAACCAGCGTGCACTGCTAACACGAACAGCGAGAACATCAAAGATGACATCACAATTTCTTAGATTTTAAACATCCTTCCTTTGTAAAATGCACAGCCCCCCCCTTTGTGGTTAGGTGTTGCGCTATTAATTGTACCAATTTCTGTGCCTAATTTTTGGGTGTGTTTGTCAAGGCTTAGCCCTGGCCCTGGCACTTATTATTGAGTTCCAGCACTTATTGTCTCAGACTCACTTGAAGTGGTGGTAGTCAGTGCATCCATCAACCATAATGAACAGGTGCGAGCTGTAGGGCAACCCCAAATATGCCACCATTGTGGGGAGCAGCTATGGGTGGTGACAGCAGTGGTTGCAAACTGCCCACCTGCAGTGTCACGGGAGTGCTAGTAAATATTTGTGCGCTGGCATTTATTTTTTTTAAAATTAGGAACTGACTTATTTTACTATTATGTTAAGCGCTCAAATGAAAAAGTAAGCCAACACAAGATCAAAGGGCTGATCGGGTCGCATTTGTACAGCCTGTATGTAAGTAAAAGGCACAGTGTTTCATTGTGTAGAACATACCGTGATGCTGCCTCAACCATAAGTAAAAATGTAAGTCAAGGAGAACGCGAAGAGTTCTTGCTGTCAAAAGCATTTCATTTCAATAATTTGATCTAGCCTTCAGCAGCACAGTGGGCAGATTTCAGACTGTCGATCAAATTCAAACGTTTTCGTCTTTTCCATTCTCCAAACTTCATGAATCCTCTTACCATATTTAGTGCCAGCACCTGTGGGGGTGGTGGTGAAGAGCTGTCACGACTTCTGTCACTACCTTCGTGTGATGCTCGCATCGTGCGACACAAGAGTGGGTGATTATAATGGCTGGTAATTGATCACACTTCAGGGATCCATCATTTGCAAGCCATCAATCAATATCTCCTCCGACTGCCTGCGCTGCAAACAACCCAGAACTTTTCTGGGCATGGCCTCATTTTTCTGTAACTATTAATACGCGCAGGTGCTTTAGACACAGAGCAAACGATTAGCCTGTGACAACCAACCCATGCACTTTCATACATTACAATTCCCACTGTGCATATACTAACCAAAATAAATGAGCGACTCTTACAGGTGAATTGTGATACACCATCAGCACTTTAGTCTGCTTTAATTATCCTCCTGGATATTCCCTGTGATGCCACGGAAACTATCAGGAAAGGGATCTGCTGATTATTTGGGGAAGCGTTAATCATTGCTTCTGCTCGCGAATTGGTTTATTTTGTGACTAGTGAAGCAGAATCAAAAGATGGCTTTCCAACATAGGACACAGCACGATGTAGCGACAGAACACCAAAAAAAGCTGTTGCAGGACTCCATAAGATTAGCAGAAAAACGACCAGTCGGGAATTGCGAACCCTTCCTAGACACCACAGAGTGAAAATATTCCATATACTGGATGGCCAAGGAATTGTAGTGCTTTAATTTCCAGAGCGCTTATGTGTTAATGGTTGTGGAGGCACAGTTCTCGGTGCTGGCTACTTATCTATCACTACTTTTATTTTATTGCTTTTATATAGGGCGCTAAGGTATAAAAACGCTATAAAAAGTGAGAATCAATTACACGAGGAATCCACTGGTCTTTACGAAGCAAATGAAAACGAAGACAGATCGAAAGGGAAGTTTGTTCCAATACTTAAGTACACGGACGGTGAGGAACAGACAGAATTCAGCCTGTGAACGAATAGAACAAGGAGAACAGAAAGAAATCAAGGCAAAGGAAATTAAAAAGAAGACAGGATTCAAAGGTGAGCCCCCGAAGTGAAAGCAACGCTGTGAAGATAGTAGTCTGGAAGAGAAAATAAGGCAAATGGAGGAATTAAAGATGGTATGAAGAGGGCCGAGTTGATAGGTACGAAGACCGAGAAGACTAGAGCAATATAAAAGTTGGGGAAACACAAGGGATGAGTTAAGAGATTTAATGCCATGAAAGGAAAGAAAAAACGTGCTTTTCCCAATGTAAAAGAAATTAAAGCAGGAGGAACTAGCAAATGTTTAAATGTGAGAGGAAAAGAAGAGCGTAGATTAAAAAATTGCACCAGGGGAGACCACCAGGCGGCGCAGACATGACAGCTTAAGCCATCGCCTCCCCTCACCGAGGAAAAGTGGCGGAGCAGTGAACCACCAATTTAGCGCGAAGGAACTATGCGGCTCTGACAATCGAGACCGGGACTGCCACCGAGTGCAAGAGGATGAAGCCACAGGAGCAGCAAAGCTCTCCCACTGAAATCTGAAGCGCAGCACCCTTCTGAGGAAGGAAGGTCATGGCGGGCGCAACAGTACAGTGAAAGAGAAAGCCTGGCTGCCCCGGCCAGCAGCACAGACGAGGAAGCCAGCACAGAGCCACAAACGGCCCACATGACTCCCCCCTCCCCGGTAGGCAGAGCAGGTGGTAAGAGGCACCTTCAGCGCCCCAAGCACAACCTCCTAGCCAGATGCAGCGAGACCCAGGTTTCTGGGCTCCGTACCAGCATGAGACGCACGCCGGCCCCCTGTAGAGAGGAGGGAGAGATAATAGAAGCAACTTTCCAGCCGGGTGGTAGGGGGGTGGTGGTGGGGGGGGGGGACAAAGACAAGGCCAGATTCACCCAGCAAGACCGTGGCTCTCAGTTAACAAGCCACAGTTCCATTAACACACCTGCACATGTCAGAACATGGAGCGGGCCGGTGTCCTGGGCCCCAACCAACAATAAGGAATAAAGAGATCCCTTGCAGCAAAATAGGGGCAACCAAGGGAGCAGACTGAACCATCTTCAAGCGCAAAGCGCGCAGAGCAAAAGCATCAGGGGTCAAATAATAACCCAGGGGGTCGCCTGCAATTAGAATGCAACAATTAAGCAAAACACAGCGGCTCATGCACAACGAAGTGGCACACACGGCAAAATACACCAGGGCGAACAAAGCGCACACAAGACACCTAACACATGCACCAAGACCAGGCTGTGCAGTTTTAAATATGCTGACTGAGGTGGTGGTGAGCTATGCACTACTTAGAATGCTTGAAGTGTGTTCGAGTTGTCGAAAGAGGTAATTGATGAAAAGCTTGGGGTGCAAACCCACTGTGAAAGGTGCCTCCGTGGTTAGCACCGCAAAAACGTGGAACAAAAAGACCTTGGCCGTGAGGCCAGCGGTGTGGGCTGCACACCCGTTGACCACTGAAAAGTGGTTGAATTCATATAGTAAGAATTATTCGCTTTGGTCAAAAACAGTTAGTTCAGATATGGTTTTATTCATTGCTTATTATTCGCTTAAGCTTGGCACCCGCATGGGGCGCTAAAATTCTGAGGCTGAAATAATGTCACATTGAAAACCTATGCATTTCAGGTAATGAACCCTTCGTCAGGGCCTGTAAACATCTGATTTCCAATTGCCTTATGGTCAAATCTGCTTGCATAGTAAATATATAAGCAAGTATGTAATCAAACAGTAATACAATCACAGCAAAAGAAAACAACAATCAATGAATTAAGTATGCATACGTGTATCACAAAAAAATGTGTATGTTACCAATTGGACATCAAAATGGGTCATATGTTATCGAGTCATTTTCATCACAAAGTTTGTCAAATTGTGGAAATTCATGAATAAAAAGCAAAAGTAAAAACAAAAGATAAAGACTGACATGAGACTGTGCATATATGCAAAACCATACTGGTCAAGCTAGAATGCTTAGACAAAATTGGCTGCTCGAAAAATGTATGGAGGCAGGTGACTGACCTGCTGTTCGCGTGTTCACTGCTATCTAAGGTGGCTTTTTGTGACGGGGATAATCGCATCCGTGATTGTCTTGGGCCTTAGCGCAAATCTATAGAACGGTAGAAGAAACTATCAGGAAATGGACGTGATGGAATGGAAACAGCGGCCGAAGCCGGGTTAAAAGAGAGACAGTACCTGAGTGATGATCGTGCAGAGGCGGCTGAACGCTGTCTACACGCGCGTGCAAAACGAAACTAGCTTAGTCAAAGGAGGTAACTATGGTAACCAGAATGTTTGCTTGTTCGTGAAAATGAGCCTAATGTTCTGAGCTTACAAGGTGGCCATCTGAAGGTGGTGTAAGAATGCAAGTGTAGATGATGCACTGCATATGAAACAGCGAACAAACGCTAGATCGAATAATCCGAGAGTAAAAAATGTAAAATAAAATGCGTATGAAAAAAGAAGAAAAAGAAGAAAGAGAGGGGAGAAAAAAAGATAGTTAAGTACGATCAAAAATAAACAACATACTCTGAATTGAAAAAAATAAATAAAAATATGAGAAAAAATATAAATATTCACAAAGAATATTGATATGGACCAGAATGTTCAAAACAAGAGAACAATAAGAAAACAAAACACAACAGAAAACTCATTTGTGATTAGTGCCAAGATGAAGTAGGTGGAAATCAAACTACAAAGTGAATGATGTATGCGTACTGTTCCACTTCAATTCAGATGATATCAATTATTTATAAAAAACAACTCAAATCGAGTTCCTCATTCATCCCATCTGGATTTAGGGACCCCAATTTTTCAATCCATAATGCTTCTTTTTGGGCTCTCAATTTATTCATGTTGACACTCTGTCCTTTGGTGGGGATCACCTCCAGCACCGCAAATTTTAGTTGTGCTACTGTGTGGCCATTCTGAGTGAAATGTCTTGCCACTGCTGATGCTTGGTTTTTAAGTCGAATACAGGATTTGTGTTCGTTGATACGTATGCGTACCTTGCGGGCAGTCTCACAGACATAATACTTAGCACATGGGCATTTTATTGCATAGACAATGTTTTCAGATAGACAGGTGGCATGGTTTTTAAGTTGAATTTTCTCTCCTGTTCTGGGATGTGATATATAGGATCCTTTGATGGTGTTATAGCAATTTCCACAACTCATGCATGGATATGTTCTGGGGTGTTTCTCAGCGATTCGCTGTTTGGATTTTTTGCCATCTGTGTCCACCAATAGGTTACGAAGATTATTACTTTTTTGATAAGCAAACACCAGTGGTTGTGCAAACAGTTCTTTGGTCCTCTGGTCGTTTTGCAGTATGCTCCATCTTTTGAGCACGCTGTCTTTAATTTGTCGACTCTGAATGGAAATTTGTCACAATTAGTAAATTGGTTGGTTGTCTGGGTCGTAAATTAATTCCTGATCCACTTGCTGTGGGATTCTCTGCTGTCGATTCTTCCGCTGTTTCTACGTTATCTGATTCGGAACTGCTTTGATCACTTGTGGGTTTAGAAAATTCATGTTTCAAATACAAAGAAACATACTATAAACAACTTACTGGAACAGCAATGGGAGCCACCATGGCACCATCCTACGCCAACACGTTTATGTATGATTTTGAAAGCAGATATATTATCAATCATCCTCAATGGAGTATACATTTGAAAAAGTGGTATCGATATATCGATGATATATTTGGGATCTGGGCAGGTGACAGAAGAACTTAGCCATTTTCTACTATATTTAAACAACATTGACAAAAGAATACAATTTACCATGGAAATAGGCAACCCAGATATCCACTACTTGGACGTTCAAACAGCTATCAATGGCACCAGGATCTTAACCAAATTGTATTCCAAACCCACCGACAGGAATAATTTATTACACAGAATGAGCTTCCATCCACCCACCATTCTTCGTAATTTACCATTTGGCCAACTGCTGCGTATCAAAGGATCGTAAGCAACCCAATTGAATGCAACTTGGAACTCAATAAATTACACATGAAACTGAAAGAAAGAGGTTATCCAGAGGACGATCTCTTAGCTGCCAGGACCAAAACAGATGCACAAGATCGTGCCCAACTGCTGTCTAAAAAACCAGAACGCAAAAGCACAGATTTAGTCTTTGTGACAAAGTATTCCATTCAGAGTCGACAAATTAAAGACAGTGGCCCTCATTACGACCCTGGCGGAAATCGCGGTGCAAAATGCACCATGGAGCACGGCGGAAAGCTGCCGATAGCGCCATGGGGGTTGGCGGATTTTCCGCCCCATTCCGACCTTGGCGGGGCGGTAAATCCCCATCCCCCATTTTACCCTTCCCCATTCCCATTTTTGCCCCATAGGGTATAATGGGAGTGGGGAAGGCGTTAATTACGCCACCTCAAAATACGGTGGCGTAATTAACGACAAGGTCCCGTAGCGCCATGGATTTCTCCGCCCGGAAAAACCAGGCGGAAAACGCTCCATGGCGCTACGGAAACTCGTAGTAGGGCGGACGGGTCCGCCGCGAATAACGCTGGCGTAAACCCACTCCGCCAGGGTCGTAATGAGGCCCAGTGTGCTCAAAAGATGGAGCATACTGCAAAACGACCAGAGGACCAAAGAACTGTTTGCACAACCACCGGTGTTTGCTTATCAAAAAATTAATAATTTTCGTAACCTATTGGTGGACACAGATGGCAAAAAAATCCAAACAGCGAATCGCTGAGAAACACCCCTGAACATATCCATGCATGAGTTGTGGAAATCGCAATAACACCATCAAAAGATCCTATAGATCACATCCCAGAACAGGAGAGAAAATTCAACTTAAAAACCATGCCACCTGTCTATCTGAAAACGTTGTCTATGCAATAAAATGCCCATCTGCTAAGTATTATGTCGGTGAGACTGCACGCAAGGTACGCATACGTATCAACGAACACAAATCCTGTATTCGACTTAAAAACCAAGCATCAGCAGTGGCAAGACATTTCACTCAGAAAGGCCACACAGTAGCACAACTAAGATTTGCGGTGCTGGGGGTGATCCCCACCAAAGGACAGAGTGTCAACATGAATAAATTGAGAGCCCAAAAAGAAGCATTATGGATTGAAAAACTGGGGTCCCTAAATCCAGATGGGATGAATGAGGAACTCAATTTGAGTTGTTTTTTGTAAATAATTAATATCATCTGAATTGAAGTGGAACAGTACGCATACATCATTCACTTTGCAGTTTGATTTCCACCTACTTCATCTTGACACTAATCACGAATGAGTTTTCTGTTGTGTTTTGTTTTCTTATTCTCTTGTTTTGAACATTCTGGTCCATATCAATATTTTTTGTGAATATTTATATTTTTTCTCATATTTTTATTTATTTTTTTCAATTCAGAGTATGATGTTTATTTTTGATCGTACTTAACTATCTTTTTTTCTCCCCTCTCTTTCTTCTTTTTTCATACGCATTTTATTTTACATTTTTTACTCTCGGATTATTCGATCTAGCGTTTGTTCACTGTTTCATATGCAGTGCATCATCTACACTTGCATTCTTACACCACCTTCAGATGGCCGCCTTGTTAGCTCAGAACATTAGGCTCATTTTCCCGAACAAGCAAGCATTCTGGTTACCATAGTTACCTCCTTTGACTAAGCTAGTTTCGTTTTGCATGCGCGTGTAGATCTTTTGGGTCTACATATGACCCAATTTGATGTCCAATTGGTAACGTACACATTTTTTTGTGATATACGTATGCATACTTAATTCACTGATGGTTGTTTTCTTTTGCTGTGATTGTATTACTGTTTGATTACATACTTGCTTATATATTTACTATGCAAGCAGATGTGACCATAAGGCAATTGGAAATCAGATGTTTACAGGCCCTGATGAAGGGTTCATTACCCGAAATGCATAGGCCTTCAATGTGACATTATTTCAGCCTCAGAATTTCAACGCCCCGTGAGGGTGCCAAGCTTATGCGAATAATAAGCAAAGAATAAAACCATATCTGAACTGTTTTTGACCAAAGCAAATAATTCTTACTATTTGAATTCAACCACTTTTCAGTTTTAAATATGCGCCAGCGGAGACAGAAACAAACAAGATGGATGATCAGCAAGACATCCACGGGGCAGACCACAACAGCTCGACCAAAGCAGACATTCGCCTCCTGCCTCCTATTGGGGAAAATCAGATCTATAAAGTCCACCCTAACTGAGGTGGTTGTGGACCTGCAGTTCAGGATGGGGAAAGTAGAGGATTGCATAGAAGCGCTCAAAAATAATCAACTATCCAGAGACCTCACAGTTATGAGCAGTGAAGCCCCATTCTAACTTTTTTTTTTTAACGCGTTTATTTTAAATAGGCAGGTTATAACAATACAAAGCTAATCATTCGCGACATGATGCATAGTACAGCACAGTACGATTCCTTTCCTGTTCCCTGCCCCAGTCTCAAGTTCCTTCCCCCCGCTCCTGCTGGGGATCCCCAACTTGTACTGTTCTCTTGGCCAATTGAGGCTTAAATGTCAAAGCCGGGAAATTTTGGTCATAGTCGAGGACCGGACCCCAGACGTTATGAAAGCGATGTAGAAGGCCTGCTCCGGAGGCTGTCACCCTCTCAGCTATCAAAATATCCCAGACCTTCACCCACCATAACGGCATGAGGGGACCTTCCGTCGTCTTCCAGGTGCGGGCTATCACGTTCCTGCCCGCTAGTAAGCATTGAGATAATAGTTTGGCCTTAGGTCCTGACCTTGGGTAGATTCCAGGAATCGCAGCTCCAAGGAGAATGGGTTCGGGGTCTAGGGGCAGTCGCACCCGAGTAATGTCCGCAATCGTCGCCAGGCATTGTTTCCAGAAGGCTTGGGCCTTGGGGCAGGACCACCCCCATTCCAACATTTTGAACAGAGAGAAAAAGATCTGGCACTGAAACTCGTTGACATGTAAAACAGAGCGCAGAACGAACATTTGCATTAATGGACTCAAAGAAAAACCGAGTGAGTCGTCATTTTCATTGGAGAACAGAGTGAAAGTCCTGATAACTTCACTCTTTAACCCCCTCAGCAACAACGGAATTCCAGTTTGACAGGGGGCCCGCCAAACTGCCCAAGGTCGATCCTAGCCAAGTGTCAATACTACAAACAAAAGACAGACATCCCACAAAAGGCGAGGGATAGAGAGCACATCTTGTTTGAAGGATCAACCATACAAATCTTCCAGGACCTTTCAGCACTCACACTCCTTAAAAGAAAGGGCTACCGCCCACTCACAACCTGGTTACAAGAACAGGAGGTGCGCTACAGATGGGGGTTCCCATTTCCATTGAACTTTGAATGCAGCGGAGAAGACTACTGCATCACATCGGAAAAGAAAAGGCACCATGGACAAATCAACAGCCTCTGCCCTGCGCAGGGGCTGTGCGCAAGGATCTAGGAAATACAAGCGTCTTAACACCCCGTGAAGACACATGCAGCACGAACTTCGGGGGAAGTTTGACAGACGTGCTATCCTATCACCATGGGCCAGGCGATCCGAGCAGGATTTACACCACACAAGCCGGGGTCATGATGGAAAAGAAAAGAGGGGGGAGAGCCTGAGTGAAGCTACAAAAACTTGAGACATTACCCCCCTCTCAAGTTGAGATCGATAAGACGTAAACATTTAGACTGTTGGTTAGTTGTGGTTATTAGCATGTTCACTATGGTGGTCTGTTCACACCTTTGCAAGTTTGGTTTAGAGGAAATTCACATACAACTCAGTGGGGGGCGCCTGTAGTGTGGCCCTTACTACTTAAGGGTGCCTCAAGTAATTGAGGCGTGCCAATGGAGATACTTTTCAAGGGAAGAGGGAGGAGGGACTTGCATCAGACACAGGATAATGTACTATCAAAAGTAACATCGTCAGGACAGGCAAAACATGTGCTCCACACGCAATTTTGGTCTGTCATCAGGTGAACATATTAAGCAAACAAATAAGTGGTCCAAAGCAACAGGGAGACACCTGACATGGGATCATGGTCCAGGCTAAAGGAATGCGGTTTGGTTCGCTCAATGTCAAAGGTTTAAACTTGCCACAAAAATCGCTCCATGTTAACGAGAGAATTCAAGCTCTAGAAACTGGGTGTGCTTTTCGTCCAGGTGTTATGCTTGATCTAAAATGGCGCTGGTGCGCAATGCATTCTGGGAGCGCTCAGAGCCATGATGGATATTTACTTCATGCCGCAGTGAAAAGCTGCACACATTTTGCTGAGTGTTCGATTCACAGTGCTGAGAAAAACATGCTTTCCAAACCTGGTATGCGGTCAAGGACATTTCTGCTGGGAAAGTTAACTTTGTTATGGTTTTCTACTGTTCTCCGTGGAGCGTGTTTTTAGAGAAGGGAGGCACTGCGCTTCTTGGGGGGAGCTCTCGATTGACCCAGCTGGCAACCGACAGCTGTTCCTCAACTGCACAAGTGCAATTTCCAGAAGGTTCGAGAATTGACTCCCCTGTGTGGAGTGTATATATATGCGGAAACCCGGAGGTGGTCAGGTGAGACTTCAGCCGGAGAAGGACGCTTACGTCTGGCCCTCCTGTGAGCTGTGGTGCTCTCAGCCTGGCTGTTCCCGGGGTCTTCCAGCCGCTTCTGGGCGAGATGAGGAATCTTGTTAAGCTCACAGTGATGTATTTCCTTTTGAATTCTTTACTTCTTCTGTGATTTATGTGCATATTATTTTTGTGAGTTATTTCTATGTACTTCTGAGCTTTGAATAAATAGCCGTATAAGAGCTGATTATCTTCTAAGAGCGCGTGGCTGTGAGTTATTGCGTCTGTCTACGTTCAAAGTATTTGCTCTGTAATTGCATTGGTGATTTATGTTTGTTCCGTGCACTTTGGGGAGAGTAATACATTTTTGGCGTCACAAACAGGATACTTGTGATGAGTTGTGCCGAGTATTTAAGAATTTGTTGAAACGTAGATAGGATTTGGTTGTCGTGTAAGTGAGGTTTTTGAATAGTGACTTTTTTCACCCCTTTTTTCAGTGTGTGAGTGCCTGTGGGAGTGATTGTAGCATGGAGAGAAGAAAATATATAGATTTAACGAGGTACTATTGTGTTTGTGATAATGAGTAGTTTGTTCAGGAAGAAGAGCGTTACCGCTGGCGGTGACTGTTCTGATGTTATTCCAGGCTAGACTAAGAGTCCATATGATAAGTTGGCTCAGGCGTGGGCATGTGGTGCCGGTTTAAGTGAAACATGGGATCAAGGATTGGGAGATGCCGATCCGGCTGATGTAATGGCATGCTTGCAACAAGTTCCAGTAGAACGTGGTAAAGAAGGTGCGGCATTAGGTAGACGAGGTTGGGTTCTTTTGCATGCTTATAGGAAAATACATCAAATGAAGGTAGAAATGAAAAATGAGGTCTTGCGATTAGAAAGAGAGCTAGCTGCAGAACGGCAGACTGCGTCAATGCAGCAGATTCAAATGAAACTGTTTAAAGATAAGGCCGACACATATCAGGCGGTGGCCGAGAGGGCAGCAGTCAGAGTAGCCTTGTATAAGTAGAGGAAAAGACGGGGAGGGGTCAACAAAAGAAAGGTGGCAACTATAATCATCGCTACCGCTGGCGTAGACTGGGATCCGGATAAGTGGGATGGTGATTTTTGATTCGACCAGTCTAGAAAGTAGTTCCGCAGATGAGTCTGACCCCAAAACAGAGGCGAAACAGAAAACAGTGACGGCTAAGCCTGTTAGAAGACGGCGAGCCAGACCCCACCCGCAGAATCCTGCTGGCGGAATGGTGGATTTAACCACGCTGGAGGATTACACACAACAATAGGATGGGGAAATGATTACCCGTTTGAGGCAAAAATCAGGGGAAGCTTTACTGACATGGATGGTGAGATTACTAGATGGGGGTGCTGCAGGATTGTTGGTAGATTCTACGGATTCACTGCGTTTTTTACCCCTGTTAATTGACACCAATGTACAGGAGGTCTTAAGAGCAGGACCGCCCCCTGATGCAAATAGTCAAGATACACAGGTGTCTTTGTTGCACCTGGTAGCCCAAGCATGTAACCGTAAATACCCTATTACCACAGATTGGCCCAGTGAAGAAACGAAGTGGTATACGTTGAGAGAAGCAATTCAAAAAGTCAGAGAGCATGCTATGAAAGAGGCTATTCACATAGATGCTCCTGATCACATGGGAGCCATGCCGCTCTCAGTTTCAACTCGAAACATGGTGATTAGAACTGCGCCACCCGCATACAAAAGTGTCATTATGACTTTGCTCGTAGGTATGACGGGCAAGGCTACTGATGAGGTAGCAGATGCCATTCGGCAACTTGCAGATTTGGGAGAGTGGGATAATAGTGATAACAAGCCACGGGAGAGAGTGGGGCGTAGTGAGAGAAGAACCGAAGGCAGGCGGCAAGATAGCAGAGACGTCAGAGTGTCCCGAAAAGACATGTTTCTGGCTTTGTTAAGAGATGGTGTGCCACACGAAGAAATTGATGGCATTGAAACCAGAGTAATGTATGAATTATACAAAAAACGAGGACTTGCAGCCAAAGAGCGCTATAAACAGCTTAAGAAACAAGTAGTCACCGCGCCACAGGGGGGACACCTCACCTACTGCTCCCCCTGCGGAAGAACAAGACGAAGGGTCTATGGGGACACCTTCCCCATACCAGCCAACATACTGTGATTTGAGAAAGGTGGTGAGTGCGATGCTAGAGGCGGAGTCGAGTCACACTCATTTGAAGTTTGACTAGGGCTTCGGCCAAGCTCCGGCAGCGTCTGCCCGCATAAAAGTGGATAGGCGGCCTCATGTTGATGTTAAGATTTTTTGGGGGCCAGGAAATACACAAGGGGTGCGAGCATTGATAGACACCGGGGCGGAGGCCTCTTTGATTCATGGTAAACCAACACGATTTAAGGGCAAACAGTTTACCATTACAGGTCTAGGGGGAAATGAGATCCCTGCAGTACAAACGAGAGTGGAGATGAAAATAGGCAATTTAAAGAGGCAGAAATACCAAGTGTTGTTTGTCCCGATACCTGAATATATAATTGGCTTCGACATATTGGAAGGGTTAACCTTGGGACTTGGCGGTAAAACGTACCAGTTTGGGGTGAGTGCATTAATCTGTACACCCATTATCGTAGGCAAATTGAAGATGCCCCCAGTGCAAGTGCCAGTGGCAACTAAGCGGGTAGCCATGAAACAATACCGCATTCCTGGGGGGCACAAGGACATTTCAGACACCATCAAAGAGTACGTGGAGGCGGGTGTATTACGCCCTATTACCACCTCATGGAACGATCCTCTCTGGCATATTAAAAAGGGAGATGGGTCGTGGAGGATGACGGTGGATTACAGGGAGTTGAATAAACACACTCCTCCCTTAGTGCCCGCAGTCCCAGATGCTATTACATTGATTGAAAATGTCCAAAAGTTTGAGGGGACTTGGTATGCAGTGATCGATTTAGCTAATGCATTTTTGTCCATGCCAATTGCTGACGAGTGTCAAGAAAAGTTTGCATTTTCGTGGAGTGGACGTCAGTACACTTTCACGAGGCTACCTATGGGGTACATACAAAGCCCGACTATCTGTCACCGGCTGATGGCAGAGCACTTAGACAAGATACTGTGTAAACCTGACATACAAATCTCTCATTACATTGATGATATTTTGATCCAAGGCAAGGATGAGCACAGTGTCCAAAGCCAGTTAGATGTCCTTATGGAAGAATTAAAAAAGGAAGCGTGGGAGATTAATCCGAGTAAAATTCAAGGTCCAGCTGAAACAGTGATATTTCTAGGGATTCAGTGGCATCATGGGCATCGAGAAATGGTGCCAAAAGCCTGACAGAAAATACTTGAATTCACCACTCCAACGAACAAAAAGCAAGCTCAGCAGTTTATAGGACTGTTGGGTTCTAGAGACAGCACATTCCTCATTCAGGGCAGATATTGGCCCCCCTCTACAAGGTGACACGAAAGAAATATGAGTTTCAGTGGGGGGAAGAACAGCAGAAAGCCTTTGAGATGGCGAAAGACACCGTGCAGCAGGTGCTTGATTTATGGCCCTTGAAGGAAGGAGAGGTGGAATTAAATGTGTCTGTTACAAGATAATTATGCTAACTGGAGTGTGTGGCAGAAACAAGACAGGAAACGAGTGCCATTTGAATTTTGGAGTCGTAAGTTGCCCGACGCTGGTAACTCATACACTCCATTTGAGAAGCAATTGCTGGCGTGTTATTGGACTCTTGTTGATACCGAGCAGATGACGGTGGGCCATGATGTATTCATGAAACCAGAAATACCAATCATGCAATGGGTACTGAGCTCTCCTAAAACGCATCGAATAGGACATGCTCAAGAAGCCAGCATAATTAAGTGGAAATGGTATATTCAAGACAGAGTCAAATCAGGAAAGGGTGCAGATATTAGACAATCTTTTTCAGTTTATGAATACTGCCGGTTCTGCCAAGAGACCGACCGTAAATGGAGAAATTTGACACATGTTATTACTTACAATATAACTCAAGGTGATGTATGTTACGTTATGACCTGCAATGCACGAGAAATTGGCAAATGCTGACAAATAGAGTTGACCAATCAGCATAATCATACGATGTTCGAGAGGCGACTGTGTTCGCGAGTGTCACGCAAATGCACCAGTGTTAATAACACTATGCCCTGCAATCATACAGTGATAACTGCCAGTCATTTGAATCACGTGAAACTTCCAACAGGATGGCTCTTTTCATGTGGTAACATTACATACACTTATATTCCAGCTTACATTTCTGGAGGTCCATGTGCTTTAACTCGATTAGGACTAATGATATTTCCTTTACACTCAGCGATAACTCGAGGTAAAAGGTCAACTTTCGAATCTGTAGGTCTATCTCCTGACTGTGATTCACATGTACATTTGTTATCAGAAGCTGAGGTTCTAGCATTAACCCTTTCATTAGTGGGAGTTTGGGGTTTAGCTGCTGGAGGTTACAAATCTTTGATGAAATTAGCATGTTTAGTAGTCAAAAGGTCTTAATCATACTTCGCAGGCTTTAGAAGAATTACTCCTTGATAGTCAAGTTATTAGAAAAGCGACTTTGCAGAACAGAGCTGCTGTAGATTATCTATTGCTAAAACATAATTTAGGGTGTAATGCATTTGAAGGTATGTTTTGTTTCAATTTAAGTGACCATTCACAATCTATTGAAAGTCCTATTCGAGGTTTGAGGGATCTCATTTCTCAAGTGTCTCAAGAGTAGAAATTGGTGGGATTGGTTATTTTCATGGATACCTGATATTGGGGGTACACTATGTTACATTTTTGCTTGCATTTTTATTATATTGTCGATCATAATTGCTTGTTGTTGTTGCATTCAATGTATTCCCAATTTAGTTTTAATATTTTGTAGGTTTCAGAGACCGGTTCCTGTACCACCGGGTTATGGAAGGTAAATATCCAAGGGTGGAATTGTTATGCTTGATCTAAAATGGCGCTGGTGCGCAATGCATTCTGGGAGCGCTCGGAGCCATGATGGATATTTACTTCATGCCGCAGTGAAAAGCTGCACACATTTTGCTGATTGTTAGATTCACGGTTCTGAGAAAAACATGCTTTCCAAACCTGGTATGTGGTCAAGGACATTTCTGCTGGGAAAGCTAACTTTGTTATGGTTTGCTACTGTTCTCTGTGGAGCGTGTTTTTAGAGAAGGGAGGCACTGCGCTTCTTGGGGGGAGCTCTCGATTGACCCAGCTGGCAACCGACGGCTGTTCCTCAACTGCGCAAGTGCAATTTCCAGAAGGTTCGAGAATTGACTCCCCTTTGTGGAGTGTGTATATATGCGGAAGCCCGGAGGTGGTCAGGTGAGACTTCAGCCGGAGAAGGACGCTTACGTCCGGCCCTCCTGTGAGCTGTGGTGCTCTCGGCCTGGCTGTTCCCGGGGTCTTCCAGCCGCTTCTGGGCAAGATGAGGAATCCTGTTACGCTCACGGTGATGTATTTCCTTTTGAATTCTTTACTTCTGTGATTCATGTCCATATTATTTTTGTGAGCTATTTCTATGTACTTCTGAGCTTTGAATAAATAACCGTATAAGAGCTGATTATCTTCTAAGAGTGCGTGGCTGTGAGTTATTGCGTCTTTCTACGTTCAAAGTATTTTCTCTGTAACTGCATTGGTGATTTATGTTTGTTCCGTGCACTTTGGGGAGAGCAATACACCAGGAAACCAAATTTGCAAAGGGGAAAGAATTCAAGGTGGGGGAAGGGGTATAAGAGGGGTGCTGTGGGCATCAGGAGAGCAAAATAAGAGAGGGTTAGGCATCATCTACAGGAAATCTTTAGATCTACAAATCACACAGGTTCACAAGGTGGGTAGATATATAGCTATAAACAGAAGGTAAGGACATGCAAGATCACACTTTCTTCAGTTTACGCACCAAACCAGAAACAGCTAGCCTTCAGCAAAGACCTCCTCACCTTCTTAGACAACTGGAAGACGGGATCACTGTATGTGGAGGAGACTTCAATGTAATATCAGACCCTGCCATGGATTGGGATTCCAACAGACAAGGAGCATCCCCCCCGTCTAGCCGGTGAAAGATTGTCATGATGCCTACCCCCGGGGATCCAGACCAGGTCCAGCAACCCCGGAAGCAGGCATCAAGTTATTTTGGACAAGCCCAAAAACCCCTGCTAGAGGCTGTTTGGGTGCGGTCCTGGCACCTATGACGCCAGGCTCATATGGAGAGTCAGTCCTGGCGCCTATGGCGCCAGGCTCATAGAGTAGAACTTACCTGATGCAGACCATACTGCAAGCTTACCTGATGCAGACCATGCTGCAGGAGCTCCAAGCCAAATGAGGCTTGGAAGGGACTATTTTACATAATGAATATTTTTAACTCAGGCGGGGCTGGGGAGGAATACTTACCTGGGACTACTTAGGAGGCTATTTAAACCACGCCCAAAGAGCAGCACATGCTTCGTGTTATTCTGCATCGAGCAGCGTAACGCTCACCGTGCCTGCAAGTCTGCATCCAGCCTTCTGCCACGCCCGCCTCGAGTTTGGAGCTCCTAGAAAAAGGGAAAAAGAAGGAGAAAAGGTTAGAACAAGAGCAATACCTTTGATCCTTACCTGAATTCCCGATCCATCGCGCCTTCGAGCTGGAAGAAAGAAGTTATTTTATGCGCGTCGCCTCGCCTGCTGCAGCGCCGCGCTGAACTCACCAGCCTTCGCAGCATCTTCACATTCCACCGCATGTTCCCGCCGCATTCTGGCACCGAAGGGGTAGACAAGAACAGCAAGGTGAGCCAAGGGAATACACATAGGAATATTAGTAACCCCCCCACAGACTTACCTGATTTTACCACCGGGGGTACTATTCCTCTTCACGGATCGGCGCAGCTTCCACTACATCTTCGCCGAACCCCTGCCCCTAAGGGGAAACAAAAGGACAGCAAGGTGAAACAAAGGGACTATCAAGGGGATCCCTCCTCACCACATTAGACTTACCCGATTTTACTGCCGGAGGTATTATTCCCCCGAGACTTCATACTTTCTCTCAGTGCCTGAATAAGGGAGAAAACAACAGGTTACATATTGACATTATTTATCGAACTGTGTTGGAAATACAAATCCTTACCAGACTATTACCGGTTGCCACGAGGAACTCTTCACTAGGGTCAAGCTGCAATCTGCAAGGAATCGGACAAGAGTGAAAGTCAGGCATTTGAACTCTTACGAACTACATACTTTTCGGAGTCAATATTGTTCTGGAACTCACCAATTCCTTCGAGCCAGTAAAGCAACTGGTTATCAACGCGCCCCTGCGCTCAATGCAGGATGGAGAGCTCATCTTTTCAAACCATCAGGTGAGACTATAGGAGGGGACATCAAAGGTGATCTGTGGGGAGAACAGCTGGGGGGGTGAGGGGGGTTTACACTCAACTCCACGGGTGGTTAATCCCCTTTCTCCATTTGCAGAAGAATATTCCTACAGGCCAAGCAAACGAAGCTAGGTGGGCCAGTCCAGTCCGTCATCTCGGCCCTACGCGTCACATTGGTGGAGACCGCAGCTGTCCAGTTCAGATCAACGCTTCTGGGGGAGCCAGGTGAGCGTAACAAAGATTTCCTGATCTCCTGAAAGCCAATTACCTGGTTTACGCATGGAGAGAAACACACCCACAAAAAAGAGCATTCACCTTCTACTCCCCCCCACACCTCACGTGCACACAAATAGATTACATTCTCCTAGAAGCAGCAAACGCATATATCATACAATCAGCTACCATCAAGCTGGTAGGGTGGTCAGACTATGAAATGTGCTCATTAGTACTCGATTTAGGACCTCTCCTGGCGACAGATCGCAGATGAATCTGCAATGGCACACTCTATAAAGACCCAGTTTTTAGGGATGCCCTGTAAGATGAAATAAAAGGGTACTTCACCAGCAACAACACGGGGGAACTAGCACTGAACAAAGTGTGAGAGGCGGCCAAAGCCACACTCCAGGGTGTCCTAATCTCAGAGGGAACATTTAGAAATAGAACCAGGCTGCTAAGTGAAAATGAAATAAAAAGGAAATCAGTGAGAATGAAACACTCCTCCTGATCCAGACAACCCTCAAAGAGGAAACCTTAGCAAAGGTTGTAATGCTCCAGAAGGAGCTGAGCGATATATGGCACAACAAAGCAGTAACCCAACTCAGGTTTCTAAAACAGAGATTCTATGAAAAGGGTGACAAGGCTCATCCCATGCTAGCCACATTCCTACGTGCCCAGAGAGCGGACAGAGTGGTCCACAAACTGAAAGATAAAAAGGGGTAAGAGATCACAGTGCCAGAGGAGATAACAAAACACTTTGCCCAATTTTATGAGACCCTATACTCCACAGAGGGCAGCGGCACCAAGGAAGAAATAGCCCGATACCTGAAAAATACCCTGCAAACCCCACTATCATGCGAGACCCTAACAGTACTAACCTCCCCCATAACGACTGAGGAAATACAAAGCGCCATATGCAATCTCAAAGCGGGCTCAGCACCAGGGCAAGATGGGTTCACCCCAGCTTTTTACAAAGCCCATAGTAACTCTCTAACCTCATTCTTAGTTAAACTCTTCAATGAGATCCTGGAGACGGGTCAGGCCCCGGCCTTGTTCATGGAGTCCAGAATCATAGTCATCCCAAAAGAAGGCAGAGATGGCAAGGACTGTGCATCATACTGCTGAATATCCCTAATAAACGTAGATGCCAAGATTTACACCAGCGTCCTGGCAGCACGCCTCGCCCAAGTCCTCCCTAACTGGTACACACAGACCAAGTGGGCTATGTAAGTGGCTGAAAAGGTGCAGATAATGTATGCAAAACCCTAGACCTAATCGCTTCCACTAACGAACAAGATGAGTGCCCCACCCTACTGTCAATTGATGCGGAGAAAGCATTTGACAGGGTGGATTGGCCGTTTCTGCAAGCGGTGATGGCCTGGGCAGGGCTGGGACAGCAATGGACAAGGGGCGCACAGACTCTATACCGAGAAGCCACAGCTAAAGTAGTAGTGAATGGTATTGCCTCAGAACCCTTTCTTTGAACACGTGGTACACGACAAGGATGCCCTCTGTCACCCCTCCTGTTCGCACTGGTCCTGGCACTTCTAGCGCAAGCCATTCAGGCAAACACCCAGATAAACGGGCTGGTCAGATCAGGGTGAAAACACAAGCTTGCACGATTTGCCGACGCATCCTAACATACCTGACCCATCCCAGGGAGTCCATCCCAACCCTCTTAACGTCCCCTGCAGAATAAGGGGCACTATCAAGATTCCGCATCAATCTAAATAAAACGGTAGCCCTTCCACTAAAGCAGCCCTCTGCCCTTCCAAGTCACATAATCACAAAGAAGGGTTTCCAACTGCAAGCAGAGAAAAGAAAGTATTTAGGGATAGAAATCACCAAAGATCTAGCTAACCTGTTCAGTGAAAATGTAACACCCCTATGGTACACGATCAAAGCAGACCTTAAGAGACGGTCCAAAATGATGCTGTCCTGGGCAGCGCGCTTTACATCGATCAAGATGAACGTTCTCCCAAGGCTACTGCTCCTCCTCTTTTTCCAACATGACCACTTACAAACGGCTTCAGACTCCGCAAATCCCCTCAGTCTCAGTTTATTACACATTTAGCGATGGATAATCTGATTGATATGTTCTTCAAAGCTACTATGCAAGAATTAAGAAGCAAATATTTATCAGGCATCAAACCTCAAATTTAACAAAATGTGTCATTACGGGAAAAAAAACGAACAAGAAGAGTTGAGGAAGATGCAGTCACAATTAAAATCACACACAGATAAACCATTGTCCTATGAATACGGACGATTATGTCAAATCGGCACACCATCATCTAAACAATGAACACCACTATGAGAAATTGACTACTAATCCATTCCCGAAAACTGATAGAAGATTGAAAAATGATGAGTACCCATAGGCAAGAAATAGGTCTACTAGCAGAAGACGAATATGATTTCATGTATAATCCGTTTCAAACTGTGGTAACGATATATTTTATCCCCAAAATTCACAAGCCTTATTTGATTTTTCCATCCGGCAGACCTATTATCAACAGCATTGGATCATTAACCGAACTAATTTCACAATATATAGACAGACATTTACAACCGTTAGCAGCAGGATTAACATCATATATACAGGACACAAAACCGGTTATCCAGCAACTCTAATTAGTCACATGGAAAGACAATTACAGATTAGTGACACTGGACGTTTCTTCTCTGCACACTAGCATTCTACAAAACAAAGGTATTGAATCCATCTATTATTTTCTCAAAGTCATATCCATCTCCTGTCATCAACAAAATCTCATGCTTACAGAAATGCTCAACTTTACTCTTCAGAACAATATTTTCACTTTCAACAACCAACTATACTGACAAAAACAAGGTACGGCTATGGGTGCGAAATTCGCACCCTCGTAGGTAAATCTATATATGGGCCACTTCGAAATTGAGTATGCCTGGCAACACCCCGCATTTACAACTGGAAATCACATAATATACTGGGGAGGCTATATTGACGATATATTGATTATCTGGAACGGAAGTCAACAAGAACTCAAAGTATTCCATATCTACCTAAATGCCAATGACTATAATCTATAATTCACTCTACAATAAAGCACAACTGCAATTCATTTTTTGGATCTGCAACTCTACATTGAAAATTATACTATTCACACAACTCCCTTTGTGAAACCTACAGCAGGAAACAGTATCCTTCACGCGAGAAGCAATCACACTAACCAAGTGATCTCAAACATCCCATACGGAAAACTGTTGAGAATAAAGAGAAACTGTACAGATAATCAGGAATTTGAGCAACACGCACAAGATTCAATTAATATATTCAAAGATAGGGATTACGATAGCAAGCTTCTCCAAAAAATATATCAAAAAACGAAATTATGTGGTTTATAATCACTTACAGTTCAAACACGCAAGACATTAGGAAAATCTTATCCAAACATAGGCCAATTCTACAATGGGATGAAGATTTATTGACATATCTGGACAGCACACCTTTTTTAACATTCCGAAAAGCCAAGAACTTAAGAAACATGTTAAACCCAATGCATTTTTTGGATAAGCAGCAAGATACAGGTCTTCAGGTGGAACCAGAAGGCAGTAGAAGGCAACTACAAGTGCGGCAACTGTAAAGTATGTCTGTTTTCAGATAATGCAAGAAAGAAATTCAGATGTCAAATGGCACAATTCGGAAAATTCGCCAGTTCATCAATTGCAATACCAAGTTTGTCATATATGGTATTCAATGTACCTGTGCTACAATGTACATAGTAAGCACCATTCAGTCTTTACAAGTACGAATAGGAGAACATTTGAGATTTATTAAGAACAAGGACCTAAGATTCTCCTTGGCCTATCACTTCCAGCAAGATCATAATGAGGACTCCATGGACAATATTACATTTTTCGGACTTCAAAGTGTCAGTACGACTCCTAGAGGAGGGGATATAGAAAAGATGTTGAGATGCAAAGAAGCATCATGGATATGCTTAATGGACGCTTGCCGTACAGGGTTAAATGCATATATGGAGATGCAACACTTTCTTTAAAAACCCTTCAGCAACCATTATTATTTTTAATTAGCTCTGGCCTTTGTGTTATTGAATTGTTTGTACAATAGCATGTTCAGCCTCATTGTTGATAAATGTTATCTTTTTCTAGAATTGTTAACTACATGAAGTATGCTAGATGTTCATATTTACAAATATACCATTGTTAATTTAAATTCCAGGTTACATTATAAGAGGGAGAGAGGACACATAGATATACTATATCCTTTACGTTTTTTACAATTATCTTAAGTTTATAACATACACTTTGATTTCAGAAGAACAATCATATGTAGCACATCAAGACCAGAGACATATAGAGAAAAAAAAATGTTTCCATGGATAAAGGCTACGATAGCGCGCATTTAAAAATATGAATGCCGCGCATGTAGCTATAAGGTTAACCATTACAACCAGCCCAAAGCAAAGTGGAGGAAACGTGATGACGCGGTCGCACACAACTAAAGTGACCGCGTCATCACGTTAATTTAAATAGCGGTCATTTTAGTTTTCCCGTGGTTATGCCGCAGGAAAACCTTTCTACAACAGGAAACCGATTTGCAATAAAATTAATAATGTAAGCGGAAAGAACCTTTAAATTCATATGTATTTAACATTATTTCGTGAATATACAATAAGTTCAAGCAACTAAATGGGACACGTGCCCTTATATTTTTTAGAATTACAATTGAAGTATTCAATGAGCAAAGTTAAGAAGTGTTCCACTTCAAAAAAGGCCAATATGGAGTGAATATTGAACCAAAACACATAACTATTGAGTACTATTATTTTTACAATAATTAATGTATTGTTGAGCCTGAAATCAAAAGTAAAAATTGAAACATTAGACACAGTCAAAAATGAGTTGAAAATGGGGGTTGATTTGGGCCAACTCGTGACACTCCGCGACCCGTTACACAGTGGTGGATAACAATGCCCACGTCACACTGGCTGGAGAGATAGAAGTACAGTACCCCACCTCTAAAAAGCGATTGACTTGGAACTCCCTCCTGCATGTAAGTGCGCCACACTTAGAGTTTGGTAATTTCAGAACTGTAGTTTATTGACACATACAGTTCTTAGTATTGTTTTGACACGTGTTTCGGCAAATAAGAAATGCCTTTCTCAAACCAGGGCTGTATTCTGTGACAATCTTATTTATGTTATGCGGTCTGTTGCAGTAGTAATAACTGGGTTAAATCCCCAGGTTAAATCTTAGGCAGCACAGTATACGCGGAGGAGGAAATGCGCTAATACGGGATTTAACCCAGTTAATACTACTGCAACAGACCGCATAACATAAATAAGATTGTCACAGAATACAGCGCTGGTTTGAGAAAGGCATTCTTATTTGCCGAAACATGTGTTAAGACAATACTAAGAACAGTATATGTCAATAAACTACAGTTCTGAAATTACCGAACTCCAAGTGTGGTGCACTTACATGCATGAGGGAGTTCCACGTCACAGTCAAAAATGATGATTCATATTTTATTTATTTTGTCCTAGGTCAAACAATTAGATTTTTTCTATTTGAACCCTCCTGATGAACCCTCTCTAAAAAAAAAAATGGAGAAACATGTGTCGAGGGGTTGAGGGATTATATTGTATCTCATTACCAGTATAATAAAATACAACTGAATTCTAATTTGCCATTTACAATAAAAAATAATTGATCTTGGCGCAACAAATCGGATTCAAGCTAGTATTAAGGATACTGGACAGCCTCAGTATCAACTGAATCGGATATTGCAGCCGATCCTCAAATTCAATAGCAAATTTGTAAGACTGTGAAATTTGGGATTCACCATCAGTTGCTATAAGGCGGTGTTCATATACTATGAGATACTGTCCCTCTTCCAATCGCTCCCGGTAGAGATCCCAGAATCATTCCACACAGGGGTCAAGCGAACCCTGCTCAAGTTGCTATGGGCAAACCAGAAGCCAAGAATATCATACACGACCCTGATGGCGCCCAAAGATAAGGGAGGCATGAACTTCCCAGATTTTTTTAAATATTCTAGAGCATCCCAACTACGGGTGCTGGTGGATCACTTGAGAGTAAACACAGAAAAACAATGGGTTTGGCTCGAAAAACGTACTATTTTCCCCAGTGACCTTTAACGAATGGCTTTGGGTCCCCTTTAGTTCCATGCAACGTAGAATTTGCGAACACCCTGTGCTTGCAGCGCTGTGGTCCATCTGGCACCCATCACCGAAGAAGCGAGGGGTGACGACTTGGCCGTCGCCACTCAGCTGTATTTGGGCATCCCCAAAAAGAGCCCTGCTGGCAGAACTGAGCAGCTTTCAGCCCCAGTATGAAGGAGGCTTGGTAAGGGCAGGACAGATGTGGAAAAAGGGCGCCGTCATAACAAAGCAGGAACTAGATACAGCCCTACAGGGCATAACCATCTCCCCGCTGTGCTACCTGCAACTTAGAGGCGTGCTGCTAGACCCACGCTGGGCCAACACTCTCAGCAGGGCACTAACCCTAGTACAAAGCGTCCTAAACGAGAGTCAAACTTCCAAAGGACTGATAGTGTGCTTGTACCCCGCTCTCATCAACAGGGGTCACCTTCCTAGACCAAACACACAGAGTAAATGGGATACAGAACTGGGTTTGCTAAAAAGCAAGGAAGCCTGGGTAGCGATACATAGATAAGTCTGGGCATCCTCAATCTCAATGCAATATAAAATGCACAATGGGAGGCTATTGTTCAGGTGGCACCGAACCCCACAAAGATTAGCTAAAATGTACCAAGGGGTCTCGCCACATTGCTGGAGAGGGTGCCCTCAGGTTTGTGATTACTGGCACCAATGGTGTAGCTGTCAGAAGGTCCAAACATACTGGAAAAAAGTCCTGGGGTGGATGCAGCCCATAGATGGAATACATAGAAACCTATCCCCACTGCTATTACTGTTTGGGTGGAAACAGAAGAGGGTGAAGACAACTCAGTGCTGTTACACATGGCCAGAAACTTGCTCCTAGCAGCGAAAGTCTGCCTGACGATCCGATGGCAATGTAGCAAGCTCCCCTCAAAAAGAGAGTGGCTAAACAACGCACACAAGGTATACCAGATGGAAAGCATCACTGCTGCTTTGTTGGAATCACATTCCGACATCAATGTGACCTGGTTACCCTTCCTGGAATATTATGCAGTGCACAAATATTTGTAAGCGAATAAAGTAATGTACCCAAGACAAGGTGACCCAATACCTAACAGAATCTGAAATGTTTAACAAATGTCTGAAACCATGACCAGATGAGAAAGATCCACAGTAAGCGATCTCCCGAAACTGAGCAGCTTAGCCTATAGATAGGTAAAACAGACCAACACAACAAACGGCGCTTGGACTACAGTCCACATTGATCTGTGGCGCATCCTGATGTGAGGAGAGGGTGGGTGGAAATGGGCAAGGAATTTAGCATCCAGTATCTGGCAGTGATGCGCTGAACAGCCGCTCAGAGAAGACCCTGCAAGAGGATCTTCTATTGTATGATTTGTGTTATGGACTCTTCATTTTACCTCACAAGGTACTGTAACAATATGCGATACCTGTAAAAGCTGTACCAACACACACTTTATTTGATATTGTTTATGCTTATTTACCAGATTCTGTGGAAATGTAATACAATTTGATGTGGAAAAAAAAATTGCACCTAAATTACGAGCAGCTAGAGTAATAGAAAGACTACCAGGAAAAGAAATAGAAGAACATGGTACGTGAGAAGGGATAGTGGTATTAACGGGAAAGAAAAGAACCTCTGTTTTAGACAGGTTGAGCTATAGATAGTTATTGGACATCTAGGATTGAATTACCAGCAAGCAGGTTGAACGACTAGCAGGTTGGAAAGTGTGGAAAAGGAAGAAAAGGAAAGAAAGATCTGATAGTCATCCACATAGAAATTCTGGGAAAGAAAGAGAGAAATAAAACCATCTACATGGTTTGGGAGTCTTCCAAGGAAACTTAAATGTTATGCTTTGTTTCAGGGGAACAAATGAACCAATTGAAATTAATGTTATGAGGCATTAGCAAACAGCACAAACGATGCAGGGCTGTCCACCTTTCCCGCTTCCAATTTCTTGCATGTTTTAGGCATATTTACATGGATAGGTTTTTTGAGGTCCTTTTCTTTGGAAGTGCATGACCTGTGTATTGTCAGCGTGTGTTTTAAAGGGCATATTGTATTAACACAGACATTGCAGAGAAAGTCAATTTCAATTTAAAAACACACGTTATTGTAGAAACCCATTTATGACAGAAAATACCTTATAATACGCATCATTTCAAGCTACAATCTGAACACATCCTAATTGGACTTCTCAAATACCCATTACATTCTCTGCCAGTGAGCACAGACAATGCCATAAATAAACTGAAACGTCCAAAAATCATGACATTTTTTAAACAACACCGAATTTGGCTTAGATTGCACCTCATCTGAAAGCTAGTCCGGTGTTGTCACCAGGGCACAAAAGTCTGCATGTGGACAGGGAGCGGATCCATCTGGGGAGAAGTTTGCAGTGTGTCTTACAACCTTAAATCATTATCAATTCATCTATAAGCATACAAAAGTTTGCTTGACATTTTATGGGAAAAGGATTAATTTGAGACTAGGGAGAAATTTGCAGTCAATAAATATAGGACAACCTACCAAATGGCACAGCTGTATGCATTTGCAGCGAGATAAACTTGTGAATACATAAGATTGCTTTGCTGGTAACAAAAGTTTTTTGCACATTTGCACCCCGTATTTTCGTGGATAGTACTGTTTTTGTGATTTTATCAGATCTAAGCGCCTACAAGATTATTCTAGTTGAATTATGGGATGCAGGTAATAAAATAACCTGCTGACTCGCATACACAATATCTTAACAGATCCTAGAGAAACAAAGGCTGGGCAAAGTTCGTACACAGAGATCGGCTTGGTACTTACATATGGCTGTAGGTCCCATAAAATTAAAGTCTGGTGAAAGTTATATGGAAATAATTGAGAGTGGACACCTGCAAGTAGAAGTGTCCTTACATTCTGAAATTGTATTTCGTCTTTTTTTTTTTAAATGCTTAAGAATACATCTTTCCCCATTGGGGGGTGGGACTGTGCAACAAAACCCACATGAGATTGAGATCCAGGAACCCACCATAAACAAAACTATCTCAGTACTGTAAAATCAACTATGCACTCTAGGACGGTGAACGTGACATCCAAGAATGAAGGTACTACTTACAAATCGTACTCGAGAAATCCTTAAGAAACGCCAGATCTCCAATATATTCAGGATGTGTGCTGAAATGGTAAAGAAGACACGCATCTCAAATAGAAGGCCGGCCACCATAGCACAAAGCGCCATGACAGACCAGATCTTCAAAAATGATCGATGCAAGAAATTACAGCTTCTGGCACTGGACTTTGCTTGAACACAAGCATCACTGTGCTGTGGCAATTAAGTCCAATTGCTCTGTAGCAGAACTGCAAGTTTGGAAACTTTGAAATAATCACAACAGAGGTTAAAACATTTGAAGAAACAGGTTGCCGTTACCATCCCCAAATGAAGTACTGCCTTGTACAAAAAGCAAATATCAAGGAATACAATATTTGGAAAACTGAAGGGGAAAAGGGTGCCGACTGCAACAAAGCAAAGTTAATTTGTTGCATTTACTGCAATTTTCAATTTGACATTGCAGAGGAAAGAATGACCGAGACTGAGTAAATTAATTGTACTGGGAGTTACAAAGTGGTGAGCATACAAAGTGGTTGAGCATTCAGACTGTTCACCATGATGTATTTATTCAACCCCAAAAACTGGTTTGGCATCCTCTGCCTAGAGGAGAAATCAAATATATTAAAACTACACAGAAGATGTAAAGTTCTGCCCATATATTTCTTTTTATGCAACAAAGGGAGTTTATGAGTTTCCAAAGCCCATCTGGGTCAGAAACCACTTCACTATCGGTATAGGAAGATGGATATTTATGCTAAGAAGCATGTCATGCAATGGTCCCAGATTGCGGACCATCCAAAAATTCAGAAGAGTTGGTGATCTTGATCAGTGGAGGCAACCCCTTCCCCTCCTCAGCTAGCCTGGTTACATCTTACAATGTAAAGCCTTCCCTGATCTCCAAGAAAGATGTCAAGAGGATCAAACATGTACATTTATACAGACTTCTGTCGCATTTGAATCTTGTGCCTCCTGATGTAAGCAAAGAGTACTATCATCACATAAAAGGCCACCAGGTCTATGATAAAACCATTCCAAGATATAGAATGCAGAACCAAAATGACTGACTGCCTGTTGCACAGCTAGAACGCACTGTAGAGGAGGAGCCAAGTAACCCACTCCACCAGCCCTGCCTACATTACCTGAAACGTACCCATAAGAATACCTATAACTAAGAGAATATGGGAGATGAAGTACCCATTGAGGAAACCATACCTACACCCAAGACAATATGTCATTTGAATGAGATTCCTGAAGAAGCAAAGAAACTAAAAGACAAAGATGAAAGGTGACATCATACAAAGCCGAATCGACTCCATGTAGATGATAACTAGACCAAAGAGGCAGACGATTATAAAGAACAAAGAAGTACCAAGGATAAGTGACAGCTTGGCATCAAGATGAAGAGACTTATGCCACAAACCTAATGAAGAAACTCAGTTAGTTTAAACGTGTACAGATGCAATGAAACACAAGCAGCAAAGCAATCATGAAGCTAGCCAAATGCCTTTAATAGACTAGACCATGGCAAGAGTCCAACACATACATATATACCTCATAGATACATATGGATTAAAACAAGAATGAATGTTTCCACTACGTACAAAGCAGTCCTGAACAACGAGGAACCCCTCAATTCAGTGTCGCATTTACAAAAGCAATTGATTTAAACAGAATATATTTCAGCTGAGTTGGCTGAGCCCTGAAAGCCAAGGTCTTATCAGAACTGGAATTGGCTGACATTAGATACAATTAACGTGAAAGAACAGAAGCTCCTGTTCAAGAAGGTCAAACGAAAACAAAATACGACAGAGGACTATTAAAGAATAAAATCAAATACAGACTCAATTCGTGGTGTCCAGTCACGTGATGGAAGAAAGTTGGACAGATGAGAAAATCACACCTACGCACGGAAGCCAGACAGTACCCATACTCCTTAAAAAGTCCCAGAGAACAGTACAAACTCAAGGCCAACTTCAAAGTACTAATTGACACTGAACCGTTGAGGTGATGATGAACATACGTTTAATTGGTGGGAAGCTGGTATCAAGACAAGCTCACCAGCACCTGGTTGTTCGGTCTGTTTGCTGCTCACATAGGTGGAAAAGTATTGACGGGAGTTAGTAGCCAACCAATTGTAGAGGACCACGTAGTTGGGGGGGGTCCTATAGTTTGTGTAGCCAATGGGACGTCGTACATTTAGTGACGTTCATAGTGGCCATTTTGAAGGGAGGGCTTAGTTGCCCCAACTGTTGTTGACTATCCAATTATTTCTCTCTGTTATTCTATACAGATAACACATCTATGCTTAGTTATTCACTTAGAACCAATCCTGCTTCCCGATAGGTTTTAGTAGTTTGCCACATAGAATGGCATAGGATGACACAGGTCAACACGTCAGCTATGACCAATTATGGGTTTAAGAACCCAGCTTTTTTAGGAAATGACATAGTTGAGTATCGAGCGATTGCTGATGTTCGCTGTACTCCCTGTTTTAAATACTTGCATTAAAACAGACAAACTTTTACCAAGCTATTTGTGTCGTTTGAATTATTGATGTTTGATTAAAATGTGCATCCCCATCCATCTCCAGGGTATTGATACTCATCTTAAAGGGCTGGAAGCCTCCAGTTCAGCACACTACATGGTCTAGGCTGGTAGTGTGCTGGGAAAGGACTGGTAAAGAGCTTGCAAAGTTAACAGACAGGCTCAGGTCAAACACAAGCTGCAGATGGAAATGGAGTAAGCAAAAGGGTTTCAGTGGACATGGGGCATCTCACTAACCTATCGTCCAAGAAGGGAAAGATGGGGACTCAATGGCACCTATGAGGAAGGTCAGCACTGACATCAATTTAGTGAAGATGTAGGAGACAGAGCCTAAACCAAAACTCCCAACTCTGCATTGGTAGAGCCCACCCCACCCCAACATTGCCTACCACATAACAAATATCTCCCTGCAAGACCAAGGCACATGCAATAATGTGCTGCACACCATGTTGGTTATTACAATTAGTCCCAGGTGGCCATGTTTCCTCATCACTTAAAAAAAAATGGAAATAATGCAAGTCTTTCTTGTTGCCACATTGTGCCATTATAGAGGGCAATAGCTACCATGTGACAGTTCAACAAAAACTAAGAATGGCTCCCAGAGGGTCATGTGACAATCCATCTCTCCATATTCAATTTCTCCATTAAGCTCAACCAGGGCATCTGGAGTCAAGTGCCAAAAGCAGTAAACAGCAATGTCAGAGGGAAACTTCCTGAAGGGCCAGAAGCAGTAGTGAGTTTCTTCTTCCTTTTCACCTAGTATTTTTCTACTTCACGAGGAACTGCCTTTTACCTGGTTTCTCCATTCTGTTCCGTGGGCACCCAGCCGATAGCACAAGTCACCAGCTTCAAGGAATATCAGACCTGCCTTACCGCTTATATTGATCTGGCCTATACTAGTTGTGTCGGGATGGTTGGCTACTTCAGGAAGTTGCCCACTGGAGTCACCCTTTGCTACTATCAAAGCTAAAAGAAAAATGCTCTGGTTGATAAACCAAGATATACCAAACACCCAACAATTTTGATTAATAGGAGACTTTAAACAAGAGTAATTGTGAGGTGTGCTACGTATAACAAGGCCTATAAGAGCAGCCCAAAACAAAGGAAGTAAGGCATCCAACTGGAAAACAATACTTGAAACCCTCAAATGCCCCAACAAGGCATCAAAATGTGCACCCACCACAATCCATTGGTTAGTGCTAATTGACTCTTGGCGAGTAAGAAATGGCATGCTCTATGAGTGTGTAGAACTGCGGGTGCAAGTCACTTTCTATGCCTGGTCAGTGGCTTGCACCTTGAATTCTTTACCCCTGCCCCTGGCACCTCTAGCACAGGATGCTGTATGCTCATGGTAGAGCAACTTAAAATTTGTAAAACAGCACATGGAACAAAAGATATGCAAGGAACTACAATACCACACAAAATTTTAAAGCCACAATTTCGTTCACAGGCGTTTCATTCAATTAGAGCCGAGTTTGTGTTGCTGTTGCTCAACACATAACTGTCACATTTACTCCTGCTACTGTAAATTATTATAGAAAGGCAACCATCGATAATTTGTATTCTTTTATTCAGCTGCTGCCTAAACAGGAGATCATAGTTATTACTAATCCTAGATTTTAGGAACCCTGCTACCGACATGTTACAGCAGAAAAGCATGACTGCTAATTCCTACAGCAGAAGTACCTAGAAGGAATATATTCTTTCAACAACTTTCCCACACACAAGTTCACTGTTGGAGGTCACTTAACGTTTCCAACCCAGAGCAAACACCCTTGTGTCGATCTATCAGTACTTTATATTGTAAGGTTTTACTTTCTCAAATTGATTGTTACAATAATAATAAAAATGCAAGGATTTAGTGGGAATCTTAAGGATGATGCAGGATCTCAGCATGTAATTTAGGTGACATATGTAAAGTTCTTCTGCACCATGAAATGGCACAGTGTATCAAAGTGGAAACAGGAAAAATGACTCAAATACATACATACATTCAAAGGGTTTAAGTAGCCTCCTGAAGGTGACATGACAAAATTGAGAAAAAAAGATGCAAGTGGTGGAGGTTCCACTCTTTGCAGGCCAAGACTGAAAAAGACCAGCAACCCTCATGAAATCAGCAAAAATTAGGAACTTTAAGAAGAAAAAGATTACAGCAACTAAAAAGGTGAGCACCTAGTGATTTGTTTAAGGAAAAAAGCATGGCCGTGTATCATAAAAGAGACAATTGATGGTGTGATTGCAAAGCCGGGGATATATGCTCAAACCTATATATATATATATATAAATATATATATATATATACACACACACATACATATATAAATAATTGGACGGGCTACAGCATTTGTAATCAATTGGAAGTGAGAAACACTAGTCTTCGGGGAGACAGAAGTACAGCAAATTGATGCTATCAAGATGTGACTACACCAGAGCAGTGACAGAAGAAGTTGTACGAGCTAACACAGAACGAGAAGTACCAAATTTGATGAAGCAGAAATGAATTAAAGAAACTAGAAGAAGCCACATGATAAATCAAGGGGAAGGGACAATCCAGGATCAAGGATGAAACTCTGACTGGGGACATCAGATACTCGATGGAGACAATGAGGGCCACAACAGTGAGCTCCAAAGACACTATTGCCCCCACCCCCAGCCATCACAAGCTCAGTGTTATCAGAAGTTCAAGTTAATTAAGGTTCATCCAATCTGAGTTGGTGGGTATGCAAGGCTCAAACTAAAAGGAGGTGACCCCCCAGATCCTCTTTCAAATGGATGAGGAACTGGATGTCATCTGTGTAAGTGTAGGAAAAAAAGCCACAAAAGATTGGATGAGTCAAGAGAGGGGCTGACCATAAAGATTAAAAGAAAGGGTGAAAAGGGAGGAGCCCAGGGGAACGGCACAATTAAGAGGCTAATAAGAAGAGGTGAAAGGAGTCAAAAACAGCTTTTACGACGGTCTGAAAAAAGGAACACTGTCCCTAACAAGGCTGTGAATACTAGCTAAAGTAGCATGGTTAATCAAAATGGTGTAATCAACTGTATTGAAAGAAGCAGAAACAGTGAGCTCATGGGTCTGCAACTTTTGGCCAGGCAAGATGTTTTCACCTACAACTCCCATTAGTTCTGTCCATCACAGTCAATGGTCAGGGATTGTGTACTTGCACGTCTGAAAAAAGATAAAGGTAACCCAAAAGTGGTCAGGATATATCCTGCACCCCTGCCAGGGAGCAATCCTGTCTTTCAAGTGTGAAGTAGAGAGTTTTGAAAAAGTTACACAGCTTACAGTTGGAGAGTGATTAAGGCCTCCAAGTTCATAGCAATAGCAGGCAAAGGGCAATGGGCCAAAATGAGAAGACAATGAAGGGTCCAATGAAGGTTTGTTCAGCAACAGGGAGAGAATTTCTGTCTTGAAGCCAGGTGGAACCAGTCCAAAAGAACTGAAGTTTTAAGGAGATGGAGACCAACAGTGGTGGCAAAATGATGGAGAATTATGATGAGAAATGGAGAGCAAAGCTTATGACTGGCAAACTGAAGAAGGAATACCAATGTGAAATTAGAAAAGACCTAGAGAGGGGCCCAGGCACATCATCAGTTAAGATGGCTTCCTGAGAGCCTCGGCATGGTGAGGAAGAGAAAAGAATGGTACCCCTCCCCCAGCAGCCTCATTCGCAGCCCATGACATGATCTGGCTGTGTGGCCAGTAGAAGTGGACAGAAGATCTGGTGCCTTGGAGGTCGGGCCGGGAGTTGGAAAGATGTCGCCGGCTGGCACGGACCCACGCTGCTTGGCAGGCTATGTGCCTTTGAAGCAACCCAGCTTGGCAAGTGTGGTGCGAGTTTGCCTCGTCCCACTATCTGTTCACCCGCCAGTTGTGGAGGCGGGTCTGGCGAGCTCCGGTGTGGCGTGGCTGGTGACGGGGAGTGGGGCTGCGGGAGTGCAGCTCAGACGAGCAGGTGACTCAGGAGGTCCCTCGCCGGCACACTAACTCTTTCAGACCAAGCGGAGAGCGGAGGCCACCTGCTGGGGCCCTTCACTCTTCATTAAAGTGTGGGGCGTGATGGATGCAGCAGCTACACCTGCCATGGAGCGGATGGCCTGCTGTTGGCAAGCCCAGACAAGTGCAGTGGTGAGGAAAGTGGCTGGCTGGAGGACTGTCTTGAGGCATAGCGTGGAGCCCTGCAGATGGTAGGAGCAGGAGGAGGTGTCAGTGTCCAGGGAGACTGTTGCTGGAGCCATAAAGAGCTTGGTTAGCCCTGACATAGCGGGCCCAGGTGCATTTTGTTGAGTGGCTGCCAGGAGGTGGGGGTCTGCTGGGGTGCTTGTCCCTGCCTGACACAGCTGCTGGCTGCAGAGGCCTATGTGAGGGTGTCTGAGGACGTGTAAGTGTGGCCTGCAGTCCCTTCAAGAGTTATACAAGTCAGCCTTTCTGGTGCTCCTAGTTGCGCTACATAGGCGCACCCTTACGGCTCTTGTGGCACAGAGACTCACGCCTTAGGCGGGGTGAGAACCCAATGAGGAGGCCATGGAGCGGTGCAATGGAAGAGCGTGATGAGGAGATTCGTGCACATAGTTTTTGTGAATTGCCCATACCTGCGCTTTCCCCCTGTCTGCGCCATGGCGAAGACTCCCAAGTTGGGGAAGCAGAGTGGCATCTCCACAATGCTGCAACCTGCAGATACATACAAGCGCAGTGAGGTGGTGTCGGTCCAGGTACACACTGCTGACACGTTTCCAGCTCTGTTCACTCAGATGTCAACTAAGATGTCTCATCCCTCATCTGTAGCACAAGGCGAGAGGTCCAGCTCCCCTCTCCCTTCACAAGCGGATTGCTCAAATTGCTTTGAAAACTGCTGCCTGCTTTTTACAGTGATCCCTGGGCGAATCTAAGATGGTGCCGCCTTCTCGGTATGCTGAAGGTAATGTGGCTGGCCTCCTTTCATCCTCCCGCACTCCCATTGGACACCTGAGTGCTCTTTTCAATTAACTGGGGACCGTAGGCTTTGGCCGGACCCTTCACCAAAGGCCCACTCCTAAGGCCCCTGTCCGCTACCAGACCGCTACTTGGGGTCCTCCTTGCTCCCTAGCATCATAACTTCAATGATGCTGCCACCTCACTCTTCTAAGAACTCTGGACTGCCTTTACACTGTCACCTCCTTAACTATGGGTTAGTTCCCTCCTTCTGGACTCACTACTACACCTTCTTACTTTCATTGTCCCGTCTGCTTGTTTCTCCATGTTAACTGTCTGATTTGTACTGTGTTTTTAGACCCTTTGCTAACATCAGAACCCAATCGGAAATTCAGATCAAGCTGTTTTTGGTTTTTTGGTTTAAAAGTCAAATCTTCCCGTCTTTGTTTTTCGGTTTGAAAGTCAAATCTTGCGGTTTTTGCCTTTTGGTTTGAAAGTCAAATGTTGTTTTTGCTTTTTAGTTTGAAAGTCAAATGTTAATGTTTTTGCTTTTTGGTTTAAAAGTCAAATCTTGCTGTTTTTGTTACTTGGTTTAAAAGTAAAATCTTGCTGTTTTTGCTTTTTGGTTTAAAAGTTAAATTGTGCTGTACTTTGCTAACTTACTCTGCACTTTGCTTGTAACTGCTGCTTCTCAGTAACTTGCAAGCCCAGTGACTTCACCCCTCTCCTTGTTCCACTCCCAACTGCCTTCTCTCCCCCCTCCGCCCACCTTGTTTCTCCCGCCTTTCCTCGCTACAACTTTCATGGTGCTTTCCGTTTCTCCTATCTTTTCCAACTGCTTCTACATTGACCATCATTCCCTTCTCACTAGGTCTGGTAGGAAGAAGTTCAAAAAGGATAACCTGGCTTCCAACCCTGGTCTCCCTATCACTGACACCTATTCCAGCGCTTCCTCCAGACAAACCCTCACTGACATCCTCTTTGTCTTTCCTTCGCCAGATCTATAGACTCTTAATATGATCTATGTGTTCTGTCCTGTCTCCTCCTCTCTCATTAATGGTGTCACCCGCTGGGAAGTTCTCATGGCTACCTTCGACTCCTCTAAAGTCATCATTAATGCCTACCTTAATGGCTCCATCATGGTCCAAGGCCCTCAGGCCAATCTCCTCCTCTTTGATAGGCACTTCCCTCTCCTCATCAATTTCCTTTCATCTCCTACTGTCCCCTCCTATCCCACCTTGGCTACCTTGCCCTCTCTTTCCTCCCCCTCTGCCCCGCCTCAGGCTCCTTCTCCTCCGCAGGTCGTACCTCTGATTTGTACCCAGCCCCGAAGGCCTTTAAGGCTGGCAACCTTCTTCATCTTGCCACTCTCAACTCTCACTCTGCTGTCAAACACTGCTCTGATGCTCTGACATTGCCACCTCCTTGAAGAACATGACCTTGATGTCCTTGGTCTTACCGAGACATGGTTTGCGGCCAGCTGTGTCACAAGCTTCAACACTCTGCTCCCTGATGGCTACAAGATCCTCTCTGCACCCGATCCTCTCAGTCTGGAGGGTGTGTAGCCCTGATCTTTCCTAAGTCGATTCCTGCCTTTTTCATTCCCACTCAGACTTACTCCTCTTTTGAAAGCCTTGTCTGTAGGCTCGCTCTCTCCTAGCCAATCGCTTATTGGGGCTACTATCAACCGACCTTCTGGTCAAGTCCCCTCATTTCGCTCTGAGTGGGCGGACGTCTCCTCTTCCCTCCTGGCCTCAACCACTGAACTCCTCCTCCTCCTTCGTGACCTCAACATCCATCTAGACTCTCCTTGTTCCTCCTCTGTACTCTTCTGTGACCTCTGTGACTCCCTCTCCCTTTCCATCCTCCCCTCTGGCCAGACTCACTCCGCAGGGCACACACTTGATGTCCTGATCTCCACTGACCTCCCCCTCTCCATCCCTCTGACCACTCCTCTCTCCTGGAGCCATCACTCCCATCTCTCCTCTCATCTCTCCCTCTCTCCACCCCCCAAGCCAAGCCTACCCCAACATTGCCACCTACCTTCTTGGACATCCGGCCCATGAAGCCTGTCTCATTGAAGGCTTTCGCCGCCACCTTTTCTCCCCCACCTCCACCTCTGGCTGACTCACATCCTGACACAGCCCTGTCTTTGCTCTACCCTTCTATTTCTGATACTCTTGATGCTCTTGCCCCTGTCATGAGGATCCGTTTGAAGCCCAAAGCCAAGTGCAATTCTTGGTATGACACTGGCCTAGCTACACTTAAGTGTAGGGCGGCTGAGAGGCAATGGAGACAAGCTGGCCTGTTTGCTCCGAAGGCAATACTGACTCTGTCCACACCAAGAAGACAGCCCACATCCAAGCCTGTGTCTCTGTGGCATCTACCAACTCAGCCAAACTCTTTAAAATCTGCAAGGAGCTGGCCAGCCCTGCTACAGTCTCTACCTCTTCTGTTGCTTCCCAGGCCCTTTGCACGGCCCTTGCCTCTCATTTCATCTCTAAAACCCAGTATATCCTGTCCACCCTCTTGTCCCCTCCCTCTCTCCTTCTTTGAACTCTGGCCCTCCTACAGCCACCCCCCACCCTCTTTCTCTTCCTTTCCTCTCTTCTTCCCTGACAAGGTCTCTAGACAAGTCCGATCTATGAAAGTCTTGTCAAACAGGTTCATCCCTTATCTTCCAAAACCATCAAGGACCACATCGACACCCTCGCTCCTGCCCTTGCCGATTTCTGCAAACTCTCCTTCACCGCTGGAGACTTCCCCCTCCCCTCTGAAGCACCCTCTTGTGCACCCTCTTCTCAAGAAACCCACATCTGACCCTTCTTGCCTTGCTAACTATCGCTCAATCTCCATCACTCCCTTTCTAGGCAAACTCCTGGAAAAGCTGGCCATCCCACAGCTTAATCTTTACTCTGATTCTGTTGGTTGTCTCCACGACCATCAATATGGCTTTTGAGCTGTCAGAAGCACGGAAACTGCTCTTCTGAACATCTGGGAAGATCTGCTCTCCATCCTTGACTCTAACATCCCCCACTGTCCTCATCCTACTCGATTTCTCTTCTGCCTTTGACACAGTCACCCATACCATCCTGCTCAACCATCTCCGTGACTACCTGGGCATCACCAATCAGGTGCAGGCCTGGCTGACCTCCTTCCTCTCTGATTGACCCTTCCGGGTCCAACTTGGGTCCTTCCTTTCATCTATATCCCTTTCTGCCTGCAGTGTTCCCCAGGGGTCTAACCTCTCACCCTGGCTCTTCAACCAATACCTGGCAACTCTCCCTCACCGCACTGCCATTTTCTGCTCCAACTTCCGGTGCTTTGCTGATGAGACAACTCATTTTCAGGTTCCCCTCGGCCACCTCCTCTCCTTCCCTCATCTCTGAGTGCCTATCTGCCATTCAGGATTAGTATTCTGCCAAAGATCTCTGCCTGAATGCCAGCAAGACGGAGATCCTCCTCATCGGCACACCTTCAACCTCCTTTCCTGTCACTCTCTGGCCTGCCTCCCTTGGCCCTCCTCCTACTCCCACCTGTGAGGCCAAGAACGTCAGGGTCATCTTTGACTCCATGCTCTCCTTTTCTGTCCACATCTCTGATGTCTCAAAAAAGTCAAACTTCCTACTGTACCTCTTTAGAGGTATTCTGCCTTTCCTCTCCTTCCCCCGGAAGCTCACTGTCTCTCGAGCCCTGGTTCTCTCTAGGCTGGATTATTGCAACAGCCTCTTTCTAAATCTACCTGCTTCTACTCTTCGCCCTTTGCAACTTATCCAGAACAGGGCTGCAAGACTTGTCCTTGGCATCAAGCCCTGGGATCATATCTCTCCAGCCCTGAAGTCTCTCCATTGGCTGCAAGGATTAAATTCAAAACTCTGTGCATCGTCCACAAAGCTTTCTGGGTCCTGGGTCCAAAATACCTTCAGCTGTCCCTCCGTAAATACATTCCCTCCCGTGCCCTACGCTCCTCTACCTCCCTCAGGGTCAGTTGGGGCCTCCCTCTGGAACAGCCTCCCTGCCACTTTTAAACCTTAGGAGAACCATTGCTGGTTCGGAAGCACCTGAAGACTTTCCTCTTTGCTTCTGCCTTCGCTACTGCTCTCCCCTGCTGATCTGCTCTGTTCTCTGCACCATGCACCTGGCTTACGCTCTGACTTTTGGGCCCAGGTACATGATCACTCTGTAACCCACACGCACTGCCTCCTGGCAATCCCTTGCAAAGGGGTTTGTATCTGTAACCATAAAGCCCCTGTTAGGGAGAATTCCCTTTTAAGGCGGATTTCCAAAACCTAGTGAGTCCCCCAGCAGCTTTGCTGGATTTTTGGGGTTTGTTTTTTTTCTCCTGCTAAGAGTGAGACTCTTACTCCCACTCTTAGGCATGATTTGAGGTATGTCTCTGACTGTTTGTGTGATTTTGGGCTATGGGTCTTTTACTCCATAGGGTATCATCTGTTTTTTGTGTATGGGTTACACAGCACCCTCAGTGCAGTAACACAGGGGTGTCATAGTGACCCAAAACATAGACTCCACACCCTGGGACTGACTACTGTCTCCCAGGGCATGTAAAGTCACCATTGACTTTATTAGTCTTAAATGGTGAACAGAACCAGTACAAACCATCATATTGTGGAAGTACTGGAAGGGGTTAATTATATTGCCCCTGGGTCTGTTTTCAAGGGGGCACTGTCCAGTCCCCCCTTGTCGAGTTTCTGGATGGTGGCAGTGGTTACCACGTGAAATATTCCACCAGAATATTCTCTATGGGATTTTCCCATTGATTTTAAACGCACCACTTTTTGGTGCAATGTTAAAGATACCGCTGGTTTATTTATTTAATATTAAATTCACGGTTGGGTCTTTTTGCCAGAACTCTTTTCTAAAGTGCCGATCGTGTCCGTCTCTGTAACTCTGACCAAGGTCGAGCCCTTTGTTCCACTTTTTGGCGGGCTTCTCCACAGAAGCACTCCAAATGGTGCCACTCTGTCTGGGTTCCACAGGAAGGGTGGAGGGGGGAATTGGCACCCTGGACTGCGTTGCCTTAGCAACCCAAGTCGCACTCTACTCTGATTGGCCCAGTGGTGAGTCGCCCGGCTCACCACTTAGCATGTGTGATTGACAGCTAGGCTGATGAATGGGGGTTTTTCTGCATAAAAGCAGGGCCTTTGGGACTGGAACTTCAAAAGTCGCCACAGGACCTAAGAATCCGAAGAGGGAAGAAGCTGAGCCATCTGCAACGACGACACCACCGGTGGAGCCCTGCTGCAACAAACTCACCACTTTCCCAATGACAACAGAAGATCTTCTGCAGGACGAGTCTTCTTCCTCTGAGCTAGTGGGACCAACCAGTTCACCCTTTTCGCCTTCCAAAGACGTCTCTTGGTCGAATCGCCCGTGCCAAGCACCCTGGCGGCCGGATAGCCAAGCTTCACCAATTTGACCGCGAATAAAAGGAACGCACCTTTTTAACCGGAGAACTCTGCGGCTGGTTTCATCCCCGTGCAGTGCATCGACTCCACGTTTCCTCCTCGATGAGATCCTCTCTTCCCCTGGTCGGAACAATGAACCGCAACCACTGCCAGGAACAACTACCACCGCTGGAGCTTCCTCTCTCTTTAAGGTACTGTGTTCCACCTGGCCTCCCTTTCTTCGGTTTGCCCAAGGTAACCCTTAAATCCTTAGCTTGCCAACTGGGTTGGCCCCAGACCTTCTAACTTTACCTTCTTGGGAGGGTGCTAGAGTGCCGACCAAGATGGCCGCTCCCCTGTAAGCTCCCGGCTACCTCCAGCATGAATCCTGTTTAATCGCGGCAATCCTGTGGCGAAACCACTAAATCCGCAAGAAATACTCCATCCTAGCGCAGCACCTCATCCCTGCCGAAAATCCGGAGAGAATCGGACTCGCCTTCCACGAGAAATCCACTGCGCAGTGCGACCCGCACAACCACGAACTGAGTTGGGCCCGGAACTCCGGCCCGCCTGGCCAAAATCCTTCGTAGACGGACAGGAGCCACCCGCGGGACCTGCCGCGGCCACCGCCAGTGGAAAGCGACACAGAGGGAATCGCTCGGAACCGGGGCGCCGCCTCGCCGGCCCTGAGGAACGGCTTCACGGCTCACAGCCAGCAGTAGGACAGTGGTGGAGCGAACTCCCCGCAGGTGAGAGGCGGGAGGCGCGCGGAGGCTCACAGAAGCATTCAAAACAAACGGGACGGCGAGACGACGCTACGCCAACAAGTTGGGGTCGCTCTGCGGCGCCCCGCCATTGTGGCCCATAGCGACTTCCCGCACGGCTGGGCCTCGGCCCCTCGCGGGGCACAAAGCGGCTAAATCTGAACCCTCACAGCATGCCTCCATCCACGCACGCCTCGACCGCGCCCTCTCTACACTCGAAAATCAGACGCTCCGACACGCCGCCAAGTTCAAGATGGGGAAGCCGGACAAGTCCCAGAAAAGACTCAACTTTGATGCAGGCCCAGCACCTAAAACGCCCAGCCCGGAACACCGCTCAGAATCCCCGAATAATCAATCGGAGCAGCAACAAACGGACATTAGGGAAATCCTGATGGAACTAAAAGCTGGGAGAGGTGGTCTGGACAGCAAGATAGACTTGCTCTCGTCCAAAGTAGACCTGTTGCAGCACCATCTCGACAAACACAGCAACAGGCTCGACTCCGTCGAACAGAGAGTGTCAGATCTGGACGACGGCACATCAGCACTTACCCTCCCGTGTCTCCACGCTTGAGGGCCAAATGAAAACCGTACTCGCCAAAAACGAGGACTTGGAAGGCCGCTCCAGACGATATAACATCAGGATAGTCGGAGTCAGAGAAAGACAACTACCAGTCAGAATGGAAGAACACATCGAAAAACTATGCACAGAGCTATTCGGTCCCGCAGTTCTGTCGCAAATATTCGGAGTGGAAAGAGCCCACAGAATCCCTGCAACAAGACCTGCTCCGGGAGCCCCTGCCCGCCCGATCATTGCCAAGCTCTTAAGCTACAAGGACAGGGACGCCATCCTCCGGACGGCAAGAGAAATGGGCAAACTACACTTCGACGGGGACAACATCCGGTTTTACCCGGACTTTTCGCCGTCAGTCCAAGCCCAAAGGAGATCGTCCACCCATGTGAAACACAGACTGCGTGCCAACCAAATCACGTACTCGATGCTCTTCCGGCGAGGCTTTGCATTCAACTGGAGGGAAATACCCACTTCTTCAACTCCCCAGACGAAGCCCCATTGTACCTCGACTGGCAGGGACGTAAATCCGCAAACCAAATGCCCGGAGCCACAAACAGAGAAAGAGCGGGGAGAGTTCCGCCGTGACAAATAACCGGGACACTGATCCAAAGCAAGAAGGTATCAAGCCATCAGGACAATCTTCGCAAACGGGAGGTTGGGGACTAAGCCTCGGAAGGCCACCTGCGCCCCGTGCACCGCACGCCTTGTGTTCTAGTTGGGGGGTTCCAAACGGACGAGTTGGGGCTTGTCTGTGTAAGGAAAATTGTTTTATTGTTGTTGTTGTTCGAAACGCGCACCATGCGCCATCGCCTAACCGCGGGCCTCATCCAGAGCCCCGCCGCCGCCCCTCACAAGCCCTCCCGCCTGACACAGCTCCCATGCAATCCAGCCAACCCAAGTGTCGGGACACCACCGAGGGGTGATCCTCCAGTCTCCCCGCAAACAGGTGCCATATAAAACATCACTGTTACATTCAAAGTAGCAACCTGGAACATTAGAGGGGGCAACATCCCGGCCAAGACACGCAAGATCCTGCAATTACTCAGACGCCACAAGATCGAGGTGGCAATGATTCAGGAAACCCACCTTTTACCGCAAAACGAGCACCTGTGGGCCCGCAGCTGGGGATGCCATCGCTACTTCTCTTCATATTCATCCTACGCCAGGGGAGTTGCAATACTTCTTCACTCTTCACTGGGGTTTCGCTTAATCCAAACAGAAAGAGATAATGATGGAAGAGCTCTTCTGGTTCGGGGCATGGTGGAGGGAGAGGAGGTGGTTTTCGTCAACTCCTACGCCCCCAGCACAGATGGTGCAAACAACTTTGACTGGGTGCTGTCCCGCTTCACGCAAGTGCGAAACGCTACCATAATCTGGGGAGGCGACCTGAATACTCACCTCGACCCACAGAAAGATAAATCACAGCTAACAACTGCGCACCCATCCAAGAACAGCCTACAAGTGCAGGAGATCTGCAAAGCATTTGACCTATCGGACATATGGAGGATCCAGAATTGGGAAGCCAGAGACTACACATACCACTCAAGTGTACATAATACAAACTCCTGCATCGATTATCTGCTGGTCTCCGCTCACAGCAACTAGCAATGGGGCACATGCCAAATACTCCCCAAAACCTTGCCAGACCACGCCACGGTAATACTGGAATGCCGCTTGCCGACTACCAGACCACGGCCACCCCAATCGTGTTTCAAACCCAGATCTCTCGCTGATCCAATATTCGCCACTGAGCTTAGCGAGGAAATCAACACCATTCTTGACATTAACCAAGGCACTGTCAACTCCGCCGGAGTGCTATGGGAATCTCTCAAATGCTATGTAAGAGGCGTCTGTCTAGCCAAAGAAAACGTATCCTGAAACTTATCAGATGCGAGCTAGGGACCAGCGAAACACACCTGAAGGAACTGGAAAAGGAGCAAGCCGCTCACAACTCAGACCACGTGCAGGCGATGTTGAAAGAAGAACTTCTGAACTTCAGAAACCTGGCTGAATGGGAGAACACATTTCTGGGCCACAATCACAGAACCAGACAATACGGCGAAGGCCAGAAGCCTGGAGCCCTTCTTGCTCGTCTTATAGCTGCAGACAGGGTGGACATTATCCGGACACCGCAGGGAAATATGCTGCACAAAGAAAAAGACACAGTCGAAGTATTCAGGGCATTCTACCAAGATCTATACAGGGCCGGGTGCCCGGCGGATTCCAATGCGACCCGGAACTACCTCAACGAAACAGAACTGTACTGGGTGGAGAGGGAACTCCGTGAGCCGCTGAACGAGCCCATAACGCTAGAAGAAATCCAAGAAGCCATTAAAAGTCTACCGCCATCCAAAGCCCCGGGGCCCGACGGGCTAACTGGTGAGTTTTATAAACACTTTGCCCCCCTCATTGCCCCTCTTCTGCTAAATGTCTTTGAAGAAGCGATCAAATTTGGCACTCTCCCACAGACATTAAGAGAAGCCAACGTAATACTGCTGCACAAAAAAGACAAGCCACCCGAAGATTGTAAGTCCTACCGCCCCATTTCATTAATTAATCTGGACAACAAAATCCTGGCCAAGATCCTCGCTAACAGACTTATCCCGCTAATGCCTGCACTGGTACTCGCTGACCAGGCGGGATTCGTACCTGGCCGAAACACCACATTCGGGATATGTAGAATGTTCGGGGTTCTGGCAGCACTCGACCCCGAACAGCAGGCAGTGGCGGTGCTGCTGGATGCCGAAAAGGCATTTGACTCCGTTGAGTGGCCCTTTTTGTTCGCCGTGCTGCAGCAGCTCGGACTTGGGAAACAGTTTATCAAGCTGGTCTCACTCCTCTATAATCAGCCCCTATCAGCAATCACTCTCGGGTCGACTCGCTCGGCATATATTACCTCCAGTGCGGCACTAGGCAGGGATGCCCACTCTCTGCCATGATATTCGCCTTTGTGATGGAGCCCTTAGCAGCGGCCTCAGGGAATGCCAAATCCAGACAGGGCTTAAAATAGGACCTCACCGTCTAATAATATCCCTCTATGCCGACGACATAGTCCTGTACATGCAAAACCCCAGCGAAAACCTTAACCCGATTATGCGAGAAATAATTAAGTTTGGGCTTGTATCCGGGTTGAAATCTAAATCAATCGTTTTTCCCTTAAACACAAAGCCAGAATAGTTCAAGACAATTTTAACTTCCATTGGGCGAAAGCCCACGTCCGATACCTAGGAATCAGTGTCCCTAGACTACCACGACATATTCAAAGACAATTACGAAAGCACACTGAAATCATTAAGAGATAAGGTGAATAGGTGGAAATCTCTACCACTCACCCTCTGGGGAAGAGCCTCTCTGGTGAAAATGGTAATCCTCCCCAAACTCCTGTACCTTTTCTACAACATCCCCATCCTGTTGTCTCGGCGCTTCCTGGGTAATATGAGAAGCCTAGTTCTGGACCTCATCTGGTCGGGCAAACCCGCAAGGGTGGCATACTCATCCCTCGTACTTCCTGTCACTAAGGGTGGCCTAGCTCTACCTGATCTAGAACAGTACTACTGGGCTGCACAAGCCCAGTTTCTCAGTCACTGGTATAAACCCCAATTCGTAAGACCGCACGTACAGGTCGAACGGGCACCGGCCTCACCCAACCTGCTAAGGGCCGTGATTATCAGCAAACAGGCTGTGCCACACACGACGCTGAACATAGTGCAATCCACCTACACAATATGGCAGAAAATGACCCAAAAGTACAAGATTCAGCTTAGATACTCTCCTCTTCTACCCGAGAAATGTATTCCTGGGATCCCACTCAACGCTGAGAAAGTGTATCTGAACTGGGCGGACAAGTGTAAAATAAATACACTTGGTGACCTCTTCATACAAGACACCTTCATAACACCGCAGCAAGCGAAGGAGAAAGGTAGCACCTCCTCCCTTGATATCTTTTTGTACTTCAGAGTGCAGTACACCCTGCAGGCCATCGTTCCCACAACAACCACCCACCTGGCAGCTGCTGCACAGAGCCATTCAGGCACAAGGGAAGGGCAAACTGGTCTCTTCTATCTACAAAGCCCTGCTCATGGACACTCTTCCCTCGAACCCCAAAACGAAAGCAAGATGGGAAACCATGCTTAAAACCCCCATTCTAGATGAAGACTGGAACTATATCTTACAACAGACTCAAAAAGTGGCACTTAACTCCCGCTTCAAACAAATCCACTTTAACTTTCTGCACCAAACCTATTATACCCCTAAAACATCACCCAGGGTCAAATGCATCTTGCGACAGATGCGGGTCCCCTGATGCTGACTTCTTGCACCTAGCGTGGAGCTGTCCAACAGTGTCTAAATTCTGGTCAGATGTGCTCGATGAAACTGACGCAATAATTGGCGAGAGGGTGGGGCACTCCCCACTAGTGGCACTCCTTGGCCTAACGAGACCCCTGTCCTCACACGTTAGAAAACTGGCAAGCATGCTACTGGTTCTGGCACGTAGAAGAGTGGCCATGGCGTGGGGACGCGGCACACCCCCCACTCTTGCGAACTGGAGGAGAGACATTACATACTGCCAAGAAACGGAATCAGAATTTTTAAAGACTCTACCCCACCACTCGAGACCCCCAGATATTTGGGGCCCGTACATCTCTCACCACCTCTCCAGCGCAGCACCAACCGAGACATCTGATCAGCCACCACAGACTTCACCTGTGTAAATCAAATGCGATAGCTGCTTGTTGTGCGATGGGACTGCCGGAGGGTGAGGGGGCGTTCGTGAGGGGGGCAACGGCGGCATGTTAGTAGCCCACTGTTTGGGCTTGTTGGTACACATGTTTATTAAAACGCAAAAATAAAGTTTAAATAAATAAATAAAACTTTACCTTCTTGAATCACCCCAACCTCTTTTGAACATTCTGCAAAGACTTTTAGTGCATTTTAAACTTTGTGGTCCTGGGCACATTTCGCTTTGCTCCATTTAAAGTGGGCCTGGCCTATAAACTTTGGCTCTACAGTATATACTGCCCTTCCTCTCTTGCTGAGAACTCCTAAAAGTGTTAGGACCTGTTTTATTTCTATGCTCTGCCTTTTTCTCTCCCTTTAACGTAACTATTGGAGTGCCATCAGGTTATGCGCTCACATCTGTTTAACAAATTGTGGTGTTTTAACTCTGACTTGTCTGATAGTTATCAAGGGAGGTGTGTATACTTTACCTGACTGTGTTTTAATTTACTTATGATTTAGAGTGCTAGTATATTGTCTAAAGTGTGTTTTAAATAAATAATTATATACATTTAATACAAAGCTCTGGTCAGGGTTTGTTTGCTCTACTGTGTTTTTAGTCCTATTGTGTATACTCTATATACTGCCCTACTCTTCTTGAGAGAAGTCTTACTGCTCAGCCATAGCTAACAGGTAAATCTGGGTGGTGCAGACTGCTACCAATTGGGTTTACTGCTTACTCCTGAAGTCTTAATCTTTTTGCAGTGTTCCCCAACGGAACTGCACAGGATTCTGCCTAACAGCCCCAACACCCCATTTTTTCTTCTGCACTTATCAGACACAACCTGTCTGTTGCCTTATAACCTTGCACTTGCCATTTGCTGGCTGAACTACCACTATTTGTTGCTTTTATTATTTATCCTGTATTCCTTTGCTCAGCACTTTCCACTTCTCCCCCTCCCATGCACTTTCCCCTTTCCTTCTCCCATGCAATTGCGCATTCTCAATGACACGGGGCCTAAAAAGATCGTTGTCCAATTTGTACAAGCGTGATACAAATAACACTTCAATATCAATATCAATGGACCTACAGGACCTGCTGGCGGAGATCAGGAAGGAGATTCATAATATCACTGCAGAGCTCTCTCAGAAGATGTTGGCGCTAGATAAGAGTATGTCAGAGACGGAACAAAGAGCTCCAGAGGTGGACGGCCCACTGTGCAGGCAGTCGTATGAGCTGGGGGAATGCTCCAATAAAATAGAAGCCTTAGAGGCATGTTGCGAAGCAATGGAGGACAAACATGAAGATGGTGAAAATTGCTTCCGCAGGAACTGCATACACAGTATCTCTTCAGCTGTGCGTGACGAACTCCCAGACTTTGTGGCGGACCTCTTCCGTTCGGACCTTCCAGACAATGCAAACATTGAACTGTATAGAACAGGGGCTCGGACCTCCTTGCCGCAGGACAAGGCACTGGATGTGCTGTCCTGGGTACATTTCTTCAAGCTGAAGGAATGCATAATGGTTGCTGCTAGATCTTCTCCAATTATTATCTCCTCCTGCAATACTTCTCTTGTTTTGTACCAGAACTTGGCTTCCAGCACTCTGGCAAAACGGAAAGCACTGCAGCCCTTCACTGAAGTGAGCAACACGGGGGGGTTTCCTACAGCTCTCCATTGGTCATATCTGGGGAACCACTGGTCGTGCGAACTCTGAAGGAAGCTGAGAGCCTGCTGCGTGGTGGGGAGGGGGTACATGGCGAAGCCGAGACAGAGGGGTCAAGCTCAGCCCGCAGCCAGGGTGGCTCGCAAAAATGGATGAAGGTGGGCAGGAGGGAGGAAAGAGAAAGGCCTGGTCCAGAAAACTTGAGAGGGCGAAAAGTCAAGAGTAACATGCATGCATGTTAATATTTACGGGTTGTGTTATACCTGCTAATGTAACTTGTTAGAGAGGATGGTGGCAAAAGGTCTATGCTGCGTTGAATTGCGGCAGGGAGAGAGGGTGCTATTTAGGGAGGCGTTTAGATTCCCTCCAAGTTGGTTTCCCGTAATATGTTCCAGGGGGGAGAAAGCAAATATTTGTTTGTCAAATGCGTATTGGTTGTATTGGGGGGATTGTGGGAGTTAAGTTGCAAATGGTTACTGTTGGGATGACTGGGATCGAAATTGGGATTTGTTGACTAGGAGCAAAACACAGCTCCTGGGTAATGGCATAACCAGTTAGGCAGGAGCTACCACTGGGGAACCAGGAAATAGCACAGAGTGCGCAGCAAATCTAACTTTGCGCAAGATACAAACTCTTTTGTCCATTTCATGTTATCCAATATGCTCTAAATGTCCCTTAAGAATCTTCTTGATCGTCCTTTATACACATTCCCAAACATACATAGTTAAAATCACATAGCTAGATTTGTATGGCACCTCTTGCACCAAGAGTCAAATGTAGCTCCTGGTAGGTGTTGGTTTCAAGCTAACCAGACTCTCCTTGGCTATAACCGGAGGCTAAATAGCTTCCTGTTCCTGGCAATTTTTAAAACCTGGGATGACTATCGCAGGTGTAATTTATATGTGGATATTTGGCGTGGTGGCCTTGAGGGATGCCAGAAAAAGCTGGGAGTGGCAATGCTGCTGGATTAACAGATCCCTTTGTCCAGGGTTAAGATTATGCGGGTACCCCAGGGAGATATATGTGTGTCATGGACTTTCTCTGGGAGCGCATGTTCAATATGATCGACCTATATGCTCCAAATGTGGAACAGAATGCTTTTCTTTTGTATTGTTACGGTTGCAAAGAAATGCAACCTTTCAACACATGCAAGAAGTACAATTTACAATTACATATCTCATGCCTCAATGCCTCAGTTGTATTAATATCCTTACTAAATCTACACCTTCGCTGCTTCCCTAGTTAGCCACAGATTAAAATGAAACCTGAAAAACAACATATGTTATTTGTTTCACAGAGACTTAAGGGATCTGATTCATAGGCTTCATTACAAAATATCCAGTTTTAAACAATGTATACTCATTACATTCTTCCCAAGTTCTTCTCGAGTCATTGGGCCTCATTACGAGTTTGGAGGTAGCCATGGTGCTATTAGCGCCATGGCTGCCTCCAAACTCGGGTCAGGGTCCGGGTTCCTTGAATGAGGAATTACCAGGTCATTCCAACCTTGGAGGACCCAATAATTCTTCATTCAGAAAACCCATCCCCATTCCCATTCGAGCCCCCATAGGGCTCAATGGGAATGGGGATGAAGCTAATAACGTGCTCGTTATTAGCTCCCTGGTCCCCTTGCGGGACCCGCAAATGACATCTGGTCTGACCAGACATTCTGAACGGGTCCCGCAAGGGAACCTCGTAATAGGGCGGAATGGGTTTACCAGCACCATTACCGGTGTTGTTAAACCCATTCCGTCCACCTCGTAATGAGGCCCATAGTACCATAGCTTCCATTTTGCACAATCTGGATTTGTCATTAGTCATTCTAAAGTAATATCGGCAGCTGTCATCACCCCTTGACAGTCCTTCCATGTTATCCATTTGACCTCTTAACACCTGGGCAACTAGTAGTAATAAGGAATTTCTGGATTGCTGACTTAAAATACATTTTCTAAATAATGCTGAAGAACGTCAGGTAGTCATGATTTCTAAAGATAATAAGCCCAATTCAAACCAAATAATCTGAATCGGTAAGCTTGGAGGGAGGGCTAATACCCTTTCAAAAACGACCCCGCCAATCTCTCCCAATCGAGCCTATGTGCGACCATCTTTGTCTCAGCCCCATAGATGACGTTAGGGACTACTTTTTGCTTATAAAATGTAATAACAGGCAAGCATGCAAATCTTCCATATTTCCTATTAATAATGGAAGCTTGTGCCACTGCTATCTCCATTTTACGTCTTATGTCAAATTTATTCCTGAATGCTGGCATTCGTATTCACTCCCAAGTATGCTATGCTCCATGCTGATAGAGACTCGCTCAACCCAGGCAGAGGGCTAGCTTTGATATACAGGACTGAGTATACCCAGGGACGTAATTTCACCAAAATGCCAGGGGTAGTGGAAGTGACATCACACGACCCTTGACCCCCCCTGGTGACATCACAGGAAGTGATGTCATTTGACCCACCCCGAATTGATATCGCGGGATGCATTGGAACGCGACCTTTCACCCGTTGACAAAACAGGGAGTGCTATCACATAGCATTGTACACTACAAAAAATATGGTTACGATATCACTATAATGTTATGTACATTTCATACAAGAATGGATCGCCATCTGTATCGTTAAGATCAGTGTGTATAGGCCCATATTACCAAATTACTGTGAATGCAAGCAGACGTCCATGACCAAATGATAATGATGTGTTATTATATAGCACTTACGCTTAAGCGCTTTATATAAAAAAAATATACAGCCAATATCACCCAACCTGTGTTGGTACTCATTTATCGACCTCAGAAGGATGAAAGGCTGAGTTGAGGCGTTTAAGAACAGACTAAATCAGTGACTCACCCCCTGAAGTGTGCCTGAAATAAACCTTTAATGAGTCTAGCAATGATTGTATAGAATTCCACATTATTTGATATTCCTAATCTTTCTTATTTAGGGTCAGTGCTGAAAGTGTTAAACTTGTGTCACCCCTTTCCTTCTTTTTCTTCTTTTTTTTAAGGGGCTTCAATAAGAAAGCCAGCCACTCCAGAACTAAAGAGCCACATGGTGTTGGCCACAGTCCATGAGCTCACATTACAAAAAAAGAAAAAAAAACAAACTTTTTTTTCTAGAGGTCACAAGGGTGACCACAGAGGTCGCAAGCGAGACCTCAGAGGTCGCAGTTGCGACCCTGGCAACCCCTAAATGACGTCCCTGAGTATACCCGTTCTCTACTGACTGTGTCTATAGATGCAGAGATGAAGTATATGCTAGTGAGGATTATAATGAATGCTTCTTTAGTCTGTCATTTTCTTCTGGAGTATCGCCCTCCTTTTAATTTATCGGTTTTTGGAAAAGCCTTTCTTAACGGCATTTCGGAACTGTTTCTACACCAAAGAAATGTGCGTTTTAGGGGATTTCAATCTCTGCCCCCAGGTTGAATCTAACCTGGTTGTTAGTTCCTTTCTAGCAGGCATGAACAATTTGCGATTAGAACAGGTGCTAGGGCCTACCCACACGAAAGGGCATACAGTAGATCTTATTTGTGCATCTTTGCAATAGGTATGTGTTTTTTCTAGTCACTTTTTGACATGTCAGCTCACCATGTGCTTACTTTTAAAATCCAGTTCCCTGGAAATTCCTAACAGTTTAATCAACCTATTAAAATCTATCAATGAAACTGGAGGAGAGTTGAACCTATAAACTTGACTACTAAGATTATTTCTTATTATAGTATGACGGAATACGACTGCCCTGCACCATCTGCCATCGCCAGATTAACCACAGTTTTCACCACAGCGGCTAAAGATTTAGCCCCTTTTCAATTGACTAGTCAGGAAAGATTTCCCTCCATTTATGCCCCGCCCCAAACTTGTTGCTTTATTTTTTATTTATTTTTTTTCATTTAGTTTATACAAACTTTTGAATTTTTTTAAAAACTTGATATTTTACTGCATACATAATCATACGTAGCTTCGAAAACAAACATCTCACAATTCCTTGGTTTTCAATTCTTATCTCCGGGGTTTACTCCAGATCAAGCAGCAAGTAATTTGTTATGATTTCGCTAGATTCATGTTGCTCTCTTGTTGCATCCCGACGACTGCTCCTGAGTTTCTTGAAAAGCAAGTGCCAGTGACAATTTTTTGTGGGAACTACAATGTAAGCGTACCACCAATCTTCTGCACTGTATGTTGCAACCAGGTTTCTTTCTTGGATCAAATGTTTAGTTTGTAAGTATTTAAGCTCTGAGCAAAACAGTACCAGGTGCTTCAGTGTTTCATTATCGTCTTGGCAGAAACAACATTTCACTTCTTTGCCCTTCAATTCCCTTCTGTGGCTGTTAACTTCTCTTGTTTCGTACAAATTCAGTCTGAATCTCAGGTAGTATCTTCTTAGAATTTTGCACAGAAACATTTCCATATATTGAAATATATTGAAATGTCTGATTAACACCCTTCTAGTGGGCTGTTTACCATGCATTTGTGGGAGCTTCTTTTCTCTAATGTCCTGATCCAATCGTGTTCGAGGAGTTTCTTTTTTACAGCGTTCGGGTTAGTTATCAACATCTTGACATCTGCCCCTAAATCCTTCAGGATCTTTCTACAATTTGATCTCCATTGCTGAAGTATAGGCTAGCTCCGCGCTGACTCTTGCTCTGCCAGTAACTCAAATTGGGGTACTGAGGTTTCAATTGTCTTGCCATATAATGAGAACATGTATGTTCCATGTGATTCTAGCATTCAGGGTCACCACACCTACTTCGTATAGGGCAAAGGCCGCTGGATAGCTTGCTGGTATTCTCAGAATCTTTTTCCAGAACATGCCCTCACTGCGAGACCAGATCTCATAGGCACAGCCGAACATGCTTTCCGCTCCAAAGATTAGTGCTGGAACTACTTTGCTTTTGTGAAAGTTAATCACGGGCCTTGATGAGAATTTCCCATATTTACTATGTACCACCAATGCTTGTGCTGTTAGTTGCTTGCATTTACTTAGTGTTTTAACTGCCATTGGTTCATCACATAAACTTGAGTTGATGTAAACTCCTAAGTATCTGCAGCTCTTTACTTTTTTCTAGTTGTTCCCTTCCCAACGTCCAGTGAAATGTTCTTTTTTTCCAGGGATGCTCCTTTTAGATTTGAGGATCAGGATCTCTGATTTAGCTGTATTCACTTCTGGGCCCATCTTCTCAGTGTAGGCTTTCAGTGCTGTAAGATTCCGTTGCAGAGCTATCGGTGTAAGGACTAATAACACGATATCGTGTGCATACAGGAGCCAGCTAATATGAGTCCTGTTCAATGTGGGTGGTGTACGTCGTATGTCAAACGCTTTTCCCACTTCAGAAATGTAAAAATTAAACAGCGTTGCACCCAAGGGGCACCCTTGTTTTATTCCTCGGGCAGTTGGTATTGCCTTTGAATGGTGGCCTTGATTGTCTAGCCGGATCTTCACCGTAGTTTGTGAGTACAGCCCTCTTATCGCCAATATAAGACTAGTGGGACATCCCTGCTTTTTTATGTTCAGCTAGAGTGTTTCGCGATCCACTCCATCAAAAACGTGTGCAAGATCAATTAGTGCTAGGTATACTTTCTGACCTGAGCGGATCGCCTCCATTTTTAATAGATTGAGCAAAAGGAGAGTCAGGCTGCACCCTACTCCCTTTACAAAACCAGTTTGTCTAATATCAGTTGCTTTGCTTGCTTTCAGCAAAACGGACAGCTTCTGTAATAGCAGGGTGGCGAAGATTTTTCCCACCACATCTAGCAGGGCTATCGGCCGATAATTCGTTGGCTCCATTCGACATCCTTTTTTAAAAATGGGTACGATTATGCCCTCTTTTCATGCAAGTGATATTCGCGCTTCTCGTGTAATATTTTTGAATAGCGTGTGACAGAAGTCTGTCCATTCTTCGACGTTTTCTTTCAACCTATGATTTGATAGGCCGTCTGGACCCGCTGCACGTGAGGCACTACATTTTCGAATACACTCCTTTATGTCAATGTGTTCGAATATCGGGTCCCAGGATTGTATCTTAGGGAAATCAGGAGATTCGGTCGACATTATTTTTTCAGACAAACAACTGTAGTGAGCTTCCCACTGGCTTTCTGTTACCATGTTTTTGATCACCGCCTTTTCCAGATTATCCGCTTCATTCATCAGCGACCAGAAACCTCTGGAGTTTCTTTGCGCAAGTGTCTTTTACATCAGTTCAGCGTCTTTTTGCTCCAACATTGCTCTAAAGATTTTCACCCAATTCCTATATTTGCTCTTCAATGATCTTATTTTTAGTGACTGGTCTACCTTATTTCCAGTTCTAATTTTACGGCAGTTTTTCAAATGTATGTTTATTGTATTGAAGCCTCCCCGGGCCTTTAGATACCAGTCTGTAAATTTCCATGAATTCACGGTACTCAATCGGATGTTTATTTTGAGAACTGGATTCAGGTTCAGCTGTGGTTTTTTCATGGGAATTGTTTGATTCCAGATAAGGGATACCAAATTGTGGTTGCTTTGAGAGGTCTTTATCACTTTCAGCGTTGTAGTTTCGGCTACCATTACTTACGTTACAAAGAAGTAGTCTAAAATTGACTTTTGTGTTCCTCTCTCCCACGTTTCAACTGAGGGGATGTCTCTCTTTGTATTCCCATTCATCATGTTCAGGGACCGATCGTCCATTTCTTCTAGCCAGGTTTTTTTTCATTTTTAACTCTTTTATTGGAACTTTCACATTCACTGGTTTCTTTGCCCCTATTTATATTAGTTTTAAGTTGAGATCGCTGCATATCACCATGTTCAGCTCAGGGTTGTTTGCCATCACACTATCCACAGCGTCCAGAAGCTCGTCCATTAGATTTTCTTGTTTTGGGTCCTGATGGTTCCAATAGATATTAAAAATGTGGAATGTTTTTTTCTGTATACCCATCGAGGGGTTTGACTCCAACTTTGCATATTGAATATTCGATGACAAATTTCTCGTAGATTGTATACCAAATCCACAGTTGCGATTGACTAATATGAGCTGACATGACATAGGGTGGCCCTTCTTCTGGACTACCGCGGGGTTCACTGCGACCTCAAAGCCTTCAAAACATGGGCATTTGGACAACCATGTTTCTTGTAAACATAAGCCGTCACATGTTCGAAGTACCTCTGCTGAGCGGACTCCTAGGTGTGCAAAATCCCTGGTGTTCCAGGTTGCCCATGTAACCTGATTTCGTTCGTCTTGGCATTAGCTTCTCGGGGGTTCGTTTACGGCCTTCGCTAACCATGCCCATTTTCTTTCCTCGTCCATGCTGCACTCCTTGTTTGTTGCAGAGCTGTGAACTCCAATAGCCGTTGGTGTATTGGGCACTGTGATTTCAATTTTTTTAACTTTAGGCTCATCACCCCATGCAGGCTCATCGTCCCTGATTTGCCCTTTCACAGATTTCTTTCTCTGTCTCCCGCCCCTTTCACAGTTTTGAGTATTAACAATAGAGTTGTTCTTGGATGGTATACTCGTGGGCGATAAGGCATTATCTACTTTGTAGATCTGAAATCCCGCTTCTGTTAGTAGTCTTTCGCACATCATCACTTGTTGAGTTATCTTTAGAGACTCAAAGTGTAACAGTGCGCTTGCACGGCCAAATTCGTTTATCAGTTCTACACAAATTATTTCAGCACTCTTGATTGCCCATAAGGCCGGGATGAAGTGAAAAAGTTGTAGCACCAGATTTCTGTTTAACGGTTGGTCGGCCTTTTTTGGCTCAATTCTTTCAATCAGCAATCTGAAGGGCAAATTTGCCCTCTTGGATCTTTCATAATCTTGAAAGTCAGTCTTTGTCACTCTCCGACCACCCTGCTGGACCTCAGCTCTTTTTGCTAGAGCTGCTGCTGGATTTTTATTACACATTTGCTGGGGAACTTCCTTCGTAAATTGCACCGGCATTGTGTTTTCACCAATGACTGCCTTTTTTATGCTCTTTTCAGAATCCACCATGTTTTTCAACAAGCTTCGTTTCAGTTTTTCTTCTATCGTGTAGAAGGGTTTTACGTTCAGAGAGTCTGCTTCACTGCCACTAGGTTGCGCCTCTATCCTTTTTTCTGGTGAGGCAATTAGACTAATCACTCTTTTAGTCGGTAATTCATCCTTCGGATTGCCAATCTCAGGTGTTTTTGTCTCGAAAGTACAAAAGACTCCACGTTTTCCAATGGCATCAGCTCCTCATCGTTTGTCATCTCTTCGTCTTGATCATCGTGGATGTTATATACTGACATATTCATCAATTCTTCCCCGTCACTCTCGATCACTGCCTGCATCCGTCCTCTTGTTCTGATCACACTTCTCTATTGGAGCGATCATCTCGGGTACGTGGATTTTCATTCGATCATCAGCACCCTTCCTGTTGACCGCCTCCCTATTCAACTCAGTATTATTGATTGTCACATTCAAGGCCTTAATGTTTCTAAAAAAGTATGATGTGCTTTTTGCATTTTTGTTCTTTTTGCAGCGACTGCTTTGGCAGGATTCCCATTGGGGCGCTCTCCCCGTTCACTGGGGTTATGTTGGGAGCCTATGATGTTACACTTGATGGGGGGGCTAGACCCCTTTGTTGGAATCTCAGACATCGCCTCCTCACTGGAGCTACGAGGGGGCTCCGGCTGCTCACTTACGTCACCTCTGCAGGGGCTGTTGCCATCTGTACGGCAGGCTAGTCCTTTTGATTCACACTCCTCTCTCACTTTGTCAAGGCTTTCGGTACTTGGGGCGGGCTTTGTCCCACCTTTATTGGGATCCACACTCCTGTCTTGTTTATCACATGGAGTTGCGTTGGTGAGAACTATACCATTAAATTGTTCCAGCTGGTTTTGATTCTCTTGAACGTCGGGACCTGCTTGAAGCTGTTCGTGATCTTGAGCTTTGTCTCTCAGTTCTTGGGTACTGACGAGCGCTATTCTTCTAGCCTGCTCTTTATTTAGTATTGTTAAGGCTTCTTTTGTGACCTCTGGTAACAAACGTTTGTCCTCAGCGTTACTTGTTAGCGCTTCTATCAGGACAGATGTCAATTGTTCATTTTCACGACGTGTCATTTTGTTTTGCAAGGCCATTTCGAACAGGTCACTTTCTAATTTTATCAATTTAGCATTCAGTAGGGCAATCAAAGTGTTTTGGTCCTTACAGGTGTCATTTAGTTACTCGTATAGTTTTGTCAGGGGAGCTACCGCAATTGTTGTAGCTGACATCAGGATCGGCCGTAGTTCATTCACTACCTTTTCGATTACTGCCTTAGAAGCCATCATCCCATCCTGTTCTTTCCTGGAGAGCAACTTTAAAATGTTGTCCTTCTGCTGGACTTCGATTGATCTTTCTGAGTCAGTCTCCGTAGTTGATGATGCTGATGATGATTCATCCCTCTGGAACGGGCCACTAGTCCTGTTCTGCGATATCAGTTTTTGACATATTGTTCTCTATTCTTAGGTTTTTAGAAGGTTTCTGCGAGTGATGGAATTCACTCTCAGAGCTGGCTTCATGACGGATCCTTTTTGGTTGACCTTCTTTTCTTGCCTCATTCAACTTCGCCATTGATGGCTTGGAGCCGCCATGGTTGGAGGGGATATGCCTCTGTGTGCGTAATTGATTTTATTCACTTCGACCACCCCTTGCACTCTGCTGCTTGATGACAGCGGGATCGGTATCGCCATCTTTGCATCCAGGATTGCCAGATCTCTGATCACTTGATCCGCTATTGCAATAGAATATTGTCGAGGTTGCAATTGAAGATTTACGGAGTTCTCATGTTATAAACTAGATGCGGAGGCAGGTAACCATGTTTCCGCCTCTATTTGTTCGTAAGTGGGTGCTAGACTGTTCTTTTTTAGGAGTGTTGAATCCCCCCCCTTCAAATGGGTTACTCCTCTCATGTCATCTGAAGATGAGTGCCCTTGTGTGGGCCTCCACACCCACTTGTTTTGTTTTCTTATGGATCTTTGAGCGCTCATTAGGGGTGTGATTCCCCACTTTGGGTGCATTGGTTTCATCTCTGGGCAGTCTTTGGCTCTGGTCGTACTTATTTGGATACTTATGGATGTGTATTGAGGCAAACCCATCCTCTGTTTGAGATTCTCTGAGTCAATACGCGGCGGGTTTCTGTGTTCATTCTCTTTGTCGTTTACCCTCCTAGAATTTTCTTTCTCCATTTCAATTTTATTTACTTCCTCGACCTTCTTCCACGCCAGCATTTTCAGTGTACGGATGTTTGGCTTATTTGGCGTTGGCTGAACGAGGGGATCTGCGGTTTTATTTCCTTCTAGGACACTTGTATTGGCTTCCACTTCTGCCTCACTTAGCTCGCCTAACTCTGGCTGAGCAACGATGTCTCTCTTGTTTGAAGACTCTCTCCAATGCTCCACTGCCGGGCTGGACCGGCCACAATGTTGCTCAAAGTTAGTCACTCCCTACGCCTACCCCACCACTCCACTCGTGACTCCGCCTCCCTCCTTCTCACCGCCGGCGTCGTCAGACCCACAGCAGCTCCCGGCTCCGGCTCCGGGAACCCGCACGCGGTGAGTTTAGCAACTTTGTTTTCCTTTGTTTTGCGGATTGCTTCACTGGGGATGTTTGTTTGTACTGTCTTTATCGGCGTACTTCGGGGATCACGCTGGTCCATGGAGCACGAGGGGCGGAGCAACTGCTCTGAAGCTTCCAAGGCTTCGAGTGCTTCTATGTCACTAACTGGTTCGGGGGATAAACTGAGAAGGTCTGCCTTCTCATAAGAACCTTTGGCTGGCAAGCGTCCAAGCCCTCGACCCGCGGATCACCCGCCTTCTCTCTCGCGTGTAAATGACTGCAACATTGTTTATTTTCGCCAATCATTTCTCTGTGTAGGGGTGTAAGGAGGCTCATAGACGGGGGTGAAGGGGGTGAGCAAGATTCAAGAGAACTCACCACGTTTCCATGGAGATGGTGGTTCCTTCTTCCTGTGGTGATTTCGCCGTGCTCCACTCGCCTCAGCTAAGCACGGGTCAGCAGAATACCCGTTCTCCCTGGCATGTCCCTTTGCTGCTCCACAGCCCACGGCCCCCAGGGAACACAGGCAACACACTCCTGCCACGCTCCGCGTCTGGTCAGGGGTTTTAGCAATTCTGCTCCTCCCACAGCAATGGAGCTGAAAAAAACACTGTCGCTGAGCTGGGTCCACAGGCAACACACTCCTGCCACACTCCACCTGCTTTTGTTTGGCTTACCTAACCTGAATTTTTCCAGATGAGCACACTCCTCTGGGCATTTGCTCATTTGTTCTGGGGAAACTGACAAATCCTTCAGGCTGTCAGTACTGGGAAATTATGTTTCCCTTAGTCTTTGACTACGTTGCCATTTCTTGGTAACTTTTTATCTATGTTCCAAGTAATTTACAGTACCGTGGATAGCGGTCCTTTTGTTTTATGGCCCTAGCCACCCTCTACAGATTTGTTGGTGTTTGTACAAGTGTGCCTATGATGAACTGGTGGCAGCAGCTTACTTTTAAAGTATTTTTACTTCGTTTTTATGGACCATATCACGTTTACCACGCTTGGCCCAAGACTGTGGCCAGTGCCGAAAATGGCTGTGCCACAGTCTTTTGTTCTGTCCTTTGGCCATTTTGTCCCTTTGCCATCCCCCAGGTCGAGAGACCCGGGTATTCCTTATTTGGGCATGCAGACTCCTGCGAAAACCGGATCGTTCGCGGGCTCTTGCATGTCACGTGTGCTAGTGCTCAGGAAGCGGTGGGTTGGGACTGTCTGGTCCCAATCCACACTACTGGTGCCAATATGTCTGCTAGGCCTGAATGACTGGAAGCACTGTGGGCCAGGATTGGACCACGCCTGGCATGCATGCAAGAGAGCAGATCTTCCATTGGCTATCCCAGATTTGAGCACGAAACAAATCTTGGATAAGAGAAGGGCTCTGCATCCATTCCAGGTCGATCAACTGAAGTTCACAATGAACTACAGAAGGAGCCAAGTATCCTGAAATGAAAGAGCAGACCCATGGAACCGCGCAGACGTCCAGGAAGGTTTGGCACCCTTATCCACCTGTCATCCCGTTGGACCCTTGCTTTTGCATCAAACCAAGAAGGCCTGCAAGGGTGATTTGACCCTTTGGGAGTACTGGGTCGAGCTACTCTCTGAACCTCCTGGTTACCCTCGCAAATAGCCTCTTTGGAAGTGTTCCTGGGCCATCCAGCGAACTGAATAGCTTGAACCCGAAGTATCGTATAGGAGCGCTGTCGTTCCGAGTTGGGACTCAAGACTTTGGGAATCGCTTACTTGTGGTGCTGGGCCCTCTCCTGCCAAAATGTTGTCCTACCTCCTCTAGGTCACGATTTATGAGAGTGTGCCACGCCGCAATCATTTTGTCCCTGTGTCGCCCCGCTGTGGTGACGACAGCTTTAAGTGCCTACAGACCTGCCCCCCCTGTGGCCTGAGACGTGCTGCACTGGAACAGTCTTCCTTTCTTCTTCGAGCGCAGAGAAAAGGCTACTGTGCCACCACAGAGGGTCGTCCCATTGCCGCTGAGAGCCAGAGCGACATGCAATTGCAGGGGTTAAATCTATAAGCGACCTAGACTAAACTGGCAAAGTTTGGCCCGGACTGTGTCGAGGGTCGGTGAGTGCTTGCATCACTTACCAGTAGCCCACTGGCACAGCCATTTGTTTTTACGCATGAGAATCCCTGAAAAGATACTCACCTTAGCTGGGCTAGCCTGTGCTTGACAGCTATTGCCGAACTCCAAAGGTCGATCTACCTGCAAGGGTAGACCCTCCCCAAATAATAGGGCTTTATTCTTCATTACCTCAACCCCCTTCCTGAACTGCAGTTCCCTGAAGAGGACCTGCTTTCGCTCTTACGCACAACCGCGTGTTGTTAATGCACTGCTGTGCTTTTGAGCACAAGGCTCCCCACTTCGTAGGGCTGGACTGCATAAGCTAGGGATCAACTTTGAAGAACTGCCTAATGTGATAATTGTGTTTACTTACCGCTTCTGTTACAGGTCATGGTTGTGTTCTCTCCTTTATCCGCATTGGGCAAAACACATTTGTATATATGTTACATAGCTGTAAGGCATGTGTGGTTCATTAACACTGTGGTTTATTAATGTTTAGTTATAAATGCCTATAATAAATGTATTCTTGATATACACTTGTGTAAGAGCATTCTATGGAGTTGTACTGAGTGTGCTCATTGTCCCGTGACGCCCCAGGTGGGAAGGAGCCCAGCCTGCAACGTTTCACAGCTGATCCAGTAGAACTAAAAAACGACGTTGCGACCCGCCTCAAGCAGCAGCCCTGTAAAGCCAAGTGCATGTTGGAGCACTCTACACCTTACCTTCACCAGCCCGTGTGTGTCCCATCCAGCCATCGTATTTCAATTTGGGGCCTGTTTTGCTTCCCCCGACACGAGGAGCCTCAGCAAGATGGCGGCCTATGTTGCTGCTTCCCCGGTTGCCTAGCAGCCGTGCCTGCCGCAAATTGGCCAGCCGTTCTTTATTCTGCAGAGGGCAGCGCCGGAAGGCGTCAGCCGAGCCTTCCTGTTAAGGCACCCCTTCTAAAGGCACAGGCCTGTTTGTGCCTGTCCTGCCGTCGCCCTGGCACTCTGCCGCACTATAACCCACTCAAGCTACGCGAGTACTTCATACGCTCCCCAGCGCATTTTTGTTGTGCCCTCAGTAGACTGAGCACTCATCACTCGTCAGAGTTAAAGTGGCCTGGCTGCACTACGTCTGAGATTCGCCATTGACACTAAAGTTGCCTCTAACCCTAAAACCTAACGGCACACTATCTGTACTCTAACATTACTTTATGCCACAATACTCAACTCATTAATGCATCCCAGGTAGCCTATACTCCTTTTAGGGGGTCATTGTTAGTGATACTGCCAACTAAAGTTATTGCATTCTACGGGCTCACTGTTATTGTCAACCAAATATACGATACCTTGCTTTTCGTCATCACTTGCTGCTATTACGATATTTGTGTGCACAGTTACTTACTCCACACGAACGTGCTTCTACATATCCACTTCCAGTACTGTATCTTGGCAATAACATTTTATGGGTCCGGTTGCTCACGTCAGCCGATTTCATGACACCATGTATCTTGGATCAATGATTATGAGGCCTGTTGCCACTGCTAGCTAATGTTTAATGCCGTACGCCCAAATTAATTTTTACTGCATTGATAGCTGCCCTACGCCCACATTGATTGCTGCCTCTCACCCAAATTGATGGTTACTGCATTGATTGCTGCCCTTGCGCCCAAATTGACTGCTGCCTTATGCCCAAATTGATTGTTACTGCATTGATTGCTGCCTTACGCCCAAATTGATTGCTGCCTCTCACCCAAATTGATTGTTACTGCACTGATTACTGCCCTACGCCCAAATTGATTGTTACTGCATTGATTGCTGCCTTATGCCCAAATTGATTGCTGACTTATGCCCAAATTGATTTGTTACTGCATTGATAGCAGCCCTACGCCCAAAGTGATTGCTACGGGATGTTCTGCCCCCGCACTACTGACCACAACTAGGTTGCTACCATCTCCAAACCCGTATAAATCACTATTGATCCATGCACACCCCTCGTCATAACATGGCCAACTTCGCACCCCCTTCAGCATTCATCCCTCCGACCCCCCTCCTCCCATCCTTCTTCACCAAGCCCAACCCACAAGTGAACCAGGTGAAACCTACCCCCACCTACACAACACGCCCAAGAAACACCAGCTCCAGAAACCGAACACTAGGTCTCTGCGGAAACCCTACCTGCCAACCTTCGCAACCACCAGGCCACAGACCCCCCCCTAAAAATGACACCAACCCTAACGTACATAGTAAACACAAGCGGTCACCTCCAGCCACTAGTATGGAGACATCCACAAGCAAAAAAGGACAGTCAACCGCCATGACACCCTGCAACTTGCAATGTGCTCTGATCAATGCCCACTCCCTTCCCGCCCACGCCACAGAAATCCATGACCTCCTAACCAACCTCAACCTCGACATCTTAGCCATTACGGAAACCTGGCTTTACAGTGCCGCTGGCCTTGCCCTCTCATTAGCTATCCAACCAGGGTACACCATCCTCAGACAGGACAGACCATTAACTACAGGCGGGGGAGTAGCCCTCATAGTCAAAGAACACTCAGAAATAAGACAATCTTCATCGGAACTCAGAGACAATATTGACTCCCTCACTGCTAAGATCTCACTATCAGCGAACTCCACCATCACCATCAACCTAGTATACCGCCCTCCAGGCCCCATATCTGACTTCCATGAAAACCTTACCCACCTCCTAGCTGAAAACCTAAAAACAACCACTAAAACTATCCTCCTAGGTGATCTCAACCTGGGATTCAAAATCCTTGCTTCTACGCACTGAAAAGGACGCACACTGGATTGGGTAGCGGACCATAACTCCAGCATCGATATCAGCTCCATCACACCCACCCCTTGGTCGGACCATTTGCTTATTCACTTCTTCATCCCCACCCCCGCAAGCACAGAGAAAAAAACTCAGCCCTGCACCACCAGCCATGGCAAGAAGCACCAGCAACCTTACTAAAGAAAGGATCCTACTGTATCTAAACACTCTTACTAACAACCTCTCAACACCCTAGACCCTGCAGTACTGGCAGACATCTACAAATCCACTATCAGTACAGCTATAGACATCGCCCTTCTCCAAAAGAAACACTCCAAAAATGTCAAACTCTCCAACACTTGGTTCTCAGCAGAACTAAAAGAACTACACACAAAAAAAGCACTGAACTCTTGGCAAAGCTATCCCACGCCTCCGCACTAACCTCTTATAAATCACTGGCCACCCAATATAAAAAAGCCATCATTACAGCTAAGTCCACTTCCTATAACGACAGCATCTCCAATGCCAGCTCAGAATCTAAAGAGTTCTTCGCCATATTCAAGGAACTATCCACACCTGCCACCAAGTCTCAAGAGATCGTTAAAGATCAAGCCTGGTGCAACACCATAGAGTCCGCCCTCCTTAACAAAATTGAGCTCCTTGTCACGACTCGCTCCCTTCGCTCCCGTTCCCACCATTTGGGGGCATGATTTGGGGTGTATTCCCTACTGGACTTTTCCTCCGAACTTTATGCTACAGTGCTGTGATGATTTGGGAGCGCTAAATCCCTATTTTCCCAGCTACTTCCCTTCCGGATCCATTCCAGGTTTTTGGCAGCCAGCATGCTTCTTTAACCAAATGACTATGTTTCCCGGAATGCCTTGGCTCACTGCTTCACCTCCTGCTTCCCAGAATGCCTGGCTCACTGCTTCATCTCCTCTCTGGCAGCCAGCATGTTACTTAAATCAAATGACTATGTTTCCCAGAATGCCTTGGCTCACTGCTTCACCTCCTCCTTCCCAGAATGCCTGACTCACTGCTTCGTCTCCTCCCTTGCAGCACAAGGCTGGGTGGAGGATAGGCAACACCTGTGGCTGCAGGTGCAGCAGGCAGCACGCCTGAGGGGTGTGCTCGTTTAGCAGCTTTAAAAGCCTCAGTCTTACTTCAGTCCAGCGCTGGTCATCGTTTGCAGTGTTCCTGTTTTTGACTAGTCCCTGGTTCCTTGCCTTTGTACCTACTTCCTTGTTCCTGTTTTCTTGTTTCCTCCGCCCTGAATTTCGGATTCATGCGCTAATTGATTTCTGCTCCCTTGATTCCCTTTTTGCTTTCCTCTGTTTGCAGGCAGCTATTCTCAGTGCTTTCCCCTTTTTGATGCAGCCCAGTTTGTCTGTGTTCTATATTTCTTTGACTCTGTCCTTTGCTGCTGTTACCCATTTGCCTTAGCCTTCCTCTTAGTTTAGTTTCCTGTCTTTTCCTTGGAGGGGTAGGGAGAAGTTTGCATAGGTTATTTCGTTTTTCCCTGCTCCTGATCCTTACTTTCTAGAGGATCCATTCCATGTTTTCCACTGCACTTCTGCATTTATTTTCCCTTTGATTATTAGGTGTGGTGTGCGGTAGTAGCTAGCTCCTGTGTGAATGCTTATGTTTTCCTCACTATTTTGTAGACACTATTCCCACTTAGGTATTTAGTTTTCCTTCCATTGCTGTTCTAGCCTTTCGGGGTCCCGGTTTCTTCAACAGGATTCGTGGGCTAGCTGACATTCAAGAGGTTTATCTCGTCCTCGTGAGTACAGTTCTTAAGTTCCCTTCTGTAATACCATCAAGAGTGTTAGTACACAGATCCTGTCATTGCTTGCCCTCCACGTGGGTTTAGCGCCGTCAGTACCTGTAACAGCAATTGGGGGTAAGGCGCTTGCCGACTTTCCTCGCGGTCAGGTGCTTACCCCACATCCCTTTTCATATATTGGTTTTGATGTCACACTCTATTTGCACTCCTGGGTTCTAGCATACCTGAGTCGTAGTTCCTGGGCGCACATTTCCCTTGCCATATTCGCTGCCTTTGTACTCGCCTGACTAATCCTGACACTCCTCCAGAATAAAATTCTGGTCCACCACAAAAACCTCACTCAGCACCTCCTATCAACCGCCCACATTGAAATAATGTCTGAGGTCAAAGAAAAAAAAAAACATTGTGCCATTCAAATTTAGAGAAGTCTCCGAACCAGAGATAATAGAAATTGTGAACAAAAATCAAGCCTTCTAACTGCAAAGATGATGCCTGCCCCGCCAAACTAGTCAAAGACTGCGTAGAAACACTGGCATTGTTTCTTAAATCGTTCATCAATGCCTCCTTCAACGCTAACTCAGTTCCAGACAGCCTAAAAGAAGCGTGGGTGCGCCCACTTATCAAAAAACCCACCCTAGATCCCGAAAACGCTAACAATTATAGACCGATCACCACCGTCCCCTTCTTGCTTAAGATCTTGGACAAGGTGGCATACGCGCAAATCCAACAATACCTGGAAGAAAACCAAATCCTAAGGAAAAGACAATCGGGCTTCCGCCCAGGACACGGGACCAAGTCTGCCCTACTCGATCTTAAAATACAACTCAATGACATCATGGACAAAGGTAAAACAGCACTCCTGCTCCTGCTCCTACTGGACCTGCCCGCTGCCTTTGACCTGGTCAACCATGACATCTTAGGCACGCAACTCAAAAACGAAGCCCACTTCTCTCCACAAGCCATCTCATGGGTCACATCCTTCCTCGAAGGTCGACTCATGAAAGTCTTCTCAGACTCCGCCTGCGCCACCCCCACCACCATCCACTGTGGTGTCCCAAAAGGCTCCTGCACTGCCCCCACACTCTACAATATCTTCACCCTCCCACTCTTCAATGACTTAGATCAGCCTACACCAACTATGCCAACGATACTCACAGGCATCTATGAACAAGATGACGCTGCACTAACCAAGATCTATACAGTCATCCAAACCTGGATGGCAGCCAATGGCCTATGCCAAACTGAGACAAAACAGAGATCCTCATAGTTGGCACTAAAGAAACCTTAAACAAACTCCCACCACAATACAAAACCTTCAAAATCGATAACTCCACCATCACAGTCTCATCAGCTGTAAAAACCCTAGGAGTACACCTTGACTCAACACTATCCATGTCATGGCAGGTAAATGCCATAGCGTCTTCTGCTGCACTCACCACCAAGGTAATTAATGCCGTGAAACTTTTCCTCTCAACAAAAAACTGCCTGTCAATAGGCAGAGCCACAGTAGGCACCACGCTGGACTATTGCAATGCCCTCTTCCTGGGCACTTCGATAAAAAACATAAATAAATGCAAGTCACTCAGAACAACGCCTTAAGAGCAACCCCAAGTATTCCGAAAAGGGAACACATCTCCCATGCCAGAAAAGAGGCACACTGGCTACCTATAAAAAAATGTATACTCTTCAAATTCATGGCCATTACGCACAGATGCCTCTCCGCTGACGCCCCACCCTATCTAGTCGAAAGGATCACCCACATTGCGTCCTCCAGACCCACCAGACCCACCAGATCACACTTACCTAACCAGACCCATGTACCCACTTTCAAAAGAAGTAAAGCAGGGGGTTCCAGCTCCCAGCACCTAGCTCCAAAAAACTGGAACGCCCTTCCTACTGCACTCAGGAACGAAAAATCATACCAAGCTTTCCGCAAACTACTAAAAACAACCCTCTTCAACTAACTCTCTCTCCCTAGTGATTGTATGCGACATCTGTGTATCAGAACGTGCATATTGGTTTTTGTGACAACAGTATGTATCAATTACACTTGTAACTATTGTATGTATCCCGTTCAAACCACCTACCTGTTGAAAATTATGCATCTTGAGATGACATGTACTAAGTGAGAATACCTGACCAGCGCCATGAGGCCCCTAGGCAGATGTGCGCTATACAAATCCAAATAATTAAATAAATAAAATTGTGGGCTTCTGATCACTCTCACCCTCCTTAGACTTAGTCTTGGCAGCCTGCCAAGCTACCGTAGATTGGTCTGGTTTGTCCAGAAGGTTCCTCTGTTCCACTAAACTATGGTGGCCTCCTAAACTTATGCCCACCAGAGCAGAGTTTATAAATCCATCTTAAAAACTACTAAGCCAATATGTCCGTCAGCCCCTTGGTTCTCAGTGAAACTAAGCCTATTCCTCTTTTCGGTTCGTCAAGCAGAGTATAAATGGAAAAGGCACTATGACTTGCGTTTGCAAGAAGAGTTCAAAAACAACGTGCCATGTATCATAAAGCCCTTAAAATGGCCAAATTGGTTTATTTTACTACTTCTATCCAATCCGCAGTTAACGCACCAAAAAACCTTTTTCTGATAGTGAAAGAGCTCGCCAACCCCAGCATGTCTCCTGCAATCTCAAGCTCACTGCTGTGCAATCATTTGTACGATTTCTTTATTAATAAAATTGAAACTATCCAGGACAATATTTCTAAAGTTAGGGTGAGTAATCCAGTAAGTACTTCGTCTGAGGTTCTCCCCGAACAACCACTACTTAACAGTGTGGCGGCTAGATCCTTTTCCTCATTTGAGTCCACCAAGGTCTCGGATATTAGTTGTGTGATGGCAGGTTTGAAATCCCTTTTACAACATTTCCTTGCACTTATTTAAATCGGCTTCTGGGAGCCTTTTTGGGGTTATCTCAGAAGCCGTCAATTCCTCATTCTCCTTTGGACAGATCTTAGCTATACTAAGGAAGGCTTTAGTGAGCCATCTATTAAAGAAACCATCAATGGACGCTTGTTTTTTTTTCTAATTACCGTCAAATTTCGTTGCTTCTGTTCCTAATAAAGGTCAGGGAAGTTGTTGCTACGCCCCAGTTAAGATCCTTTCTAGAAGGGCAGAATGTTCTGTATCTATGTCAAATGGGCTTTTGCCCTTTGATGGGGCAGAGGCGGTCCTGGTTGCGGTACTGAACCATATCACCATGATCAAGGATAGAGGCGGTAATGGCAGGTCTTATTTTATTGGACCCATTTGCCGCCTTTGATACAGTTGATCATGAGATCCACATATCCAGGTTGCAGTATGCAGGTATGTTGGGGTCAGTCCTGGACTGATTTCATGCCATGATCTCCTGAGGACAAATGGTCTCTCTCATGCCTTGTAAATCGCCACCAGCAGCTGGGACCTGCACTTCTGGCCACACTTATTAGGTCTTTTGGGTTTCAATTCTTCTCCTACGCAGACGATAAACAAGTCTTGTTTAGGATAGACCTGGACCAGACAGGGACTGCTGGCCAGCTGAGACTGTGCCTTGATGCTGTCATGGGCTGGATGGAAATCAATTAGTTAAGGCTCAACGGCGAGAAGACCAAAGTTTTAATCATCAGTCCCGCTGGGACATCTATAGCTGGACCTCAGATTTTTGGCCACTATCACTGGGTCAGTTGCCGGTCCCGGCGGGTGTGGTGAGGAATCTGGGTACAAAAATATCTTCTTTCTTAGCTATGAAGAGCCAGATTGACACGGTCTGTGGGCTAGGCTTCCTTAAACTGAAGCAGCATAAGAAAGTCCTTTCTTTTATTCCTGAGGTTCTTCACGCTCAGGTGGTTGCAGCTTACCTTAATGGCAGCATTGACTATTGCAATGCTATTTATCTTTCCCAGCCTGCATACTTAATTCACCATCTACAGGTCTTGGAAAATACAGCTGTTTGCCTGGTCAGGGGGATTCCTTACGGCCATCATGTAACAGCAGCTCGCCAATCCCTGCACTGGCTACCTGTTTCAACATGAGATGTTTAAAACCCTCTATGAAGTTTAATCACGAAATTTTACTTGAAATAAAAAAGTGGAGTACTTCAAGAACACTTGGGCCAGATGGGCTGACTAATTTGATGTTAAAATCGCATCCGGAGGCATGGGCTAAAATACTGCTTTCTATTTTTAAGCAGATATTGAATTTTGAAAAGTATTCAATTTTCTTGAAGTACTCCACTTTTTTATTTGAAGTAAAATATCTTCATCAAACTTCATAGAGCCCAGGTTGTCCCAATCGTCCCCTAACTGAGGGTCCTTCAGACTCAAGCCTGTATACAAATTTGTAAAATAAGAATCCCAAATCTCTTCTTGAATTGGATTTATCATCAGGGGCATTTGGAAATCATTAGTCCCACTTTTTAACAGCAACCATACTTGTGAACTAGTTTTAGTTGCTGTAGCTTGTAACCCCACTTCCCCATCTTTTTGGAACATAATTACTTTGTATATTATTATACATTTTTTATATTTTTGTTCACTTTAAAAAAAAAATGTAATCAAACCCCCTCCAATTGTGGGCCCTTGAAAGTTAATGCTCTTAGAAGTATCATATTGGAGTCTTGCAAAAATTGTTAACTACAATTAAGTCAAGAATCATTTTTAAAAAAATGCTCTTATCTCTTTCCTGCATTGTTTATTCTGGTTTTTCACCACTAAATCAAAAACACGTTTATGCTTGAATAAAGGACAGGTTCACGGCTTGGTATTTTGGGCAAATAAACTATGGGCAGCCACATAATTAATGTCATCTCTACCATTTCACTTTCGAATCCCAGCCTCTAAACAAGCATTCAGACTTTTCAACTTTGGTTCCGACCATTTAAATTTATTTCTGCCCTCTCCAATCTTTAATTTAAGATGATCCCGGGAAAGGAGTCATGGATGGCTCCCAAGTTAGTAATAAATGATCATGATCACCATTATGTTGGGCTACCACCTGGAAGTCATGTACAGCAGAAAAAAATGTTCATGATACAAAATAGTAACCTATGATAGTGGCCTGAGGTGATTGCCTCCATGTTGGCAGAGGAGGGATATCACCTTTTAAGGCCCCATTTAGCATTATAAATCCTCTACTCTCCATTAAACTTAACCATCTTGATGCTCTTGTGATTAGTATGCTATCTTTTGTTTGTATACATTTAACATATCAGTGATAGCTAAAGCATTGCAATACACATTTCAAATTGCGTAATGCCCTATCGGCTGATCCCTTATCATTTGGCATGAAAGATTTGTTAAATGAATTAATGGATTGGGGGGGGAAGCCCATGGCATCAACGTGAACCCTGTATCAAATTTACCGGTCGCCAACATGCCCGCCGATGGCTTCCCCCTCAATAAATTTGATGGCCGGTATTCAGCATATCACGTGTACCTCCCATATTGGTGAATAGAGAAGCTATGTCTCCTACAATAGTACAATGTCAATCGATGGTAAAGGGATATTTCTTTGTAACAGTAAATGCTTAAAACCCCAGGTATTCCATCGTCAACTCTCTACCTTTATTAACTGATTGTTAGTTTTGATGACAATTTGTACCCCGTTATCGCCACTTGTATCCATGACCAGTCTGAATCTTCATCCCTCCTATTGGTCTCTACTTCCCGAACCAGCCTGCCTTGTCCCCCTTGACTTAAAGGGAGAAAAGTAGATTGCGTACAGGTCCGTTCTTCATGTGGACTGAAATGTGTTGTCTTTATTTTTAAGGTATAGATAGCCTAGGTGTTTAAACTGCTGTCTTGCCCCCCACAAAATTTCCCACACCAATTGTGAGGGAATCACCAATCTGACTGATTCAGGTCATGATCATTGAGAAACTCAACCTGCCCAATGTCACCAGATTGGATGGCTCTTAGGCCAGGGATAGTCGCCATTAGTCTTAAGATATTCGTTCCATTCAAAATTGGTTCATCTCGTTGCCATCCTTTCATATACATTTATAGGCAATGATTTTCATTAATTTTTAGCCGATGGGCCTGGTTTAGCCCATGCGTTTTATTTGAGGAGGTTGAATCAACCCTTCTTTTCTTGTGTTCGTACAAATCCCTAGTTCCTTGCCTTGAGGAGTCTTTTTTCCTATTCCCTGCATTTTTTATCCCATGCACAGCTGAGGCTTGAGGACCAGCATCTCGCTCATAATCCATATCCTCTATCTGATCCTGGGTTATGTGCTGCTTTTTTTGGTCCAATGTATAGAACTTTCCTATTTTTTTCTCATTATCTTTCTTAGATGTCCCTGTTTGACAATTTCCATGCTAAAATTCCAAAACAGGTTCTTGGTGAGCATAAATAATAGGGTCCTCATTAATTAAATCACTGGATTTTGAATGAGTAGTAAAATGTAATAAATCAACCTCCTGAAATGAAATCTCTATTTTACTCTGATTGGTTTCTGGGTTGTTACTTAGACCCTCGTTCAAGATTTCTGTGACTTCTGTTTTTTTCTTTTTTTAGTTGTCTGACTTGATTGCCAGTTATATTATTCCTTTTAGAATAAGGTTTAGAATACCTTGGGCCTTGCTCGATGTTTCACAAAGTTCTTGAGGTCCTCTGGAGGTGACTTATGGGAGAACTCCGTCCACTTGACTAGTCTGTTCCTCAGTGCTTTCGATGACAGCGAGCCACACGCTGTACAAGCTTGCCAACCGTGGTCTGGGCCAAGGCAACTTAGGCAGAGGGCATGGGGATCTGAAGTTGGGAAGAGCCCGTTGCAGGATGGACACCTGCTGAACCCTGTGGAAGTCGACATGCGCCGGGGAAGAGCGTGACGCCTAAGGACCGAGTACCTGAATGATAAAAAGACAAAGAGAAGAAGTATCTGCACATGGAATTACACGGCCGAAGCCAAACCCAGGAGCGCTGGTGAATTTGGCCCGTTACAGTCGACGTGGAAACGGGGACTGGGGCGTGGCACCAGAGGGCAGAGTCAGGGCAGCGCATGCTCCCAGGGCCATACCCCCGCGCGCCTCTAAATTTAAAGGGGAAGAAGGTTCCATCTCCCGTCACTTGGAAGGGACGCCCATGCAGTATGGAGGAAAGGGGACGGGACGTAAGAGTAACATTCCTCACTCATACGTCCCGTTCGGTTTCCTTCATCCTTGTGGGTGATTGCACCATACAAGACCATAGGGTGCAGCTGTGACAACTTGCCTCATATCTAGGATGAAGCAAAAAGGTTCTTCAGAACCGCCTGATCAAGCTCTGCCAGAGACGTTTTTATGGGAGGGCAAAAGGGGCACTTGCCCAGAGCCCCCACCTTGGAGTGGGCCCCACACTAATAATAATAATAATAATTGTTATTATTATATTATTACTATAAGGCTGCCTGGTCTAAAGTAAGATTTCATTGTTCACCAGACTTAAATCACACACAGCCAGGAGATTGTATGGCGTGTTGCTGAGGCGCTAAACCCTATTGCCTGTCAGTTTTGACAAATATATTCTGCCTTGATCAATTAATGTGATGCTTTCTGTGTTCACTGTGGAATATAGTTTGCGTGTTCCGTACGGCACAACGTCTGTAGCATTTGTTCCTTCCTGTGGGAATTATGTTGATCACGTGCAATAGCCAAAGTTGAAATCCATATTGATAAATTGAGTACCACAATGGTTCAGAAGTTAGCTCAGTGTGTTAAGCACTCATTGCAGAGATTTTGTTCATATGAAAGATTAGTAGAGCACATTCCATCAAGGCTGGCTGAACCTTTCCTATGTCTGAAGTTTATAAACCTACCTGCATATATACTTGGTTTTGTAGCATAAGAGGTGCTATTATCAGCAATGTTCCTGCACCAGATAGGGGTTGCTATAAAAACTAACATGCCATTCGTATGGTGAAGGTCTAGAAATCCGCTTGTTCAGATGGGGTGTTCTAAAACCTAGGCAATCCCCTCCAAAGATGAGCATAAACTATTAGTCCAAGAGGTGAATAAGTATCCAAATTCAAAACTGTGGAACCAAACTGCTAATGCTTGTATCCTGGCTTTGCCAGCAGACAATACAGTGATCCTGATCAAATCATATAATTTCTCTTGCATTATTACTGCGCTGTCTTCTGTGAGGTTTGCCTTCTTGCATGCCCGTGGCTTCGTTTAGATCATTACTTGATCTTTCTTCTTATGTAGGCCATTTGAGTGAAAGGGGTGGTAGACAGGAGAGAGCGAGCAGATGTTGTAGGCCTTGGGCAAGCACATTTTAAGGTCTGCTCGTTTGACACAAAAAACGTTTTGCTTTATGTACAAGAGTCAAAGGTTTTTCTGCACGTTTGTGAGCGACAATTTCGAAAACCATAGTTTTGGAAGTATTTAAAGCTTAAAAGTACTAAAGACATACCTAGATTAAATCTGTTAAATCACACTGATTGGTATTATGGTACTTATATACTTCCCTTGATGATGGAAAGAATGAAGCTAGAATCATTCCCATTTTGCATAACACCCTTCTGTAATATTTTGGTTTTATAAATTGTCAGGTTTGGAAAAGTGGTTTGTGTACTTTGCAAGTCGGTTTTATAAAATTAGATTTTTTAGTACATGGTAAGAGCTGGAAAAGAAAGTGTTAAAATGCGGAAATTGCAGAGTTGGCACAAATCCCAGCTTCACCCCTTAAGCAATGTATGATCCTGGGCATCTAATTTAATCTTGTATAGCCTAACCTCTCAGAATTGCCAGTCCCTAAACCTTTCAAAATCGTCAGCCCTTCAGAGTGATTTCCTTCTCAGGGTATGATCTTCATAAAAGCCTCACTCGTAGTTTCACTGGCTATACGGTTGCTTCCACTATAATAGTGAGCATTGATATACTGCACACAACAGGCACTTGTTCCCTTGATCTCTAATGGCAACACTATTTGAAAACCATGTCCCAATTCTAATGTCTGTCTGGAAAGAGACACCCTCCTGGTAGCTTCTAATCTGCATTCACTATGCATGCGATTGTATGTGTAGCTTTCCCCTTTCTTACAATTGGTCTACCCTATCCATGCTTGAGCACTTTTGCATTTTCTGAGGTAGCTAATATGAGTCTGTCTATTCTAGGTTACATGTACCTTTTACATACAGTCCTGCACTAATACTACAGGCTGTATACCTTCCCGGATGCCATTGATAAAAAGTATCCTGTTTCTATACTAAAAGAGAAGTAACCTCTTCATACATTGCTAATGTTGGCCGTCAAATGTTATTTGTTTAACATTCTGATTTGAGCAAGAATGAAGAGGGTAAGGGAGTAAACATGCTTATTTTGAATGCTGCAAGGCAGTATATCAACCTGTAGGTTATGATCACAGTGGGGGAAGGGTGCCACCAGATATTCTTGATCATTTAATTCCTTTGGTTTGGTGGAGGGGGGCCCCAAAGATGTCTATGCCCAGTTCCCCAAAAATGCTTAAGAAAGCCCTGAGCTCTGCATCTCGCCTGGAGGTGGTATCCAGGGAATAGTGCTTACAGAACGCCGGTGTGTAGCCACCCTGCTGATGACATCCGAGGAAGCATGTCTCTGAAACACGACGGCCTGTGTCTTAGCTCTGACTGCATGGACATGAATCCCTTCAGGAACCGGTTTGCCCATGATTGTATACACCTCTGAAATGGTCTGGACCATCCATCGACCAATAGAAGCTTTGGATGCCTGGGAGCTTGGAGACATGCCCCCAATCGTGACCAACAATTCCTCAGACTTCCTGAAAGATTTTGTCAGAGAGTGGTAGAACCGGAGGACCCTCTTGAGGTCCAAGGAATGCAAAGCCCTCTAGGCATCCAACTTCAGGTTCGGGAAGAACACTGGCAAGTAGATTTCCTGATTCAAATGGAATGGAGTGACCATTCTGGGCAAAAAATTAGGATGAGTGTACAAGGTGACCTTGTCGCTGTGAAACATGGTGAAAGGCTTGCATGATGACAGAACCTGCAGCTCACTGACTGCGCACCGAGTTGAGCGCCACCAGCAACACTGTCTTTAGTGTCAACAGCCTGACGTCTACCGAGGCCATCGACTCAAAGGGTTTGTGCTGCAAGGCCGCAAGAACCACGTTGTGGTCCCAGACCGGATGAGGCCTGTGCACCAGAGGAAAAAGCCTGGAAAACCCCTTGAGGTGGGCCTTAACCACCAGCTTGGCGGTTGAAACAACGTGCTGTGGGGAATTCTTGTTTGCCCCAATGGCCACTAGATAGGTGCGGCAGGTATCAAACTGACCGTCAGAATGAGTCAGATGTGCGGAAAAAGACAGCATGTCGTCCAGGGAACAGGTAAGGGCGTCAAACCCCTTATCGTGAGCCCAGTGGCAAAATCTCATCCACTTACTGTTGTACTGGGCCCAAGAAGGGTATCAGGTAATATTATCCCCATACATATGGTCGCCGTAAATATTGCCGGGAAAAGGTTGCAGCGATATTATATGGGTGACCATATATATGGGGACAGGGGCAAAAAAAAAAAATTTTAAAAAAAGAAGAAAAAAAAAAAGTTTGGGGGTTGCGGGGGTTTCCCCCACATGTTCCATGCAATAATGTCGCCACAATAAACGGCCATTTTTCGGCGATATTTTTGCATGGCGAGATTTTTGTGGTGACATTATTACATGGAACCCCAAGAAGACAGTCTCCTGGCCTCCTGAATGATGTCCCAGTTGTCCTCAGAGAGCTGAGCATGGTGGAGTTTCAGCTGGTCAGGAACCAGGCCGCCAGGGTCAGCCTGGCCGGGTCCGGGTGCTCCACTGCTCCACCCTGGTGCGTCAGGAAGCCCCTGCTGGGGATCGGAAGGCGAGCGGTCCCTGGGAGAACAACTGCAGTAAATCAGAGAAGCAAGCCCTCGACCGCCAGTGCGGCGCGATCAGGATGAGGCTGCAGCCCACCGACGTCCATAACTTGTGAAGGGTCCGTTGGAGGAGGAAACACATGGCACCAGCGGCTGTGCCAGCAGGGGACTTAGAATTCAGAGGAGAGACAAATAAGTCCAGATCCGGAAACCCTGATCTCTGGAACAGGGACAACAAGAAGTTGATGATGTGTATCTCCCACTCGTAGGTGTTGAACCCCAAGCAGCACAGCTGGTGCGATTCCGCATTGCTGCCCCCGGGAGGTGGACAGAGGAAATCTCATTCCCAAATCGCCACTGCCTCCATGTGCACGGGGGGGGGGTGCGGGGTGGGACGCGTGCCACCCTGTTTGTTGAGGTAAAACATTGTCATGGAATTGTCGTTTCTGACCAGAACCGCTGCGTCCCTGATGAGACAGAAAAGCCTTGAGCAGCAGACCCACTGCTCTCAGTTTGAGCAGATTGATATGCATGAGGGACTCCGCCCTGGACCATGCACTATGAATGGAGTAGATCCAGAGTAGCCCCCGAGCTCAAAAGCGAGGAATCCGTCGTCGCCACCAGAGTTGGCTCCAGCTGGGTAAAGGGCGCTACCACTGCCGCATTGCTGCCCATCAACCACCAGCGAAGGTCTGGGAGGAGGAGTGAGGGCATTGGGATCCTGTCCGACTTAGACCCCATCTCCTGGTCCCACATGGCCGATAAGTGGAGCTAGGGCCCTCTCATCCTGAGGTGGCCGTGCAGAACCATGAGCATGCAAGATGACATCAGGGCCAGAAGGTCCTAGTGGTGTTGTGTCAAAAAAGAAATGGCCTATACTAATAAACCTATTGCCAAATTCTTACTCTATATAACAAAAGGGTGTGGGACAATGATATGTATAACAAAAGTGTGTAGTGCAAACTGAAATGTCCAAAAGAGAGGACTGCTGAACTAATACACTTCCTTTCCCACGTTGTATCACGGGACAAGGCGGAACAGTAGCATGACTGTGAGCACCCCTTGAGTCTACAGGCATCAGGAAGCCGTTTCTTCCAGAAAGGCAGGATCCCTCAAATAAATGTGTTTTGCTTGGCAGCACAAGACTTTTCCCAAGCTCTCACCATGCGGGATTCCCCTCTTTTGCAGCTTTCACATGATACCCCTTCGTTGGGTTCACCTTCGTCTTTACACTACTGTTTAGTAACAGTATCAAAATGCGGGATTCACTTTCCCTTGTTTTCACATTGCCTCCCTCCATCGGGTTTACTGTAGCCTTCAAATCACAGTTCAGTTAACTTTACCAGTTCTACTAGCTTATAGCATTCAGGAACTCAATGTCTTTTAAACAAATATATGGTTCACTTTCACCGATTGACTCAGGTCCCCCTCCTACGGGGTCAGCCTTCCTCTGTAGGCAGTTCTGGCTGCCCTCGATCGGGAGCATTGAAACCGCCAGCATCCCACTTGTTTCTTTGCAATTTTTCACACTTTTACGTACTTGCAAGTTCGATACAGAGACTGGGTCACTCTGTTATATTGTAGCAAGTGCGTTTACTTTTCACAATCAAGCTTCTCTTTCTCACGGCTGCCGTCCTACTCGCAACCCACAATACAGTTTAAAGGTTTATACCGGCCTCCTCTCCCAAGATCTTCTGTTATCTGCAGTTCCTTTCACTTCTTAAAGACTTTTGACTGCACAAGGGGTCTTGTACCCTCGACTTTCTACTCATATGACCACTTTGACTATTCGCCTTTTTTCTCAGTTATTTTCTTTCACGGCTTCTCTCACACGCACAATCTCGGCATTCTTCATTCTTGCTACAATGTGCTTTCACTCACGGTTTTTCGACTACCCAAAGAGCACTTGAAATGTTAATGTCCTTTTCATTTATCATCACAAGCCGGCCTCCCTTTTCACTCACTGGTAGTGGCTGATACAGTTTATCAAGACCTTCCGTTCAGGCAATGCTTTTGGCCCAGCACGGCTAGTCTCCTTACAAGACCTCACGCTGCACATGAAGGAGGTACGGCAATGACCTTCTGCAGTGGCAGGGAGTTGCCCCTTTGGGATTCTGCAGTGACACCTCGCAACTGGTAGGACCACAGCCTTTCCTTCGCCTCCTGGTCCCATCTGCTCTGCTTCCATAGTTGTGTCGCCTACCTGGGATTTTCGTGCCCTTCCTTTCTGCTGGTCTTGCTCGCTTCGGTTGCCCTTCTCGCCTTGCTCTTCGGGTGCTATAACGCTCTGCCTTTTATCCCAGTGAGGCAAGTTAACAGGATTCAGGTGCGCGTCATTAAGGTTAAGTGCCTGACTCAGCCTGACCCTGATATTGGGACATGTCAAACAAACTGGTTGTGTGTAAGTCTGGCCTTCCCTGAAGCGCTTTGTCCGTGCAGCAGAGTGTGTGCAGGAGAGGGGGGGTGAGGTGAGATAAAGTTCGTAGATACATGGAATGAGGGTGTTCTACAGGGAAATCGGTACAGGGATACAACGTCTCTCCTCAGGGTGCCCCACTCCCACGGGACCCCTCATCCAGGTGATCGATCCGCATTGGTCCACCCCGGGGTCTGGATCCAATAGCGATGGCCGTGCCCCGGCCACCTGGATAACAGATCACAAGGGACTAGCCGGTGAGACACCCTTTGATTTCTCACAGCTGCAATGGGTAGATATATCCCTGTGGAGACCACCCGCATGCACCCTAAAGTCGAGGGACTGGGTATGCCCTGATCTAAATACTAGATGGCAGTCGGTCTAGCAGGCTCTGCTGTGTGCTTGTCCGCCATCTTGGGGCCTTGCGCCAGGCCCTGGGCAGGAGGGTACGAAATTCCAGTGCCACATGCTGGCTCAGACACTCCTTGGCCATCGAACCTGAAACAGAACCATCAATCTCAGAGGTAGGCTCAGAGCCCTCAGTCAGCTGGCCGGCAGTCAAATCACCCTGACCCATGACATTGGTGGTGGCTCCGGTAGGCTGTGTGCCTTCAGCAACAGAGCTGGTAGTCGTGCTGGATCGTGATAGGGACTGACTCTTGGAGGTAGAACACAACGATCCCTTGCCCACTGGGGCCGAAGAGGACGAACTTGATCGCCCGTCCGTGGACAGCCCCGTGGAGCTCCCGAGTCCCCCGGCTTGGAGGTTGGTAGTCTTAGCAGCCTTGGGTCTGCCAGAACCAGAATCCAAGGTATCCTTCCACTTAGAAGCCCCCGGGAAGGAGTCTCTGCGCTGCGGAGCGTACTAAACAAAGGGCCTACCTTGTCTTGATGTGGGGTCCTGGAGACAAACTCTTTAAGATGACCTGAAGGAGAAGCGTGGAAGATCTCCCTTCAGTATGAAGGCCTATTCTTCAATGCCTGATGACCGAGAGCGCTGTAAGCTGTGCACGTGTCCCAGCGGTGCTTTGGCCCCAGGCACCCAAGACAGAGTGCATGGATGTCCGAGGCCGGGAACGAACGTTCGCAGAACGCACATCTCGTTCATCGAAATGCAGCCGACATGCGCCAAGGGGGCAAGGGGGGGGGGGGGTCAAAACACCGAAAGGAGGTAAAGAAGATTGAAACTGAAAACAATAACGGGGAGCAAGCGGAACGTTAATTAGTCCCCGAGTCTAGCTGCCAGGTCCGACAACGTCCATGCAGAAAAAGGGACTGAGGTGAGGCATTCCCACGCCCAGTGGCGCACCCCCACATGTTTAAAGGGGAAGCTCCGTTTTTTCGTTGCCAAATGTTCCTGAACCGTACCCACGTTGATGGAAGGCCACAAGGATGGAGGAAAGGGGACGGAACATTTGAGTATTGAGGTTCGCTCTCCTGAATCCTGCAATGTAGCAGGAGATCGCTCACCTTGAAGCGAGCAGGGGGCAGGGCTAGAATAGATGCTGCCATGAGGCACAAGAAGATGCTGAAACCACCACACCGAGGTGTGAAACCACCACACTAGAAAGTGTGAAATTGACTGCTGTATGTCTTGTATTCTCTGTTCCGTGAGGGACACACTGCCCACTGTGTTATCCCATCTGAACCCTATAAAGGTGATGGGCATTGGGACAAAACAAAGCTTCTTGTTGTTTATAGAGAGCCCCAGGTTTAAGAGCAACTCCAGCAGCTGTTGTAGGGAGGCTGCTGCTCCCAGGCATGGTTCAGTTCGGACGAGCCAGTCATCCAAATAAATTACCTGGGGGCAGCATTGAGTTTGAAAGGGAGAACCTGAGATTGAAAATGCAGTTGGCCAAGGAAAATTCAGAGGAATTTCTTGTGTGCCTCGTATTTCAGAACATGAAGGTGTTAGGGAGAATTCTCTGTTTAGGCTGAATTTCCTAACCTAGTGAGTCCCCCAGCAGCTTTGCTGGATTTTTTGGGGTTTATTTTCTTCTCCTGCCAAGAGTGGGACTCTTTTACCCTCACTCTTGGACATGATTTGAGTGTATTCCTGTGACTTGTAATGTGCTTATGGGCTTTGGGGTATTTTTCCCCATAGGCTATCATTGGTTTTTGTATGTGTGTTACACAGCACCCTCAGTGCAGTAACACAGGGGTGTCATAGTGACCCCCAAACATAGACTCCATACCCTGGGACTGACTACTGTCTCCCTGGGCATGTAAAGTCACCATTGACTTTACTAGTCTTAAATTGTGAACATAACCAGTACAAACCATCATACTGTGGAAGTACTGGTAGGGGCAATTAGATTGCCCCTGGGTCTGTTTGTCGAGGGGGTACTGTCCCGTCCCCCCTCGCCGGGTTTCTGGCTGGTGGCAGTGGATACCACGGAAATATTCCACCGGAATATTTCCCAATGGGATTTCCCATTGATTTTAATGCATCACTTTTTGGTGCAATGTTAAAGATACCGCCGGTTTATTTATTTAATATTAATTCACCGGTTGGGATTTTTTGCCAGAACTCGCCGCCAAAATGGCGTATGCGTTCACTTCAGTAACCCTGAACCCGATTCGAGCCTTTGTTCCACTTTTGGCAGGCTTCTGCACAGAAGCCCTCCAAAGTGGTGCCACTGTGTCTGGGTCTACAGGATGTGTGGGAGGGGGATTTAGGCACCCTGGACTGAGTTGCCTTGGCAACTCAAGTCGCACTCTTGTGTGATTGGCCCAGTGGTGAGCCCCCCGGCTCACCACTTAGCATGTTTGAGTGACAGGTAGGACTGGTGAATGGGGGTTTGCTGCATAAAAGCAGGGCTTTGGGGACTGGAACTTCAGAAGTCGCCACAGGACCTAAGAAGCCGAAGAGGGAGAAGCTGAGCCGACCTGCCACGACGACACCACCGGTGGAGCCCTGCGGAACCGTCTCACCACTTCCCAACGACAGAGGAGATCTCCAGTCCGGAGAGTCTTCTTCCCTTGACTGGTGGGGACAACCAGTTTTTGCCTTCTTTTCGCCTCCCTGGAGCATCTCGTGGCCGCCTTGCCTGTGCCAAGCACCCCGGCAACCGGAATAGCACTTTTTACCTCTACCGCGAAAGAGGGGTAACATCCTTTTAACCGGAAAACTCCACGGCTGGTTTCTTCCCTGGTAGTGCAACGACCTTCAGCCTTCCTCCACGTCGAGATCTTCTCTTCCTCTGGACGACGCCGCAACTTGCACCCACTACCAGGAACAACTGCCACCGCTGGAGGATCCTTTCCATTTTTGAAGGTACTGTGTTCCACCCGGCTTCCCTTGCCACCGATTGTACGGGGTAGATTTAGCCCTTGGCTCTCGAACCTGGGTTAGCCTGGGACACCCTAACTAAACTTTTCTAAGCTTAACAGAACTTTTCTACTCACCTGTAAAGACTTTTGAGACTTTGTGTGATCTTGGGCATATTCGGCCTGGCTCTCCCTAAAGTGGGCTTGGCACTGAACTTCCTTGCTCCTCAATAGACTGCCTTCTTTAAATACTTACTGTGGTTCTCTGAAAAGTGTTTTGCTGTATTGCTTTCTTAATTCTGCCTTTTCCGTCCCTTTTTAAACAACTTGTTGGAGTGCCATCTAACGTTAAGCGCTCACCTCTGTCTGGAAATAAGTGGTGTTAACTAAGACTTGTCCAACAAATAACTAGGGATGTACATATAGTAATTAGGACTGTGTTTTGAATTTACTTACCTTTTTCTGTGCTAGTGTAATTTACAAGTGTGTCTTTTAAATAAATAATTATATACTTTTACACAAGCTCTGGTCAGTGTTTGCTTTTGCTACTGTGCCTCTGTACCTATTCTGTATGCTCTATATACTGCCTAGCTCTTCTTGAGGGAAGTCTGACTGCTCAGCCACAGCTACCAAGTGAATCTGTGTGGTACAGACTACTACTTCTGCAGTGCTTCCCCTTGCCTCTTTGTCAAATCTATATTTTCTGCATGCTTTTCCTGTATGAGGCCGCTATTTTGGCAATTTTACACTGCTCCTCTTATTTTTGGGGCCATGTATAGTTTGCCAAGCGCTTGATGTAATGGACGCTTGTGCTGTCAGATATCAAGGTCGATTGCAGTGACTTGTTGTTTTATTTCCAGCAGCCACACCTGTTCAACCTGTTCTGGCCATTCACCCCTGACAAACAGTTTTGCAGGGGGTGTTCCCTAGCAATATTAATTTCCACTGGGGTCGACCTCTCAGAAATGTCAATTTCCTTCTGACTTATCTCAAGGTTAATTTTACTTTTGCAAACAGACCCAATTCTTTTGAGTATTTCTTTTGAGGGGTGTTTGTACAGTAGTAGCACAGTATGCCAACCCAACAAGGTGTATGTACCCTGCCAGCTAGTATGCTCTGTTAGACTGTAAAGAGTGGTAGGTCAAATTTAGGATCCCGGAGGAGCACCCAGGCTTTAAGGGGATTTCAATCAGGCACACACCCAGATCTCACCTAGCAATGCAGTGCGCAAATGAAACCTTTATTTATTTTTCTCTACAAGTTCAATATTCTGAATGATATACCACTCATATCACACCCTTCTCAAAATACCCCCCCCTCCCCCCCCAGTCACACTGAGCCAGGAATCAGGCCAGTTGGTAACAGTAGATATGTATTTATTTAGAATTTAAATCACAATATATTTTAATAGGTAACAACCACCACCAATGGGGTGACAGAACACTGAATAATATATTTAATGCACAGGGAATCAGGTAATGAACACAACAAGAATGCAGCACAGAAAAGGATACTTTTGGGATGGTTTGGAACAGATAGCACTATGGTTAAAGGTTCCCCCTGCAACACGCCTCAACCCACCAATAGTAAATTTACATTGATGTGAGGAGAGAGCAGGTAATCAGGAATAATACAGACCAAACAGAATATCACTCCCATCTTCCCCCCTTAAACACAAAAGAAAAACGGATTTGACTTTTCAACTATCAGACTGGCTTTGAAACTGGCTGAGCAAAAAACACTAAATGTGGTCAGAAATGCTTAAATTATTATAAAGATCTACAGGAGTCGCTTTGAACAGATGCAAGCAATCACAAGCAATGATTTAATCAAAAGAAAACAATTGTAATCTCAAAGGCAAAGTGGGAAATTATTTAAAGACATTTTGCACGTGTAAAACATTTGCAAAATGTACATTTGCAGCAAACTTTTACTATGCGATTTCTGACAAAAACAGGTCAATGTGGTTTTGAGTTGTGGAGATAGCTAAGGATGTTAGGTATCAGTGGGTATTGAAATTTCGTTTTGATCTTTAAAAATGAGGGATTTATAGAGGTTTTAGTGAGAGGTGTTTTTCGAAAATAAAGAAATAAATTTGGACAAGAACTTCAGTTTAAAACCTGAAAATATGGATCATGCTTTTACTCAAGACTAGAGCATGCAGACTAGACAACCAGGTTGTGACGAAGTAAGCTCTGAAACCGATTCATGAATTCAGTACAGATCCCCAGCGCCTTCCCCGGCGGAACCAGTTCAAACACTCGAAGTGGGATTTTTGGATGAGAGTTACACAATTAAAATGACTATGAAAATGACGCTTTAGCAAACAGACAGAATAAGATAGCACTAAGATTCTGACACTGTAACTGGTTATGAAATTAAGGATAGTTCAGGGGTTTTAGGGTGGGACAATATAATGCAAGGTATACAATAGCTCACTAGCATCCTGTTAATACTCACAATCCACTGGGATTTAAGATTTTAGGCTCGTCAAGATTCTGTAAATGGATTGGTCTATCAGGGAAGGACAGCACATCAGCTAGGATCAGCAAAGCCGTTCGCCGGAACTGCATGGGATCTGCCCTTCTTATTTCTGGAAATTTTAGATCAGCGGGATGGCGAGTTCATCAAGCAAGCATTATGGTATCAAGCCAGATAGTTTCAGGATGCTTTGCCACACCACAGCGCTTCAGTGGGTTGTAAGGATTAGTTGAGGATGGAGGCCTACCTGAAAATGGTTCAGCTACTGCTTGGCCTGGTCATTGGCATCTGGATCTGGAAGGATGTTGAAGGCTGGATGTTGAATGATGGAACAAAGTACTTCGCAGGAATCAGAAGCGAGAGTCTCTCTGTGTTGTCAGATGTCTCCATTTATCCTTTCAAATGACATCACAAAAATGGATGTATGGGCCGGCTTAACTAAACTTGCCCCTGTGACTAGGATTGGATCAAAGCCTCATCTCCGCCCTGCATCCGAGTGATTGGATCAAAAACAGATGATGTCAAGTTTATGGTTTGGTGTTTACAATCCTTAGAAACCTCCCCTAGCCAATAATATCAAAATCGAATTTTGTACTAAATAAATATTTATGCATTTGTAATCTCTACGAAAATCACATACAGGGATTACATATGTTATGGAGTATCTGTTCATCAAAATCCCACAGCTGTGAGACCGTGTTTCGCCTTTCTGCAGCATTTTGTCCATTTCGCCCTGAAAACATTTTCCAAACTTTCTCCAAATTTCCACACATATGCGTGTTTACCATAGGAATGTGTGTGCAAAGTTTAACAATTCTACCATAAATACAGTTCCCATAAAACCACATATATTGCCATTTCTGTTCAGAATATGCTACACAGTTCCACCACGTTTTGAAATGTAGGGCCAAAAATTAGAACAAATCTGCCCTTTTCATATTTTTCACCACTTCTGATAGCGAGTTATAAGTCTCTAAAATAATTTCATTACATATACTTGGCAGCAAATGGTCCACCTTTTGTCTGTCTCTGGAGGCAAGGAGCAGCCCCCACCTTTGGGATTTCCTTCTTCAAGCCAAATGTACAACCTTTTCACAGGTCCATTTCTTGGACTGGAGAATCTGCCATTGTTCAGTAGTTGGCTGCAGACACAAGTCTGGCCTACCCCACAATTATCATGTGGCAGTGAGCATCTGCTGAGAGGAATGCTCTCCCCTTGGGTGGAAACCTGTTTTTCAACCTCTTGCATGCCCAGCCAGCCTAAAACAAACTTGTTGCATCAGATGATATAGATAAATTACATTCTTAGATTTAAACCTGTGGGATCAAAACAACTGAGATCCGTGTTATTTTCAGCAATAATCCTTTTATATTTGCTAATCTGGCAGATCTTTAGTTTTAGACAACTTTACAGTTTAATCAGGAGAGCCCATTTGACAAGGGGCCGTCACTCACAGGTAGCCCAGTGTGGCTGCCCACAGATTTTTGACAGGGGCTGTCATTCACAGGAAATCCAGTTTTGCTGAGGAGGTGTATTGCTCTTCACATTTCAGGACCTTGTACATTCACAGTGCTTCATTAGATTAAATGAATTCTAGCGCAAAGCAAGATTTTGAGTGTTGGAAATTGTTATGTACAGGCATTTTGAAGTTTCAGCAGCAAAGTAAATGTCATTTACAGGCACATTTTGGAGTTTCACTTGCAAAGCGCTGCTGCTCCCTCTGCACTCTGTTTACTTGTCATGGAGCCCACAGCCACTTTTTCTGCAGCGTGTGCTCTGTTCGACCACACATGCACCATGGGTGGCAAGTTGTGCAGCCATCTTTTTGTGTGTTGAGAAGCACGGTTTTGGAGGTTTTTGGCGCACACAAGGATTTTGCTGCCATTTGACTCTTTCTCGTACCATAGATAGCAGGGTGAGGCCGCATAGTATAGCAGAGTGGTTCAATACATCCCACAGTTGGACATTTTGAATAACTGATCATGCTATTCAGCCTGCACAAAACACTGCCAATGTTTTCGAAAATTCATTTTGGATGTGTCCAAAACCATTACTCAGGTGTTTGTGGCAGTCCATCTGAACAAGTTGCTCATAATCCTAGAATAAGCAAGAACATGTATAACTAATCAAAAAGGTGCTTCAATGCTAACACCAGCCTTATGCTAAGATTCACGTGTATGTTTTCACTCCATGAGGTATGGACATGGGCCAGAAAATGTGGTAAATCAGAGTGGGTAGTCGGCACACCCAACTGTCACTGACGTCTGTTAGTTTCTGGGTTTTGCCAGCTATCGAGGCTCGATCAGCAATTTCTTCAGAATGATGCAACCATTGTCTGTGCTAAAGAAGATGCGTTCTTTCACTGTTTGAAGCCAGCTCTAGAAGATTAGGGACATACAAAGTGGTCTTTTTTCTTGCCCTGTGCCCATAGAAATAGGCATTGCCAAATAATTAGTTTTAGAGGTCAAAACCTTTCATAGTGCCATAGAAGCTATTCTCTTCAGTAACGGGACAATTACCACCTTACCAGTAGCTTTTTCCTCATGGAGGCTGGCTGCACCTGAGTGCAACTTCTCTATCTACAAGAAATAATTACTGGCAACCACGGAAGAGTAGATGCACTGGAGACAACACATGGAGTGAATGTTTTTTTCTGTGGAAGTGCTCATGGGTCATAATAATTGATTGTTTCTCAAGGACACTTGTTCTCTGAGGTTCTGACATGCAAGATGGATGCTCTTATTAGTCCATTTTCTTTTTATCTTATGTGACGAATCCTTGGATGTCATCACTTCTCCCTGAGGGGGGAGTCCCTTCCCATGGGGCAAGGGAGGCGAGGCCACTGCCCGATACTCCCACTGGGAGTAATATTCAGCGGAAGGATCTACTCGGGTCCCCCTCTGGGAACAGGGATGACTATCCAATGAGAACACGGCATACACCACTCCAATCCGCCTCACCTTCTCACCCCATGTACATGTGTCATGTAACCAAAGTCATAAGTACTAGAACAAGGAAGAATCTAGTCAACCCAAGGGAGAAGTATAGTACAAGCACTGAGATGAGGAAGAGTCTAGTCTACCTAAGAGAGGAATATAGGACAGGTACTGTGATGAGGAGGCAATGTGGAAGCAGGAGAGAACTCCTGGAATCACAAGTGTACATTCTAGTGGCTCCCGAATTCCCATTGGTCAAGTCACATTCAAAATAGAAGAGGGAAAACAGAAAGGAGGGCGCAGCGCTGAGAGGAACCGCGAGCATGGGAAATTTGGCGGTTTTAAAAGGAAGCAAGTGCTTTACTTTTCAGGTCACCCAGATGCACAAGACCTTGTTACCAAAATAAATGTATTTATTAATAAAAAATCTCAGGGAAAGCAATACATTTTTGGCACAAAAAACACATACAGAATTTACCACTGTAAACAGAGCGAAAGACATGGGTCCTTTACAGTGGGGTGAAAGAATGTGAATAGAAGATTAGATGTTGGCGGGGGAAGGTGGAAATAGACCATGGACGGCGATTGGACAGAATGACAGAGGAACAGGATTGGTGGAGAAAGTGCCGAATTAAGGATGGAGGAATGATGGAAAAGTGCTTTTGGGTGTAACGCTCACCTGGTTCCCACGGAGGCGCGGTGTCGAAGGCGCAGAACTCTGAAGATGGACAGGAAGGGCCCCTCTATTCTGGCTTCCCTGGCTCGTTGGATACCCTCCTGTGCGTGAAAAGGGAGTATTACCAACTGTGGAACAATGCTCAAGCCTCCCACTCCCTTCCAACCCTCCACGATACCTCCTCCACGATTCCCCGTGAAGCCTCACCTTAGGGTTTGGAAGGATGAGCTCTCCATCCTGCTTCTGATGCAGGGGCGTGTTGAAACCCAGTTACTTCACTGGATTGAGGATTGATGGGAGTTCAGGTAAGCTTGACTGTTCAGGTAAGGCGCTGTAAAAGTTCTGTTCAAAAGTTCAAGCTTAATAATAATGTTTGTTGTCTAATTGCAGCAAGCGCTAATGCTTATGTCTTTTTCCCCTTAGGGGCCGGGGTTCGGAGTGCCGGAGATATGGCGCCGACCCGAAGTGAAACAGTTCTGAATGAGCGCTCAGGTAATGTCTTTGCATTCGCTCATTCAATGTCTGTCTTTTTTCCCCATAGGGGCCGGGGTCCGGAGATGCCAGGAAGCGGCAAGACCCGAAATGCAGTAGGAATAATCCAACAGGTAAGACTTAAAAGGAAACTGAGCTTTCCTTATTCCTTTTCTCCCTCTCACCTTTGTTCTTGTCTTTTTTCCTCTAGGCGCCGGGGCGTAGCTGAATCCAGAAGATCGCTGCTGAAGATGGAAGTGCCTTGCAAAGGTGAGTAAAATGCAGCGCTGCAGCGATCGAAACGAAATGCCTTTAAAATGATGTCTTCCTTTTCAGGGCCGTTGGAGAAATGACTCTGGGATGCAGATTTAGCAGGTAAGGGCTTTTCTTCTCCTATTCTCTTCCTTTCTCCCCTTGCAGGTGTTCCAGGGTGCTGGCAGGCGTGGCTGAAGTCAGGATGCAGGAGCTGACACGGTGAGCATCCAGCTGCTAGGTGCAGAACAACGCGAAGCATGTGTGGCTGTTCGGGTGGGGTTTAAATAGCCTTGGAAGAAGTTCCTAGTATGTATCCTTCCCCGACCACACCCGGGTGGTGAAGTAGTTCTACAGGTTAAGTAGTCCCATTCAGGCCTCAAGAGGGCCTGGATGAAGCAGCAAGGTCTGCATCAGGTAAGTGTGCACCCAAGCACTTAAACACATATCCTCTTCTATGAGCCTGGCGCCTAAGGCGCCAGGACTGGGGTCCGCTATGAGCCTGGCGCCTAAGGCGCCAGGACTGAGTCCAAAGGGCCCCGACTTGGGCCCGCTGAGACTTCCCTGGGGAAAATGATGTCTGCCTCTGGGGTTGCTGGGCCCGGCCTGGCTCCTTAGAGGTAGGCATCATGACATTGGGTTGTACATGAAGGACAAGGAGAGAGGAAAACAGGGTGATGCAGTATCGTAGAGTGCTAGGAAACAGGTTTTTCAGAAACGAGGAGAGCTTTGAGGACGAATTTGTATAGTGGTAGAGTTGTAGTAGTACAGCAAGCAGGAAGAGCTTTCCAGAGTAGGGGAGCGAGGAGAGAGAGCGGAAATAAGAGGGAGAACAGGGGGCTCAAGTGGTGACAAGGAGGTGAGTTGAGGATGATCTTAAACGAGGAGGAGAGGAGGAGTCAAATGAGCAGATTGGTACTCTGTGGCGAATCTATGGATAGTTTTGAAGATGATGAGAAGAAGTTTATACTTAGCCCCTGGTTTTATAGATAGCCAGCCAATCTGCCGACGGGCAGAAGAGGTAGAGGTAAAGCGTGAAAGGTTGAAAAGTGTGCAGACCGCAAAGTTAAGGACTTTGTCTATGGGTAAAAAAGTATAGTTGGGAATGCCATAGAGGACACTGGCACAGTAGACCGATCTAGAAAGGACTTAAGGAGGAGATTAGCTTCTTTAGCAGTATTGCAAGGAAGGAGATGATGGATTTTCTGATATTGAGACGGTTGAGTCTGGCTGCAGTAGCAGATTTGGAGATGATGAGCGAGAAGTTGTGTGATGGGTTGAAGATGGCACTAAGGTTACGAGCGGAAGCAGAGTAAGGAAGGTAGTCCGGAGAGAAGAGAAGAAGAGATAGCCTATTTGGCTGGGAAGTAGAGTAATTAAGTCTTTGTGGGATTTAGCATGAGCGAGTGAGATTCCATCCAATATTTGATGGAAGAGAGACAGTTTGACATTTTTGAAAAGGAGTGAAAGGAGAAAAAGATCTGAGCATCAGCGAAGATTTGATAGCAGGAGCCACAAGACGAGATTAGGGTGCCAAGAGCTGAAGCATAGAGAGTGAAAAGAAGTGAAGGACAGACCCTTGGGGAATTCCAACAGTAAGGGGGGTGAGTAGAGAGGTAAGGCTGCTTCAGGACACCTGAAAGTGACTGAAGGTAAGGTGTGAAGCAAACCAAGCAAGTGTCTTATTTCTGATGCCTAGCAGAGATAATGTAGATAGAAGGTCAGAATGGTTGACAGTATCGAAGGCAGCAGAGAGGTCGAGAAGAATAAGAATAGATGGAAGGGTTGCATGCCAAAAGGAAGAGATAAATTGCTGACATCGACGAGAGCTGTCTCGCTAGAATGCAGAGGTCAGAAATGGTCCCACAGGTTGGGAGCATCAAGGAAATCAGTGAGTCGATTGAATAATACTTGCTCTAGTATTTTGGAATAGTGTGGTAGAAATTCGACAGAGCGAAGGTTGGCAGGGCAGTTCAGATCTAGGCCAAGTTTCTTAAGTATAGGGAGGACAGTGGCCAACATGTAGAATGATCGAAAAGTGGCACTGTCAAGAGAGGAGTTGAAGAGGGAAGTAAGATGTGGAGGAACACTGGGAGCTATGTGCTTCACAAGGTGCGGGACAGTGGGGGCACAGAAAGGGTTAGCATTTAGGAGTAGGGCAATAGTGCACATCACAAGATGGGGTGCCCAGTGTACAGAAGTAGACAAATATCTGTACTATATGACAAAAGTAGTGCTACAACCCCCACCTCCAACCATGCCACACAACCTGCAGACAACAGATGTTATTTTATGAGTTCTAAACAGACTAGTCAGAAAATAGCTTAATTCATTCTGTGCTAGTTTCTAGCCAATCCAAATGAATGTGTTGAAAAATAAAAAATGTATATGTGAACATTTTCTCCAAGTTAGTTTAGTCATTTTTGCATATTGACAAAACATGACACATGAAATGAAGGTCTAAACTGTTCATTAAAACACAGTGCTTGGTTAGGACAAACGCCTATGGGGTCTAGAAGTTTATCCATAACACAACTGGAAATGTCTCTTGGAAGAACGCAAATTAATAGTTTCAGAATAATACAGGTTCATGTTTCACTTAATCTTGGGGATACTGATCAACTGATCTCCCCCAGATATGATAAACTAAACTGTCTCATGTATATAGTGCAAAGCTGCTTCACAAATCAGTCACAGGGAAGTAGTGTTCATCCGCTTCTTTAGGTTAGAGTCACTGTCATTTCTTTGCCACACTTAATTGTTCACAGTGACTGCTATTTGTAATTCAGCAAGGGTGATAGTGCCTGGCCCCACATACTCCAGATCCAGGTTTATAGTGCTCCAATTCGCTAATAAGGGATGTGGCACACTTCTCACTCTCCCAAGAAGGGATAAGGTGCTTGTCACCCTCAGTAAGTGACATAGGGCACTTCTCACTAAGTATGGGATCTGGTGCTCGACCTAACAGCAAGCAGTGTCCTCCCGCTTTGGGCGCCTTAGCGGGTCCAGCCCCTAGTGCCCCACCTTAGTCCTTATCACAGCTGTTAGGTATGCCTTCACATGTGACTAATCACATCAAATACTCTCCCCTCCCTACAGCTCTCAAGCCTGGTCTCAGGCTGTATCCTGCTTTTGTTGCTGCTGGCTCCTATTGGACTGTTTTTCTTGCTGCGCTATGGCCTGCTATGGTCAGTTCCTTTTTCTCCCGGCCTGCAGTGCGCATCAATGCTCTTAAGGCCCAGCTTTATCTAGGCCTTACCCTGCATCTCCCCAACCTGCAGTGTGCTTCAGTGCTCTCTGGTCCAGCTTTGTCTAGGTCTTACTCCACCTCTCCTCATCTCCCTTCCGCAGACTGGCTCACAGTCACTAAATCTAAAGGGCACACTGAGAGAAGGCACATTACATCCCATTTCTTATTTGCCCCACCTCTCGCAGGTCCATGGTGCTTCAAAATTCCAAAATGCAGAGGGATATTTGGATGTCAAGCCGACGTTCCACCCTAATGCCAGCTCCAGAAGGTTCCACATTGAGCCTCAGCACTGCTCTCTAGGGCTCCTCTTGTTCTACTGCTGCATTTCCCTCTAGATTGCTCAATCTCTTAGCTCATTTCACCAAGTGTGTTCGTGGGATTGGCTTGCAGGGACCCTAAACTCCCCAGCAGATGCTTTGAATTTCACAATGTCACATTTTCATCTTTGCTTTCCTTTCTCCACATTCAATTGTTGCCTCATTGCCTGTGGATGGTTCCCTTACTGGCATAAAGAGACCTAATGAACTCCGGTGTTGGATAAAACATTCATCCAGGAAACACTATTATATGGTGGCATAATAGGCAGCGGTTCACTGCTGATTGATCACAGATCTTAAATTCTGATTCTTAGCCAAACATTAATAGTGCACAACATGTCTCTGATCGGGGCCGAAACTGAATTTCTGACTCTCAGATGCCCCAAAGCTAACCCCAAACTTTTCTTTTTATTATGGTTTACAAAAAAAATAAAAGAATTCTTAAAATCCCAAATTTATTGAAATACCATAACTAAATCTTTATCTATAATTAATGTATTATTTCTCTGTTTTCACTTCCACCCATGGTCTTGGTCTACTCTCCCGCCAAGGTCTCAGAGTGTCCCTTGTACATGCAAGCTCATTATTCCTCTTGCTTACATTTTGGGGTATAGTTCCCTAAGCTGGGTCCCAGACCCCCTTCACGTTAGTGTTCACAATATTCTCTTTACCTATTCTTTTTTTCCTTCCAGAGCATTGGTTTACACGCCTTCCAAGGTCTGTGTATGTCACTTTTATATGCAATAAGTTCTTATTCGCCTCTCTTCCTGATCGGGGTATGCTTTTCTTATGTGGGTCCCAGACCCCCTTTGCTTGGTTAAACTTACTGTTCTCTTTTATGATGTCACTTGAAGCCACAGCCTTGGTTTACTCTCCCGCCAAGGTCTGTGAGTGCCACTTATATTTGTAAAGTTCATATCCCACTTTGTTACTGGTAGGGGTATGCCTTCCTTATATGTGTTCCAGACCCCCTTCACTAGATTACTCTGCCCCAACGAATAGTACCTTTCCGCTTCGCTTCGCTTCTAGTATCTTGTACTAGCTGGGTGTTCACAGTCCTGTGATTAGTCACCCTTGTACCTGTAGGGTTTTGGCCGTCCTGTTCCGGCTGTTCGTGGGACACCCAAGAGCTTTGGCAGTTCTCCTAGCTTCTAGGGACCTTCTCCAGCCTTCCACATCCCTTCCCTGCAGCTTTTGCTGCACGTCGGAAGCTTTGGTTACCAGCGAGTGCCTTGCCTCACCTCTGGTCTGCCATTTGCATTGCGGGCCATCTTGCAACCATGCTTCCCTCCAGGGCACCATCTGCCATTCTGCACAGGACTTGCCATGTTCTCGGTCCTTGCTGGACCGAAGTTGAAGACGCCATCGTTCTCTTCCCTCTCTTGCTTTAAATGACAGCTGGCCAATAGCGGCATATAGGAGACTAGACGAGCGTGTGTGGTGGTTCTGGCAAGTGATTATCATTCCTTGTGGCCTCTTCCTCGTCCCAGTTCTCCCTTCGGATATGCAACTACAGCACATTGAAGTGATATGTAATGGGAAATTGGAGGGATCTTGAGGGAAGGTGGGAGGGTCAAGGGTACACTGTGTTGTCCTGAAGTGGTCATTACTCTCAATGGGGTCCTTCCTCCCCATGAGATCGTCCAGCTGAGTACCACTGCCACTGGTACTATCGAATAGCAGCCTCACCACCCTGGCCTCATGGATAGGGGCTTCCCCGTCTAAAGCAGTGACGACACCTCGGGAATCATCACACTTGATAGGTGTATGAAACAAGAGAGAGACTCTATTCTGTCTAGATAATAGCAGAAAATATAACGCCAGGATTGAAGGTCCTGTTAATGTCTAATCATTACCACAGTTAGAGAAAGTGGTGATTTAGAGCCTTTTTCCAAAGCAGGCCTTCCAAACAGTTTATTTTCCCCAATTCTGCTAGTTGTACCACTTTGAGACCAAAAGGTAGAAATGGAATTATTTTGCCTTTATAGAAGTGTATCAGCAGCATAATGTTACCGTGACAATATGTTGTCTTAATTTTTATCATTTGGGTCTTTAGTGGAGTCAGCTAAGTAATTAGCATGGTGGTAATATTGGTTGATCTTATTTTGTCAAAGTGAAAAGCCCAGATACATTAAAGAATGAATTGTATTCAAGAATTCCTACGCCATTGAAAATTGGAACATGTCCTACCCTGCTTGAAGATAATAACAGTAGATTTATTAGTATTTATTTACAACATGATTGCGCCAGAAAGAGATCAAATACAGACGGGGGTTTCCATGCTCGGTGAACATTGCCTTTGAAGGAAGATAGAGCTCTATCTCCACCATGAGGGAAGTCATGTGTTTGACGAACCCGGAGGCCGAAGATGACACAATAGACTCCCAGATGAACCCGCCACTGCAGCAGAAACCCAAGCTCACATCCCGATGAGTGGTCTAAAGTAAGGAGGCCTAGAGGCAGGTGTAAACCAGGCGGGTGGAAAGGAAACCAACCAACACTGGGGCCCTCCTGAAGACTGTTGCCCTCACAAGAATAAATGAGTTATAAATACAAATAATGTTCTTCTGGTTGCGTTTTGTGGTGATTTAAGATTGATATATAGAAGGTACCAAACAGCGTCTGCTGGAAGCCGTGGAGCGGCGCTCAGTGATTCTCACGCCTTAAGCCATGTACGAAGGAGGGCTTATCTTATCCCCCCGATTCCAAAGAATCACAGAGCTAATTGAAATTTGTTGATGCAACAACTGGCAGATATTGCGATGAATTTATGCATGCTTGTTGGGTTATGGATACAACTATGCACCTCTTCTGCAAGTACAGCAACCACCTTCCCAGTCTCAGTTCGAGAACTTTAAGATCACCACCCTCAATGCCAGGGCCTCACACCTTTGCTGCAAAGTGGCATTGACGAATTTGGAGGGACATGCGAAATCGGGCGGGAAAAAAAATCTTTTTGGAGTGCGGCCATGAATATTCAAAACTATCACATGGAACCAATTATTGAGCTGTTGATTTACTTATATCGAAAGCAAAAAGAAGAATGAAGGAAACAGCTGGAAGCCTTAGGACAAGAAAAAGACATGAACATACAAAGTGGAGTTCATGGAAACCTTATGGGGAATATAGGCTTGCTAAAATACATCTAGAAGCGTATCTCTAAAACAAGCCACACAGTACTACTATACAAAGAGCAATAACGCCAACAGAGCTCTAGCTTATAAGGAACAAGTTACTTACCTGTAACTGTTGTTCTCCAGCATGGGTCTGGCATGGATTCACATGCTCATGAATATTCCCCGTCGTCAGGCTGGCTATCCTCGGTAAAGAAAAAACCAGTATCAGTTTCGTTTCTGATCTGTCTTTCGTAGTAGTAACCAATCACTGGTCTCTGCGTCATACTGACCACAGCCAATGACTGCCCTCTACCTAAGCCCCGCCTCTGGCAGCCATCTTCAGATTTGGAAGCACGTGAAGTGGCAGTATGACCAAGTGAAGAGCCGCAGAGGGGTAGGCGGGAGGGTTCGCATGTGAATCCATGCCAGACCCATGCTGGAGAACAACAGTTACAGGTAAGTAACTTGTTCCTTCTCCAGCATGGGGTCTGGCATGGATTCACATGCTCATGAATAAAGAATACATAGCAGTACACACATGCACAACCACGGGAGGTGGCAAAGGCTCTACATTAAGCATGACATCAAACTCAACATTAAGCAATCTTACCTCCTCACCAGGCTCACCTCAGGCGAACAGGTTACGCAGCACTGCTTGGCCGACCCTGGACTCCTCCCTGGAATCCCGATCGACGCAGTAGAATTTCGTGAAGGTGTGCGTCGACCTCCACGTAGCAGCCCTGCATATGTCCAGCAGTGGCACACCTGATAGGAACGCTGTGGTAGCTGCGATCGCTCTGGTGGAATGGGCTCTCGGACGGCCAGGCAGCGGTCGGTTTGCCAACCGATGACAGTACATGATACAGCCGGAGAGCCATCTGGAAATGGAAGCCTTCGAGAGAGCCTTCCCCTGATTGACAGGTCCAAAGTTCACAAAGAGTTGTGACGTCTTCCGAAAACACTTTGTGCGGTCCACGTAGAACTTCAGCGCTCTAGCCACATCAAGCGAGTGCAAAGTCCTCTCAGCCGGCGACGAAGGCGACGGGAAAAACACAGGCAACACCAAGGGTTCGTTGAGGTGGAAGTCCGACGGCACCTTGGGCATGAAGGAGGGGTGCGTCCTGAGCACCACCCTCGTGTCATGAAAAGTCAAGTATGGTGGCTTGCAAGATAGGGCCTGGATCTCTCCCACTCGTCGTGCGGAGGTGATGGCCACAAGAAACGCTGTTTTCCACGACAGGAACTTCAACGGGGCAGAGGCTCGAACGGAGGTCCCATGAGCTTGGTCAGCACCACGTTGAGCTCCCACGCCGGGGCCGGAGCCTTCACCGGCGGGAACGATCTGAACAGTCCCTTCATGAACTCTTTCACCAGACGATGAGACCACAAGGACGTCCGCCCCGTGGTTCTGGTGTATCGGGAGATCGCAGCAAGATGAATCTTGATGGACGCGTGTGCCAGTCCAGCCTTGGCCAGCGTCAACAGGTATGGCAGTACTTGGGGAGCCGTAATCCTTAGAGGGTTAATCTTCTGTGCGTGGCACCAGACAGAGAACCTCTTCCATTTGTGTCCGTAGCATTTAAGAGTCGAGGACGCCCTGGCCTTTACAAGAACCTCTCTGCAGTCGGCCGGTATGTCGTATCCTCCAAACTCTAGCGCTGCAGGAGCCAGGCCTGCAAGTTCAGTGACTTCGGGTCATGGTGGAGGATGGCGCCTCCTTCCCTGGAGAGCAGATCCGCGTCCACTGGCAGCTTGATTGACGGGGACGCTGACAAGTCCAGAAGGTCCGGGAACCATATCTGCCTCGGCCACGCAGGTGCGACGAGGATCATCCTGCACCGTAACCTCTTGAGCTGGTTGATGAGCTGGATCAGCAGTGGCAGTGGAGGGAACGCGTATAGGAACAGGCCTTCCCAGGGGAACGAGAAAGCATTGCCCATGCTCCTCGGCTGGGGAAACCTGCTGGCGAACCTCCGGCACTTGGAGTTCGTCGCCGTCGCGAACAGGTCGATCTGGGGTGTGCCCCACCGTTGGAAGAGGCGATCCACTAGATCCTGCCGTAGTTCCCACTCGTGGCACGAGCGCAGCTCCCTGCTGAGTGAGTCGGCGATGGTGTTTTTTATCCCTGCCAGATGAAACGGCACCAGAAACATCCTTTGGGCGACGGCCCAATGCCACAGGTCCTGCGCCTCCTTGGACAGTGCTGGGGACCTGGTTCCGCCCTGTTTCCTGATGTAAAACATGGTTGTGGTGTTGTCGGTGAAGATCCTCACCACCTTGCCCTTGAGGGACGGAAGGAAGGATCTGAGGGCCCAAAACACTGCACGGAGCTCCAGGACGTTGATATGGAGGGACTTCTCCGTCGGGAGCCAAAGGCCTCTCGCGTGCAGAGTTTCGGTGTGCGCTCCCCACCCTTCCAGGGAGGCATCCGTGGTCACTGTCTCCTGGTGGCATGGGGTCTGGAAGTCCATGCCCGCCGTCAGATGCGGGCGGGTGCCCCACCACCGGATCGCTCGTCGGAAACTCTCGTCAGTGTGATCCTCGCCTCGAAGTCGCCCGTCGTTTGGATCCAGCGCGCGTCCAGGAACTCCTGCAACGGGCGCATCCGGAGCCTGCACATGGGAATGAGGTAGATGCAAGAAGACATCATTCCGAGGAGGGACTTGATGGACCTCACCTTGGCCGTGTCGGCAACCAACATCCGCTGTACCTTGCCCAGGATGGCCCTGGTCCTTTCCTCCGACGGGGAGGCCAGAAGGGACACTGTGTCGAGCTTCGCTCCCATTAACAGTGCGTCTTGCGCGGGTACCAGGTGGGACTTGGCGTAGTTCACGGAGAATCCCAGGTCCGTGAGAAGTTGGACGGTCCTTGACGTGTGCTCCACGGCGAGTTCCCTCGGCTCGGATGAGCCAGTCGTCCAGGTAGGGGTAGACGTGGATCCCCTCTCGGCGCAGCTGCGCCGCCACTGGTGCAAGGCACTTGGTGAATACCCTGGGAGCCGACCGTTGACCGAAGGGAAGGGCTCTGAACTGATAGTGACGCCCTTGGACCACGAACCTGAGAAATTTTCGGTGCCCCTTTAGGATGGGAATATGGAAGTAGGCATCCTCCAAATCCAACGACGACAGGAAGTCGCCCTCCTCCAGCTGCCCCAGGACGTGCTGGAGGGTGACCATCCGGAACTTCTGTGCCTTGATGAACTTGTTCAGCCGTCGTAGGTCTAGGATGGGGCGCCATCCTCCCGTCTTCTTCTTCACGAGGAAGTATCTTGAGTAAACTCCGGAGCCCCGAAGCCTCTTTGGGACGAGTTTGATGGCGCCCTTCCTGAGCATCGCCTTTACCTCCCGGAGAAGCTGAGGGACGTGAAGCTCTTTCCTGGCCACAGGGGGGACGCGCGGGCACCTTCTTTGAAACTTGAGCGCGTGGCCCTGGGCTAGGTCATCCAGCACCCAACGGTCGGTGGAGATGGACTCCCACACGCTGACGAAGCTCGCCAGCCGGCCTCCCACCGGGGTGCTTCGGTGGGGGCCCGACCCCACGGCCGGTTCAATCCTGCTTAGACGAGGCTTTGCCACCTTGACCTCCTTGGCGACGACGGCGGGGTCCGCCTGACTTGCCTCGTCCCCTGTAAGCTTCCTGAGACGACGAACGGGCCGCTTGACGGTAGGTGGAAAATCCGCCACCGGAACCTTTGGAGGCACCCTTGCCTCCGCCGCTCCGAAAGGGCGGCCGCCGTTGCTGGAGAACCCCGAGCGCCCGGGCCGTCTCCGTGTCCGCTTTAATGGCTTGAAGGGAATCGTCCACTGTTTTCCCAAACAGGTTGTTCCCATCGAACAGCATGTCCAGGACTCTGGTCTGTACGTCTTGACGGAAGTCAGTAGCCTTGAGCCATCCACGCCGCCTAAGGCACACGCCGTTGCCCAACTGGCGAAATCCAGTGTCGGCGATGTCCGTCGCAATCGTGATGGCGTGGTCCGACGCCACCTCACCTTTCTGCAAGATCTCCAGGGCATCCGCCCTCTTGTCGTCCGGTAGGAAGTCCAGCAAGGGAGCCAGTTTGTACCACAGCTCCCTGTCGTAGCGGGCTACGATAGCCAAGGCGTTAGCCGCCTTAATCGTCGTCGCTGCAGACGAGATGACCCTGCGCCCCATCGTGTCCAATTTCTTTCCCTCGCCGTCCGGCGGGGAAGTCG